>NC_092373.1:178874266-180074266 GCF_030028105.1 Mobula birostris
ACCATTCAGCCATCAGTATCTGCTTGATCCCAGAGTAATCTCATCAAAACGGCTCCTTGTTTTATTCTGATCTACTCTCTCACCAATGTACAGAAGCTAAGTAACCTAACATCCAGCATATATTTGGGATGCAAGAGGAAACAGGAGCATTGGGATAAACGGTTGTTACAGGGAGAATATGCAAACTCTACCCAGGCAGTACCATTGGTTGGGATTGAATGTGAGTTACAGGAGCTTGGAGACTGTATACAGTGCCATTCAGCAACCCTTCTTAGGCAGTTCCTTGGGATCAAGGATGACTTGCTTCCATTTTGATTTTGTGGGTTCTGAGGTACCAAATAAGGTCAGTGTGGGAATCACGGACTCCCCTATATGGTGAGAGGATAGTTTGTTAGGAGATTGCTCCTTTTACTGCTTTCTCAGGACTTCACTGTGCTTAGGATAGCAAAATTTAGGACGTTAAAGAATATGCTGGGAAATTACAGACCGATGAACCTGACTTCAGTTGTGGGCCAGTTGTTGGAAGCTATTCTAAGGGACAGGATGGAAGTACTTAGGCAGATAGTGCCTGATTAGGGATAGTCAGCATAGCTTTGTGCATGGTAGGTTGTGGCTAACCAATCTTAGAGAGTTTTTTTGAGGTGGTTACCAGGAAAGTTGATAAGGAAAGGCAGTGAAAGATATCCACATAGACTTTAGCAAGGCCTTTAATAAAGTCCAGCATGGGATGCTGGTACAGAAGTTAAGTCACTTGGCATTCAGAATGAAGTAGTCAGTTGGATTCAGCGTTGGCTTAGCAGAAGACAGAGAGTGGTAGTAGATGGTTGCCTCTTTGATGATGGTGTACTGCCGGATCAGTGCTGGGTCCATTGCTGTTTTTCATTTATTTTAATGTGGTAAACTGCATCTGCAAATTTACAGATGAACATCAAAATTTGGAGCATAGTGGACAGTGAGGAAAGCTATTATAGCTTGTAATGTGATCTGGACCACCTGAAAAAATGGGCTGAAAATGTATTTAATGCAGAGAAGTGTGAAGTGTTGCACTTTGGCAGGACAAACCAGAGAAGGACTTGCACAGTGAAGGGTAGGGCATTGAGATGTGTAGTAGAACAAAGGAATCTGGGAATATAGATCAATAATTCCTTGCAAGTGGCATCACAGGTAGATAGGGTGGTTAATGGAGCTTTTGGCATTTTGATAAATCAGAGTATTGACTATAGACGTTGGATTGTCATGTCGGGTGAGGCTGAATTTAGAGAATTGTGTGTAGTTCTGGTCAGCTACCAATAAGATAAAGATACCAATAAGCTTGAAATAGTGCAGGAAAAATTTACAAGGATGTTGCCAGGTCTTAAGGACCTGAGTTATAGGGAGAGATTGAGTAGATTAGGGCTTTATTCCCTGGAGCATAGGAGAATATGGGGAGATCTTATACAGATATACAAAATTATGAGGGTATCTACTGTCCTCATAATTTTGGATAAGACCGAAAGTGGAGGTCATAGGTTTAGGAGGAAAGGTAAAATATTTAAGGGAACCTGAGGGGGAGCTTCTTCACTCAGAGGATGGTGTGAGTGTGGAATGAGCTGCCAGCAGAAGTGATAGATGTGGGTTTTATTGTAATATTTAAGGGAAGTTTGGTTAGGTACATGGATAAGAAAGGTATGGAGGGCTATGGTCTGGGTGAAGGTAAACGAGACTAGGCAGGAAAACAAGTTGGCATGGACTAGGTGGGGTGAAGAGCCTATTTCTCCACTGAAGTGTTCTATGGCTCTAACTTCCAATTCATACCCTTACAAATGTCCCTTCTCTAGTTTGGGCAGTCATGAGCCCAAGGCTCGCTGGAGTCTGTGGATAAGTTGTACCTCTTCAGGGAAGCTTTGAACACGGTGTTGAATCTTTTTCTGTGTTTCTAGGTGATTTGTGTTGGTAATGTACTATTGTGAGCAGTTTGCTGCCCAACATAGTTGACTGAAAATAGCTAGGGCTTCAACGCAGGGTACGTTTACCTGGGAGAGCATTAACATTGAATTTAGAGGATTTTGCAGAGGTGGCGCTGAGTCTCAAGATGCTTGTTTCAGGTTGATCAGGTTTCAAAAGCATATAGGTGGGTAGAGATTACTGCTGCCTGATAGACTGTGAATTTTGCGCCGTGTCTGAGGTCTTGATCTTCAAATAACCTTTTCTTCAACCCTTCAAAGGCAGCACTAGTTCATTGAAAGTAGTGATGAGTTCTAGTCTACCTTCGTTGAAAGGTTTTGGAAAGGCCTTTGTTTTCCAGGGTCTCATCATGAACCTTGTTGGAAATCATTGTGGACTTTGATCTTTGATCTCAGGTGACTTCAGTTCTGCAGCATAGATGCCATAGTTTGACTCTCCTGTATGAGGTTTGTTTGAGGTGAGGTACAATGTAGTAAGAATAATTGATAAAACTATTGAGGCAATGACACAGCTTTTTTTGACATCAGTCTTCACTGAGATTAGTGTACAACAGTGTGAATGATTCTCAACCATTGACTGAGATGGCCCTGCAAGCCATTTAGGTCGAGGGAAGCTCCAAGCGAACATTAATTTCTGGTCTTGTACACAATATGTACATCTTATGAATTTTGTTCAAATTCATTAGGGTGCCTTTTTCCAATTTTTAGTTGTTCCTTGCCTTCTGCATTTCCTACTTTCTGTGTTAAGTCTGGAAATGTGAAGATTGTTTTTTGTGCTGTGGCAGAATCACTCCAAATGAAGAGTTAAATGTTTGGAAGTTGGAAATTATCTTGGGAGCTGCCAAATAAAAAAACAGCATTTCAAAGGAAATTTGTCTGCTGATGACAAACCTCAGGAGTTGTTGATGAATAAAGGCAGTAATTAATATTTCTACAGCTTACAGCAGTAAAATTATAAATAGATCTTCATGAACCATCATGATGGATGTCTTATTGCATAGTTTTATGTAATGACATGGCAATAAAGGTTGTATCCTTATCTGGTGCCTCAAAAAGGGTGACATCTGAAGTTGTTTACACGAAATAATTATTCAGCTACTATCATTCAAGCTAATTGTGTTAAATAAAATGTTTGATTGCTGTGTAGGAATTATTGAGAATAAGTATTTGACTTACTTTGGTCATACTGGCATGGATATTTTATATTTAAATAACTGAATTATCTTTGCTGACTTTTAATCATCAGTTTGTGATAATTCCTTGGACAGCAATGAAAAGCTGAGGTTACATCTCGCATATGAGGAACTACTGGTTTAAATTTAGCTTATGAATGATATTAACTGAATAATTATTTCCTGAAAACAGATATCTCCCCTTTTGAGGCATTAGATAAGGAAATTTATCGTCTTTATTGGCATGTTATTGCATAAAATTATGCTATAGAATCAGAGAGTGCATTATTGTGCACTGGCCATTTGGCACGGACTATACGTGTTGTAGGATAAAATGTCCCTGCTCACATTGGCCCTCCTAGTACTAGTTTTCATCTTGATCATTTGGCATTCTCATTTGATACTGACTCCTTCAGATTAAGACAGCATTATTTCATGTAGCTGAAGGTTGTTTCCCTTGAATAAAATAAATTTAGTAGCCTGAACAGAAGTTTGTACTTGTTTGAATAAATTTGTGTTATTAGCATATGCAATATCATAATATGCTGTATAAAGTGGTATTCTAGGGGTGACTCAGTTGAGATCCAACTTCTTTGAATGTATTTTGCCCAAAATCCCATTGCTATCAGTTTGTTGATCTTGCAACAGTAATTTGTTGATGAGATTATTGAGTCCTCTGCTAATTACTATTCCACGAGGGCTTATGGACTTGAATGCTAAATCATGATAACAAGTGCGATTGTCACCAAGGTTTAATTTCAGCGCTACCAGAATCTAATTTTGTTAGTAAAGAAATGCATGATGAACTTTGGGATTCAAAAAATGGGTGCATGGAACAGCAGTACAGTTTCCAGGAATGAAATTAACATATAAAAAGCAGAATCAAATTAAGATCAGTAGGAACGTGGAAGAGCAGTTCATTCTGCAATAATAAATATGGTACATTATTTTTTCTCCTTTTTTTGATGGCACACTTTTAATTGTGCTTAGTTTTCTGGACAAGATTTTAATGAGTAATTAGTGCATGTTCAAAAATCAGCTTCTGTAATGGGAGGAAAAATAATTCATTATTTTAAAAATATACCAGTTAATTGATTATTTTACACATGGTTTCTTGCATGCTCATGGAAAACCCAAATATTTTAAGCATGTTACACTGCTTCTTGATTGTTATAGCAATGCTGCTGATGGGGCTGCATTTTGCTACCATTTTAATACCCTGCATAATTCTCTGAAATTTATATTTAATAAAATGTTTCCAAGAAAGAAGATGTCAAGCTAGGAAGATATCTATTGGCAGACATTGACAATTACTGGAAATAAGAAGTGATGAGGCACCTATATTTACAAGCGATTTTTGAAGATTTAGGTTAGGAAATAAAACCAGAATGTTCACGTTATTACTCACTGTTCTGGTTAGACTTTCATTTTGCAAGTTTATGTAGGCTGAAATTCTACTCAGAAACATTATTTCTAAATCTCCTCCAATATTTCTTCAATGTGATTTCTTAGGTCTATAAACAACTTAACTGGTTAATAATTAAATGTCTACAGCGCTGAATGCGAGGTTATGCACCCTGGAAGGAATAGGAAAAATATTAGATTATTTGGATGGTGTAGGATTGTTGAATGTTGGTGTTAAGTGAGACCTGGGGGTCCTCGTAAAAGTAACCCAAAGGTAACATGCAAATAAATATGAATGGCAGTAAAGTTATCCATTCATTCAAAGGTAGTGGTAACTTTGATGAGATCACTCTAATGTACTCTATAAAAGTAAAAATATTTGTCTTGAAGTCACTGAAAGAAGATTCACTGGATTGGTGCCGAGGTGAAGAGTTGCTTGATGAAGAAAGAATGAGTAGATTAGGCATGTACATTCTGGAATTTAAATAAATTTAAGATGATTTAGAATAAAACTTATGATGAGGCTGGACAAGGCAGATGTTGGAGAACATGGAATCAGTCATGGTTTCAATTCTCATATTATGATGTAGGAGTCCATTCCCACTTAGCCCATTGAGTCTTTTACTGACTGTCAGACCAATCCCGTCTAATTTCCCTGCAACATAATCCCTTTCACATGACTACAATACTTTCCTGACTCTCGAACCTAAACTAGGGTCAATAGACAGTAGCCAATAATCCTGTTGTATAGCTCGTCTTTGGGACGCGGAAAGAAACCAGAACAGATGAACGAAACCTACATGGTTGCAAGCAGAGTGTAAAAACTCATTACAAACACCACCTGAGGTCAGGATTAAACCCAGGTTGCTGGAGCTGCACCGCTGTTGCCATCTGAATGGTGGGCCATCTGGGAGGATTTACTGAGTCATTTAATATATTGAAAATCGAGGTGGATAGAGATGTTTGAATTGTTCGAGAAACTGATATCAGGTAGGTATGACTCCGAGGCTAAGTATAGCGCCAATGCCATATTTGAGTTAGCTGGCAACACGACTGTCAGTGGCCATATCAAAGGTGGTGACGCAAATCAGCATAGAGGAGGAAGATGGAAAATCTGGCTAAGTAATGCCACGACAATAACCCCTCACTCAATGTCAGCAAGACCAAGGAGCTGATTTTTGACTACAGGAGGAGGAAACTGGAGGTCCATGACCCAGTCCTCATGGGGGGATCAGAGGTGGAGAGGGTCAGCAACGTTAAATTCCTTAGTGTAATCATTTCAGAGGGTCTGTCCTGGGTCCAGCACACAAATTCCATTACAAAGAAACCACAGCAGCATCTCTTCTTTCTTAGAAGTTTGCAAAGATTCAGCATGTCACTTAAAGCTTTGACAAAATTCTATTGAGGTGCAGTGGAGGATATACTGACTGGTTGCATCATGGCCTGGGATGTAAGCACCAATGTCCTTGAATGGAAAACTCTACAAAAGTAGTGGAGGCAGCCCAGCACTTCACACCATTGAGCACATCTACGAGGAGTGGTGTCGCAGGAAAGTGGCATCCATCATCATGGACCCCCCCCCACCCCACCAATTCAAGTCATGCTCTCTTCTTGCTGCTGCCATCAGGAAGAAGGTACAGGAGCCTCCAGGCCAACACCACTAGGTTCAGGAACATTTATTACCCCTCAACAATCAGGCTCCTGAAACAGAGGGGATAACTTCACTCACCCCATCACTGAACTGTTCCCATAACCTATGGACTCACTTGCAAGGACTCTTCATCTTAGGTTCCCATATTTATTGCTTGTTTATTTGTTTATTTATTCATTCATTCTTTTTCCATTTGAACAGTTTTTTTTTGCACATGGGTTATTGGTCTATCTTGTATGTTTTTTTTATTGATTCAATAGTGTTTCTTTGTATATACCCGCATGAAAATTAATCTCAGAGTTATATATGGAGACAAATGTGTACTTTGATAATAAATTTACTTTGAACTTTGAGATGGAGTTGAGACCAATTAGCAGATCAACCGTAATCTTATTAAAGACAAAATAGACGAGGAACCATATTGCTTGTCCTTTCTCCTAGCTCTTATCTTCAGACACATATGGCAGATAATTGGCTGCTGCCTATCTTTTCTGCCCAGATCAGACATATTTCATATCTATCTGCAACATCACTTCTCATTGTCAACCACATAATCAACTTGTGAAGCATTAAATTATGAATTATTATCATCTAACATCACCGGTTTAAGATGGCGCTGGTGAAGCGCAGTGACTACTTACTGGCGGAAAACAAATCAAAGAATACAGCTAAATACTTTATTAATAACACTTCTTCTTGTAAAATTTATCAATCATTTAAAGCTTAAACAACATCAAAATTTAAACAATCACTGCAAACATTTGAGAGGCAAGGAAGGATGAAACTGAGGTAAGGGTCAAAGCATATGGTATGAGGCTAAGTCAAGGCGAGGTTAAAACATGTTTGAGACAAAGTTGAGGCATTTTTGAGGCAAAGTCGGGGAAAGCGGAGCAGAACAAAGTCAGAACGAAGAAGAGGCGGATTCAAGTCCCATCCACCTAAACTGAGAGTAGGGTTCAATGGATCTAAGCACCAGGCCAATTTGGAAAGGTCGGATACAGGGCAAACCATGGTGGCAGGGTACCAACCCTGAGTGTATCACTGCAACAGGGCCTGCGTCCTAGTGTGAGGAACGACCGGATGTTTGGATGATTTAAAGGCTGCACCAGATGGATTGAAAAGGCAGGGTATCAGGGCAAGAGACGAGGGTTAGGCCGGTTCTGCTCATTGCGACATTTATTTGGCTCTGCACTAAACTGAGGCAGACACTGTGGCCTGCTCTTGGCTCCATGATGTTACCTTGGCTCTGTACTGAAATGAGATTGAGGCTCCGTGTCTGAGGGCTCTGCGACATTTACTCAGCTCTGTGCTGTACTGAGAGTGAGACGGGCCTGCTCAAGCTGCTCCAGGCTCTGTGTCTATGCCAAATCTGACCTGATTGAAGAGTCTCAGTCCAAAATGGTGACTGTTTATTCTTTTCCATAGACGTTGCCTGGCCTGCTGAGTTCCTCCAGCATTTTGAGTGTATTACTATTTCAGTGTCTTTGGACTCACTTTTGTTATGAATACTATTTGCTTACTTTTATTGTTTGCCCGATTTGTTGTCTTTCAGAAATTATTATAATTTATTTAGCAGTGATTAGGCTAATTATTGTGTGATTACTCAGTTTATTTCTTTTTACAGTTTTACAGCACCATTTTAACCATCCTTCACTCTTATTTTAACAGAATTGAGCCAGAGATTATTTAAAAATGATGGTTCCCCCTCTGATCCACTTCTCATCCGTATCGGGTCTTTATCATCCCCTCTGACATCAATCATCAGCCAGCACACCCAGTAAATTTTAACAAATACACTTTATAGATATTACTAATTCTATGACATTAATATAAATTTGATACAGAGAGGAAAGTAATGAAAAAATAAGCACAAACACTTATCAAAGTTCAAGTTCTTCATGCGCTACCGTTGGAGCTCAATCGATTCCTGACGACCACCCAAATCCTGTCGACTTACGGCTTGGGACCACCCGGAGTGATCGACCAGAGCCTCTCCGCACGTCCGCGGTCCTCCCCGTCTCTCCTCCGACTCCCTGCCAAAAACCCTGTCCACCGTCCTCCCCATCTCTCTTCAGACTCCCCGTCTCTCCCCGACCCCCTCGTCTCTCCTCCGACTCCCTGTCTCTCCTCCGACTCCCCGTCTCTCCTCCGACTCCCCGTCTCCCCTCCGACTCCCCGTCTCTCCACCGACTCCCCGTTTCTCCTCCGACTCCCCGTCTCTCCACCGTCCTCCCCGTCTCTCCTCCGACTCCCCGTCTCTCCACCGTCCTCCCTGTCTCTCCTCTGACTCCCTGTCTCTCCTCCGACCCCCCTGTCTCTCCTCCGACTCCCCGTCTCTCCACCGTCCTCCCCGTCTCTCCTCCGACTCCCCGTCTCTCCACCGTCCTCCCCGTCTCTCCTCCGACTTCCCACTAAAATCCCCGGTCCCCAGTCATATGATACAGCATTGTATCTGAAAACAAAACGATACATGACCATCCATTGGCTAATAGCACCCGGCTATCTCTAATAACCCAAGCAACTGTCTAGTTAGAGACTTTCTAGCATTCCTCAGTATAACATAACAAGAGAAGCCATTTTAAATGTAACACAGAAAGAAAGACCCCGTACACTTGTTATCCAGCATTTGGTAGTTCCAACATTTTTTCCTGAACACATGAATGTCTTTAATGTGAGTCAAATTACAAAGATTAGGAGGATTAGGCCAGAGATGAATTTGAAAGCAATTATGAGAATTTTAAATTTGAGGAATTTCTTCACCATTCGTGCCAATAAATATTGGATCTGACAATAGCACCTGACTATATTATGAATATACACACTTAAAATGTTAAGTGAGAATGTAATTTATTTGAATATTGCAGTTAATTACCATACTTGGATCTATTGTTGTACTTTTTTGATTTGTATAATCTTTGTAAATTAACTAGGTTTGGAGCTCATTGGAAATCTTTGATCTTTTTAAATGGCTTTTCTCCTTTTACTTGATTGAAGGTCATCTCAGGATCTACAGTTAATAATTTTAACTCAAATAAAGTGCAGGGTAAAAGGGTCACTGAATTCTTAATTATTATTGACTGCTTTTAATAGTAGGCAGGATACCACAGTTACAAGCAGATCAAAGTAGGTTTTAGAATTTATGCCATGCATGCCAATAGTAATTGATTTTTAAGCAGGGAGCTTCAGTTGAGTTCATAAATGTAAATTGAGCGATAGTTTAATCTGGCTGTTCACATTGTGCCATGGTCCCTGATGGCCTTATTAATGCATCAGTCTGACAGAAAATCAATCCTGCTGGACTTAATTGTGCCACCTTTCAAGAGATTTTGAGTAGACTCTTAAGAATGTAACTAAACATCACATAACCAACTAAATTAACCATGAAAACATATAAGATTCGAAATGGTACTCCAGATGGAGATTAATACTAGAAATTTTTATTAACCTAGTACCAGAGATTTCCCTCATAAATTCTTATGAATTTCTAATTATGAATCCAATACGTTAATAAATTTCTGTTTATTTATCAAATAATCATATTATAAATTGATTAATTTTTACTTCAGTTAAGAAGTTTTTGAATATGTATGACGTTTGGAAAAGTCATTGTTTTTTTTTGTTACAGCTAGACTTGCTAGTTGGTTAGGTTAGTCTGCTTCTTTCTCAGTTGAACCTACCTTACCTTCTGAGTTCTTCTGGCATCGTCTGTTTGGACATAATTTCATTTATGGATTTAGGTTTGGCACCAGCCTTAAGCTCAGAATCTTTTGCTTATTTCTTCTGTACAAAATTAAATGCTTTATTTCTTAAAACGTGCAGATACAATATATATGCAAAGAGATAAACTAGGGACACCGTCATTCTATTTAATATTTCTGGTCTTAGCACAAACCTTTGTTAAAAAAATGTATTGCAAAATAGGGTAGTCTAATATCATAACCTTCCTCGTATGTATTCAGGTTGCAGACCTGAATATTGCCAAACTATACAGTCTAAACTCAGGAATTTGTGCTGCAATATACTCTTAAGCAAGATGTCTTCTGTGCAAAATGGTTAATTTCACCAAGGTTGCGTCCTGAGGTCTGTTGGTTAGTTCTGTCCAATTATGGATTCCCTCTACAGATTTCATTTTAGAGAACAAATCCAATTTGTGCACATGGCATATTCCATCAGGACCTCTGTGAAAGAAGGCAGAATTCCAGAGAAGTTGTGCTGAAATTAAGTTAACAAGAATATTGTGCCAGTTGCTAACTATACTTTTTTTTTAATACATAAGGTGTTTGTATTTCACACCATTAATGAGATCATATGTGTTTAGATTCTTTGTTCTTAAAGAAACTCAGAATCTTTTCAGATTATGTAAAAATATTTTGTTCATAACTAGATTCTTGAGGCGATGACATCGAAGATGTTGCAGCTGGCAGAAACCTTTTGTGTTGAAGAAAATCGTATCCAGGGAATCCGTCAGTCTTTGCTGCAAGCTGAAGTAAAAACACTGGTCAAAGAACTTAGCTCTGCTGCTGCCATCTTCAGTGTAAGATATCTGGATTAAATTTTTCAAAGATTAAGCTTTTTGTAAACTAAATTTTTTGATTTAATGAGATGCTTGCATAATTGTTTGATCTGAATCCAATGCCCTAGTTAGTGACAACATTCATTTTAATTTCAGCAGTCTTACCTAACAAATGGTTTTACTTTAGTAAAATACCACAAGAAAACATGGTGTTAATACATGCAGCAATACTAATTTTCTACAAATCTACATGTACGGGTCTTTCTTTTGTTACATTTAAAATGGCGATTTTGTTATGTTAATCTGTGGAATGCGGCTTTGTTGTGTTTTAACGCTGCAGAGAGTTTGCGCTAACAGTTTGTTTTACTTTAAATGAGATAACCAGGTTCTATTAGCCAATGGGTGGTTATGTATCGTTTTGTTTTCGGATGCCATGCTGTATGATATGACTGTGGACTGAGTTTTGGCGGGGAGTCGGGAGGAGAGACGAGGAGGACGGCGGACGTGCGGAGAGGCTCCGGTCGATCACTTCGGGTGGTCCCGAGCCGTGGGTCGACGGAATTCGGGTGGTCGTCTGACGTCGAATTTGAGCTCCAACGGTAGCGCGCGAAGAACTTGGACTTTGATAAGTGTTGGCGCCTTTTTTTTTCCCATTACTTTCCTCTCTGTATCAAATGTATATTAATGCCCTAGAATTAGTAATATCTATAAAGTGTATGTGTTAAAATTTACTGGGTGTGCTGGCTGATGATTGATGTTTGTGATTGATTCGGGCGACGATTGACCCTGAGGGGACTGCTGAAGCAGGTGCTGGGCGGGATTTCCCCTAGACATACACGAGCCAATATACGGAACGTTACAAGTGGGGGCTACCATCAGGGATTTGGATTTTTTTTCGGGAAAGTTGTACTTGTCTTGGTGGTAAGTGTTGTGAAGATGGACCGAGATAAGATTGTAAGCTGGTGTGAAATGGAGGAGGTACCGGTGAATCATGCATGTGTGGTAAGCGGGGTCGATTATCGCATTCCGGCAGAGGTACTGGTGCGAGGGTTGAGTTTGATTAAAGGTATCGGGCAGGTAGAACTTGTAGCTAGAAGGGGTGGGAAAGAACTGGAAGCTAGCTGGATGTTGGTGCGGGCGAGTACCGACGTCATGACTTTAGAATTACCAGCGACAGTCCATGTCCAGGGGGAGGCGGGGCCGTGGGGTCTCCACATTCTCCCGGAGGACGCAAGTGAGGAGGTGCCGGAGGAGGAGGAGCTAGATGAGGCCCCCGGCCGGGTGCCCGTAGTAAGAGGTGGAGGTGTGGAGTGGGAAGGTTTGGCCAGGCCTCGCCCCCATGGGCTTGAGGAGACTGCCGAGTTAACGGCTGCCATTACCTCCCTGGCAAGAAGGGTTGAGGTGCACCGCCCGAAGCTGAGAATTTTCTCGGGAACCAAGCCCACCCCGGAAGGGGAGGGTGACTATGAGACCTGGGTTGAAGATACATCCCAATTGTTAGAGGTGTGGCCAGTTTCGGATGAGGAAAAGAGACAGCGATTGGTGGAAAGCTTAAGGGGCGGGGCGGCCCGGGTGGTCCGCGATCTGAGAGCGGCACACCCCTTGGCTTCCCTATCGGAGTGTTTAGACGCTTTGGAGGAAGTGTTTGGACTGTCAGGGGATCCCTGGCGGCATTTAGCAGAGTTTCAACGGATGGGGCAGAGAAGAGGGGAAAAGCTCTCTGACTATGCTTTCAGGCTGGAAGGAAAGCTTACGGGGTTGCTGCGACGAGGTATAGTGAGGGAGGACGATGTGGCGGAGTTAAGGATGAGCCAGATATGTAGCGGTTCCCGGGAGGATGACAGGGTGGCTTGGAGTGTACGGCAGTCATTTAAGCAGAGCTCCCCTCCATCATTCGGATGGCTGATCCGAGAGGTACGGGCCAAGGAGTGTGCTTTGGGCCGACCAGGGGGCTCGGACCCTCAGGGACGGTCTTCAGCGGTTCAGGAGGTGGTAGCCGGGGTGAGACCAGGGAAATCCAAGGGGTCCTCGGGGGCCCGGATCGGGAGGAGAGAGGCGGCGAGTAGTGGGTGCTATAACTGTGGGAGAGAGGGGCATTTCCGCCGGGAATGTGAGTGGCCGGGAGCGTGCTACCACTGTGGGGAAGCTGGCCACTTGCGGAAGGATTGTGAGAGACGAGATGCGCCGAGGGGGGAGGGCCCCCAGGCCACCAAGAAGGGAGAGGTGTCGGGAAACTTAAGAGAGGCTCAGTGAGGGAACGGACTGGAGTCTCGGGAGGAACACGTTCCCAGAAAACCTCTATGGAACCCCGGAACGAACAAGCCCAAATTCCTGATGGACTGGTGGGGCCCCGTTCCAGCGTGTCCCTACGGATAGAGGGAATCTTTGCGAAAGCCATCCTTGACACCGGGTCGCAGGTTACCTTACTGTACCGGTCATTCTACAACAAATATCTGAAGCATTTGGCAGTAACTCCGTTTAACGCATTGGAGATTTGGGGCATAAGTGATGGTGATTACCCGTACGATGGATACTTGTCAGTGAGATTGGAATTTTCAGAGGGAGATGTGGGAGTATCGGAAGCCTTTGAGACACTGGTGTTGGTTTGTCCGGACCCGGTGGAGACCAGTGGTGCTGCCCTGTTGGTGGGGACTAACTCCCCTCTGGTGCGACGGCTCTTGGGAGCCTGTAAGAAGAAGGGGGGGGAGAACTTTTTGGAGACCCTCTCGGTACACCTCGTGTTCCAAGCAGTGTATGAAGGAGTGAGTGACCCCCAGGGGCTGGACCCGGAGTGCAAACGAGGGACGGTGTGGTGCACTCAGGCGAGGCCTAAGGTGATACAGCCAGGGGAGGCGGCATTAGTGATGGGAACCCCCAGATTCCCCGGATTGCCGCCGGGAGAGGCCCTGCTAGTAGACGTCCCCGACAGCCTGGAAAGGGAGTCCTGGTTCCCGGCTGGGGCGCTGGTGAGACCTGAATTGCAGAGGCCTTCAGCTGTACAGGCACGGCGGATGGGGGTGATGATACGGAACATAACGGAGAGGGAGATCACCTTTAAGCGCGGGATGCCCCTCACGCACTTGTTCCCGGTGACGGTGATGTCCAGCGCCCCCGTGAAGCCCACTGGAAGAGAACTATTAGGAAACGGGGGGCGGCTGACCGAGGAGGCCTTTAATTTTGAAAACTCCCCTGTACCGCCGGCGTATAAGAGCAGGCTGGTGGAGAAGGTGCTTAAGTTAGGGGATGTCTTTTCTCAGGGCGAGTTTGATGTAGGATGTTCCAAGAGCACTCGGCACACCATTCGGGTAACAAATGACACCCCGTTTAGGGAGAGGTCGCGGCGGTTGGCCCCAGCAGATGTGGAGGATGTGCGGCAGCACTTGCGGCAGTTGAAAGATGCAGGGATTATTGCGGAGTCCCGAAGCCCATATGCGTCCCCCATAGTGGTGGCAAGGAAGAAAAATGGGAAGGTACGCATGTGCGTGGACTATAGGGCCCTGAACCGCCGCACTGTTCCCGACCAATATACGGTCCCGAGGGTGGAAGATGCATTGGCCTGTCTGAGTGGTGCACAGTGGTTCAGTGTATTGGATTTGCGGAGTGGGTATTACCAGATTCCGATGAGCGAGACTGATAAGGAGAAGACAGCCTTTATCTGTCCCCTGGGGTTTTTCCAGTTCGAACGAATGCCCCAAGGTATCTCGGGGGCCCCAGCCACCTTTCAGCGGCTCATGGAGCGGACAGTGGGGGACATGAACCTGCTGGAAGTATTGGTGTACCTGGACGACCTGATAGTGTTTGGATCTACGTTGGAGGAACATGAGGAGCGGCTGCTGAAGGTGCTGAGTCGGCTGAAAGAGGAAGGGTTAAAACTTTCCCTGGATAAATGCCAGTTCTGTAAGACGTCGGTCAGCTATGTCGGGCACATAATCTCGCGAAATGGAGTGGCCACCGATCCGGGTAAGATAGCCGCAGTCACCACCTGGCCGAGACCTCAGAAGGTGAGTGCCTTACGCTCGTTTTTGGGGTTTTGCGGATATTACCGACGATTCGTGAAAGGATATGCGAAAATGAGTCATCCATTGAACCAGCTGCTGTGTGGCTATCCACCTGTGGGGAGGAGGAGGAAGGGAGACCGAGGGTTGGAGGTAGGAGGATACTTGAACCCGGGGGAGCCTTTTGGATTGAGGTGGGATGCTCAATGTGAGGAGGCGTTCCAATCTCTAAAAAGAGCGCTGACACAGGCCCCAGTGTTGGCTTTTGCTGATCCCCGGAAGCCGTATGTTCTACACACTGATGCCAGTCACGACGGTCTGGGGGCTGTTCTGTACCAGGAACAGGGAAACGGATTGAGGCCAGTGGCGTTTGTCAGTCGGAGCTTGTCACCATCTGAGAGAAACTATCCCACTCACAAGCTGGAGTTCTTGGCGTTGAAATGGGCGGTGGTGGACAAGTTGAGTGACTACCTATACGGGGCCCAGTTTGAGGTGAGAACTGATAACAACCCCCTCACTTATATCCTGACCTCGGCGAAGCTGGACGCTACTGGGCACCGGTGGTTAGCAGCCTTGTCTGCCTATGAGTTCAGCCTGAAGTACCGCCCGGGGAGTCGGAACATCGATGCAGATGCCCTGTCTCGTCGGGCGCACGACAAGTCGGGCACGGCCGAGGAGTGGAAGAGTGTCCCTGCCCAGGGAGTAAAGGCCATGTGTCAAGTTGGGAGCGACGGGGAAGTAGGAGCACAGATGGGAACGGATCGGGCAGTAGATCAACTGGGGGCTGACGGTGACGCGCTGCCCACTGTTTACTGTAATGTGACTGCTCTGAGGAACAGGCAGCTGCCAGAGTTGAGTCCCCAGGAAGTAAAGGCGGCTCAGCGTGATGACCCAAGCATTGGCACTATCTGGTACGCGGTTAGCCAGGGTGATATGGGGCAGGTGGAGAAGGCGAAACATGCCTCCGTTCCTCTACTACTGAAGGAGTGGCCCCGGTTGAAGCTGAAGAACCACATCCTGTACCGAGTCACGTCGCCTCCGGACCACCCCCGGCGCTGGCAGCTGGTCATGCCTGAGAAGTATCGAAAGGCTGTGCTTCAGGCTCTACATGATGATTCCGGGCAGTTAGGGGTAGAGAAGACCTATGGATTAGTCAAGGACCGGTTTTACTGGCCCCGGATGAGGGGGGAGGTGGAAGAATACTGTAAGACCTGTAGCCGTTGCGTCAGGAGGAAGACCTTGCCTGCGCAGGCGGCTCCGTTATCCCACTTGCAGAGTGCAGGACCCATGGACCTGGTGTGTATGGATTTCCTGTCTATTGAGCCGGACACCAGCAATACCGCGAATGTTTTGGTCCTCACGGATCACTACACTAGATATGCGCAGGCTTTTCCTACTAAGGATCAGAAAGCGACTACAGTGGCGAAGGTGTTATGGGAGAAGTACTTTGTTCATTATGGCCTTCCCCGGCGGATCCACAGTGATCAGGGACGGGACTTCGAGAGCAGGCTTATCCATGAATTGCTGGATATGCTTGGGGCTGAAAAGTCCAGAACCACCCCCTATCACTCGCAGGGTGATCCTCAACCCGAGAGGTTTAACCGGACCCTGCTGGACATGCTGGGCACCTTGGAGATTGGACGGAAGAGTAATTGGAGTCAGCACATCACCCATTTGGTTCATTGTTACAATTGTACTTGCAATGATGCTACGGGGTACTCACCCTACTATCTGATGTTTGGACGGGAAGCGAGGTTGCCCATTGATCTGTGTTTTGGGACTGAAGCGGGGGAAATACCTGCGAAGCCATGTCTGAAGTACGTGTCCGATATGAGGAGAGAGTTGAAAAGGGCGTACGAGTTGGCTGAGGCGGCAGCCACCAAGCAGAACCAGCGGAATAAAAGGAGGTATGATCAGAAGGTAAAGTTCGTCCAGCTATTGCCGGGAGACCCAGTCCTTATCCGGAATTTAGGACTACAGGGTAAGCACAAGTTGGCGGACCGTTGGGCAGCCACCCCATATGTGGTGGAGAGTCAGATGCCGAATCTCCCGGTTTACCGGGTGAGACCTGAGGGCGGGCAGGGGCCTGTCAAGGTACTCCATCGGAACCACCTGTTGCCTCTGGGTCGAGAGGTGAAGATGGACCCAGAGCCCGAATGGGAGTTTACTCCTAGTACGAGGACTCTGCGAGGGCACGGGGCGCAGGAAGAGCCCGCTGCGAAGAAAACGGGGCCGGTCCCCACCTCGAGAAGGGATACGTCATCGGAAGATGATGATTCGGACGTGTGGTACCTGCTTCCGTTCGCTGATTCCCCGGTGCCAGGAGAAGAGACTCTTGGAGTCAGGGGAACCGAGGGAGGGTGTTGCAGAGCCGCCTGTATTACAGCAGGCATTGGGGGAGGAGAGGGTGGAGGCAGAACCCGAGCCAGAGGGCTCACCGGGGCAGAGGGATCCCGGTGAAGGGGAAGGTCCGTCAGATAAGCTCGAGGGGTCAACTGGGGTGTCTGAACAGGGAGAGACAGCAAAGGAAGTCCAGAGGCCTCAGAGGAGTAGGCATCCCCCGGAAAGACTCACTTATATAGCGCCGGGAGAGCAGGGTGTGATCTCTACTGCCTTGCAAAGTTATGTCACTGCGTTATGCACCTGGGTTGGGTTTTGTGTTTTACAAGGAGTACTAGTGAATTCTGTTAACGTCATGAGGGCATGACTTTTTGAGGTAGGGGAAGAGTGTACGGGGTCTTTCTTTTAAAATTTAAAATGGCGATTTTGTTATGTTAATCTGTGGAATGCGGCTTTGTTGTGTTTTAACGCTGCAGAGAGTTTGCGCTAACAGTTTGTTTTACTTTAAATGAGATAACCAGGTTCTATTAGCCAATGGGTGGTTATGTATCGTTTTGTTTTCGGATGCCATGCTGTATGATATGACTGTGGACTGAGTTTTGGCGGGGAGTCGAGAGGAGAGACGAGGAGGACGGCGGACGTGCGGAGAGGCTCCGGTCGATCACTTCGGGTGGTCCCGAGCCGTGGGTCGACGGAATTCGGGTGGTCGTCTGACATCAAATTTGAGCTCCAACGGTAGCGCGCGAAGAACTTGGACTTTGATAAGTGTTGGCGCCTTTTTTTCCCATTACTTTCCTCTCTGTATCAAATGTATATTAATGCCCTAGAATTAGTAATATCTATAAAGTGTATGTGTTAAAATTTACTGGGTGTGCTGGCTGATGATTGATGTTTGTGATTGATTCGGGCGACGATTGACCCTGAGGGGACTGTTGAAGCAGGTGCTGGGCGGGATTTCCCCTAGACATTCACGAGCCAATATAACGGAACGTTACATACAGCATAGTTAAAATGCTGGGCTCTGTGATGCTAAATTAGGACATAGGGACAGAAGATTTTTGCATTGAGAATTGGAATTTTTCATTACATGGCAAAGAAGTATTTTCCCAGACACATAACTGTTCCTATTCTGAATTGAGTAAAATCACCGGTGGAATACCTGGCAGAGAAGTGAATTCAATATAGTAGCTACATGCCTTCTTGTTCTTCACTTCACATTTGCAAATCACCTGGCCCACATTATCACTGCCTAGTGTTACAAGGATGATCAGTTAGGCACAGAGAGACTCTGTTTTTACTGCCAGGTATTTTTATTGGTTTAGTTAGCAAACTTCATTAATTCTCCTCTGTGAACAGTTAAAGAAGAGAAAAGTAATATCCAAGAAAAGGAATCTATGCTGGCATGGCATTCTTCTTGATCCTGATGTAGTATCCACGTTTCTGACATGGGATTATCCACTTCTGCGATGGTTGGTCTCCACAGAGTTGTTGCGGCCTGTACTCCTAAAATCCTTCATTCTTATTCTTTTCCTTATCAGATCAATCTATGATGTTTCAAATTTTGTTGGTTCAAGGTCTGTGTCTGATTTGTGTCAGCTTATTATTGGAAGTGGCCCAATAATTATGGCTCTCCCTTCAACCTTGTGCCTTAGGTGATTTCTCTTGTTCTGTCCTACTTGGATTGGTTCAAACCAGCCTAATCATATCAGCCAGGCATTGGGCCCAGATGACCAGATAGCAGGCTGTTCCTTTTGCAAACCTACTTTACACAATAAATAGCTTCCAATCTAAGAATGATCTCAGGTTTAGCAGATGATTAGCAGAAGTTCCTTGTGTCCACATTCAACTGTTCTGATTAAGTTATCCCAGACCATGAATCAGGTCGCCAAACAGTTCACAAGATGGTGACTGCAAGAACAATCTCACAAAGTGGCCACCTCCATTCCTGCAACTACGTGGCAAGAACAAAGAGTCTTGCTTGGTCTATTTTCACTGCTCTTGCCTCATTCTTATTCACTGATTTGAAGATTGCAGTTCTTCCTGACCAAAAGTTAGGATTAAAAACCACAAAGGGAGTCCACAATCAGTAATAGTATCCATTGGCTTTGGAGTCTAAAGTAAAAGTGTGGAACTTAATCAGTTAAGTGGCCTAACTACCTGCTCTTCCTAATACCTTCTAATAGCTCCTCCCAGTAGACTATGAGGCCTACAGCCATTGAAAAGAATCAAGATGAAGTCTGGAAGAGTCTGTTTAATTTACTGAGCTACCCCTTGCTTATGAATAAGAAACTTTTATTGAAGCATCCCTAGAAGATAACAACATACATTACAGATTTCTGCCCTTTTTTTACTAGTAATGTATGTGTGATCTATATGACTTAGAAGCATGTAAGAAAAGGTATCATATATATTCGTACTTGGATCATCGGGAACTGATTAGGAATAGTCAACATAGCTGTGTGCATGATAGACCATGTCTAACCAAACTTAGAGAATTTTTCGAGGGAGTTACCAAGAAAGGTAGTGGATGCTGCCTACATGACCCTTGACAAGGTCCTACATGGGAGCATGCTCAAGAAGGTTCAGTCATGTGGCATTCAAGAGGAGGTAGTAAACTGGATTAGACGTTGGCTT
Organism: Mobula birostris; assembly: GCF_030028105.1. Classification (NCBI taxonomy): domain Eukaryota; kingdom Metazoa; phylum Chordata; class Chondrichthyes; order Myliobatiformes; family Myliobatidae; genus Mobula; species Mobula birostris. Next base: position 178,893,919 of record NC_092373.1, read on the forward strand.
TGTGGGAGAAGCCAGAGAGTGGTAGTAAATGGTTGGCCCTCTGACCGGAGGCCTATGACTGGTGGTGTGCCGCAGGAATCAGTGCTGGGTCCGTTGTTATTTGTCATTCATGTCAGTGAACTGGATGATAATGTGGTAAACTGGATCAGCAAATTTGCAAACAACACCAAGATCGGGGGTGGGGGTGGTGGTGTCTAGTGGACAGCGAGGAAGTCTGTCAAAGCTTGCAGTGGGATCAGGACTATTTGGAAAAATTTCTGATGGAATTTAATGCAGACAAGTGTGAGGTGTTGCCCTTTGGGAGGACAAACCAGGGTGAGGTTTACACGGAGAGCGGTAGAGCACTGAGGTAGATGAGAGGGATCCTGGGAATACAGATCCATAATTTGTTGAAAGTGTTGTCACAGGTTAATAGGGTCATACAGAAAGCTTTTGGCACTTTGACCTTCATAAATCAAAGTATTGAGTACAGGAATTGGGATGTTATGCTGAAGTTGTGTAAGAAGTCAGTGAGGCCTAATTTGGAGTATTGTGTGTAGTTATGATCAACAACGACAAAAAAAAATGTTAATAAGGTTGAAAGAGTGCAGAGAAGATTTATAAGGATTTTACCAGCACTTGAGGACATGAGTTACAGAGGAATGTTGGGGAGGGTAAGTAGAACTAGAGGTTGTGGGTTAAGGGGGAAAGGTGAATTATTTAAGGGGACATGATGGGGAGATTCTGCACTCAAAGTGTGGTGAGAGTGTGGAATGAGCTGCCAGCAAAAGTGATGGATGCAGGTTCAATTTCAACATTTAAGAGAAATTTGGATAGGTACATGGATGTGAGGGGTATGGGGGGCTATGGTCCGGGTGCAGGTCGATGGGACTAAGCAACTTAATAGTTCAGTATGGACTGTATGGGCCAAAGGGCCTGTTTCTATGCTGTCGTGTTCTGTGACTCTTTTAAAAAAAGTTTGTATATTTTTATTTTATTTTATCTTTCTGCTCGCCAAATATCCCATGCAAATCACATAGGTCTCTGCATATATTGTTAATGTCCACGTCTCTGTATTAGACACAAGAAAATGAAGATGCTGTAACCTATAGCAGGAAAAATAAACAACCTACTGGAGGAAATCAGCAGTATGTGGAGGGAAAATAATTCAACATTTTGAGTTGAAACATTGCATCAGGATTTTTGCAAGTGGTCTATGTCAGACTGATTTACATTATTTCTAACCATAAATAACAAGAACCAGTTTTGATAATCCAAATTGATTTCAAGAACATCAGATGAAGAGTCCTTGAAAGTGAGTCCATAGGTTCTGCTGATGAGGACTGGCTCATTGACTTACAGTCTCCTCCACCTGAAGTCAATAATCAGTTCCTTGGTCTTACTGACATTGAGTGACATCACTCAGCCAGATTTTCAATCTCCCTCTTATATGCTGATTCATCACCACCTTTGATTTGGCCAGTGGCAGTGGTGTCATCAGCAAACTTAAATGTGGCACTGGAGCTTTGCTTATTCTCAAGTAGAGAAAGGAGCTGAGCACACAGCCTTGTGGTGCAACTGTGCTGAGGGAAATTGTGGAGGAAGTCTTTTTGCCAATCCAACTGACTGTGCAATAGAGGATCCGGTTGTGTATGGAGGACGGAGGTGTTGAGGCCAAGGTCTTGAAGGTTGTTGATTAGTTTTGAGGGGATAATGGTATTGAATGCTGAGCTGTCATTGATGAAGCTCCTGATGTAAACATTTTCACTATCCAGATGTTCCAGGGTTGAGTGAAAAGCCAAATAAATGGCATCTGCTGTGGACCTGTTATGACGGTAGACAAATTGGAGCAGATCCAAGTCATTTCTCGGGCAGGAGTTGATGTGTTTCATCACCAACCTTTCAAAGCACTTCATCACAGTGGATGTACGTGCTGCTAGACAATAGTCATTGAGGCAGGTAACCATGTTCTTCTTAGACACATGTATAACTGAAGCCTGCTTGTAGCAGGTGCTGACTGCTGAAGTAAGAGGTTAAAGATTTTGGAAAACAGCCAGTTGATTAGCACAGCTCTTTAGAATCCAGCCTGGTGTTTTTCATGGGTTTACCGTCCTGAAGGAATCTTTCACATTGGCCTCAGAGACTGAAATCACAGGGTTGTCGGGTGCTGTAGGAGTTCATGAAGGTTTATCCATGTTTTGACAGTGAAAGCAAACATAGAATGCATGGAACTCATCTGAGAGCAAAGCCTTGTTATCACCTATGTTGCTTAGTTTTGCTTTGTAAGTGGTAATAGCATTCAAATCCTGCCCTAGCTGCTGAGCGTCCTTCATTGATTCAAGTTTGGTCCAGATTTGCCAGTTGGTCAGATGGCTTTCCGGAGATCATACCTGGACCTCTTGTATCCTACTTGGTCACCAGACCTGAATGCCACTGATCTGGCCCTCAGCAGCTGGTGGATCTCATGGTTCATTCAGGGCTTCTGGTTGGGAAAGACTGAACAATTTTGTATCTCATTATGTGCATCTCATTAGTTGTGCCTCTAGGCCAACAACATAAGAAGGCTGTGATGATTTTTTTCCATTGGGCCTGTTGAATACAAAGGAAAAATTTGATAGGGGAAATTTAACTGCATGTGGAGAATAACAGACCAGATTTTTAAAAAATGATTGCAAGTTGGGCAACACACACAAAATGTTGGAAGATCTCAGCAAGTCACACAGCATCTATAGAGAGGAATTAACAATTGATGTTTCAGACCAAGGCCTTTCATCAGACCTGGAATGAGAGTGCCAGTCTACTGATAAGTCTTCTGCATAGATGCTGCCTGACTTGCTGAATTCCTTCAGCATTTTGTGTGTGTTGCTCAAGATTTTCAACATCTACAGAATCTCTTGTATTTATGACTACAAGGTGGTACAGTTTTGCAAAAGGGAGAAAATGAAGCTTTTTATGTTGCTACCATGAGCTGGTTCTAGAATAATATCTCTCTAAAATGTTTTTTTTAAATCTCATTTGGAACTTACAAACTATAACAACTTAAACATTTGACAGTCACAGTACATTTTTATAGTGAAGAATATATCCAGCTCTTTGATTATGAAATGAGTTGTTATTGATTAAATTAAGTACATTGCCATATCAAATAGTGAAAATTGCAGTTAATATTAATAGTACACTTAGAATGCAAACCCTAAAAGTTTTTTTTTGTCTCGATTAAATTAATATTTAACAGATGATTGATTTCCTTCCTTATTTCCTTCTGTTGCTTTCCATTTATTTCCCTTGCTTGTTTTTGCTCTTCTCCATTTGGTCCCTCCTTTCCATCGTCTCCTCTCATTTGATTCTACCTATCACCTACCAACCACTGGCCCACTCCTCCCTCATATTGCTCCTGATGCAGGGTCTCAACCCAAAATATTGACATAAATCTGGTACCTCCACAGATGTTGCTCAGGCTGTTAAGTTCTTCCAGTGTTCCAATTTGTACTTAAATATATTATTTAAGTATGTTAAATACCAGAAGGGCAGGAAGCATTGGTAATACTGATGAGAATAGGTATTCACTATGCTTAATGGTTGTTGGCTTAGCTATAAAAAGGTGATCAATAACAATAGGGGAAAGTAGTTGGATGTCAGAACCTGTCATCCAGTTAAGGGGGGCCCGCTTGCTTGCTTCCTCATCTGAGTTAGTTCCATACCAATTCAAAGTACATTACCATTTCTAGTAGGGAAATACAAGACAATCTTTTCACTGTATCATTGTACAACTGACAATAATAACAAATACCAATACCAACATTGCTGGCAAAATAAGTAAGCTCTGTAGCTATTTGGATATTATGAGTTCAGATAAAGCTCAAATTTTATGTGCACAATTTTATCATGTCCTAAGCCAACTACTCTATTGGTGAATTCAGTCACACTTGAAAAACTCTTGAATGTCTAAGCTATTGCAGAATAAGTAGATTGGGGCTCATTTTTTTTTTCTTTTACTTTTGTATTGTCAGGCCTGGGCAAGTATTACAATCTTACTATTTGGATTTGGTATTGGAATTGGTTTATTGTTGTCATATGTTTAAAGTTCAAAGCACATCATCAAAGTTTCTACACTGTGTGCAACCTTGAAATTTGTTGTCTTACAGGCAGCTACAAAACAGAAACCCAATAGAATCCTTTCTTAAAAAAACTACACAACAAAGACCATCAAACACCCAGTGTGTAGAAAAAAGAACAAGTTGTGCAAACGATAAAAAGTAAACAAAATACACTCAGAACATGAACCACAGAGTCCATGAAAGTGAGTCCACAGCCACAAAGCTAGCTCATCACTACAGCCAGTCCAGGAGTTCGTTGGTTGCAGGCCACAGCTGCAGAGTCAGTTCAGCGCAGAGGCGAGTAAGTATCATGAAGCAGCAAGCTGAATACTGCCCTGTCCCTTGCCTCCAGCCCTGGCACCCCAACCTTTTCAATCTGGCCTGGGCCTTTGCACTTCAATGCAGCCCCACATCCACTTCAGCAATGGCCAAACTTCAGCTAGTTCCTTGCTCTCATATTTATCCCTGCCACTTCGATCTGGCCTCAAGTACCAAGATAACAGTGAAAAGTTTATCGTGCAGACTCTTTGTTCAGTTCAAATTATTACACAGCGCATTGAATTAGAAAAAGTTAAAATAATAACATGCAGAATAAAGCATAAACGCTACTGAAAAAGTAAACAATAAAGTGCAAGATCATACTGGGGTAGATTGTGAGGCCAAGAGTATACCTTATTGTACAAGAGATCCATTCAAGAGTCTGCTAACAGTGGGATAGAAGCTATCCTTGAGCTTGGTGATATGTGCTTTTTCAGGGTATTCTAGCTACTGCCCAATGGAAGGGGGAAGAAGAACGAATGTCTGGAGTGGGTGGGGTCTTTTAACTTTGCAAAACATGACAGAGATAAATAACATAAAAAATAGGAGTAGAAGTACGCCAACTGGCCCATCGAGCCTGCTCTGCCATTCAATAAGATTTTGGCTGATCTGGCCAAGGTCTCATCTCCACCTACTTGCCATTTCCCCATAACCCTTAATTCCCCTACTATGCAAAAATCTATCCAACCTTGTCTTAATTATGTTTACTGAGGTAGCCTCTACCGCTTCATTGGGCAGAGAATTCCACAGATTCTCCACTCTCTGAGAAAAGCAGTTCCTCATCTCCGTCCTAAATCTACTCCCCTGAATCTTGATGCTATCTCTCCTAGTTCTAGTCTCACCTACCAGTGGAAACAACTTTTCCTGCCTCTATCTTATCTATCTCTTTCATAATTTTATTTGTTTCTATAAGATTTTCCCACATTCTTCTGAATTCCAGCAAGTACAGTCCCAGGTGACTCAATCCCTCCTCATAGTCTAACCCCCTTATCTCTGCAATCAACCTGGTGAACCTCCCCTGCACCTCCTTCAAAGCCAGTACTGTATATCCTTCTTCAAGTAAAGAGACCAGTACTCCAGGTGCAGCCTCACCAGTACCCTTTGCAGTTGCAGCATAACCTCCCTGCTCTAGTAATGAAGGCCAGCATTCCATTTGCTTCCTTGAGAGCCTGCTGTACCTGCGAACCAACCTTTTATGATTCATGCACAAACACTCCCAAGTCCCTGTGCACAGCAGCATGCTGCAACTTTTTACCATTTAAATAATAATCTGATCTTTCATTTTTCCTTCCAAAGTGGATAACCTCACATTTACCAACATTGTACTCCATCTGCCATATACTTGCTCACTCACTTAACCTATCTATACCTCTCTGCAGACTCTCGGAATTTTCTGCGCAGTTTGCTTTTCCACTCAATTTAGTATCATCAGCAAACTTAGATATACTACACTCGGCCTCCTCTTCCAGGTTGTTCAAATAAACTTATTCTGAACTAACTGTCACTTAATTGCCAGATTGAGTCATCCACTCACACAGTATCAGAGATGTTCCCTGTTTTCCACCCATTCCCCTCCCCTTCTCTGGTTTCTAAAAGTAATTTGTTTTCTCTCTTTCTCAATTCTGAGAAAGGGTGCTGGAACTGAAGTGTAACTGTTTCTTTTTCTACATTTGCAATCAGACATGCTGAATGTTTCCAGTCTTTTCTGTTTTTAAGGTAGAATGTGAGTGTGCCAACTCCAGAATTAGTAGCTGAGATGTATGGTTTGCACTCTCAAAAATACATCATTGTTTTTGAAATTGAAAATGAATACTATGCCAGAAATGCAAATTATGCCCTAAAATATTAATTTTTAAAGAGGAGGAGAAGGGTTCTCTGCAGAAGTGTTATGTATTAAGGTATATTGTGGCCCTTGTAGGTTGCTGTCGAGCTTCCTTGTATGTTACGTGCTGAACATAATGTGAGAGGATGTTCTGGGTAGAAGACTTACAAGTAAAATAAACATTGGCACATTGTTCCTCACTCCTCCGTTTCTCGTGTGTGTTATTCATGGCCACCTGGTTTCCCCGGACCACAACCATAACAAGAAGAGCCTTTCCACTAAGTTTTTCACAAGTAGTTTTTCTACTTTCACCTCAACAATGATAAATGAGCAGTGAGCCATTTTTTTTCCAAAACACAAGGATAGAAATGTGTCACATGCTACTGTTAACATTTTGATTAAGAAAGTTTTATCTTTAAGAGTTCACAGACATCATACAGTTTTATAGTGTTATGGATTTTGTAAAGTACAAAATATGCACAGCACCTGAAAAAATACAAATAAAAAGCACATCAGAGTGCACTTTAGCTAGTATAACTACTGCTTCACAGCTCCAGCACCCTGGGTTCAATAATGACTTCCCTTACTGTATGTGCACGGTTTCCATTATCTCCCTGTGGCTGCATGGATTTTCGCTAGTGCTTTGGTTTTTCTTCCACATCCAAACTGTGGGTTATTAGGTAAACTGACCACTAAATTTTCCCCAAGATACAGGTGATGGGTAGAATCAGGAGAAAAATTATGGACATACAGGAAACATAAAATGGGATTGGTGTAAGATTAATGTGAATGGGTGTTTGGTTGGCATACAATCCGTGGCTAATGTTTCCATGCTTTATGGCTCCTTGAAAATTGTAGGTATGTACTTGATGATGCTATACTGCAAATGTAACCTTAAGTGTTTCCTTTTATAGACATTCTCAGTGAAGGCACTGACAATATTTTCAACTAAATGTCGAAAGATGACTCTTGAGATATTTGAACAGACCATGCCAGTGGGACGACAGTGGAGGGTAAATTATCGATCAGGTAATTCAATCTCTCAAAAAAATTTAAAACATCCAAGAATCATGAACAAAGAGGATGAGCTTAGAGCATGGATCAGTACTTGGAGCTATGATATTGTGGCCATTACAGAGACTTGGATGGCTCAGGGGCAGGAACGGCTACTTAGAGTGCCAGGCTTTAGATGTTTCAGAAAGGACAGGGAGGGAGGCAAAAGAGGTGGGGACCTGGCACTGCTGATCAGAGATAGTGTCATGGCTGCAGAAAAGGGTAAGTCATGGAGGGATTGTCTATTGAGTCTCTGTGAGTAGAAGTTAGGAACAGGAAGGGGTCAATAACTCTACTGGGTGTTTTTTTTTTATAGACCACCCAATAGTAACAGGGACATTGAGGAGCATATAGGGAGACAGATTCCGGGAAGATGCAATAATAACAGGGTTGTCACGGTGGGAGATTTTATTTTTCCCAATATTGATGGGATCTCCCTAGAGCAAGGGGTTTAGATGGGGTGGAGTTTGTTAGGTGTGTTCAGGAAGGTTTCCTGACACAATATGTAGATAAGCCTACAAGAGGAGAGGCTGTACTTGATCTGGTATTGGGAAATGAACCTGGTCAGGTGTCGGGTCTCTCAGTGGGAGAGCATTTTGGAGATAGTGACCACAATTCTATCTCCTTTACCATAGCATTGGAGAAGGATAGGAACAGACAAGTTAGGAAAGTGTTCAGTTGGAGTAAGGGGAAGATGTCAAGCAGGAACTTGGAAGCATAAATTGGGAACAAATGTTCTCAAGGAAATGTATGGCAGAAATGTGGCAAATGTTCAGCATAGGTATGTTCCAATGAGACAGGGAAAGGATGGCAGGGAACAGGAACCATAGAGTACAAAGGCTGTTAAAATCTAGTCAAGAAGAAAAGAAAAGCTTACGAAAGGTTCAAAAAACCAGGTAATGATACAGATCTAGAAGATTGTAAGGCTAGCAGGAAGGAGCTTAAGAATGAAACTGGGAGAGCCAGAAGGGGCCATGGCAACACTCACAACGCGCTGGAGGAACTCAGCAGGTCGGGCAGCATCCGTGGAAAAGATCGGTTGATGTTTCGGGCCGGAAGGATTGCTTTGACCCCAGCATCTGCAGATTATTTTGTGTTCAGAAGGGGCCATGAGAAGGCCTTGACGAGCAGGATTAAGGAAAACCCCAAGGCATTCTACAAGTATGTGAAGAGCAAGAGGATAAGATGTGAGAGATTATGACCAATCAAGTGTGACAATGGAAAAGTGTGTATGGAACCGAAGGTATTTAATAAATACTTTGCTTCAGTATTCACTATGGAAAAGGACCTTGGCGATTGTAGGGATGACTTACAGTGGACTGAAAAGCTTGAGCGTATAGATTAAGAAAGAGGATGTGCTGGAGCTTTTGGAAAGCATCAAGTGAATAAGTCACCGCGACCGGATGAGATCTACCCCAGGCTACTGTGGGAGGCAAGGGAGGGGATTACTGAGCTTCTGGCAATGATCTTTGCATCATCAGTGGGAACAGGAGAGGTTCCGGAAGATTGGAGGATTGCAGATATTGTTCCCCTATTCATGAAAGGGAGTGGAGATAGTCCAAGAAATTGTAGACCAGCGAGTCTTACTTTAGTGGTTGGTAAGTTGATGGAGAAGATCCTGAGAGGCAGGATTTATGAACATTTGGAGAAGCTTAATATGATTAGGAATAGTCAGGATGGCTTTGTCAAAGGTAGGTCGTGCCTTTTTAGCCTGATTGAACTTTTTGAAGATGTGACTAAACACATTGATGAAGGTAGCACAGTAGATGTAGTGTATATGGATTTCGGCAAGGCATTTGATAAAGTACCCCATGCAAGGCTTATTGAGAAAGTAAGGAGGTATGGAATCGAAGGGGACTTTGCTTTGTGGATCCAGAATTGGTTTTCCCACAGAGGGCAAAGAGTGGTTGTAGACGGGTTATATTCTGCATGGAGGTCGGTGACCAGTGTTGTGCCTCAGGGATCTGTTCTGGGACCCCTTCTCTTTGTGATTTTTATAAATAACCTGGATGAGGAAGTGAAGTGATGGGTTAGTAAATTTGCTGATGACACAAAGCTTGGGGGTGTTGTAGATAGTGTGGAGGGCTGTCAGAGGTTACAGCGAGACATTGATAGGATGCAAAACTGGGCTGAGAAGTGGCAGATGGGGTTCAACCCAGGTAAGTGTGAAATGGTTCATTTTGGTAGGTCAAATATGATGGCAGGATATAGTATTAATGATAAGACTCTTGGCAGTGTGGAAGATCAGAGGGATCTTGAGGTCCATGTCCATAGGACACTCAAAGCTGCTGCACAGGTTGACTGTGTGGTTAAGAAGGCATACGGTGTATTGGCCTTCATCAACTGAGGGATTGAGTTCAAGAGCCGAGAGGTAATGTTACAGCTGTATAGGACTCTGGTCAGACCCCACTTGGAGTACTGTGCTCAGTTCTGGTCACCTGACTACAGGAAGGATGTGGAAGCTATAGAAAGGGTGTAGAGGAGATTTACAAGGATGTTGCCTGGATTGGGGAGCATGCCTTACAAGAATAGGTTGAGTGAACTTGGCCTTTTCTCCTTGGAGCAACGGAGGATGAGAGGTGACCTGACAGAGATGTATAAGATGATGAGAGGCATTGATCGTGTGGATAGTCAAGAGGCTTTTTCCCAGGGCTGAAATGGCTAACACGAGAAGGCACAGTTTTAAGGTGCTTGGAAGTAGGTACAGAGGGGTAGTTTTTTTACGCAAAGAATAGTAAGTGTATGGATTGGGCTGTCAGCAACTGTGGTGGAGGCGGATACAATAGGGTCTTTTAAGAGGCCTTTGGATAGGTACATGGAGCTTAGAAAAATAGAAGGCTATGGGTAACCGTAAAGTAAGTAAGTAAGTAAAGTAAGTATATGTTCGGCACAGCATTGTGGGCTGAAGGGCCTGTATTGTGCTGTTTATTTTCTATGTTACACTGTAATTATAATTTATTCAGTAGCATTTTTATTACTGGCCATCTAACATAGACAAGCCATACCGTCATAGAAAGGCACTAACTTTTGGTCCATTTAGTAGAAAGGTTGTTAATTAACCTTTTGTGTTTCATGTACCAGCATTTTTCATAGTCTTGTATATTTTTACCTTTATGTATACCAACACCATCTCATTCAGACCATGTCATCCTGATTAATTTCCTTAAATTTGTTCACATTTTTAATTTGGCTACTATTAAAGCTAATTTCTCCTTATTTACTCTCTCAAGTAGCCTTGGAAACTTTTGGCTTTCAAGTAGTGCTATAAAGGCACCATTTTTCCTCAGCAGAGTTCATCTTACTTCAATAGCTAGGCTTTCCAGAGCCTAGGAAATCTATCTTCTCCCTTTCCTTCCAGACCTGTTGAACGGTCTCACCCCAAAACATCGACCGTTTATTCCAGAGATGCTGCCTGTCCAGCTGAGTTACATTAGCATTGTGTGTTTGTTGCCCTAGAATATTATTTTGCCCACAGTAAAAAGCTGCAAGGTGGATAAATTTAGAGGCTTGTGGCTTTGTTAATATATTCAAAATGCTAACTTGCCTCCTGGAGTGGAATAATTGTTCACTGCTTGTCGTGTCTCTTTGAAGCTGAGATATGGGTGGGTTTGAAGCAGCATTTCTCTGTTAGAATTATTCCCTGATTTAACTGCACCTCTACATGTCTATTAAAAGAGCAAAGAGTCTTTATTTAAAAAAAAGACCGGCCTGTAAAGGAAGCCATTCAAATAAATCTAGGGGAGAAGAATTTTAACAAAGACGAAGGTCTCACTCTAATTGGATTGTAAACAAGGTGGGAGGGTGGAAATCTGATTGGATGAGGACTAATTAATCAGGAGGGATGGACTACAGGGATATAAATGCCACCGGACTAGACAAGCCCATGTATCCTCCCTGATGAAGATGGTGGGGTTTGTCATCAAAATGTAGGTTATAATCAATACTTGTACCCGGCTGGAAGCTCGAGAAAAGTATATTTGTCTTGTGTGCTGGGAAAGCACTAGATCCTTTTTCACTTACCTCTATAGGGAGGAAGTTCACCACAATATTAGTTGCTTTGAATCATTACATAAAGAGAAGGTGAGGCTTCTTTGTTCTTCAGCCTTCCTTCTGAGATGCCAGGACAAGGACATCATCCCCAAGTTCATGAAGTTGCGTACCGCAGTGGTTTCTTCAGCAGCTAAACGTATTCTACAATGAGCTAGCCAAGCGTTGATTAGGGAGCGTATCCATTACATTAGATCCGCTCCGGACATCAACACAAACAGACAACTGTCTTTTTACCTGGAATTGTCAGCCCTCTTATCTCCTAGTGATTGGGAGTACATCGACAGGTCCATCGCTGCCCAAGGTGAACTAATTTCACAAAGGAACACTGTGAGGCAGGTCAGGAAATACAACAATCCCAGCAAAATGGAGTCCCAGAAAGGACTGTCATCAAACAAACTGGGCAAAACATCATCTAGATTGGTCCTCGCCAAGGGGCCAAACTTAGCTCCGGTCTGCAGGGCTGTACATTATCGGGACTACGTTGGTGGAGTAGAGCAAGCAATCTGAAAGCTCATACTGGAGGAGTTAAGAATAGAGGTCTGTATGGCCCTCAAAAGAGCCATTTTGCCTAAACTGAACATTACAAAAGGAGAGCGACTGGCCCTCAGCACTACGGCAAAACCTAGCCAATATGACCAGTAGACAAAGGAAATACAACGGTCCTGATGGCCTCAAAGGGATAGCACAGGAAAGTCCAACAGATTCTGGACGATCCCGCCTACAGAGTTCTACAGCGGGATCCCACAGATTCAATTGTGAGGATGACCTCCGTTTTACTGAAGAAATCTGGACTGCCAGCAGACATATGCAAGGCACTTCTACCTCAGGCACTGGTACCACCAAGACTTTATGGACTCCCTATGATACACAAAGAGGGTTCCCCACCTGAAGCCTATCATCAGTTTGATAGATTCTCCAACTTACTACCTTGCTAAGCATTTAATGACCATGCTGTCTCCCTTTGTTGGGGGCTGTGAGCATCACATCACAAATTTGACCTAGTTTGTTAAAATATCATCAATGAGTTCTCATTAAGGACAGTTTGGACCTCCAGCAGTCAATGTTTGATAAGGGTACCATTGACCTTTTCGAACATACTCTTACATCAACATACTTCCTCAATAAGGAGAACTACTATGAACAAATGGATATAGAAGCTATGGACTCACCCTTGTCGTCAGCTATTGCTAATTTCTACATGGTGTACTTTGAGGAGAGGGCTCTGAGTTCAGTGCCCTTACAGCCCAAATGCTTCTTCAGATATGTCGAGAATACCTTCATAGTGTGGCCTCATGGACTCCAGGCACTCCAACAGTATACATCCAAACATTCCGTTTACGATGGAGGTGGAGAAGAATGGTTGCCTCGTATTCCTGGACATTCTAATATGATGGAAGCTGGATGGTTGTCTCAGACATGGCATCCATCAGAAACCCACTCACACAGACTTATACCTCAGAAATAACAGCCACCATCATGCCTCCCAAAGTAGAGCAGTTTTTTCTACTTGGATTAAGCATGCAAAAACTTATTTCATACCCAGAGAGTCTCCCTAAGCAAATAAAACGATTACGCACAACATTCCTACAGAATGGCTACAAGGCAAAGGAAATCAATTGGGCACTTAAAAGGGATGACAGAAAAATCAGGAAACCTAGCGAAGAGGAGGAACCTGTCGCTATCGCCTGCCTCCCCTATATTTCCATAGTTTCTGGAAGGATCGCCAGGATCTTGAAAAAGTACTGGATTAATACCTCCACAAACCTGTAAGGAAGTTCAAGACACAGCTTATGTGGGTCAAAGATGACCTGGGACTCAGGTCGGCTGATGTTTACAGGATTCCTTGTGAATGCAGAGTGGTGTATATCGGCCAGATTGGATGCACGATGCAAACGCGCATCAAGGAGCACAGGAGGTGTATCCATTTGGGTTACCTGGAGAAATCTGCGGTAGCGGTTCATTGCATTGGCAATGGCTGTATGATTGACCTTGACAGCACAAAACCAGTGTGCCGTGCCAATGGCTTTTGGGATCGCCTAGTAAAGGAAGCCGCTGAAATAAAACTAGAAAAAAAGAATTTCAACAAAGATGAAGATCTTGCTCTAAGTAAGAACTGGAATTCGATTGTAAACGAGGTGGGAAAGTAGAAACCTGACTGGATGAGGACTAACCAATCAGGAGGGATGGACTATGGGGGTATAAATACCACCGGATCAGACATGCCCATGGGTCATCCTTGATAAAGATGGCGGAGTTTGTCATTGAAACATCGATTATAATTGATTCCTGTACCAGCTAGAAGCCCGAGAGGAGTTTGTTCTTAATCTTTGTAAAACTTTATTCCTTTATTTCACTGCCAATAAAATTTGTGTACAAATCCCAGATCCCTTCATTACAATTATATTACTAATATTTCATCTCCTAATTCTTCCTCCCAAAATATATCACTTCAGGCTTCTTTGTTAAATTTCATTTAACTTGTACTACCCCATTTTACAAAGTTTCTCCACACTTACTGGTCTATTAATGATGTTTTATTATATGTATGAACGTTGTGTCATCTAAAAACATTGAAAATTATGCTTAATTTACGCAAGTGCAAGTATATCAAAAGAGCAGTGATGTATAAGGCAGCATTTGGGGAAAACTTCCTACAATCTGAAAAGCAATTTTTCATCAATATATTCTGCTGTCTGCCTTGCAGTCAGTTTACGATTCGTGGTGCATGTAATGCATTAATTACACAGACTTTAGTTTTGCTGCAAATTCTATAACTTTTTACCTTGACTGATCCTAAGATCCTCAATATCAAATAAACTACCCTTGAATCCTTTTTGTTACTTTGTCAAAGTAACTGATTGAGTTAGACAAACACAATTAACCTTCAACAGGTCTGTGTTGTTGCAGTCATAGTATCATATAGCTTAGAAATACATCTTTTGGCCCACCAGGTCCATGCTATCATCTTGGTCCACTTACACTAACCCCTTTTGTCTGCATTACGACTGTATCTTCTTATACCTTGCCTATTTGTGTCTGCCTAAATGCCTCATAAGCATAACAATTGTATCAGAATCCACTATCTCCTCTGGCAGTTTCAAATATCAGATGTGTGCAAAAAATATTACCTCAGATCCCCTTAAAATTCCTTTAAATGTCCTCTTTTTTTAAAATGCTGCTACTATGGGAATTTTGACTACGTGTGTCCCTCATAATCTTAGACTTCTATTTGATCACCCCTCAACCCCTTTAAATCTACTTTAATTCATTCATCCATTTAGTAACTCTCCCTTTCTCACATTTTCGCTGGATAGCAAAGTTAGGTTGACATAGTTCTGGGTTTTATCCTTCTTCGTTTCTCTATACTTATGTGGAACTTTTTGAATTCATCAGTCTCTCGCATGATCTTAATATCTAAGGATAATTGGAGTATCTTGGGCAAAATCAGTTCACCCTGCACAATGTTCCACTAGCTGTAGATGTACTGTATCCTATCTGAATCATTTTTTTCAGCTGAGAATTGGTATGTTTAAGTTAACTTATCCAAACAACCACTTCCTTCCCTAGCTGCTTTGGCAGCGGGCCACTCCACTGCCTTGGTGAAGAAGGATGAAAATCTGGCATTTCAGTCATGATCTTTGCTGCTACTAAATTATCTCAGTTGATCCCAGCTTTCCTTTTGACTAGCTTTTTATTATTCATAAGTTTATAAAAGACGAATCTAAATTATATTTACTTCTCATTCATTTATTATAGATTTTTTTTTACTTTCTAGATTACTTGATTGCATCTTAATGAGTTAAGGATGATATTAGCCCTTTCTGTCAAGTGAAAACAGAAGTTAAAAGCTCACATGGAATATAATCACTTGGGCCCTACTGCTATACCCAAGTTCTAATCTCGACTTGCTCAACTGAGCAGGTAAAAGGGACAGTCACTGCTAGAGTCGTAATTAAGTATGCAGGTCATACTCCAGGCACTTAATTGAGGCTGAATGGCAATTTAAACCTCAGACAAGTGTAGAGAGGCTGTTGTGGCATTCTGCCAGGTTAGCTTGAGGATATGGAAAGTTGGCACAAAAGCAACGTGGATCATAAATGTTTGCCCTTCTTTGACTTTCCTTGTTGGAACCAGGATGAACAGAAGTATTCCCACAGGCTAATCAAGGAAAAGTAAGGATTTTTAGTCCAGATGAAGGACTAACAGATGCTGCCTGACCACTGAGTTCCTCCAGTGACTCATTTTGTGCTCCAAATTGAAGCATCTGCACTTCCTTGTGTCTCCAAAAGTAAGGATTCCCATTATCTTAGTTGCAGCCAACAGGCTGAGTATCAAAACATTAGGGATGCAAAATCAAAAAGGGTAGCAAATACAGTACTCAAGGTGTTGTATCTCAATGCACGGAGTACAATAAATAAGGTGGATGATCTTGTTGGAGTATTACAGATTGCCAGGTATGATGTTGTGGCTATCACTGAATCATGGCTGAAGGATGGTTGTAATTGGGAGCTGAAGGTCCAAGGTTATATGATATATCGTAGGGATAGGAAGGTAGGCAGGGGTGTGGTGTGGCTCTACTGGTAAAGAAAGGCATCAAATCAGTAGAAAGATGTGACATAGGATCAGAAGATGTTGAATCCTTGTGGGTTGAGTTAAGAAACTGCAAGGGTAAAAGGACATTGATGGCATTTATATACAGACCTCCCAATAGTGGCTGGGAGGTGGACCACAGGTTACAACAGGAAATAGAAAAGGCGAGTCAAAAAGGCAATGTTATGGTAGTCCTGGGAGAATTTAACATGCAGATCAATTGGGAAAATCATGTTGGTAATGGATCTCAAGAGAGTGAGTTTGTTGAATGCCTAAGAGATAGCTTTTTTAGAGCAGTTTGTCATTGAGCCTACTAGGGGCTCTGCTATAATGGGTTGGGTGTTATGTAATGAACCAGAGGCGTTTAGGGAGCTTAAGGTAAAAGAATACTTAGAAACCAGTAAATTGGAAGGAGCTGCTGGAAGGGATCTGAGCAGAGCAGCAATGGAGTGCGTTTCTGGGAAAAATGAGGAAGGTGTAGGACATAAGTATTTCAAAACTGAAGAAATACTCAAATGGTAAAATAGTACAACTGTGACTGACAAGGAAGTCAAAGCTATTGTAAAAACTAAAGAAAGGGCATACAACAAAGCAAAAATTAGTGGGAAAATAGAGGATTGGGAAGATAAAAAACCTACAGAGAGCAACTAAAAACATCATTAGAAGGGAAAAGATGAAATATGAAGCTAGGAAATACTATCAAGGTGGATAGTAAAAGTTTTTTTAAGTATGTTAAAAATAAAAGAGAATTGAGAGTGGATATAGAACCGCTAGAAAATGAGGCAGGAGAAATAATAACGGGGGACAAGAAGATGGCTAATGAACTAAATGAGTATTTTGCAACAGTCTTCACTGTGGAAGACTCTAGCAGAATGCCTGATGTTGTAGTGTGTGAAGGAAGAGAAGTGGGTGCAGTTACTGTTACAAGAGAGAAGGTGCTCAGAAAGCTGAAAGACCTAAAGGTACATAAGTCACTCGGACCAGATGAACTGCACCCTAGGGTTCTAAAAGAGGTAGCATTAGAGATTGTGGTGGCATTAGCAATGATCTTTCAAAAATCATTGGACTCTAGCATGGTGCCAGAGGCCTTGAAGATTGCAAATGTTACTCCACTCTTTAAGAAAGAAGGAAGGCAGCAGAAAGGAAATTATAGACCATTTAGCCTGACCTCAGTGGTTGGGAAGATGTCAGAGTCAATTGTTAAGGATGAGGTGATGGAGTAGTTGGTGACACAGGACAAGATTGTACAAAGTCAGCGTGGTTTCCTTCAGGGAAAATCCTGTATGATGAACCTATTAGAATTCTTTGAGGAGATTACAAGTAGGATAGATAAAGGGGATGCAGTAGATGTTGTATATTTGGACTTTCAGAAGGCCTTTGACAAGATGCCACACATGGGGCTGCTTACCAAGGTAAGGACCCATGGTATTACAGAAAAGTTACTAATGTGGTTAGAGCATTGGCTGATTGGTAGGAGGCAGCGAGTGGGAATAAAAGGATCCTTTTCTAGTTGGCTGCCAGTGACTAGTGGTGTTCCACAGGGGTCGGTATTGGGACCACTTTTTTTTTATGCTGTATATAAGTGATTTAGATGATGGAATAGATATCTTTGTTGCCAGGTTTGTAGATGATACGAAGATTGATGGAGGGGCAGGTAGTGTTGAGGAAACAGGTAGCATGCAGAAGGGTTATAATATGAGGAATGATTGATGGCTCTGGGTCTGTACTGTCTGGAATTCAGAAGGATGAGGGGGGATCTCATTGAAACCCATCGAATATTGAAAGGCCTGGACAGAGTAGACGTGGAAAGGGTGTTTCCCATGGTGGGAGAGTCTAGGACAGGAGGGCACAGCCTCAGGATGAAGGGGTGTACTTTCAAAACAGAGATGCAGAGAAATTTCTTTAGCCAAAGGGTGATGAATTTGTGGAATTTGCTGCCATGTGCAGCTGTGGAGGCCAGGTCACTGGGGTATTTAAGGCAGAGATTGATAGGTTCTTGATTGGACATGGCATCAAAGGTTATGGGAAGAAGGCCAGGAACTGGGGTTGAGGAGGAGAGTAAAAAAGGACCAGCCATGATTGAATAGCGGAGCAGACCCGATGGGCCATATTGCCTAATTCTACTCCTATGTTTTATGGTCTTATCTGAATCATTCCTATTTATTCTCATTTTATCTGGATTTATTCAAATTTTACATCCATAAAAATAGAATAATTTGGACAAATGAACGTAGGCATGACCTTTCTTTCCTTCAGCTTTGCAACTCTGCTGCTGATCAGAAACTCATCTAGATCCCAGCAACAACTACCTCTTCAATTTTTAGCCACTCCTATTATGTTATGGTCAGTCTCTTGCTTCAGATTCAGGAATGATTACTAATTTTTTTGCCTGGTTTTGTTGAGATTGAAAGGTGAAGCATGAGATTTTGAATTCATCATGGTTTGCCGCTCAGCTCCTTATGGCAGGAACATCTTAAACTTTAAAATTTGCCCTAATTGCTCAAGACTAAGGTATTATTAGATCACAATCTAACCTTAAGAGAATCTTCAAACATTTATGCCAGCAATTAAGAAATAATTGATTCACAGAAAAATATTGCTTAGGCTCTTAGCAATATTAAATGGAACTGTAAATTTTAGTTAACTTGAACATCTCCTGTGTATTATTTAAACATTGACTTTATAAATCATTAGATGTGTTTCCCTTAGAATTTGTCTGACCCAGGAATGAAGAGGTATTCTGGAAAGTACAGGTATTCTTAATGCCAGTATTTTTGATCAAATAGTCAACTCCTATGCCATAATATTTTGAGATTCTTTTTTGTTTCTATGATTTAATGATTTGCAGCATATAATCTAAATTTATTCAAAATGTACATCCATAAACTAGAATAAATAGGTACACTTGCATCCTGGTATGTACAGACATAAAAATAGAAGAACTTGATGTGCAATATCGTACAAGGAATTCTTGTTTTCCATCATTCATGAGCAGCTGTACAATTTATGAGCAAAAATGATAACCAGTTAGAATAAATGCTGTACACTTTTGCAAAGAAATTGGATGATATAACATCACATTTTTGAGTTTTATGCAATCTAATAAAGCTTCATTGGACCCATGGAATTTGTCGAACATAAAATCTACAATTTTTGTTCTAGGGTAATCGGTCATCTGGTACGTAATATAGAAGGACTTTAATCATCTGCAGTACCATCCAAAGCCCTGCAGTGGATGTTTTACTGTCATTTTTTCGTGATTTTCATGGTGTATGTGTAACCAATGTGATCTGTGGGCCCCGCAAAAAGTCTGTTGATGCCTATCTCTGTCACTCAAAGGGGGCCATCTGAAAAGGTGTCTGGCTGGTGTAGGGAACCCAATTCAGTAATCAGCCTCCTGGTTCTCCTTTAACTACCACATACACTCCAAAGACATAACTGTCAGCTTTCCCACTCTATAATCTACTTTTGTAGCCAACCCAACCCATCCTAACATTCACAATCAAATCCCATTTCACACCTATTCACGGAAGTTGACATGACGACCACAATCCTAGACTGACTGCTATCCCCTCCCTTCACAAACCCCCGGCAACCAATATTCAAGTCACCACTGAACACATTTCTAAAACAAGGAAAAATCTCCAGATGCTGGAAATCCAAGCAACACACACACAAAAAGCTTGAGGAACCCAGCAGGCCAAGCATCGTGTATGGAAAAGAGTAAACAGTTGATGTTTTGGGCCAAGACCCTCTTCAGAACACGTTGCTAGTCCTCTTTCCCCTATGGCTTTTCCCCTATCCAGCTACCAAGTAGTAACTGTTTAGCTTTTTAAACATTTTTTTGAACATTGTTTGGTTTAGGTCAAATTTGATAACATTAAAGCTAGTTCAAAATCTCTTCTGATATTCATTAGAGATACTTGCCAAGTAATTCATTTTGTGAATCAAATGAAGTGAAGACAGCTTTCTTTATCCATTTCAGTTGTGCTCCCCAGTAAATCCAATGAATATGCGACTGCCGCCGTACATGCTATATTTGGTCAGGTGTTGGAGGGAATTCATCAGCTTCCAGAAGATGCTCAGATCATCCCATTGACAGAAGCCTTGACTGCTTTCGTGGAGGCCTGGATGGATCATATATTGAAAGAAAAGATAAAATTTAGGTCACCTATCTAATAATTTTATTTGAAGTTATATGCTTTTGTTAACTTTCTTAGAGCTTGTGTCTGTCAATTTTATCTGGCAAAGCAATTGGTTCAACTGTCTAGAGAGTACTCAAATAATAAAATATCTTGAAACTGCTTTATACAACTGAATAACAGGTTATATAAACATTAGTGAACGCATGTTAAAAATGTCAAAACAAACTGGAACATGATTTCCCTGCAGTATTGGCCAGAAAACGGGATATTTCCTGTTCCCTTTCAAGTTAACGGAATGAGATTTTTACATCCTCTTGACAGATCGTTGGGATCCTTATTCTAATGCTACAACCAGCACACAGTATTCCTTACACTTTTCTGCTTGCGTCTCTGGTGTGGAGTTTAAATCCAGAATATTCTGACTCAAAAAGTGTGTCAATAATTAAGCTTCACTAGAAAATGTTTTATAATATTTAAGTGAAAAGATGACATACTGAATTTTTTGGGGGGTTTTAGCCAAATGAACAGGTCAGGAAAAAGAAAAAGTCAAAAAACTGCAATCCAATAGCACAATGAAAGGTTGTAGATAATAAAGCAAATAGCACAACTTTTAAAAAATGGAATAGGTTTATAGGCTCCACATGAAGCTACCTAACAAGATACAAGCCCTAGGTATTACAAGCATGGATAGAAGATTGGTTGACTGGCAGGAGGCAAAGAATGGGAATAAAGGCTGCCAATGACTGGTGTTCTGCAGGAGTCGTTATTGAAACCACTTTTTTTTCCATATTATATGTCAGCGATTTTGATGACAGAAATTATGGCTTTATGGCCAAGTTTATAGACAATACAAAGGTACAGGGAGTCTGCTGAAGGACTTAGACTGACTGGGAGAATGAGCAAAGAAGTGGCAGTTGGAATATAGTGTAGGGAAGTGTATGGTCATGCACTTTGGTAGAAGGAATAAAAGCATAGGCATAGGAAAGGAAAGGTACGTCGCATCCGGAGTTTTTCCGGTTAGCAGACGATTCCCCTCCATGCCTCTCTGACGTAGTGCGGAACTGCGTACGAGGCACATTACAGCAGTGCTTTGCCATTGCCTTCTGCCGGGTGAGTTTCCAAACAGATCACCAGCTCATAACCCAGCACGGATGGAAAGCATGCAGGGGAGCCGGCTGGATTCGAACTCAGGACCTTTTGTCCTGAAGTCCAGCACTGATGCCACTATGCCATCAGCCGGGTCATAACTATTTTCTAAATGGGGAGGAAATTTAAAAATCAGAAGTGCAAAGGGACTTGGGAGTTCTTGTGCAGGATTCTCTAAAGGTTAACTTGTAGTTTGAGTTAGTGGTAAGGAAGGCAAATGTAATATTCACATTTGGGCCAACTAGCCTAATTCTGCTCCAATGTCTTATGGTCTATGGTCTTATGTGCTGAGGTACAGTGAAAAGCTTGGCATACTGTTGGTACCGATAATACACAGAGCCTTGAAGCAATACAAGGTAAAACAGTAGTATAACACAGAATAAGGCTTAACAGCTACAGAAAAAGTATAGAGCAAGTAGACAATAAGGTGCAAGATGATAACAAGGTAGATTGTGAGATCAAGAATCTATCTTTTCGTATTAGTGAACCATGCATTAGTCTTTAAAAGAGTGAAAGACCGAATGAGTGAAGCTCAAGCTCAAGGACTTGGGTGATGGAAGGCTATGGAAAACAGCAAAGCAAGCAGAATTGGTAAGAATTTCACGATAAGAATCAATATATTGATGCAGGAAATGTTTTATCTGAAAGCAGAGCTGTGGAAACAGTTTAACAGTAAATAAACTGCAAAATAACAAGCCACAATGGGCCACAAAACAAGAGAGACTAGATACTTAACACAACGAGGCGACAAGGTAACTGAAGACTAGGACAACGGGTTGAAGCTGACTGGTTCTATGGGTGAACAAAGGACTATGGATGAGAGGTGGATTTAAATAGTCTGCAGATAATGAGTTGGAAATGAGTGGCAGGTGACTCCTGTTAGCTGGGTGGATACTGAATACAGTACAGTGCCTTGAAAAGGTATTCAGCCCCCACAAATATTTTCACATTTTACTGTCTCTTTTCTAAATTTAAAATATATTGAAGTAGGATTTTTTGAGCTAATGTACAAAATATTGTGCATAATGTCAAATCAAAAGAAAAATTCCAAAACCTGTCAACCATTTACTAAAAATTAAAAACAAAAATTAAAAGGTTGAAAAAGTATTCATCCCCCTTGTAATTTCACTTAACTTTCTTCAGATTCAAATACCTTACCAACACACCCAATTTGTTGATGTAGAAAATTGGAGGGTCACCTGTTTTCAATGAATTCATAAGAATAGATGCCCCCTTTCTCTGTAACATCCAGCAGCAGGGTAGCTTTTCAACAGGCCAAACCAAAATGAAGACTGAGTCTGGGGAAGGGTACAAGACCATCTCTGAGGTACTGAACATACCTTGGACCTCAGTGCAGTCCATCATGAAAAAGTAAAAAAAATGAAACCACAGCCACACTGCCTAGGTCAGGCCTCCCCTCTAAACTTAGTCACCGAAGATGAATGGTACTTGTAAGAGAGGCTACTGTGATGTCAATACTCACTGTGTGTGAGCTGCAGAAGTCAGTGGTTGCAACTGGAGGTGAAGTTCATGGCTCCACAATCTCTAAGGCCTTGCACAAAAAGAGTATTTATGGAAGAGTGGCAAGAAACGAAGCCCTAACTAAAAAAAGAAGCGCATCCTTGCCCATGAAGACTACAAAGCATCACTTAGAAGATACTGTGAAGATTCGGAAGAAGGTCTTGAGACTTAAGGGGAACTTTTTGGCCTCAACACTAAGCACTACATGTGTATGAATCTAATATTATACATCACGCTATGGAGATGCTTTTCAGCAGAAGGGACTGGAAATTTGGTCAGGATTGATGGGAAGATGAATGCTGCTAAATATAGAGAGGTCTAGATAAAACCCTGCAAGCCCAGAAAGCCTAAATGGGGGGAAAGTTCACCTTTCAGTAGGACAACGATCCAAAGCACACTGCCAGAGCAACCACTGAGTGGCTTCAAATGAAGAAAATTGATGTCCTTGAGTGACCAATTCAGAGTCTTGACCTTCACCCAATTGAACATCTCTGGCAAGGCCTTAAGAATGCTGTCCACCACCACTTCCCAACTAAACTGGCACAGCGAGCAATTTAGCAAGGAGGAAGGACAACTTCTGCTCCATCACATTGTACAAAGCTAATAGAGATTTATCCAATAAAGACTGTTGTCTATAATAACTGTGAAAGGTGGTTCAACTAAGTTCTGAGCACGGGGGCGAATACTTTTGAGGTGCTGATATTTTAGTTTTTGAATATTTAGTTTTTCATGCATTACAGTTTTCCCTGTTTTTGGGGGGGGGGGCTCCACTGTAGGGGGAAAAAGAGCATGAGATTCACAAATAAAAATTCTCAGTTAAGTTGATTAAAATCCATGGTTGTAATACTCATTTATGTGAACAAAGGGTTGGAAGCTGAATACTTTTACAAGACACTGTATTGTTGTATTGGGCAATAAAACTGATTGTAACTTATTAGATGTCAGATTCTGTCTAGGTCGAAATGTTAAGAGATCTGAACCAAAAATTGTTTTATTTCAAATTGCAATTAGAAATCAGCTGGTCAATTGTTACTGAACAAAAGAAGTTCCTGCGAAGATTTGTCTTTGCTGTTCAGTAATCAGTGACAGTAAATCCTCCCCATTCTCCTTGAATATGGATATGCAGGGCAAGAACTCCAAATTTCTGAGTGAAATTCAGAAATGTGGCAGACAGTACTATAGCAATAGACTGCAGGAAGACATTGTTGAGATGGCTGAATAGTCAGATTAATTAGCAATGAGAAGTGCAAATCAATACACTTTGGTAGAAAGAATAAGGAGAGACAATATTGACTAAAGAACACAGTTCTAAAAATTATGCAGAACGAAAGTGCCTGGGTATGTGTGTTCACAAATCCTTGAAAGTAGGGAGGCATATTATACCGTGATCATTAAAGTAAACCACCTTAGAATCATACAAGAAAGGCATTGAGTACATCAAAGTAACGCTGAGCTTATCTAAAACACTGAGTTTTACAAAGGGCAGCCACGTTGGAATATTGAATCCAATTCTGGATGTGAAGGTTTTACAGAAGAGCCAGAAAGCATTTACTAAAATTATTCCAGGGCTGAAAGTTTTCAATCACATGCTGTAATTAAATGGGAGAATCCAGTATTGTTGTCCTTGGAGCGAAGATTTAGAGGAGATTTGGTGGAGGTGCAGAGGCTCATGACTGTTTACGTAGGGTAAATAGAGGGAAGCTGTTCTCTTCAGCAGATTGATCAAGGATTAGGGAATAAAGATTTAAAAATTCATTAAGGATGCAAAAAGACTGAGAATTTTTCTTTTTAGTCAAGCTTGGAATTCACTGCCAGCGAGCATGGCCTTGAAAAGGGATCTGGAAAGACACTTGAGAGGGAGAGCTCCCCTCCATGATCCTGACCACAGTTTGCATACCGCCAAATGCAAATGTTAAGCAGGCACTCAAGGTACTGAGTGCTGCCATCAGCAAACAAGAGCCAGTCTACCCTGACAGTCTTCAAATCATTGTCAGGGACTTCAGTCAGGCCTGTTTGAAGAAATCTCTGCCCAGTTATCATCAACATTTTACCAGCAGCACCAGTGGTCCCAATACACTCAACCACTGCTCTACTACCATAATGAATGCCACCCTTCGATCTCTAGTCCACATTTTGGGAAATCTAATCATTTGGTTGTCCTCCTACTGCATACAGGAAGAGGCTAAAGAGTGAGGTTCCAGATATAAGGAAAATGTGGTCAAGAGAGGCAGAGGAGTGGCTATGGGTTTGCTTTAAGTCGGTGGACTGTACCATGTTCAAGGACTCATCAGAGGATCTGAATGAATACACAATGGTTGTCATGGTCTTTATAAAAACAGTCATAGATGAGTGTCTCCCAAAAAATCATCCAGCGTCTTCTCCAAACAGAAGTCCTGGATGAACCATGACATCTGCAAACTGTTGAGGCCCAGATCAGTGGCGTTCAGGTCTGCTGACAAAGAAAGTTACAAGAGGTCTAAGTATGATCTCTGGGAAGACATCTGACACTCTGTGGCAATTCTGGGCCAAACTTGAATCACTGAAGGATGTTTGACAGGTGTAGCAGGGCTTGAATGCTATCACCTCCTACAAAGTGAAACCAAGTAACATAGGTAACAAGTTTTCACTCCCAGATGAACTCAATCCCTTTTTTGCTCTCTTTGACCATCAATACATGGTGCCATCTTCACAAACTCCCACAGCCCCCATTGTGATGTGAGACATGAGAGCATTCTTCAGGAGAGTGAACCCACAGAAAGACCCAGCCCAGATGGGGTACCTGGCCAAATACTAAAGACTTGTGCTGATCAAATGGCTGGAATGTTCTCTGATATCTTTAACTTCTTGCTTCAGTTGTCTGGGGTATCCACCTGTTTCAAACACGCTTCAATTATACCGGTGCCTAAGATGAATGTGGTAACCTGCCTCAATAATTATCGTCCAGTAGCAGTTACATCCACTGTGATGAAGTACTTTGAGAGAATGGTGATGAAACCTACCAACCCCTGCTTCAGAAGCGATTTAGACCCACTCCAATTTGCCTACAGTCACAACAGGTCAGTAGGAGATGTCATTTCATTGGCTCTTCACCTAATCCTGGAACATCTGGACAGTGAAGATGCATAAAGCGGGATGCTCTTCATTGACTACAGCTCAGTATTAAATACTATCATCCCCTCAAAACTAATCAGTAAGCTTCAAGTGCTAGTCCTCAATACCTACTTGTGCAGCTGGATCCTCAATTTCCACACTTGCAGACTCCAGTCAGTTCGGATTGACAACAACATCTCCACACTTTCCATCAGCAGAGCTGCACCACAATTCAGTGTGTTTAGCTCCTGCTCTACTCACTTTATACTTATGACTGTGAGACTAAACACAGCTTTAATGCCATATATAAGTTTGCTGATACCACTGTCGTTGCCTAAATCAAAGGTGGTGCTGAATCAGCATATAGGGAGGTTGAAAATCTGGCTGAGTGGTGCCACAATAAAAGCCTCTCAATCAATGTCAGCAAAACCACGGAGCTGATTATTGACTTCAGGGGAGGAAACCGAAGTTCCATGAAGCAGTCTTCATCAAGGGATCAGAGTAGAGAGGGTCAGCAACTTTAAATTCCTTGAGGATTTGTCCTGAGTCCAGCATGTAAGTACCATTTCAGAGAAACCATGGCTGCAGCTTTGCTCAGAAGTTTGAAAAGATTCAAAATGTGTTCTAAAACTTTGACAAACTTATGTGGATGTACAATGGAGAGTTTATTCATTGGTTGCATCATTGTCTAGTATGGAAATGCCAATGGCCTTGAACAGAAAAGCCTACAGAAAGTAATGGATACAGCCCAATACATCATGGGTAAAGCTCTCCCTACCATAGAGCATATCTACGTGGAGCACTGTTGCAGGAAAGCAGCATCCATCATCCAGGATCTCCACCATCCAGGCCATGTTGTCTTCTCGCTGCGATCGGGAAGGAAGTAGTGGAGCCTCATGTTCCACACCACCAGATTCAGGAACAGTTATTACCTCTCAACCATCAGGCTCCTGAACTAGAGGGGATAACTTCACACACCCTATCATTAAACTGTTCCTACAACCTATGGACCACTTTCAAGTACTCTTCAATTTATGTTCTCGATATTTATTGTTTGTTTGCTTATTTGTTTATCTATCTATCTCGCTGTCTGTTTATTTGTTTGTGTATTTATTGTTTATTTTTTTCTTTCTGTGTATTGCAGTTTTTTTTTGCACAGTGTTTCTCATCCTGTTGGGTGCGATCTTTCATTAACTATTTCTTGTATATACTGTGAATGCCTGCAAAAATAAATCTCAGTGTTGTATATTGTGTCATATATTGGAGGGGGGAGGAGAAGATGGCGCAACGTAGCGCACGCGGCCGCTCCGAATTGATATCGTATTTGTGAACTAGGATGCCGTGCACAATCCTGATTTGATGGAAACAGCCGTCAGAAGCACGGAGGAACATCTGGAGAAACTTCTGAAATGCCTGCTTCGCTGCCGTTGCTACTGTGCGATCAAGAATTGCCGGAGGGGAAGGCCCCAAATCCTCGGCTTTGCCTATTGCCTGTTGCTGGGGCCGGGGTCGAAGTGCTCGGCAGAGATGGTGCTCAGTGTTGGAGAGCTGGTCGGAGGCTCGAAGTTTTCGGACGGACTGGGAATCGGACTGTGGTCGGGGTGCTTCCAGGATGCTGCATCGGCAAGTTTGCGGCACTGGAAGCTTCCTTCAACCGTCTGCATGAGATGATGGGACTTTCGAGAGACTTTGAGACTTTTTACCGTGCCCTTGGTCTGTTCTTCTATCAAATTATGGTATTGTTTGTACTGTTGTAACTATATGTTATAATTATGTGGTTTTTGTCAGTTTTTTTAGTCTTGGTTTGTCTTGTGTTTCTGTGATAACATTCTGGAGGAACAAATTGTATCATTTCTTAATGCATGCATTACGAAATGACAATAAAAGAGGACTGCGTGTCCTCATAATCTAAATATGTACTTTGATAATAAATTCACATTGAACTTTTGAACTTTGATATGTAGAATTGTAGGGAAAGAGCAAATGAATGGGATGGACAGGATTGCTCAATTTAGAGCTGGCACTGAACAATAGGGCTGAATGGCCTTGTCCTTTGCCATAATAGTTTATTTCCTAATCTCACTTCAACCACTAATAATTCCATGTTATTCTCAATCATCACCTCTCAATTAATCAGAACCACGTACTTGTTTAGATTTAGTTGTCCTATCCGACGTTGGATAAATGATCTCTAGATGCAGTATTTCCCTCCCTTTGTACCGCAGAGCATTCAGAATTGTATTTTTGTCCTTTTACTTTTTCATTCATCTACTCTCCCACAACAGTAACATCCAAATCCATGTGGTCAGCTTTAGCTTGTATGCTAATAACACCCAGCTTTATATCCTGTAAGTCTGGCATTTATAGTACATCATAAGTGAAACTGAGAAGCTACTTAAGAGGATGGTAGGTTTAGTTACACATGTACAGTATGGAACTTGAGTCATATATAGGCCAAGTAAGTAAAGACAGGAATATTCCTCCCTCCCTCAAATGATATCACTGAAACCATTGGTGTTTACAAGAATGCTCAGTTTTGTAATTAATACCAGCATTTTTATTTTCCATATTTTTCAAATAAATTCAAATTAGCAAACTGCCATAGCAGAGTTTGGCTTCTTTGTAACATAACCACAACCCTATTGTATCTTTAAATCTACATTGTTATTCTGGTTATTTGCTTGCATCTTTCTTAAACAATTTCAAATTAAAACAGCAATGGTAAATTTATTCCAGAGCAATATATATATATATATATATATATATTATGTATTGATCATAGCATACTGTACATATCAGATGTAGCCATTAAATTGCGTATTTATTGTTTATGTCCTTCAGTGTCCAGGGTGCCTTACAGCTAAAGCAGGATTTTGATGCAATTAAAGAACTAATCTGTTCTGATGACCACCGACTATCAATAGAAGTCAGACAGGCTGTCCTTTCTCTTCGTGTCTTCCACCAAGTGGACAATGCCATTATCTGCCTCCTTCAGCAACCTACCAGGAAGGTGTATGTTCCATCAGATACTTGGGACCATTTCAGAAGATGCTGTATGTGTTGAGTAATTTTCAATTACTTGTAAATTTTGAATTAATTATGTACTGGCCAGCCTCCCATCTACCTTTTTGAACTTAAGAACATACAAAAATCTTGCGGCCCATAGCCTTATTCACACCTTATTCAGTCCCCAACCTGTGTTTCCTGCTCTACACTGATTTCCAGTATGGCTCACTTTAGCCACCAAGATTCTAGGCTTGAAAATTCTGTCCTTTTCTGCTTCACTGCCTCTCTTTTATGTCCAGAACATTTTGATTAGAAATTTAGTAGTTAAACCACTGAGAATTAATTGACAATAAGCAAATAGGACAGTGCGAGTTACCCTCCTGGGAAAATGTGACAGTGCAAGTTAACATGTGAGCTGCTATGCTACACAAGCTCAAATTTACAGTCACCATTTGGGAGAATGTTGTTATAGTTGGATATAAGGATACTAAATTCATGCATAAGAATTGGAGTAGCAGACACAATGTGGCATAAACAGAAACATGATAGAAGACCAGAATTTTTAAGAATGTTTGCAGTTAACGTACAGACTGGGTTGTGCTGAATCTGGCTTGTTATCTGTACTATCTGCCCCTGTTGTTTATTCACCCACACTAAACTTTTCCAGATAAAGGAACAAGAGTCCCAAAAGATAGGGCAGGTTCTAAGAGGCTAGTGGGCTTCAGCTGGCATATTAATGAAGTCCTGTTCTCAGAGGCTGCAATTGTCAAAGGTCTAACCCCTCTTCAGTATCTCTGTGGACTCAATACCTTAATGGAATGTTGTGGAGTTCAGTTTTAAAGAATAAGATCTATTCCTTTCCATTGTTATTGTGGATTCAACTTGCCTTCACAGCCCCTCCCAAGTGCGTGATGAGGAGCTGATTGTCCTATCATTAGCCCCAATGAATGAAACTGCTTTCAGTAACAGTTCATTGACTGCTTAACGGTACTTATATTTTCTTATGTTTTTTCCCTGTTACATGCTTGAATTACTTTTCAATAACTTTTTTGAATATCTGAACACTTTTATTTGAAAGCTAAATAATTACAGAAATTCTGAAAAGACCCTCAAGAGTGGCAGTATCTGTGCAGCAACTAAAATGGGGTTAATTTTTCTCATCCATGCAGAGTTCCAGTGAAGGACTGAAATGTTAATCCAAGTCTCCTGTCCAGCTATGCTGACTTTATTTCAGTCTTTCTACATTTGCACTATCTTATTAGATTAGACTATTCAATTCATAGAATACAAAGAGAGCATCTAAATTCAATTTCAGTCATAAATGTTGAATCAAGCAACAAGCAGAGAGTTTGAGGACAGTAATTTGTCCTGATTTCTGAAGAGTTTTCTACATGTCTAGGTCAAAATAGTTTTTAAAGCTTATTAAAAATTACAGAATAATGCACACATATGCTACTTCTGAGCTCACGCAAGGTCGCACAATACTTTACTGTACCAGTGACCGGGTTCACTCCCCACCCACCGCTGTCTGTTAAGGAGTTTGTCCATTCTCCCCATGACCACGTGGGTTTCCTCCAGGTGCTCCAGTTTCCTCCCACAGTCCAAAGATGTACTGGTTCATAGGTTAATTGGTCATTGTAAATAGTCCCACAGTTATGCTAGGGTTAAATCAGGGGTTGCTGGGCTGGGAGGGCCTATTCTGGGCTGTATCTCAGTAAATAAATAATTAAAAGGTTGAGAGAAAGTAGTCATTGTAAAAACCAAATGTTTCTCAGCATTCCCTTCCCTCAAAATATTAAGGAATGAGAAGGAGAAGGAAGTACTGTATCTCATAGAGAGATTTTGCTTTCTCTTGTTACAATTCATTTGAGTGAAAAGTTATATGGGTCTGAAGTAAGAAAGTTAAATGAAGGGAGGTGTGTTGATTTTACTTAGTTTTTAAGCTTTTAGATCTTCTGTTTTTATCTTTCTTCTTAGTGTGGTACAGTTGCTGAAAACTCAAAATACTCTGATCAATTGTGAACATTTCAGAACTCAATTATTGAATTATATTTGTTTCATGCAATTAACAGCTGCAAATTTTCCACTTGAATTAGAAGGGATTTTGAAAAGTTTCCGTCAGCTGGAGATTTGTTACTTATGTCAACTGGGAAATACTTCTGTGGGTCAAACATTTGAATCTGCTTTTGATCCATTGTTTGTTTTTTTAGAACTGACTTAGCTTGGTTTTTGATTATATGATCTTTCAACTCTTCTAATAAATATTTTCCTTTGCCCAAGGCTCCTCTTCCAGCAGGACGGTCGACTTCAGTCATCAGAACTTGAACAGTCTTGACAGTCTGGACCTACGGTCTGAAAGGACAAGAGCAGCCTTTCAGTCTGAAGCTTCTGATCAACTAAGTAAGATTATAACTACTGGGCACCCAGAGTCATACTTGGCAGTAAATCAGCAGGAATGGCTTGCACTGCGAGTGAACAGCAGTAGGCGCAGGAAAATTCTCCGCTTGCCTTGTATGAAAAACACCCCAGAACAGTGAGCGACATTTCTGTCTCTGTTTATCAGTGGGAAAAGCTGACCCATAGACTTGCATTTATATCGAGGCACTTTAACACTTTTTTGAGTTAAGTATATTGCTGTTTTGGATTCTGAGCTCCATTATATTTCCAGTTTGGTGAATAATTTACCAAATTTTGAAGGAAAGCCTCAATGTATATTACACCTCTAAAATATTAGCATTTCAAAAGCTGATGATCGGAAGCTCCTTTACTGAATTAATTGTAATATAATATTGCAAGACAAAATTTTAAATGTTCATTTTTCTACAATATTTGTTCTGATTTATGCTGTCTTGAGTTCAAAGGGATTTGGTATCCTATCTTGAAAGCCAGTATTTTTTGATTTAAAGATATTCTATGTAATAATTTATCATATGTTTAAATACATTGATGTTAATAGAACATGTTTATCAAATATCTTATCTTTGGAATTATACTGCCTCTACAAAATGTTTTTAATACCGAAATTTAGACAATGCCTGCAATGATTTATACCTTTTTTGGAGGGCTGTCAGCTGAATAGACTGTAAACAATATTTATGGATTACCTGTTTTTAATTAAATGTTCTTTAAAAAAGGATTTATGTGCAAATCTACTTGATGTACCCAACCACCCATGTTCCATACTCTCAAATGTATCTCCCCTTTCTTGATGGCTTTAATATTGTCTACATATTCAGGGTTCTGAGTTTTTAGGTTTAGTGAACATCCAGGCAAGAGTGCTCTTCATTCCGTGTCTATTTGAGGCAGCCCTGCTGCTTCCCACAACAAGCTTAGAGGTTAAAAAGAGCAACGCCTCAGGAGCAGCTGCCTGTTGGAATCCTAAAAGTTGGCAGTGAAGGACATATGCCACAAATCCATGATCTCAAAGTTCAGAGTAAATTCATTATCAAAGTACATCTTTGTCACCATATACAACCCTGAGATTCATTTTCTTGCAGGCATACTCAAAAAATCCAAAAACCGTTATAGAATAAATGGAAGATTGAACCCAACAGGCAGGTAATCAGTGTGCAAAAGGCAACAAACTGCAAATGCAAAAGAAAAAAAAAAGAAAATAATAATAAATATATAAGCAATAAATATCGAGAACATGAGATGAAGACTTTGAA
Source organism: Mobula birostris (assembly GCF_030028105.1). NCBI lineage: Eukaryota > Metazoa > Chordata > Chondrichthyes > Myliobatiformes > Myliobatidae > Mobula > Mobula birostris. The sequence goes on from NC_092373.1 coordinate 178,926,404, forward strand.
AATGAGTCCATAGATTATTGGAACAAATAAGTGATTGATCAAGAAAAGTTATCAAAAGCCTGGTGGTTTGGGGGTAATAATTGTTCCTGAACCAAGTGATGAGAGTCCAGAGGCACCTGTACCACCTTTCCAAAGGCAGCAGCAAGAAAAGAGCCCAACCTTGGTGGTGGGAGGGGATACCACAGGAGCTCAGGGATGCTGTAATCGTGGCCCACTTTAAATAAAGGGGGCAAGTAACTACCAAGAGGTCCCTCTGCTCTCTGCCACAGGGAAAAACATCAGCGGAGTATTTCTGAACTTCCTCCTTCCAATGGCTAAAGAGCTGCTTATTAAATATGGATGTCATCTTTCTAGCAGAGTGGACATGATCTTCACTATGTAAGAACACCAGAAAATCTTAAGACCATAAGATAAAGCAGCAGAAATAGGCCATTTGGCCCACTGAGCACCATAAGATAAAGCAGCAGAAATAGGCCATTTGGCCCACTGAGTCTGCTCTGCCATTTCATCATAGCTGATCTATTTTCCCTCTCAGACCCGATCTCCTGCCATTTCTGCCCCACCCCCACCACGGTATCCCTTCATGCCCTGACCAATCAAGAATCTGTCAATCTCTGAATTAAATCGACACAAAGACTTGGCCTCCACCGCTTCCTGTGGCAATGAATTCCACAGATTCAGCACTCTCTGGCTAAAGAAATAACTCCTCCTCTCTGTTCTAAAAGGACACCCCTCTATTCTGAGGCTGTGTCCTTTGGTCTTAGACTCACCAGCCGTAAGAAACATCCTCTTCACATCCACTCTATCAAGGCCTTTCACCATTCGATAGGTTTCAATGAGATCACCCCTCATTCTTCTGAATTCTAAGGAATACAGGCCCAGAGCCATCAAATGCTCTTCATATGACATGCCATTTCATCCTGGAATCATTTTTGTAAACCTCCCTTGAACCCTCTCCAGTTTCAGTACATCCTTTCTAAAATAAGGGGCCCAAAACTGCTCACAATACTCCAATTGAGGCCTCACCAGTGCTTTATAAAGTCTCAACATTACATCCTTGCTTTTATATTCTAGTCCTCTTGAAATGAATGTTAACATCGCATTTGCCTTCCTCCCCAAAGACTCAACTTGCAAATTAATCTTTATGGAATCCTGCACAAGGACTCCCGAATCCTTTTGCATCTCAGATTTTTGTATTTTCTCTTCATTTAGAAAATAATCAACCCTTTGATTTTGTCTACCATACACTTCCCAACACTATACCATCTGCTACTTCCTTGCCCATTATCCTAATCTGACTCAGTCGTTCTGTAGCCTCTCCCCTTCTTCAAACTACCTGCTCATCCACCAATCTTCATAACATCTGCAAACTTTGCAACAAAGCCATCAATTCCGTCATCCAAATTATTAACATATAACTGTCATGTGACGGGCAACAATGAATATCAATTGAGTCAGGTTTTATAAAAACAAACATTTATTAAACTCTGCTCAAAAATAGCGAAATGTATTTAAACGACTAACTTAACAGGAAGTTAACTGCTATACGGCAACTCTGGAACAGTTCTTAAAAGGGTAAATTCGAAACCAGTTCTTAAAGTGGTGACTTCGAAAGTCCAAGTGATTTACATAGTCAATAAGGAGAGACTTCTCTGGAGAAGGATTTCTTCATAGACACGACGTTTCTGCTGGTTCTGTCCAAAGGATTCATGACGAAGGAGATAAACGGCTTAAAAGGAATTAACCTTTTTCTGGCGAGCGAACCCTGCACGAACTTCCTTGCTCTTTTGGCAGGAGTTATCTCTGATGCAGGTCATTACTTCTTGACCAAAGACTCAATAAGGTTGATCCTTTATTAAACTGCCGAACGACACCAACTTTTCTCAATCCCTCAGGTCCTGTACTTCGATAAAGTCTTCACTCTCCCATCCTACTGAAAAAGGTAAATCAAAGATATACCAACAAAGCTGACAGCGATTTGTGAAACTGCTGGCACAATCTTTGCACCTTAAAATAGAAAGGAACACTCCGTTTTAAAACTAAACTGCATCATAAAATGAATACACAGCAATACGGAGTAACATCCAACCAGAAAAGGCTCTCTTTAATCCCACTCTTTGCCTTCTGTCAATCAACCACTGCTTTATCCATGCTAGAATCTTTCCTGTAATACCATGGGTTTGTAGATTGTTAAGCAGCCTCATGTGTGGTACCCTGTCAAAGGCCTTCTGAAAATCCAAGTACATAACATCAACTAATTCTCCTTTGTCTATCCTACTTATTATTTCTTCAAATAATTCCAACAGATTTGTCAGGCAAGGTTTTCCCTTTCAGAACCATTCCAGAAGCTAGTGATTCTTGAAAGGTCATTACTAATGTCTCCACAATCTCTTCAGCCACCTCTTTCAGAACCCTGGGTGTACACCTTCTGGTCCAGGTGACTTTTCTACCTTCAGACTTTTCAGTTTCCCAAGAACCTTCTCCCTAGTGATGGTAACTTCACACACTTCATAACCCCTGACACCTGGAACTTCCACCATACTGCTTGTATCTTCCATAGTGAAGACTGATGCAAGTTCATCCGCTATTTTCTTGTCTCCCATTACTACCTCTCCAGTATTGTTTTTCAACAGTCCAACATCCACGCTCTCTGCTCTTCTACATTTTATGTGTCTGAAGAAATTTATGGTATCCTCTTCAATATTTTTGGCTAGCTTACTTTCATATTCCAACTTTACCTTAATGATTTTTTTAGTTGCCTTCTGTTTGTATGTAAAAGCTTCCCAATCCTCTAACTTCCCATGAATTTTGCTCTATTATATGCCCTTTCTTTGGCTTTTATGTTGGCTTTGACTTCCCTTGATAGCCATGGTTGTGTTGTCTTGCGTATATACTTCTTCCTCTTAGCGATGTATATATCCTGTGCTTTCTGAATTGCTTCCAGAAATTCCAGCCATTGCTACTCTGCCGTCATCTTTTCCAATCAATTCTGGCCAACTCCTCTCTCATGCCCCTGTAATTCCCTTTACTCCACTTTATTACTGATACATCTGACTTTAGCTTCCTCTTCTTAAATTTCAGCATGAATTTGATCATAATATGATCACTTGCCCTGAAGGGTTATTTTACCTTAAGCTCTCTAATCAATTACAGTTCATTCCACCCAATCCAGAATAGCTGATCCCCAAGTGGGCTCAACCATAAGCAGCTCTAAAAAGCCTTCTCATTGGCATTTTAGAAATTCCTCCCTCTTGGAAACCTGCACCAACCTGATTTTCCCAATCTACCGACATATTGAAATCCCCCATGACTATTGTAACATTTCCCTTTTGCATCAATGTTGTGCAGTCCCTAAGTGTCACCATGCTACCAGCACCACTGTAGCATATCCACAACTGACTAACCCATGTGTCTTTGGGACGTGGGAGGAAGCCCATACAGTCACAGAATAACATATAAACTCCTTGCAGAGAGTGGCAGCGATTGAAACCTGATCACTGGCACCAATAAATATGAAGGAAGAAACATTCATATTGTACATGCCCATTCTCAAACCCACTGAAACCCATGACTCCATCAACTGGGAGTACCATAGATCACCCAGCCAAAAATGGGGTCCAGAAAAATTCATCTCCATTTTATACTTGCTCCACAATAGTTTGCAAGCATTCTGATCAAAGTTCAAGTTCAAAGTAAATGTATTATGAAAGGATATTGAGTCATAGAAAACCACAGCACAGAAATACGCCCTTCAGCCCATCTAGTCCATTTAAACTGCCTAGTCCCATCAATTTACACCTGGACAATAGCTCTCCATACCCTTTTCATCAATGTACCTATCCAAACTTCTTTTAAATGTTATAATCAAAATTGCATCCACCACTTGCATTGGCAACTCATTCCACACTCTCACCACCCTCTGATTGAAGTTTTCCCTTATGTTCCCTTTAAGCATTTCATGTTTCACACTTAACCCATGACCTCTAGTTGTCGTCTCACCAACCCCAAAGGAAAAAGACTGCTTCCATTTACCCTATCTATATCCCCTCATAACTTTGTATACCTTTATCAAATCTTCCCTCAATCACCTACATTCTAGGGAATAAAGTTCAACTATTCAATTTTTCCTCATGACTCAGATTCTCCAGTCCCGGCAATATCATTGTAAATTTTCACTCTTATTTACATCTTTCCTGTAGGTAGGCAACCAAAACTGTACATATTACTCCAAAGTATGTCTCATCAATGTCTTATACAACTTGAATATAACATCCCAATTCCTGGACTCAGTACTTTGATCTATGAAGGCCAATGTGCCAAAAGCTTTCTTTACGACCCTATGCGCCTTTGATGCCACTTTCAATGAATCATGGACCTGTGCTCCCAGATCCCTTTGTTCTACTACACTCTTCAGTGCCCAACCGTTCACTGTGTAAGACCTACCCTGGTTAGTCCTCTGAAAGTGCAACACCTCATATTTGTCTGCATTAAATTCCATCTGCTATTCAGCCCATTTACCTGGCTGCTCCAGATCCCGCTGCAAGCTTTGATAGACTTCCTCACTGCCCACACCACCCCTGATCTTGGTGTCATCCACAAATCTGCTGATCCAGTTAACCACATTATCACCCAGATCATTGATGTAGATGACAAACAACAACAGACCCACCACTGGTCCCTGTGGCACTCCACTAATCACAGACCTCCAATCAGAGACACAACCGTCTACTATCCCTCTCTGGCTTCTCCTACAAAGCCAATGTCTAACCTAAATTACCACCTCACCTTGAATGCCAAGCAACTGAAACTTCTCGACCAACCTCCCATGCAGGACCTTGTCAAATACCTTTCTCGTCTTCATCAACTTTCCTGGTAACTTCCACGAAAAACCTATAGATTGGTTAGACGCAACTACCATGCACAAAGCCATCCTGACTCTCTCTAATCAAACTCATAATTGTCACAATATACAACACTGAGATTCATTTTCTTGCCGGCATATTTCATAAATCCATAATAGGATAATAACCATAATAGGATACTTGGGCAATCAAGCAGTGTGCAAAAGACAACATGGTGTGCAAATACAAAACGAAAGAAATAATAATAATGATAATAATAAAGTTAAAAAACAATACATATCAAGAACATGAGATGGAGCCTTCTTGAAAGTGAGTCCTTAGGTTGTGGAATTTTTTCAGAGATGGGGCAAGTGACGTTGTGTGAAGTTATTCCCTTTGGTTCAAGGGGCTGATGGTTGAGGGGTAATAACTGTTTCTGAACCCGGTGATGTGAGCCCTGAGGGTCCTGTACTTTCTTCCTGCATGACGTGGTTGGTGAAGGTCCCTGATGATGGATTCTGCTTTCCTGCGACAATGCTCCATGTAGATGTTCTCAATGGTGGGGTGGGCTTTTAGTTGTGACGGACTGGGCTGTATCCTTTTTGTACGATTTTCCGTTCATCACTGTATTATGTGAAGTATGTGATTGAACTAAAGGGATAAGAGGAAAGTCACAAAGAATTTGTAAGAATTGGATCAATTTAATTATGAGAAAAGATTTACTAGGTTGGGATATTTTCTTGAGAACAAAGCAAGCCTAGAGGAGGCTTAAATGAACTATATAAAAATATGAGAGCCCTAGAAAGGGTTACTTGTCAAATAGCTTTTTTATAGCAGTATGAACTTCATGAGCCAAATGGCCTCTTGTTCTAGAACTTACTATGAATAGTATGATAGGATAATGAGAGCTTTCAGCTGTCCACTGCACTCCCAATCTTCATGTCATCCGCAAATTTGCTGATCCGGTTAACCACATTATCATCCCGATCGTTGATACAGATGACAAACAACAACAGTCCCAGCAGCGATCCCTGTGACACTCCAGTAGTCCAGCAGTTTCTTGTCACTTCTTGCACCTCTCGCACGACCATCATAGAAGTGATACATCTGTGTAAACACACATACGTGCACACACTCTCTTGATTTTTTTTGTTAGTCATCGATAAAGATGGGGAGCCGCACAGCCTCTCCCTCAGGCGAGAACCACCAGTCAACACTACATTCATGCCTCTGCCTGGTAATCTATCACCCCCTTATTCATTAAGAATCTACCTACCTCTGCCTTCAAATATTCCAGAACTCTGCCTCCTTTGAGAAACAGATTTCCAATGACTTGTAACCTTCAGAAAAGAAAAAAATTGCGCCTCATCTCTTTCTCAGATGGGAATTAGAACTGGTTTATTGTTGGAATTAAATGATTACTCTCACTGGAACCAATATATAGTGATAAGCATTTGTCTACATGCCATTCAGACAGATCAGCGAGACAATAAAAAACAAATGTGACTACAGAATGTAGCTCAGCAGCTACAGGGAGTGTAGTGCAGGTAAACAAATAAGGCGCAGGGCCACAACAAGATCAGTAGGGAAATCAAGAGTTCATCTCTAGTACAAGAGAGGCCCATTCGAAAGTGGGATATCAGCAGGATAAAAGCAGTCCTTGAGCATAGTGGGAAGTTCTCCCAAGCATTCCGTCACCCTTTATTTTGAAAGAGTTTATTTTTAAAAGCTCTGTTGACACATGGCATCTAGTTACTATTTATCCCTCGTCCTACTTTACTGGGACGGATTAACTGGTCATTTACCTCATTACATTTGTCAGTGCTTGCTTTGTTCAAATTGGCAGATGTTCAAATACATAATGACGCTATAAAATTATTTTATTGACTATAATGCACTTCAGGCCATCCTGAAGACTGGAACGACTCTATATTAATGTAACTTCTTTCTTTGCCTATTCTCTGTAAACACATTGCTTTGAATGAACATCTAAGATCGTCTTTCAGGTGCACTGAGCATTTATTCATAATGTTTCTTTTGTGTTATTGTGGAGTCGCTAACCGTTTCCCCACAGGGAGACGGGTGGAGCAAGGGCAATGGAAGGGCTACATTGCGACAATTATCGGGAATACTTCTATTGGAGAAGTGTTACAAACTGGTCTCCTCACTGCTTTCTTTATTGTGTTATGCTAAACGGCAAGAAGAGCAATGAAAAATGTTAGAGTCCTCCCCTCCCACCATCAGTAGGCACACAGAGGAATATAATGTGGATTCTTTATAAAATTACAGTACTTAATTTTTGCCAAGGGAAATCTCATTTTTACAAACACAGAAGATCCTGGCGATGCTGTAAATCTTGAACAATGCACACAAAATGCTGGAGGGCCCCAGCAAGTCGGGCAGCATCTACGAAGGGGAATAAACGGTTGATGTTTCGGGCTGACGCCCTTTGTCTGGGCTGGAAAGGAAGGGCGGAAAAGCCAGAGTAAGAAAGTGGAGGAGGGGAAGGAGTACAAGCAGCTGAGAAGGAAGATGGGTGCATGGGGGAGGGGAGGTGAAGTAAGAAGCTGGCAGATGATGGATGAAAGAGGTAAAGGGCTGAAGAAGAAGGAATCTGATAGGAGAGATGCCACTTTTATGCAATTAAGTTTTATTTGATTCCAATATATGATAATTAAATTGGAATTTTTAAGTAGGCACATTGTTACTCCAGGGCCAAGGTGCAAAACACAGTACCAACAGTCACACCCAGCACAAGACATATGCAGCACATATAAGACAGTAAGACAGCAAGACAGCAAGCACATATAAGATAGAAATAAAATACAGTCACACAAAAAAATTAGTCCAAATCCCTGAGTCCATGAATGTTGCAGCAGTCTGCAGCTAAACGCAATACAGCTTGTCTTCTACTGAGCAAACACGGGCAAGCTACACTGACTCCAGCGTAGACGCCATGCCACACCACCTCCGGCGCTCCAGTGGAGTGCCCGACTCTGACGCCTCCTCTTGGATGGCTGCAAACAGGCAACACCATGGCTTGAGGTCTAGTCCTCGCCATGACGAAGGCCACTCAGCTCCCCCGCCGTTTACCAAAATACCAGTGAACTGGTCTTGCAGAATCAACATTAATAATCTCCAACAGGATCTTGCAATCACAAGAAAAACAACTAAGTTGATCACTCACGGCTGGACTGCATACCTTCTTTGCACACCAACGCCTCTCTGTCACAGGCAGCATCACGGTCTGCACCGAATCCAACTCCTTCAGCTTCTCCACCAATGAGCAACTCGCTGATGGGGTGGACCTGCAGTACTTTAAGTTCTTAATGTCCAGCAGAGTCCTGCGATCGTAAAAAATACATTTTAAAAAGTCAATAACACACTTGGTTGACCCCATAGAAGCTGCTGTGATTGAACACGCTGCCATCTTACCAGAAACAGCTCAGTTGCTGAATACATACAGGATATCTGAGAGGAAAACAAGTTGTAATGGGATGGTTGTTTCAAGGGTGAAAAGGTGTAAGTATTCTAGGTGCAGGTGTAAAACGAATGCAAATTGACGATAAACTGGACTGGTCAAAGAACACTGAGGCTGTTTACAAGAAGGGCCAGAGCCGTCTCTATTTCCTGAGGAGACTGAGGTCCTTTAACATCTGCCGGACGATGCTGAGGATGTTCTACGAGTCTGTGGTGGCCAGTGCTATCATGTTTGCTGTTGTGTGCTGGGGCAGCAGGCTGAGGGTAGCAGACACCAACAGAACCAACAAACTCATTCGTAAGGCCAGTGATGTTGTGGGGATGGAACTGGACTCTCTGACGGTGGTGTCTGAAAAGAGGATGCTGTCCAAGTTGCATGCCATCTTGGTCAATGTCTCCCATCCACTACATAATGTACTGGGTGGGCACAGGAGTACATTCAGCCAGAGACTCATTCCACCAAGATGCAGCACAGAGCGTCATAGGAAGTCATTCCTGCCTGTGGCCATCAAACTTTACAACTCCTCCCTTGGAGGGTCAGACACCCTGAGCCAATAGGCTGGTCCTGGACTTTCCTGGCATAATTTACATATTACTATTTAATTATTTATGGTTTTATTACTATTTAATTATTGATGGTGCAACTGTAACGAAAACCTATTTCCCTCGGGATCAATAAAGTATGACTATGACTATGACTAAAACAAGAAATAATCACGAAGAAGAATCCAATCATAAAGAACAGATGCTGGAAATCCAAGCAACACACACAGAATGCTGGAGGAACTCACAAAGCATGGAGAGGAGCCCCTTAGCCAACCGAATTCACAGTGGTCATTAACCATCTGCCTACACCAACACCTTTCCGGTCCCATTTGTAATTTTCCTCATATTCCCATCAACTCTCCCCAGGTTCTACCACTCTTGTACACACTGAGGATAATTTATAGTGGCCAAGTTAACCTACCAGCTCACATAGCATTGGAACGTGGGAGGTCGCCCCTGTGGTGCATATTCCACAAACACTGCACTGGAGGTCAGAATCGAAGCCAAACGCAGGAGTGGTAAGACAACTAGCACCACCAGCTGCACCACAGTGGGGCTATTGTGTCCCGAGGAGAGAGAGTTATTATCAATCCAGCCAGGATAGGGACCACATCACAAGAGGTTTTGCCTTGGCAGATGCTGAGGTGATGAGGGTGTTGGAGCAACAGGGATGAATGCCATTGCCAGACGAACGATCAGGTGGAGCTTTATTGAAGTTTTGGGGTCACGAGTGTTTTCTGACTGAAAGTAGGCGGGAGGAAGAAAAACTGGAAAAAGACGAGAATAAAAATCATTGAAAAGTGATTCAATCATTGGGGAGTGAATAAAAGAAGAGAGAACCATCAAGGTAGAATGAACGTGGTTAAAGGCAACACGGTAGCATAGTGATTAGAATAATGCTTTACAGAACCAGCGACAGAGTTCAAGTCTGCCACTGTCTGTTAGGAGTTTGTACGTTCCCCTGTGACCACGTGGGTTTCCCCCCACATTCTAAAGACGTGTGGGTTTGTAGGTTAATTGGTGTAATTAGGCTGTGTGGGCTCATTGGACCAGAAGAGTCTGTTACTGAATTTTATCTCCAAAAAAAATAAAGTAAATCAATAAAATAACACAATTTTCAGCTTAGAAAGCCTATAGATTATAAATGGAATGAAAATTTGAGCTAGTTAAGGACATCCACAGTTTTAAAACCCTGGAAGCAATGTGAGGATAGTTTTCTGCACAAGTAACTCACATACAGACCTATATGTTCAGAGTCACTGGAGGACTGAGAATGTTATAATGCACAGTAAAGTAATGGAGAAAATTTGAAGGAAGTTTATAAGAGAGTAAGGAGTTAGAGGCAAATATGTGATAGGATTACTGAACTGGCAACAAGCATTTCCTTGAAACCTGATCAAGTTCTACCCTGATGAGAGCAATATTCAACACTTGGGCTTAGTGCAGTATAGATGAGAAAATACATTTTGGTTGCTCATATCTATCTAAGTGCCCCAATTTTTTCGTCATAACAAAACATTGATTAAATCAACATTTTAATACTTATTGGTCCAAAAGCACTTAATCTTTCAATATCCTATTAAGGAGTATATTCCTTAAGAAAGATTTATTGGTTTATTCTCAATTTTAATTAGGTTGGTGTTCCTTGAATACACAGAGCCTTTAAAAATTGCATACCGTAATCGAAATACTTTAAGCAGATCTGCGTCAGAGACCTGTGCAACTGTGCTTGTTTGTAAAATTCTATAAGCTTCTTATCAAGTAAGTTTATGACTTTTTATAACCAACTTATTCCTTAAACTGATGTGATTGGCTGACCGTGTTGAGAGATAGCACTAATTAATCGAGCCTGCCACTTCTATGCTGGTGTGTATGTACTTCATAATATTGTTGGCTCAAGAGGCAGTTTCCACGGTACCAAGCTGAAAAGCTGTGAAGGAATGTTATACCGTATAATTTACTGTGGCTTTTACAGAAGAACTTGTGAGATTTGGGCCAGTTTGTGCCTGATCCAAAGAAGAATTCCAAAGTATCAATTCAATGTATTCACGTTATACAGAAGCCCTTATTCAGGTAAATGGCTGATCCAAGCATAACATTCCAGTGAAAATTAGTTATGTATTTACCTGGGCTTGACTGGATAACACACACAAAATGCTGGAGGAACTCAGCAGGTCAGGCGGCATCTATGGAAATGAACAAATGGTCAACGTTTTGGCCCGAGACCTTTCTTCAGGACTGGGAAAGAAGGGGGAAGACAGCAGAATAAAAAGGTGGGCAGGAGGGGAAGACGGAAAGCTAGAAGGTGATAGGTGTAGCCAGGTGGGTTGGAAAGGTAAAGGGCTGAAGATGAAGGAATCTAATAGGAGAGAAGAGTGGATCATGGAAGAAAGAGAAGAAGGAGCACCGGGGGAGGTGAGGAAAAGAGGTAGAAAACCTGAGTAGGAAATAGAAAAGAGGGAAGGGGGAAGGGAAAAAAAATTAGCGGAATGAGAAATCAATAATTATGCCATCAGGTTGGAGGCTACCTAGACGGAATATGAGGTGTAGCTTCTCCACTCTCTGCCCAGAATACAGCCCTGAACCCCGACCATGATCCTGGTAGCTAGAAGCTGATGAATCATGCACTTTTAAAGCCGGGCCTAAATTAGGCACTGCACCTAATGCAGTGCGTCTCATCGGTCTGCTTCAGGGTGGCATGGTCATGTAGCGGTTAGCGTAATGCTCAACAGCACCAGTGGTGGGTGATCAGGGTTCAGCTCTGGAGTTTGTACCTTTTTCCTGTGGCCCACGTGGGTTTCCTTCAGGTGCTCTGGGTCCCCCCACGTCCCAGAGACGTGCTGGTTAGGGTTAATAAGTTGTGGGCGTGCTATGTTGGTGCTGGAAGCAGGCTGCCTCCAGCACATATACGGACTGTGTTGGTCATTGACTCAAACCATACATTTCACTGTGTGCTTTGATGTTTTGAAATACGAGTGAGGAAGTAAAGCTAATCTGTTTCACCTGGAGGTCACATTTGAAATTCAGTATTCAGGTGACAAAAAAAGCCCAAGAAGGACATTTTTAACAGTTTCTAGCAAAATTAGAAGCAATTTGTTTTAAGTGAAGTAACTGATTATTTAGAACAGAAAAGCGTTTACGGTGTGGAGTTTGCCTGTGCTCTCCATGGCAACACATGTGCTTCCCCCGTCTCACCCACGCTTCCACAAGTTTCCTCTGATCTCAGAGCTGTGTGGGTTGCTCAGTTAAATGGCCACTAAATTTCCCCTGGTGTGTAGAGCCAGGAGTGGGGTGAGTTGATTGGGATGTGGGGTGTATGAAGTAGAAATACTATAGGATTAGTGTAATTGGGTATTTAATGGTTAGCGTCAACGTGATGGGCCAAAGAATTCATTTTCATGCTGTAATTCTGAGACACAAAATAATATTTGAAAAGGCAGAAATCATCAATCAGGAATCCTGAAGAAGGGCCTCAGCCTGAAATGTCGGCTGTTTATCCATTTCCATGGATGCTGCCTGACCCGCTGAGTTCCTCCAGCATTTTCTGTGTGTTGCTAAGAATTTTTAACAATGTTTACACAAAGATCCACAACAACATGATCAACAAACAAGAGAAGAGCTGCAGATGCTGGAAATCAAAGTAATACACACAAACACGAGGAATTCTGCAGATGCTGGAAATTCAAGCAACACACATCAAAGTTGCTGGTGAACGCAGCAGGCCAGGCAACATCTCCAGGAAGAGGTACAGTCGACGTTTCAGGCCGAGACCCTTCATCAGGACTAACTGAAGGAAGAGTTAGTAAGAGATTTGAAAGTGGGAGGGGGAGGGGGAGATCCAAAATGATAGGAGAAGACAGGAGGGGGAGGGATGGAGCCAAGAGCTGGACAGGTGATTGGCAAAGGGGATATGAGAGGATCATGGGACAGGAGGCCCAGGGAGAAGGAAAAGGGGGAGGGGGGGAAAACCCAGAGGATGGGCAAGGAGCATAGTCAGAGGGACAGAGGGAGAAAAAGGAGTGAGAGAAAGAATGTGTGTATATAAATAACGGATGGGGTACAAGGGGGAGGTGGGGCATTAGCAGAAGTCAATGTTCATGCCATCAGGTTGGAGGCTACTCAGACGGAATATAAGGTGTTGTTCCTCCAACCTGAGTGTGGCTTCATCTTTACAGTAGAGGAGGCCGTGGATAGACATGTCAGAATGGGAATGGGATGTGGAATTAAAATGTGTGGCCACTGGGAGATCCTGCTTTCCATGGCGGACAGAGCGTAGGTGTTCAGCAAAGCGGTCTCCCAGTCTGCGTCGGGTCTCGCCAATATATAGAAGGTCACATCGGGAGCACTGGACGCAGTATATCACCCCAGCCGACTCACAGGTGAAGTGTCGCTTCACCTGGAAGGACTGTCTGGGGCCCTGAATGGTGGAGTGCTGGAGTGTTCAATGTTTCTAGGATGAAGTTTTACCCGAGTTGCGTCATGAATGATGCCATGAATGAACTGATTACATCACTGAAATAATTTGGCACCTGAGAAACCCACCTGCCACCAGACTACAGCCAAACACCATGGCTTCCATCTGGATTGAGACTGAGAAATGACTCTTATTGGCAATAGGGAATTTCCAGATAAAGGGATTGAAAATGCAATATGCCACAATAATGGAAAATGTTTGCATATCTTCAAGTAGAGACGCTATTAGAACCTTAGACAAAGAATGTTTAGCAAATGTAAATTTTAATTCAGTCATTGTGCATGTCACACAGCGCAACTCCTGACTGAAGAAGTCTGCTGTCAAATGGATCAATGAAACAGATATCAACAAGCCCATGTCCCTCTAAACCAGGGGTTCCCAGTTTGGGGTCGTCCATGGATCCCTCGGTCAATGGCATTGGTCCATGGCCTAACAAAGGTTGGGAACCCCTGCTCTAAGCCTTTCCCATCCATTTACCAGTCTAACTGTCTTTCAAAAGTTGCTTTTGTACCTGTGTCAACCACTTCCTCTGGCAGCTCTTCCATATACAGACAACCCTCTCGGTGAAAAAGATGCTATTCAGGTTTCTGTTAAATCCCTCTGGTCTCACACTAAACCTGCGCCCTCTCGTTCTTGATTGCCCAGTCCTGGAAAAAGACCATACATTCACCCTATCCACCACCCCTCATGATTTTATACGACTCTATCACCCCTCAATCTTTTATGTGCCGAAGAGTTAAGTCCCAGCCAGATCAATCTCTTTCTATAACTCAGTCTCAAGTCCCAGTCTTCATAAATCTCCTCTGTACTCGTTCCAGCTTAGTGGAGTCTTTCATGTAGAAAGGTGAACAGAACTGAATATAATATTCCAAATGCAACCTCACCAATTTCTTGTATAGCTGCAAGATGACATCCCAACTTCTATACTCAATGTCCTGTCTGATGAAAGCCTCCTTCACCACCATATGAGATGTGTATCAACATTATACAGCATCCAGAATTATGAGGAATTTAGTATGCTATTGCCTCTACATGGTGTGTTATGTTGGTGTTGAATTGAGTTGAATTGAACTGACTTTATTACTTACATCCTCATTTCCGTGAGGAGTAAAAATCTTTACGTTACGTCTCCGTCTAAATGTGCAATGTGCAACTTATAGTAATTTATAATAAGTATTATGTACAACAGGATAGTCAATATAACATAGAAATACAGTTGCATCAGCATGAGTTAATCAATCTGATGGCCTGTTGGAAGAAGCTGTCCCGGAGCCTGTTGGTCCTGGCTTTTATGCTATGGTACCGTTTCCTGGATGGTAGCAGCTGGAACAGTTCGTGGTTGGGGTGACTTGGGTTCCCAATGATCCTTCGGGCCCTTTTACACACCTGTCTTTATAAATGTCCTGAATAGAGGGAAGTTCACATCTACAGAGGCAGTGGGCTGTCCACCCCACTCTCTGCAGAGTCCTGCGATTGAGGGAAGTACAGTTCCCATACCAGGCAGTGATGCAGCCAGTCAGGATGCTCTCAATTGTGCCCCTGTGGAAAGTTCTGAGGATTTGAGGGCCCATACCAAACTCCTTCAACCATGATGTGCCTTTTTCACCACACGGCTGGTATGTACGGACCGCGTGAGATCCTCGATGATGCTTATGCCGAGGAACTTAAAGCTGTTCACCCTCTCAACCCCAGATCCACTGATGTCAATAGGGGTTAGCCTGTCTCCATTCCTCCTGTAGTCCACAACCAGCTCCTTTGTTTCTGTGACATTGAGTGAGAGGTTATTTTCTTGACACCTCTGTATCAGGGTGATGACTTCCTCTCTGTAGGCTGCCTCATTATTATTTGAAATTAGGCCAATCAGTGTAGTGTCGTCAGCAATTTTAATTAGCAGATTAGAGCTGTGGGTGGCAACACAGTTATAAGTATACAGAGAGTAAAGGCCAAGTAACAGATCAGCAGCCTAAAAGTTGAGAATTCAATTGCCGTGAAATTTCAAGACTGGTGTCAGTAAACCAATTATAAGGCTCCAAATTGTTGCACCTGTGTAAACCAGAACTACATTAATGAATGGAACTTTCCACTGCTACAATCTCCTTCCACAGGCGCTACCTGACTTGCTCAGTCCTTCCAGCATTTTCAGCTTTTAGTTAAGATTTTCTGCAACTGCAGTATTTTTTTGATTTTCATTTGGACTTTTATCATGTCTGGTCTTGTTTCCATGTGACTAATTATATATTATATGATTCTTAAGGTCCTTTGATATGATGTAGTCGAAGATTTTGACCTTAGTTCATAGAAGGACATAAAACGGGCACACAATTGACGGATGATGGAATCTGGACAACGTGCCAAGCCATGGAGAAATTCAGGAGATCAGGCAGCAACGTTCCCTCTAATTTTTTTTACACATTTGCACGGAACAACCATTGACCTAAGCAGAAATTTTTTACATGGCCTGAAAACTGCACGGTGCACCTGTGCAACTTTGAGGGAAAAGCGTCAGGCAGAATCTGTGGAGGGAAGTGGAGAGTCAACATTTCGAGTCAAGGTTCTTCAACTGAGCTTATACACATACATTCAGAGAGGCATCAAATTTATTGTTATGTATGCAAGTAATGTAGGCACAGATTCAATGAAAACTTACTTGCAGAAGCTTTACAGGCAAATAGCATTAGATGCACAACATGCAGAAAAAAAAACAAAAACATAAATAATATAAGAATTGTACAAGGAAGAACACAATTAGAACCAACAAGATGATCAACCTTCATTGTAGTGCAAAATAGTTACTATGCAGTGTTACCCTGCTGAGGTAGTGATTAGGGTTTTGCTGGATGGCTCAAGAACTGCGTGTTTGAAGGGAAGATTTCCCTTACGGTACTTGATCTTGTGATGCGGGACTCCAGACTTCTGTACCTCCTGCCTGATGGTAGCTGCTATTTGCAACCGTGCTGGTCTCTATCACATTAAGTTGAAATATTGGATCCCCATATTGATTGATAAAAATTATGCAGTGGAAGTATTACATTAATATAGCTAACCCACCTCTTTGAAGATTAGCTGAAGTTGCAGGCACAATACTGTGTGGATCGTGGTGGAAATTTTACCTTGATCACTTGTCAATCAGAATCGCAATCAGGTTTGTTATCGTTGACATATATCAGGAAATTTGCTGTTTGGTGGCAGCAGTACAGAGCAAGACATGAAAAATTACTGTAAGCTACAATAAGAAATATATAAAAAATAAACAAGTAGTGCAAAAAGAGAGCAAAACGTCAGGTAGTGTTCATGGGTTCATGGTCCATTCAGAATTCTGATGGCACAGGGGAAAGCTTTGTGTCTAAAACATTGAGTGTGTAAATTGAGTTGGAAAGTCCATGTAATCTTGGTGAGTTCAACATAATCGACCAAGGATGTCTCTCCACCCTACTCTTGGATGTTTCTGGATATTTTGGCCTCAACTGTTTACCTGACCTGTAAAAAGTGTGGGAAAAACATTCAGAAATATAACTAAATGTTTATGAAATTGTGCTGAAGCCAAGAATGGGGAAGTATACTGAGTAGTACACAGTATACCCAGTATGCTGAGGCTTTATAAGGCATTGGACAGACCGCACAGAGCATTGTGAGCAATTTTGGGCCCCTTACCTAAGAAAGGATGTGCTGGCATTGGAGAGGGTCCAGATAAGGTTCACAAGACTGATCTCGGGAATGAAAGGGTTAACGTATGAGGAGTGTTTGATGGCTTTGGACCTGTACTCGCAGGAGTGCAGGAGAATGAGGCGGGATTTCATTGAAACCTATTGAATATTGAAAGGCCTAGATAGAGTGAATGCGGAAATGATGTTTCCAAATTGGGGAGTCTATGACCAGAGGGCAATACTTCAGAATAAATGGACATCCCTTTAGAACGGAGACCAGGAGGAATTATTTTAGCCAGTCTGTGTTGAATCTGTAGGATTCATTGCCACAGACTGCCATGGAGGCCAAGTCATTGAGTATATTTAAAGGGGAGGTTGATAGGTTCTTGATTAGTCAGGAAATCAAAGGTTATGGGGAGAAGAATGAAGAATGGGATTGAGAGGGATAATAAATCAGCCAGATTGAATGGCGGAGTGAACACGATGGGACAAATACCCTATGTCTTCTACGTCTTTTGGTCTTATGGGAAGGTGAATAGCACTCAGTGAGATTTAGGGAATGCAGATGTTGAAAAAGAGGTAGGTCATCTTAACGGAACACCAGAAGATGAAATGTGTGTACACTATGTCAATATACAGTGGCAAACGAGAGAAAAAAGACAACACTTTATACTCCTCTACAACACTGGCATAGATATTGTGTTCTCGTTTTTGATCCTTGTAAATAAAGCTAAAATATCAAGTTAAAATAGTTAAATCAAGCTGACTTTAATTGCTCCATACTACCGATGTAGCATAATTCAGTCATATACTTCTCTCCTACATCTTCATCTTTCCTCCTGAGTAGCCTGTTGTTTTTTTTTTCAGTTTTTGAACTCTTATTTTGCCTGATATAGAAGTGGCTGAGGAGTGGCAAAACTGCCAAAATTCTCCTTTTGCTCACAGGTATTTAGCTTTTATTAGAACCCCTGAGATATGAAGACACTGAGACATAATTTGGCAAACTTTTCTCAGAGAAGTCCATGATATTTAAGAGCTACTAAATAATGCGCAAGATTGACAAAGTAGCATTGCTTAATATATGGAAAAAAAGTGAAATACAAAACCAAACTATCCAGTTTTTCCTCAGGAATGAAACACTCCATCTTAGGCAACAGCCTGGTGAATCTCCTCGGACACTCTCTACTCCTTCCTTCCATAGAGACCAGAAATGTGCATAGTACTCCAGTTTATTGAATTATTTTACCTTACTGAAGGATACAGCATGGAACAGAACCTTCCAGCCCAAAGAGCCACACCACCTATTTATCACTAGCCTAATCACAGGACCATTAGCAATGCCAGTTAACCACAAACTGGTATGTCTTTGGACTGGGGGAGGAAACCTGAGCACCTGGAGGAAGCCCTTGTAGTTCACAGGGAGAACGTACGATCTCCTTACAGACAGCACTGGAATGGAACTCTGAATTTCGGAACAGCGCACACTGTAATAGCTTCACACTATGCGCTGCACTACCGCGATGCCCAATTGTGGTCCATTCAGTGCTTCATAAACCAGTCCATAACCTCCCTGCTCTTACATTCTGTGTGCTTTGGTGAATGAAAGCTTGTACATCCAAAAAACTTTTTTGCCCATCCAGTCCTTGGGCTCGTACCCTTCCATTCAATGTGTATGACCTGCCCTCAACGGTCCTCCGAAGGTGCATCACGTATCAGAAATCAAAGTCCAAGTCAAAGTGAGACATTGGTGTTCTCACACCGGGCTGTAATGCAGCCAGTCAACACACTCTCCACCACACGTTTACGGAAGTTTGCCGGAGTTTTTGATGACATGCCGAATCTCCCCAGGCTCCTGAGGAAGTAGAGGCGCTGACTCCTACCATCGTTGTACTAATTAATCAATATCTTTCTGTAATGTAAGACTATCCTCCTCACTATGAACTTATGAAATCTATACTATTCCTCTTTTGCACTATTTATATATTCTATTTTATTGTAAATAATCGTAATTTTTTAAGTGTTGCAAAACAAAAAAAAATTCTTGACATATGTCGGGGGTGATAAACCTGATTCTGATTCTGAACAACTCCACAAGTTTTTTTTTGTCAGCTGCAAATTTATTAGTCATACCTCCTACATTCATATCTGAATCTCTACGGTTTATGACAAACGCAATGGCCCCAAGCACCACTCCCTCAAGCTTCCAATCACTAAACAACCCTCTACCATCACCCTCTGCTTCTTATCACCAAGCCATCTTTGGATTCAATCTGCCAACTTGCCTTGGGTCCCTTAGGCTTTAAACTTAGCCCATGCAGAACCCTGTCAAAAACATTATCAAAATCCTTGAAGTTTACATCAATTGCACTGCCCTTATCAATACATGCCATCAGGCTCCTGAACCAATGTGCATAACTTTTCTCGCCGCAACTCTGAACTGATTCTACAACCTACATACTTGCTTTCAAGGACTTTACAACTCCTGTTCCCAGTTTTTATTTATTTACTTTTATTTTTGCATTGTTTTGTCTTCTTTTACATTTTTGTTTTTGTCAATCTTTGTTTATATATAGCTTTTCATGAATTCTGTTGTATTATTTTTATTTCCCTGTAAATGCCTGCATGAAAATGAATCTTAATGATAATAAATTTGACCTTGACTGATGTCATTGTAAATGTGACCCCTTGCTGAGGGTCACAATCACTGAAAGTCACGCCTCTGTCTCAGAGCAGGACATGGACTACACTGTCTGTTGTCATTATGATGATTTTACCAATGATTTTTCAGTCCCGGTTGGAGTTGTAGAATCTCATTATGATATCTGCTGTTATGTAAGGCAGGTTAATGAAGCTTTCTTTTCAAAGAGCCCTGCATTGTAATTCTCGCAGTGATTTTGATAACCATTGAGCTTAGCTGCTGTTTTCCTTGTACTTTTTGGAAACTGAATTTGCTGATACAAAGAGTTTACACTTTCTGTGTTGGGGATTAAGTCGGCCAATGTTCAGCTTCAGATTCAGATACATCCAAACAAATGGTGAATCACGTTGTTTGTGTTAACGGCCGACGCACTCTAGAAAGCACTAGGGGCTGCCCACAATTGTTGCCGCACATTCCTGTGCCTACATAACATGACTACAGTACTGCTAGAAAATGTTTCAAAAGCAGACATCGATTCAGAGATTAACCACTGCCTGAGAATCGCTAGTGGAGCCTATGCAAAATTAAGGAAAAGAGCCCTTGAAGACTGAAACTATAGGCCCAAACAAATTTTTTGGTTAATAGGGCAGTTGTCCTTCCTGCATTATGGAGCTGAATCATGGGCAACTGAAAACTACCAAATATCCTTGTGAAAGATTTTGAGGATCAGCTGGAAGGACAGATGCACTGGAGAAGGCCAACATGAACAGCATCTCCACCACAATAAAGCAACACCAACTCCAATAGACAGGTCATGTCACCTGGATACCTAACTCAAATCTCCCCAAACCGATCCTCTACTCCCATTCGAAGAAAGGTCAGCGAGCCCGTGGTGGGTAAAGGAAACACTTCAAAGATAACATCAAAATCAGACTGAAGTGATGCAACATTCCGTCTAACAACTGGGTGGCGTAGTGGTTAGCGCGACACTATTACAGCTGGGGGCATCAGAATTCAGAGGTTAATCGCGGTGTTCACTGTAAGCAGTCTCTGTACGTCCTCCCCATGGAGTGTGTGGGTTTTCCCTGGGTCCACTGGATTACTCCCAAAGACAGGTCGGGTAGTTTAGTTAGTCATTGTAAATTGTTCTGTGATTACGTTTGGGTTAAATTGCGTTGTGTAGTGTTCTCGTGCAGTGAGTTGAAACTCTGACTAAACATCAAGTTAAGCCGGAGCCAATGGAGACAGAGTCATAGTTAGTTTCACCATTTACTATTCACTCTTCCATATTAACATCCTATGGTGAAAACTGTTGATAAAAAAATACAAACATATACAGCGTCTGTTTCATTCTGGAGACTACACGCGCTCTCTTCTTTTAGTGAGTGTCTCCAGCCGCCCCGAGTAGTGGATGGGGAGGGGGTTCGCATCAAACCTCTATCGGGCTCGAGCCGACCCCGCGTTTGAAATTGAAAAGCCGGCACGCATGCCGCCCCAACCGTCGCTTCCTTAACAGAAACCGCGTTAATATTTTTACTTCAAATACATTCTTATAAACTTACGGCGTTGCTTCTATAGTGTTTCTTTGTGGGTAGAAACGGAGCCCTTCACAATCATGCTGCGTGCATGGCACCCACCTTCACACCTTCTCCAAACCGGAAGCTACACGTAAGACGCAGCAAAACTGGAGGTGACGTCATCACATGCCGCGATATACCGTAGACAATGAATTTACCTTTGTTAAACTGTAACTTAATTATCAACCTTTAACTTTAACTAGAAAATAGTTACAAACAAATCATTTAAAACGTAGACCCAACGAAATCAAATAAATGCCTTAAGGGCAACACACGTTGTAAGGGGTTGCTGGGAGGTGTGACCTGAAGAGGCAGAAGAGCCTACTCTGTGTTGTATCTCTAAATGAAATAAATATTGTACTCAATAGATACACCTGGAGGAAACTGGAGAGGGTTCAAAGGAGGTTCACGAAGGTGATTCCAGGCTTGAACGGCTTGTCATATCAAGATGGTTCGGTGGCTCTGGGGCTGGATTTGTTGGAATTCAGAAGAATGAGCGGTGATCTCACTAAAACCTATCGCAGGATGAAAGGCCTTGATAGAGTGGATGTGGACAGGATGTGTTGGGAGCGTATAAGACCAGAGGACACAACCTCAGAAGAGAGGGGCATGCTATTAGAATGGCAATGAGGAGAAATTTCTTTAGCCAGAGAGAGGTGAATCTGTGGAATTCTTTGCCACAGGCAGCTGTGGAGGCCAAGTCTTTATGTAAATTTAAGGCAGAAGTTGATAGATTCTTGATTGGTTAGAACATGAATAGATATATGGGGAGAAGGCAGGAGATTGGGGCTGAGAGGAAAATTGAATCAGTCATGATGAAATGGCGGAGCAGACTTGATGGGCCAAATGGCCTAATTCTGCTCCTACATCTCATGGTCTTATGGTCTTATGGAACTCTGTTCATGATGAAGCGACCTCCTCTGTGTGGCAGAGAACAAGTGGCAGCTGTGAAAGAAGATAGTAAACAACCAAAAGACCGAATCACTAACCACAGCCACCATTTACTCTTGCCCTCACTGCACCCGAATATGTGGCTCCTGGATCAGCCTCCAGAGCCATCTGAGGGCCCACCAATAGACAACACCTTAAGAGAACATCATACTCAACTTGAGTGATCAGACTATGCTGATGCATTGAGGGAAAAGCAATAACAGAGTGTAGAATAAAGTGTTACAGTTACTGAGAAAGTGCATTACAGGCAGACAATAAGGCTATAGCGAGGTAGATTGTGAGGTCAAGAGTCCATCTTATCATACTAGGGAGCCATTCAATAATTTTAAAACAGTGAGATAGAAACTGGCCCTAAACCTGGCGGTACATGCTTCCAGGTTTTTATATCTTCTACCCAATGGAAGGCAAGAGAAGAGAGAATATCAGGGTGGGCGGGGTCTTTGATTATATTGGCTGCTTTACTTGAGCAGTGGAAAGTCCAGACATATGGAGAAGCGACTGAATACTGTGATGTGCAGAGTTGTGTCCACAACCCTCTGCCATTTCTTGCGATTACAGGCAGAACAGTGGCCATACTAAATTGTGATGTAACCACATACAATGCTTTCAATGGTTCACTTATAGAACTTGGTGAGGATTGAAGGGGACATGCCAAATTTCTTACCCCCTGAGGAAGTAACGTGCTGATGAGCTTGCTTGGCTGTGACATCTACATGCTAGACAGCATTGCTGTGTTTGAACGGGCCTTCATGCTTTATTCTGCACATTATTTCCATTCCTTTGTGGCGCTCGTTGGGAGTGAGATGAAGAACTATGGTGAAAAGAGTGTTGTTGCGATGACATAGCCTTGTTCGACTTCAGTTTGCATTGGCTCTGTAGGTGAGGATCACACTTTCACGTCATGGTAGATGGTGAAGGATGAACGGCGGTGCTGAATTTTTGAGATTGACCAAATATTATTTGGCTTAAGAGATAATGGGATGGGAGGGGGGGATCTGTTATCTCACTATATTGCTGGTATTTGTTCCTGTTGCTCAAAGGATAGGCTTCTGGGACTTCATCTGACAGACTATAGAATTTAAATGCAGTGACCCCTGCTTTCAAAGTTTCAAAGTTCAAAATACATTTATTATCAAAGTATGAATGCAGTATACAAGTCTGAGATTCCTTTTCCCACAGACAGCCATGAAACAAAGAAACAACATGGAACCTGTTTAAAGAAAACATCAAAAACCCGATGCGCAAAAAACCAAATCACGCAAACAGCAAAAAATGAGTGACTAACAATCACAATATTAAACATCAAATTACAAAGTTCTAGGAAATGTCTGGAAAATAACTTATTTTCTGGTCTGGGTGCTGAAGTCAGAGGTCTGGATAATGCCATGCTATTTCTATTGGCTCTCGGTCAGAGGAACATGGCAGCCGGATGGCTTTGGTCTCAGGGTTATTGCAGCGCTTCCTGCAAGTGTTTGACTTGAATAGGAGAGCAGATCTTGAGCTACAGTTCCCCATGGATATCACCAGCACATCTCTCCACTCAGATATAGTACTGCAGTCAACAGCTGCCAAGACAGTCCTCCTCATTGAGTTAACCAATCCATGGGAGGAAGGAGTGGAGGCTGCCCACAGGAGGAAGAGGCAGCGGCGTGTGAGGAAGATGGCTGGAGGACCATCATCTATCCTGGGGAAGTAGGATGCTGGGGCTTTGTCCGGGCATCGACGACAAGGCTACTCCATGATATTGCAGTGACTGGAGCAAGGCTCAGGAGGGCCACCAGAGAGTTGGCTGAAGAGGCAGAAAAGGGTAGCTTTTGGCTGTGGCTGAGGAGGAAGAACAGAAATTGGGGGACTGACTAACTCCGTTGGGACTTACAGGGGGTGGTCTGTGCCACCGAGAGATTTACCAGGACGAAGGGAGCAAAACAGCAATGAGCAGTGGTCCTCGGCTGATGACCCTGCAGCTGACCTAAGGGCACTGTTGGAGGCGTGGCAGGCAGCAATGCCGAGCAGGAAACAACATCTTCCTGTAAATCACCTTCCCCCATGATCTTAGCCATTGTCTCAAGTCATAGAATCTGTCGGTTAAGTAAATCACCTGTGAAATAATTCAATGTCACGCTTTAGAGCGTTGACAGAACACTTGATGGCAGGAAATCACAGAAACAGTTCCAGCCAGAGGGGTTAAAATCCAACTGTTGTAACTATTTAAACAGAATTCTTTATTTTCGCATTAATAAAAGCTGAATATTTTAGCGACTTTCTGAAAGGGGTCCTCTATTGCTGAAAGAAATTATGATATTCCTGAGTCCTGAATCCTTCCACAATGTTACGTGACCTAAGTATCTGTGCAGCAAGACGTCACCAGCTATTAGTGTGGTGAATGATAAGGGTGTGTTTTGAAACTTGTCAAGATCTGGAAAATGCTGCAAGGGACACGAACACATGTGACTCCTGCCGAGACTACATTTATTAACCATTTTCACCTTCACTCTCAACCCTTACAGAATTGTCTTGCAGAAAATGAAAAAGGATGTTAAAATTCACAAAGCACAATTGAATGTAAAAATTGAGCTAGTCAATATCTACCCTCAAAGAGCCTGAATAAGTTACTGATGTTGTTGTTTTAAGAAGTGGGTATGCCCTGTTTATCCTGAAGACCAACTTATGCAGCTTCTGAGATGCTCTTCTTGTTACTTCAATTTCTGATATTAAAATAATATATATGTAATGCACTTAGTGGCCACTTCATTGTGTACCTCCTGTACCTAATAAAGTGGCCACTGAGAGTACGTCGGCTGTCTTCTGCTGTTGTAACCCATCCACCTCAAGGTTCGATATGTTGTGTATTCAGGGATGCCCGTCTGCAGACCATTGTTGTAACAAGTGGTTGTTTCAGTTACTATGACCTTCCTGTCAGCTTGAACCAGTCTGACCATTCTCCTCTGATTGCCAAGGCATTTTTGCCTGCAGAACAGCCCCTCACTGGGAGGTCTTTGTTTTTCACACCACTCTCAGTAACCCTAGAGACGTGAAAATCCCAGGAGATCAGCAGATCCTGAGATACTCAAACCGCCCCTTCTGGCACCAACAATCATTGCATAGTCAGAGTGACTTAGGTCATATTTCTTCTCCATTCTAATGTTTGGCCTCAACAACAACTGAACCTCTTGACCGTGGCTGCATGCTTTTATGCAATGAGTTGGAGCCACATGATTGGCTGATGAGATATTTGTATTAACAAGCAGCTGTACTTCCCCAATGAGTGTATATTACTTTGTTCTAAATATCAATTAAGTTTCAGTCTACATTTAAAATGCTTATCGTCAATGTATTTTCCCCCGGTCCAGTTGCACACTACCTCTGCAGCCCCTTCATACGGACGGATGTCTTTTTATTGTAAAATTCTCCATTTTTTAATGTGGACATGTGGATTTATATTGGATGATGCTAATAGAAACTGCCTGATGCATCAACATCATTTCAATGTGAATTAGACTGAGAAGAGTCCATTATAAACAGAGTATTGATATTGCATTATTATTTAAATATCCAGATTTTAATACAAACTTTATGACTCATAAGGAGGAAATTTGACTCATGCTGGCTCCCTACAGAACAACTTCATTCGCCCCTTATTTCCCTATTGCCCAGCATCTAATTCTCTCACACGTATTTGTCAATTCCCCATTGATTATTCAGACACTTCACCAACATTACAACAATAAACATAAGAAATCATCGCAGAAAGTCATGTATTCCCGACTGGCCGATCATCTTCCTCATCTCGTCTTTCCCACCTGATCTCTGCAGTCATTGATCCCATAAGGTGAAGTAGAAACATATCAATGTCCACCTTGAATTTCTGAAGCTTTTCATAGCTGAGAATCACAACTCTCTTTTGTTAATTTCAAAAAAGATACTTTATTCATAGTGAAAAAAAGAAACTGTGCAAAACATTTACATTCATGGTCATTACATTCAGTAATGTTAACTTATTTTTTAAAACCATTGCCACTCTGGAGTGATACATCCTTTTGAAGTTTGAGGGGCTTCTTGACCTGGCACAGCCCCTCCGTGTCATGTCAAGGAAAGAACCTAGACTGTGGCCCTTCCCACAGACCCTCTGCAAAGCTTGTAGCTCAGTATTTACTCCTGTAGCCTGGGTGTGTCAAGTGGCAGCAGTTTCTTATTGGCATCCTGCTGTGCTGAAAGACCAACAGGCCTCTGAGTGATGAACTTTACCCTCATCTCGGTCCAACTGATCTCTTCTGAGACTGTGCCCCCTAAGTCTGGAGTGCCCACTTGTTTCCCCTTCTGTATGCAGATGCCTGGATGGGTGGGAATGGCTCACCATTTTCGTACATTCAGAACACACCCAAATTCATTGTCAATGAGATGTTCTTTCCTCTCTAGCACTGGCTATCTGAATCAACACACACAAATTGCTGGAGGAAATCAGTAGATCAAACAGCATCTACGGAAATGAATAAACAGTCCATGTTTTGGGCCGAGACCCTTCTTCAGGACAGGGAAGGAAGGAGGAAGACACCTCCTTAATTGGTTATCGTCATTTGATGTCAATAGCAAGATGGCAAATTATGTCATTCAACTGAATAAAGATATTTAATGATGTCATTGCCTGATGTTGAATTTGTGGTGAATTTCTAATTGAGTAAACAAGATTCTGCCTCATTTGTTTTTGTTCACTGTTATTTGCTTTTTCTGCTGGAGGCCCTGGTTTCTTCCTACATCTCAAAAACTTTCATGAAGTTGTTTGTGTCCCAAGGTCATGTTGGTTTGTAGATTAATTAGCAACTGTAAATTAACCTCATTTTCAATGCAAGATGGCACCAGAACATAGTGATTCATTATCAGTTGGTCTCTGCAGATCTACTCATTACTCTTATAAAATCTTTACATACTTTTTCATTGAAATTCTAGGACTCTAAGAATCACTAATTTACTGATTAGTGGGTGGTAGAAGAATCAGCTGAGTGAAGGGGAAAGATGCCAGAATAAAAAGGTGAGGGAAGGTTAGAATGATGATAGAAGGTGATAGGTGAAGCCAGTTGGCTAGGAAAGCTAAAGGGCTGGAAAGGAAGGAATCTGATAGGAGAGGAGAGTGGACCACAGGAGAAGGGGAAGCAGGAGGGGACCCAGGGGAAGTGATAGGCAGGTGAGAAGAGGTAAAATTCCAGTGTGATGAATAGAAAAAGGGAGGTGGGGAAGGGAGAAATAATTACCGGAAGGAGAAATCAATATTTATACCTCCAGGTTGGAGGCTATCCAGACGGAATATAAGGTGTTGCTCTTTTACTCTGAGGGTGGCCTCATCATGGCACAATATTTTAATCTTTACCCCCACAATAAGACCCCAGTTTAATCAAAGTTAAGAACCAGGATTGCATTGGTATGACATGTTTTCCATTTCTGATATTTTCCACCTTCTGGCCTCTCTGTGAAGCGTTATCAATTAGGATGAAATGAAGGACTGTTCTGTGCCGTCAGGCCTTGCTTACCAGGAAATTACCCAAGTTAGTTTACTGTATGTCTGGAATCTGAGAGGGGACTGGGTCTGAAGTAAGATTCGATATGGAATCTATTTTAAATTATTAACTTCTATTTCAGAAATAATAAGAAAAAAAGGGCTTGGTTCTGTGAAGAAAAGTCAGAAACAACAGGCTAAGTAAGACTTACTTTGCCTTGAGAATTTTTAGGGTTTTACACCAGATAGTTTGCTTATTCTTTTCGCCTAGAGATTTAATCACTTGGAGCATCTATACTGTAATGTTGAAATAGAATGTGAAATTCATCTAAAATCATGATCAATAGCTTATACTGACTGCAAGACTTGTGTGCATAATCTCCCATCCATATCCCTATGGCTGCTGGATGTGCATTAGCTCCAGGTTAAGTGTAGTTGGTTTTAATGTTCCCACTCATTTCTTTTCCCTCCCTACCTCTGCAATCTCCTCTAGACCTATAGTCCTCAAGTATTCCTGTGATTATTAATTTTTCATTCTTGGGCATTGCTGAATTTAATAAGTACTTTCTCTTGACATGGACCAATTGTAAATGCTGGATATCTCCGCCAGTCAACATTTGTTTTTCTTTCCAGCTGGTCCTTCATGCTCTGAACCTCTCCCTTCCCAGCAAAACCTTTCTCTCCTGCCAAGATTCTCCCCATCCCTTCCCACTCCACAGTGATGCAACTCCCCTTCCCCCGGTGGACACTCTGTACGCTTTCTGTTGCCTCGGTGACACATGTCCGTGGTGGGTGGGGTCTTTGATTATGCTGTACCATCCCCTCCCACTACCAAGCAGCTCGGTAGCGTAGTGGTTAGCATAGTAACTCACAGCACTAGCAATCACCAGTCGAGGCTCGATTCCGTCACTCCCGGTAAGGAGTTTGTACACTCTGGTTTCCTCCCACATTCCAAGACCTATGGTTATGGTTAGTGAGTTGTAGGCATACTGTGTTGGCGTTGGAAGTGTGGCAACATTTGTGGACATCCCAGCAATATCCTTGCAGATTTGATACAAACAACTCATTTCGCTGTGTTTCAATGTATGTGTGGCAAGTGAAGCTAATCTTATCTAATCTAATTGGGCAGAAGATACAAAATCCTGAAAGCAGGCACCACAAGGCTCAAGGACAGGTTCTATCCCTGTTTTATGAGGCTATTGAATGGTCTTGTACACTAAGTTCCAGGTACAAAATTCAAAGTAAATTTATTATCAAAGTACATATATGTCACCATATTCAGCCCTGATATTCATTTTTTGCAGGCATACTCAATAAATCCAATAACCATAATAGAATCAACTAAACGACAGGAATTCTGCAGATGCAGGAAATTCAAGCAACGCACATCAAAGTTGCTGGTGAACGCAGCAGGCCAGGCAGCATCTCTAGGAAGAGGTACGGTGGGCTGTGATAACGAGTCTGAGTCAAAATGTGATCGAAAAGTTGAAGAGCCGAAGAAATTACAGATGGGGAGCAGTGAGAGATGGTTTCACTGAACTCCTGTTGAAGAGAGGATCTAAACTTCTTCAGTGTAGGCATCACCGGAAGAGGCTTCGCAGTAGTGAATTTTAAAAACGCAAAAAACAGGAATTCTGCAGATGCTGGAAATTCAAGCAACACACATCAAAGTTGCTGGTGAATGCAGCAGGCCAGGCAGCATCTCTAGGAAGAGGTACAGTCGACAGGCAGCATCTATAGGAAGAAGTATGCTGCCTGGCCTGCTCCGTTCACCAGCAACTTTGATGTGTGTTGCTAGAATCAACTAAACACCACTTTAACAGGTCGTTTAACCAGTGTGCAAAAGACAACAAACTGTGCAAATACTAAAAGAAAGAAAAAAGCAGAAATAATAATAAATAAGCAAACAGTAAATATCGAGAAACATGAGATGAAGATTCCTTGAAACTGAGTCCATAGGTTGTGGGAACATTTCAGTGATAGGGCAAGTGAAGTTGTGTGAAGTTATCCCCTTTGGTTCAACAGCCTGATGGTTGAGAGGTAATAACTGTTCCTGAATCCAGTGGTGTGAGTCCTGAGGCTCCTGTACCTTCTTCCTGATGGCAGCAGTGAGAGGAGAGCATGACCTGGGTGGTGGGGGCTCCTGATGGTGGATGCTGCTTTCCTGTGACAACACTCAGTCTAGATGTGTTCAATAGTAGGGTGGGTTTTACCCGTGATGGACTGGACCGTATCCACTACATTTTGTAGGAAAGCATCTGGCCCAGATGGGGTACCTGGCCAGCTACTAAAGACCTGTTCTGATCAACTGGCTGGAGTGTTCGCTGAGGTACTTAACCCCTTATTTCAGCAGTCTGAGGTACCCACCTGCTTTAAGCAGGCTTCTATTCTAGCTGCACCTAAGAGTAACATGGTAACCTACTTCAATGACTATTGTCCAGCAGCACCTGCATCCACAGTGATGAAATGCTTTGAGAGGCTGGTGATGAAGCGCCTGAGAAGCAACTGGGATCCACTCCAGTTAGCCTACTGGCACGACGGGTCCACAGCGGATGCCATTTCATTGGCTCTTCACTCTGGAATTTCTGGAAAATACATATATCAGGATGCTCTTTACCGACTAAGATACCATCATCTTTTGCACATTGGTTGAGCACCCAGCTGATGCGGTTTTCCATTGATTCTATTATGGTTATTATTCTTTTATGGATTTATTGAGTATGGCTGCAAGAAAGTGAATCCCAGGGTTGTATATTGTGACATATATGTTTTTGATAATAAATTTACTTCGAACTTCGATAAAATTATCCATATGCATGGCATGAAAAACAATATTTTCACTCTACCTTGGTTTGCATGACAATAGCAAGGCAATTACCAATTACTTATGGAAGAGTTTGAATAGGTAAATCAAATGGAATGTAAAATACCACCCCACTTTCCAACTACTGACCACCAAGCGGTCACTAATACTGATTGTGTCCTCCCTTTCTTTTAAGTAGAATTAATTTCTTTTGCCGTCATATCACAATATAGAAAGCCCTTGGAATCTAAAGCTATTTACTGACGCCAACCTAAGATCTATTTATCTTCTCCTATATTTTGTACAACGTCTGTCTTCTCACAAGTTCTTAGACGCCTCAAATTTTTGCTATGGCACGCTTGATGGTTCCTCAATTCCACACCTGAGTATCATCTCCCCCATCCCAATCATGGAGTTTGGAGTTCAGTTCTGATGCCGTCTGTAAGGTCCCTGCCCATGAACATGTGGGTTTGCTCCGGGTGCTCCAGTTTCCTCACACAGTCCAAAGACGTGCCGGTTAATGGGTTAATTGGTTACTGTAATCTATCAATCCTGTGATTAAGCATAGGTGGGACGCTGGGAGGTGACGCTCATTGGGTCGGAAGGGCATGTTCCACACTCTGTCTCCAAGTAAATAAATAAAGTAAATAATCAGCTGCCTCAGAAAGAGCTCAGCTCTTGATTTGCTGTGAGCAATATCATAGAGGTATGCTAATATAATGTATATACTTGGATGTGTGATGACTGCTCATTTAAATACAGCACATTCACACAAAAGAGTGCACCTCATCATTCTTCAAGCATAAGAACAGAGTACAAATCACTAATGGCAATTTTCATGTAATATTCATAAAATGTATGTTTGAATATATGAACAATGACATTGCAAAGGGCTCCAGTGGGAGTCATTGTTTCTGGCTGAATCTTAGTATCATCATCCAGACTCTTGTCAGTACAAACAATAAGTTTTATTTATTAAGCTCCGTGGATCCATGGCTCAGGAAAATGGAGCATGTTTTATGTCACAGTCCTGTATTCTCATCATCGGTCATTAATATATTACCTTTAGCAATTGAATAGTATAGTTTGCCGTAGTACCATGGACTGGTTAAAGTTATGTCAAGCAATTCTGACTTCCAAATAACAAATGGCCTGTTGCCCAAAACAGGCCTCAAACCAAGTGGTGGTGGGGTGGCTATAATTGGAGTTAGGATGAAGTAATACTTGCAGACTCATGATTCAGGAAGCAAGACCATCCCACTTCTGCACAATAGGGGCTGCGCACCTGGGTGATGTCATGCGTAGAATGAAAAGTTGCCTGGAAAGTTTCCCCTCAGCAGTACGTTTATACCCAGGTTAGGGGCTCAAAACCTTGCTCCTGGATTCTGCCTCACTCTACACCTACATGTTAATGCATTCCTATTTGTTCTGCTTCTCGTGGACAACCAAGCACCTCTCTTCAATTTCACTCTCTGACTATTTTCACCTTCATATAATACCTACTTTATGTACTGAGACTACCTCTTAGTATATATCTCCCTAATTCTCCACCATGCCAGCTTCTACCTAAATTTCTTTACAGAGGTGTTCTACATATCCTCAGTTGAGAAGTTCATTTTTGATCCTGGACTTAATGGATTGCAATGTCAGGAAGTGAGTACAACCAATTCTAATTGCCATGGTTCCTGAACCAGAGTAGACAACTTCACTCACTTCAACACTGAACTGATTCCATAATCTACGGACTCACTTTCAGGGATTCTACAACTCACGTTCTCAGTATTAGTTCTTTATTAATTTATACATTATTAGTATTATTTGCTTTTTGTTTGGATTTGCAGTTTGTCTTCTTTTGCACATTGGTTGTCAGTCCTGGTGTGTCATTTTTCATTGATTCTACTGTATTTCTTTGTTCCACTGTGAATGCCCACAAAAAATGAATCTCATGGTTGTATATGGTAACATATACATACTTCAATAATAAATTCACTTTGAACTTAGTCAGACGCATCATGCAACAGTGAATGCAACAGGAGTCCTAAATTTTTTGAGACGTAGTTTTCATCATTGTTCAACTTCTGTCAAGGAGAAGTTGCACCTCAGCCTTGTTAGGCCACATTTGGAATATGCAGTTGCTGCATGGGACCCATACACAAACAAAAACACTACTTCCATCCAGTGAGTCCAAAGACAGGCAGCCCGATTTGTCACAAATACCTTATGAGAGAGAAGCGAGTGTTACTCAGCTTTTAAATTTATTGAAGTGGAACTCTCTCCAAGATAAACTTGAAGCACATCCCCTGACTTATTTTCCTGTTTTTGCAAAATGTTAAATGGTCAGCTCGACATAGACTACCAATCCCACATCAAACCCAAACCTATTAGGAGCAGACAAGGGCACTCAATTCAATTTGAAATACTAACTACCAAGTCAGATGTGTACAGCAATTCATTTAACACAATTAAAGCATGGAATAATCTTTATCTTACCATAGTCACACAACCAAACCTAATTAAATTTAAATTCCAGGATGAAGGAGATATCCTCTTTTTTTAAGGAAAGGTGCTTCCTTTCCTCCACCATCAACTCTGCTCTTAAACGCATCTCCCCCATTTCACGTACATCTGCTCTCACTCCATCCTCCCACCACCCCACTAGGAATAGGGTGCCCCTGGTCCTCACCTACCACCCCACCAGCCTCCGGGTCCAACATATTATTCTCAGTAACTTCCGCCACCTCCAACGGGATCCCACCACTAAGCACATCTTTCCCTCCCCCACCCCCTGCTTTCCGCAGGGATCGCTCCCTACGCGACTCCCTTGTCCATTCGTTCCCCCACCCCTTCCCACCGATCTCCCTCCTGGTACTTATCCTTGTAAGCAGAACAAGTGCTACACATACCCTTACACTTCCTCCCTTACCACCAGTCAGGGCCCCAGACAGTCCTTCCAGGTGAGGCGACACTTCACCTGTGAGTAGGCTGGGGTGATATACTGCATCCGGTGCTCCCGATGCGGCCTTCTATATATTGGCGAGACCCGACAAAGGCTGGGAGACCGTTTCGCTGAACAACTATGCTCTGTCCGCCAGAAAAAGCAGGATCTCCCAGTGGCCACACATTTTAATTCCACGTCCCATTCCCATTCTGATATGTCTATCCACGGCCTCCTCCACTGTCAAGATGAAGACACACTCAGGTTGGAGGAACAACACTTTATATTCCATCTGGGTAGCCTCCAACCTGATGGCACGAACATTGTCTTCACTAACTTCAGTTAATGCCCCTCCTCCCCTTCACATCCCATCCCTTATTTATTTATTTATTTATTCTCTCTCTCTCTCTCTCTCTCTCTCTCTCTCTCTCTCTCTCTCTCTCTCTATTTTTTCTCTCTGTCTGTCCCTCTCACTATAACTCCTTGCCCATCCTCTGGGCTCCCCTCCCCCGTTCTTTCTCCCTAGGTCTCCCGTCCCATGATCCTCTCCCTCCTCCAGCCTCGTATCCCTTTTGCCAATCAACTGTCCAGCTCTTAGCTCCATCCGTCCCCCTCCTGTCTTCTCCCATCATTTTGGATCTCCCACTCCCCCTCCCACTTTCAAATCTCTTACTAGTCATAGTCATACTTTATTGATCCCGGGGGAAATTGGTTTTCGTGATCAATGAAGTATGACTATGACTAATGTCTATGACTATCCCTTCTTTCAGTTAGTCCTGACGAAGGGTCTCAGCCCGAAACATAGACTGTACCTCTTCCAAGAGATGCTGCCTGGCCTGCTGCGTTCACCAGCATTTTTTATGTGTGTTGCTTAAATTTAAGGCAGCTTTTCTTCTTCAAAAATCTCCTTAAATCCATCCTCTGCCACCTCCAGTTTAAATTCCATGTGGAATATTTTGGAGGATCAAGAACCAAGAACCAAGAACTTTGATTCCAATTCAATGTCCTTACAAACATTCAAAAATGAGCTTGTTCCCTTAGTCCATGACTCTCTCTCCTTCTGGCTATCAGACAACTCATTTGTATCCTTCTTTGTCAAATTTCAGTTTGTCTCTGTTTTCTCTTGCGTGCTCTGTATTAACTCATTTCCTAGAATACTTCTGTAGATGCATCTATTGTTACTCTTTGTCAAACCCAAGGCCAGGTGCACAGATTACCATTTTACCTCATTATGCACAGAGAGGTGTTTGAATAAAATTTCTGCTAAACTGGCTAATGTAATTTAAATGTTCAGTCATTTACTTCAGAGTTATAATTACAATGGCATCATTAGTTTGGTCATAATGCACACATCTGAATGTGGGCAGTGCTTGTCTTGACTGGTGGTTTGTATAAACACTCAGCACTCCAGCCCCCAGGCACTCATTTGAATGCAACTCCTTGCAAAGACTTTGAAGCCCTAACTCATGGTTATAGTGTGCCAAAACAAAGCAATAATAGATACTTTATGAAAAACGCAAAGGAGTTCCTTTCTTTGCATTAGGTAACTGATACTTCACCTGACCTTGGTAGAGTAACAGACTAATAGTCCGTTGCAGGCTTCGAGTGATCTGATTCCTGGGCCTTGCCAATAACAGCATGATATGGCGCATAAAACAGGGGCCACACAGGTATGATATAGACCTGTGCTGCACAGCTTACAGGCAGCCTGCTGTAAAATGAATTGTCCAGATGATGTCTGGAGAGGTAACAGCTCCAAATATCATACAAAATTAGCTTGGATCACCTTTCTTAGCACTCTGCTATCTGATTTATAGGCTGAGGAAATTACCGTTCCTATTTATGTTGCTGGAGCTGAGACCTGAGCAAGCAAAGGTCTGCATAACTGAGGTCTGGTTTGGAAATTCAGCTTTTGATTTTGGTTTGGATTAAGTAAAGAAGCAAGGGAATGAGCAGCTCTGAGTGGCTGATCGTCTTTCCCAGCCCGTTGCGGTCATACCCTCGTTACGTCTATTTGAATTTCATGTCTCCTTCATGACCAATTGACCTCTCTCAATCACTGTCTCTCTTTCTCCTCTCACTCTGCTCACTCCATTCCCCCTCAGATCTTCTCTCACGACTGCACCGGATAATGGAATACATACTACCACGGTTTCCTCCGGGTGCTCCAGTTTCCTCCCACATTCCAGGGACGTATGGGTCAGTAGGTTAATTGGTCACATGGGTGGAACTGGGCAGCACGGGCTCGTCAGGCCAGAAGAGTCTGTAACTGTGCTGCATCTCAAAATAAAAATAAAAGAAATACTTTTAAAAAATGAAACCATGAAATGAAAACACAGTATAAATAAAATTAACCAATTTGTAAATGCCCCATCTGTTGAATAACTACAAGAGATCCTACAGATGTTGGAAACCTAGAGTAACACACATAAAATACTGGGAGAACTCACCTGGTCAGTCAGCATCTATGGAAATGAATAAACAGTCAAGGTTTCGGGCCGAGACCCTTCATTAGGCCTGGAGAGGAAGGGGAAGATGCCAGAGTAAGGGGAGGGCGGGGAGGAGGACAAGCTAGAAGGTGATAGGCGAACCCAGGTGGGTTGGGGGAGGGAGATACGTCTGTGGTACTGGGCGACACAGTAACAGGGCGGTTAGTACAATGCTATTACTGCTTGTGGTGTTGGAGTTCTGAGTTCAGACCCGATGTCATCTGTAAGGAATCTGTACGCCCTCCCTGTGAAATGCATGGGTTTTCTCCAGGTGTTCTAGTTTCTTCCCACAGTCCAAAGACGTACCGGTTAAGGTTAGGTTAATTGGTCATTGTAAATTGTCCCGTAATTAGGCTGGGGTTATATGAAGGGTGGCTGAATGGCATGGCCCAAAGGGTCTATTCCATACTGTATCTCAACACATCAATAACGTTAGTGAAGTGCCTTGTTGCCAAGATCCTATGAAGAGGTGGAATGCCAAGTATTTATGATCTACTTGAAGTTACACATTAGGGCAAAGCTCAGTTTCATTCACCGGTCAGAATGAAATGTATACGGTAGCACAAGACGGTTTGCTTCCCTTTCCTGATAACACACCAATAAAAGATAGTGGTGCTGTTGTTGATTGTGACTACGATAGTCTTTGGTTACAGTATGATATTGATCAGCAGATGGAACTTAATGTCAGTAGTTACAATGCATTTTTGGGGTCCAGTAAGGATGGGACACACACCATGAATGGTCAGGCCCAAGGGATTGAGATACAGAGAGAAGCAGAAGGATGGCAGCATTGGTGGCAGTGAAGAACGTATTCGGGAAGCTAGCCTCAGTGGTCGGTGTATAGATTATAACTTCATTAAGCTTCAGATAGGAAAGTTGTTGTAGTTCTGGTTGCACACTGCAAGATGAGATTGCACCGGAGAGGATGCAGGGGAGGTTCACAAAAATGTTGCCTGGCGTGGATCATTCAGTTATGAGGAGTGACTGGATAGGCTGATTTTATTTTCCTTGGAGCAGAGGATTTATCAGGCATTGGTTAGACAACACTTGGAGTAATGTGAGCAATTTTCAGCCTCTTATCTCAGAAAGCATGTGCTGGCATTAGAGAGGGTCCGGAGGAGGTTCACAATAATAATCCCAGAAATGAAAGGGTTAACATATGAGGAGCATTTGATGGCTCTGGGCCTGTTACTCACTAGGGGAAGAATCTCATTGAAACCTATTGAATATTCAAAGGTCTAGATAGAGTGAGGCTACGTCCACACTACGCCAGATAATTTTGAAAACGAAGCTTTTTCTCTTCGTTTTGACCCTTTGTCCACACTAAAGCGACGTTTTCATCCCCCGAAAACAGAGATTTTCAGAAACAGTCTCCAGAGTGAATAAATCTTAAAACGCCTAACATCTGTTGTAGTGTGTACGGGGTAAACAGAGAGATTTAAAAACGCTGTCATGACAACACCACAACAACAATGCTTTTTCTGCTTCTGCTTGGTACTGTGCAAGCACTGCCGTACGGCTGTTATAACGCGCAGTCGGTGTGAAAGGCGTGAGAGTTAAATTGTAAAGTGAGCTTTTTTGACTATTTAAAAACGCTGTCATGACATGCTGGAACAGATGGCTGCAGTGTGGCATTTTGTTGTTTTCTTGAACGCAACCTCCCAATTTCAGAACAGACAGCAACGAGACTGAAGCCAGAAGAGTTAGAAATACTCACCAAATATTTTGACCCATAGCTTACTGAATAAATAGTATACTCACTTTGCCCTGTTTTCTGTCCTTGCTTGTATGAAGGTGGTTTACCTGTTTATGCAAGTACTTCTCTGACAATAGACAGTCTAATGTAACATTGTATGGAAATACAAGATAACACTGATGCAGACATGTTTTATAAATTTAACAAGATGCTTTATTAATGCAACAGAGTTAGTCAGTTTTTCAATGTTCATCGTCAGCCGGGTCACACTATCCGTGGACTCCCTGTTGGTTGCCTCCCTACGCTCCAGTATTTGTTTTTTTTTAGTTTTAAGTCCTCCCGCGCGAGAGCCAAGAGCAATTCCTGTTAAGTTTTCCTACTCTGTAACTGGACAAATGCGCACTAAGTATATCGTTTCCTCTTCGCTTGTTTTCTGTGTGT
The DNA here is from genome assembly GCF_030028105.1 of Mobula birostris. Lineage (NCBI taxonomy): Eukaryota > Metazoa > Chordata > Chondrichthyes > Myliobatiformes > Myliobatidae > Mobula > Mobula birostris. The sequence continues at coordinate 178,964,407 of NC_092373.1, forward strand.
CCTGCACATGCCCAGTAGGAGGAGATTCGCCCAAATATCCGTCTAATGTAGACAGAGATATTTTGAAAAACGCTTAGTGTGGACGCCTGTCGTTTTTACTTGAAACCGGCGTTTTCAAAATTATCCGGTGTAGTGTAGACGTAGCCTGAGCGTGGAGAGGATGTTTCCTATAGTGGGGCAGTCTACAACCTGTGGGAACAGCCTCAGAATAGAAGGATGTCCCAATGGAACGGAGATGAGGATGAATTTCTTTAGCCAGAGGGTAGTGAATCTGTGAAATTCATTGCCACAGATGGCAGTGGAGGCACATGAGTTCTGGGTGCATTGCTGATGAAGGTCCTATGACCTGAAATGGTTCCGGTGCTGATCTTCAGTGTCTTTCCATAAAACTCTTGTCAACACTGAGAGCCAGAGTGATGAGGCTTTCGAGGCCGCCGGGCATCAGCTGGACAGGCAGCTCATCTTTTAAGCACTCTGAGAGGCCGCGATGGTAATGGGCCAACAGTGATCTGCATTTTAGTCACATTCCGCCTGAAGTCCACAATGTAATCCAGTACCAAACTCGTGTCTTGTCTCAAGCTCCGATTCACTGTCTCCCTTCCTTTTCCCGGATGGTTGAAAACTTGGTGCACCTCAGCAATGAATTCCTCATACTTATTGCAAACGGTGGGTTTATTGTTGCAGTCAGGAGAGAGACGAGGAAGGCAATCCATAGAATACGGAGATGGCTGGAGCTCGAAGTGTCAGACACAGGAATAGGAAGTTGCGACACCAGATTGGGGATCCGTCAAAGTATTCAGGTACTGGAATCCGCGGCTCAGAGAGCAGGATGACTGGCGTGGGGTTGCTGTAATGAGGCAGAGGGTTGGTTGAGAGTGGTAAGCAGAAGTTCAGTGGTTTCCTGCTACATCTTGATCGTGTACTCATGTCAGTAGGCAACTTCCTTTAGACAAGCAGACTCTGCTGGGTCAATTGCTGTTTCACTCATCCTAGAGGAGCTATGACCCAAATGCAGAGCAGCTGAGATAACTTAGTGGTTAGCGATCACTTTACTAATAAACTGCAGAATAACACAAAACAAAAAAGGAGCCACAAGACAGGAGAGAATGGATGATTAACATGACAAGGCAACAAGATAACTGAAGGCTAGGAGCAACTGCTGAGGCTAGCAGGTTTGATAGTGGAACAAGGAATATGGATGAGAATTGGGTTTAAATAGGCTGCAGGTGATGAGTTGGAAATGAGTGGCGGGCAATTCTTGTTAGCTGGGTGGAGACTGGGCAGTGCCTGCTTGTACAAGCCTGATACAAAGTCAAAGTCAAGTTTATTGTCACATACAGAAGTACAATGAAAACTTGCTTGCATCAGTATCACATGCAAACAGCATCATATAAGCAAGAAAAACATAAATTAATTGTAAATTATACAGAACTTTTACAACAAAAAACAAAATTAGAACAAATGAGAGCAAAGTCCATTTTAGTGCAAGGTGATCAGAATGGTCATAGTGTTGCTGAAATGTAGTGGTGTAAAACGCCTGCTTGCACATCACCTTTAAACTTTTCCCTTCTCACCTTAAATGCATGTTCTCTAGTATGTGACATGTCTACCTTAGGAAAAAGATTACTACTGTCTACCTCATCTATGCCTCCCATAATTTTGTAAATCTCTGATGCTCCAGAGAAAATAACGTAAGTTGTCCAACTTCTCCCTATTGCTCATGCCCTCTACTCTAGGCAGGATCCTTCTGCAGCCTTTCCAAAGCCTCCATACCCTTCCTGTAATGGCGTGACCAGAATTGCAAATAATATTCCAAATACAGCTGAACTAATGTTTTATATAGCTGAAGTATGACTTCCTGACTTTGAAACTCAATGCCTTGACTAACGTAGACAAGCATACCATACATCTTCTTTACCAGCTTACCCACCGTCTGTGAGATGATGGACTTGGTCCCCGAGATCCCCCTGCATATCAATGCTGTTAGGAGTCCTGCCATTAACTGTGTACTTTCCTTTTACATTTGCCCCCTAAAGGTGCAAATCCTCACACTTGATCGGATTATGAGGAGAGGACTACTTAGGACCAACAAAAGTATAAATTTCTTCACTCGGTAGGTTAAAATTCTTTATCCCACGTGATAGTGGAAGCTCAGACATTATGCTCATTCAAAATACAGATCAGTGAATTTCTGGACATTAAGTGAATGAGGAGATAGAACCATAGAAACATAGAAAACCTACAGCACAGTACAGGCCCTTCAGCCCACAATGCTGTGCCAAAAATGTATTTACTTTAGAAATTTCCTAGAGTTACCCTCTATTTTTTTGAGCTCCATGTACCTGCCCAGGAGTCTTTTAAAAGACCCTATTGTATCTGCCTCGACCACCGTCGTCGGCAGCCCATTCCACGCACTCACCACTCTCTGAGTAAAAAACTTACCCCTGACATCTCCTCTGTACTTACTCCTCAGCACCTTAAACCTGTGTCCTCTTGTGGCAACCATTTCAGCCCTCGGAGAAAGCCTCTGACTATCCACATGATCAATGCCTCTCATCATCTTATACACCTCTATCAGGTCACCTCTCATCCTCCGTTGCTCCAAGGAGGGAAGGCCGAGTTCACTCAACCTATTCTCATAAGGCATGCTCCCCAATCCAGGCAACTTCCTTGTAAATCTCCTCTGCACCCTTCCTATGGTTTCCACATCCTTCCTGTAGTGAGGTGACCAGAACTGAGCACAGTACTCCAAGTGGGGTCTGACCAGGGTTCCTTTTAGCTGCAACATTACCTCTCAGCTCCTAAATTCAATTCCACGATTGATGAAGGCCAATACACCATATGCCTTCTTAACCAACTCTTTGAGAAGACTCAAAGAGCTGAAAGGCTTCGTGCTCCTTCTATTTCTTAAGTTTTATATTTGCTATTATTGTTCAACCATAGCCCAGCACGTTGGATTTCTTGGTTAGCTGAATGCAGAGAGGCACAAAAGGTGAGTTTATAAACATAAATGATTGTGCAGATGCTGGAAATCCAGAGCAACACACTGAAAATGCTGGAGAAACTCAGCAAGTCAGGCAGCATCTATAGAGGAATAAACCGTCAACGTCTTTGGCCGAGACACCTCATTAGGACTCCTCATCCGGTGGTTTTATGATCATGGGAAAAGCCAAGCAGTTGATGCACGCTTGCACCTCCGTGAGGTCACACTAACTGCACCAGATAAACCAGGAGAAGTTGTGGGATGAGGATTTGAGTAAAGGAATTAATAGGTGTCAGCACTTTTATTGGCCTCTGCCTAATGCTGTCCTGTTATGAATAGTTGAGTCATGTAGTTAGACTAAGCATTTGGCACAATGTTTGCTGCATCTCATTCCTGTTCTTCTGTCTGGGAGAATTTCTGCATGAGTTTCATGACCTCCAGCCACAACAGGTCTCTTATTTTGCAATATAAAGATGGGGACCTGGGCTCCGTTTTCAATTCCAAGCATTCTGTCAATTTACCGACATAAAACTAGGAAATCTAAAATTAAAACAAAAAATAAATCTGAAAATACCCGGCAATCACGCAGGTGGAAAGAGAATTTAATGACCTGAAACCTGATTGAATCACTGCCTGGTGCGCACGGTTGGAAGAGGCTGCAGACACAGCCAGCCCCATCACAAGCCTCCTCACCACTGAGGACATCTTCAAAAAGCCATGCCTCAGCAAGGTGGCATCCATCCTTAAGGACCCTTACCCTTCAGGACACGTCCTCCTCCCATTGTTACTGCCCAGGTGGAAGTTTCTCTTCAGCCGTTAAGTCGGGCCCAACTCTTCGTGACCTCACGGACCACAGGGGGCTTTCATGGCAAGCTACGGGAAGTAGATTGCCAGGCCCTTCTTCGTCGTAAATACTGCTGCTGCCCAGGTTGGGTCTGAACTCAGGACCAACTGCCTTGAAGTCCAGTGCTGATGCCACTACAGGTAGAGGAACCTAAACACACACACGCACACACACACACACACACACACACACACACACACACACACAGTGCTTTAAGGATTCTTCATTCCCTACACCATCTGATTTCTGAATGGTCCATAAACTCATGAACACTACCTCACTTGTTCTCTTTGACGCTATACTTTTACTTTGTAACTTATGGTATGTTTTTATGTCTTGCACTGTGCTGCTGCCACAAAAACAACAATTGTCGGTGAGAATAAACCTGATTTTGAGTCCGACCTTTCTCTGAGTGCTGCCTGAGCCAATGAATATCTCCAGTATTTTCTGATCTAAACTCTTAATGGTGGACACGCTGTGTAATATTAAAATGGTTTCCAGTTTCTTTCAGTTCTCTGTTTTTTTTTAAAGTGATATTTCTAATCTTCTTTCCCTCCAACATCAAGGCTTCTCTCTGTTCGGTAGACTGTGCACCATAACCTGAGCTGACAGGCAGCTCAACATTCCTTCAATTACCCTTCCCCTTCTCTTCCCAACCAGACCTAGCTGCGACCTGGTGACTGGGGCCCACAGGAAGAAACACTGCAGCAAATGTCAGGTCGTTCACAGCTCAAACCAGTTCATCTGGCTGTGACTGCATTGCTTTATCTTATTGGCTCCGTTTATTCCACTTAGGCCTGAGGTGGTTTCCCAACAGTACAGGAAGGTTCGAATAATAATAACAGATTACTCCTCTTGTCATTGGAACTAGGTTAATAAAGAATAGGTGTGTTTAAAATGCCATCATAAATAATAATAAGGCAATAGAGATATTCCTCTTTGTGGGAAAGTAGGATAAATCTTGCACTCCAACCCAAGAAGTGCAAAGAATAATTCTGTACTTCTACAGGAGTCAGGGCATGATACAAAGCTGATTCTGGGCCCGGTTCCTTGAGGCTGAGACTGCAACATTCTCCCGTGTCTTTTTAAATCGTTACTCTATTGCTTTTCTTATTCTGGACAAATACGCAGGCTTTCCTCACAGCCCCTCAGTAGTGGCTTCTGTTTGTGTCCCTCCCAAGTGTTATTGCACTTTATTTACTCTGCAGCTCGCATGGTGTCACAGAGCACTACAGCACAGCAACAGGCCTTCAGCCTATCATCTTTGATTTTCCGGCCCTTTTTCCCCTTAATGTCTTACGTACACTCCCAAAGTAGATTTTACAAAGCCTAAAAGCCACAGGCGTGATCTTCACACTCCACTAGCACCTGTGTGCTTGTGTTTTCACGTAGACAACAAATAACATCTGAATTCATTCATTGGAACATAGATGATTTTCATCCCCTTGTCCACCTCTAACATTCTGGTATTAATTTGCCCATGAAACAATATCAGGACTATAGCCTCCATTTTCCTATTTGATCTTGTAGTCTAAATTTGGATTATACTATGTATAAGTAAAAGGAAATCTTGATATTTGTTCCAAAGATAGATCTCTGAATGTTCCCCTTGCTCATCCCCTTGGTTTGGAGGCTACATTGCAGAGGGTTGTAAGCTCAGCCAGCTCCATCATGGGCACAAACTTGCCGACCATCCAGGTGGTGCCTCAGGAAGGCAGCATTCATCATTAATGACCCTTATCACCCAGGACATAGCCTCTTCCCATTGCTAATACCAGCGATGACATACAGTCCCTAATAACCCACGCTCAATGTTTTAGGATCAGCTTCTTCCTCTCCACCATCAGATTTCTGAATGGTCCATGAACACTATCTCACTATTCATTTCTTGAACTATTGATTTTTTTATTTCTTATTGTAATTGATATTACATGTGTCTTACATTGTACTGCTGGCACAAAACAACAAATCTCACCACATGAGCCTCAACGCTCCTCCTCTACATCGGCCCCCCCTGCCACCGGCTCCATCTATCCATCATCTTCCCCACGCCCCTATCACCTACAATCATCTGTCTCATTCATCCCTCTCACTTCTATATTCCAGTAGCTTCCACACGCTCAGTCCTGATGCAGGGTCTTGACTCAAAATGTTTAGCATCCCTTTGTCAGTGATCCACTCAGGGAGTTCTTCCAAAAGATTCTAACATCTGCATTGCCTTATGTTTCTTCTGCAGATTTAACATGTTATTTTCCATTTCCACTGCTTCATCTAAAATTTGGGTTAATTTTTCCCACACTCTTAGCAATGGAGAGGGTCCAGAGGTTCACAAGAATGATCCCAGGAATGAAAGGGTTACTGCATTGATGGCTCTGACCCTGTACTCGCTGGAGTTTAGAAGAATGAGGGAGGATCTAATTGAAACCTATTCAATATTGAAAGGCCCAGATAGAGTGGAAATAGAGAGGAAGTTTCCTGTAGTGAAGGAGTGCAGGAATAGAAAGGTATCTCTTTAGAATGGAGAAAAGGAGGAATTTCTTTAGCCAAAGTGTGATCAGTCTGTGGAATTTGTTGCCACAGCCAGCTTTGGAGGCCAAGTCATTGGGTATATTTAAAACAGAGGTTGCTAGGTTCTTTTAATGCGGAGAAGGCAGGAGAATGGTTTGAGTGGGACAATAAGTCAGCCATGATGAAATAGCAGAGCAGTCTTGATGGGCTGAATGGCCAAATTCTGCTCCTATGTCTTATGATCTAGTACTGCACGCATTTACAAAGCCACTTCTCAAATGCCTCCTTCCCAGGCTGAGTGTGCTTCCCCGATCTTGCTCTCATAATAAATCCTGGAACATCAGGCTTCGTCTCCTAGCTCCAATGTTCAGTTCAGTTTCTTTACTGTTTGGTCATGGCAGGATTATCTGGTTCTGTCGTTACCACATGTGGGTTGTGCAAAAGCTTCTGGGAAAAGAAATGAAGTCACGTAAAGCCAAAAACTCTCGTTTCAGCTTTTGAAGTTGCCGTAAGTGTCAAACTTACAAATAAAAATATTTCTTCCTGTAGTGTGTCATTATGCAAGTGACACCACGACAAGAAGGGGTGAACAAGATAGACAACTACAGGCACAAAGCTCTGTTCAGCTTAGAGCATTCTAGAGTTCCATCATCCCGTCACCTGGCATAACCTAATAGTTTGCTGTTGTGCTTCAACACCAGCAGTTTTGATGATGTTGCTTTATTTAATGTTAATTCAGTGAAGATCTGCTTCAGGCTGTATATGTGTGGTTACCTGTGTGCATTACTTGCAACTGATCATTATTTTGCACCCGTACACAACTCTGATTGAGGTGCCCCCTCCTCGGATTCCAAGAAGCAGGCTTGGGTCTTCTCAGCCTGCTGTCTCAGTTTCCCAGGCTGATGAAAAGGGTATACAGGTGGTACATCAGTCAGTGATGCGAACATGGGAAAATACAAAATAGGACGGGGGTCAGCTGTTTCGACCCTTGTGCTTGTTGTGCCTTCCAGTAATTTTATGAATTATCTTTTGCCTAGGCTGCACTAATTGCGCTCAAGAACAAAAACCTACAAATCTCTTTTCTGCATTGGCCCAGTCACTCTGCCTTCATAGTTTTCCTCATTCAAGAATTCTAATATTCACTGCCCACTACTGAAGAAGTTTCTTCTCAATTCTGTCCTGAATAGTGGATACTTATTTTGAGATTATACCTCTTCCTAGAGAACTCAGCCAAGGGAAGCAGCAGTCCTGCATTGAGCCAGTGCAACCAAGTGAATTTTTTTTGCATGTTCCAATGAGACTAACTCTCATTCTTCTAAGTTCTTCTCCTGAGGAAAGGCCCAATCCATCTCTGCTTGTCTTACCAACCCACCATCCCAAAATCAGTCTGGTGATTTCTCATTGCAGTCTGGAAGACAGAACCTTTACACTTCACACCATTATATCTGCCCTGAGCAACTGGAGAAAAGCATACCCAGTGCAAAAATCATAAAGGTTAACTTACCATTTGCCTTCCTAATAACTTGCTAGACAATAGACAATAGACAATAGGTGCAGGAGTAGGCCATTTGGCCCTTCGAGCCAGCACCGCCATTCACTGTGATCATGGCTGATCATCCACAATCAGTATCCAGATCCTGCCTTATCCCCATAACCTTTGATTCCACTATCTTTAAGAGCTCTATCCATCTCTTTCTTGAAAGCATCCAGAGACTTGTCCTCCACAGCCTTCTGGGGCACAGCATTCCATATATCCACCACTCTCTGGGTGAAAAAGTTTTTCCTCAGCTCTGTTCTAAATGGCCTACCCCTTATTCTTAAACTGTGGCCTCTGGTTCTGGACTCACCCATCAGTACTAGACCTGCAAGCTGAAGGTTATTCAGATGTGGTTTGAAATTTACAGTTAAGGTTCTCTGGAATAACTTTACTCTCCCTGGACTAGCAGGTGGCTAGTACTTGTGTTTTATAGGATTGTTTTCATATTTATATTTATTGTGTTTTTTATGCTGCATCGGATCTGCTGTAACAATAATTTTGTCTCCTTTACACGAGTGTACTGAGGAATGATAATAAACAATCTTGAATCTTGAATTTTGAATCTCGAATCCAGCTGTTTACCATTGCTGCTTTGATCTGCAGTCAAATGATTGAGTCTATGCATGAAATCCCCCTGATAAAATGCAAATATCTTCGGAAGAAACAATGTGGGCAGCTGACTATTCAGTTCAGGTTGCTTTTTGCAGCAGGGTCTGAGGAAAGAAATTACCCTTTCTGTGTTTGTGACGACTTCTTTCTGTGCTAAGCACAGTGGGTGAGAAATAATGAGGCCATTATTCTTTAGTGCATGGTGTCCTGTTACAACGAGCAGGTCAAAGACACACTTTATCTACTCGCTTAAATGCATTAAAAATGGAATAACAAATAGCTGAGTGTTACCATGGTCTCCAGATACAATCATAAACGTGTGTGGCATTACAGAATGGCATGCTCCATTTAAGCCACACGACAACCAACATGGAAACAAGGCCAATCAGAAATCCTTTTTGTGCATGATTGCCAACTTATGAGTTCAATGTAAGATTTCTCATCAGTGTCCTGATGTTTTAGCTGCTGGCTATGTGACTAGACATTCACTTTACCTGTTTGACAGAGCTGTGTAGATGATAGGAGGCACAGATTAAGTGGGCAGCCAGTATCTTTTTGCCAGGGCAGCAAAGGCTAATGTGAGAGGACATAGTTCTAAAGTGATTTGAGGAAAGCATTGGGGGTGGGGGGAACCATCATGGACGGTCCCAAGACTGGCTGTGGAAGGGGGAGGGTTGGACATGGGGCTAGCAATCCCACTCCATAAAAACCCAGTGCTACAGGTACACCAACAAGATCTCCAAAGACTGCATCACCTGCAGCTCAGTATCAGCAAGACACAGGAGATGGTGATGGACTTTAGGAAGACTAAGCCGGCATTGCTCCCTATTACTATTGATGGTGAGGATGTGGATGTGGTGTGGACCTGCAGGTACCTGGTGGTGCACCTGGATGACAAACCTGAGAGGAGCACCGCCATAGAGGCTGTGTACAAGAAGGGCTAGAGTCACCTCCACTTCCTGAGGAGACTGAGGTCCTTTGGATTATGCAGGCCTCTCCTTCACATGTTCTATCAGTCTGTTGTCACCAGTACAACCTATTATGTGGTGGTGTGCTGGGGCAATGGCATCAACATGGGTGATGCCAACAGGCTCAATAAACTGATTAGAAAGGCCGGACACATTGGGGACTGTGGTAGAACAAAGGACTACACGGAAAATCCTGGCAATTCTGGACAACGTTTCTCACCCTCCGCATGCCACCTTGGCTGAACAGAGGAGCACTTTTAGTAATAGACTAAGACAACTGCACTGCTCCAAAGAGTACTCTATGATGTCATTCTTACCCCTGGCAATTAGGCTCTATAATGAGTCAAACTATAGCTGGGGAAGTGATGACCCCCCTCCTGTTAGACTGTTTGAGGTAATTTATTTTTATTCTTTCATACTTCTCCTAATATTTGTATATTTGTGCACTTGTAATGCTACTGTGACACTGTAATTTCCTTTGGGATCAATAAAGTACCTGTCTGTCTATCTATCTACCTCTATACCTGTGAGAGGCAAGATCTTCACCTGGAAGACATATGAAGTCCTGTATTGAAAGCTGATAGCCTGTGGAAGCCACTGGTCTTGAGCCAGAGAGTGGTGAATCAGTGGAATTCTTTGCCACAGGCAGCTGTGGAGACTAAGTCTTCATGTATATTTAAGGCAGAGGTTGATAGTTTCTCGATTGGCCAGGGCATGAAGGGATATGGGGAAAAGGCAAGAGAATGGGGCTGAGAGGAAATTGAATCAGACATGATGAAATGGTGAAGTATACTCGATGGGCCAATGGCCTAATTCTGTTCCTATATATTATGGTCTTGTGATCCAATCAATTTTCTATCATCTAGGACTACCACCAGACTGGCCCAGGACAGAGGATTCTAGTGAGCTGCTGTCGGCAACCTATGATCTGAAGGGAGTGACAGGCTTAACTAACTAACTCACGGGGGGGGGGAGGGGGGGAGTCGGAGATAGGCTTTTGACAGAGAGAGTGGAAAATGCAGGAGATGCACTGCTAGGGGGTTTGGTAGAGGCAAATACATCAGAGACGTTCAAGAGACTCTTTGATAGGCACATGGATTATAGAAAAACGGAGAGCTATGTGGTAAGGAAGGTTCAGACTGATTTTGGAGTAGGTTAAAACACCGGGACAACATCTGGGCCAAAGGGCAGTACTGTTCTTTGCTAATATTTTTGAACGTGGCACCAAGTCATAATCCACCAAAACCCCTGCATCATTTATAGGATCAGATAATTTTACCCGCAAAGGTCATCTTAGAAATATTATACGGGAACCTGGATAGGTTGGGAAGGAGCTTGCAGTGTGTCCTGGAATAAGCATCTGCATATTGAAAAAAACATTATAATGAGGCTCTGTTGCTAACTGTGGCAAGACCTTGGCAAGCTTGGAATGTCTCTTCCTTTACAATAATTGTTCTTCACTCCTTCCTGTTTTCCCATAAGTATGGTGGACTCGTGAGCAGCCAGTGGTGAAGATTGTGACTACATTACAAACACTTCATTGATTTGGAATATTATATAAGTGATTTTTTTATGCAGCATATCCTACCTGGAAAACATGAACTATCTTAACGGAAGCAGCAGACTTTCAATTTTTAAATAACCAGCAGCCTAGAAGTTAGTTTATGCTGTGACTAATTTTTGAATGTAAATTGAACTTCAAGACTACAATACACACAGAAGATACCCTTTAGAAAATGGATTTCAGGATAATATGTGGTGATATATGTTCTTTGATAATAAATTTACTTTGAACTTTTACCTCATCACAGACTCTCAACATTGCAAATCAAAAACTACTTGTGGATGTCTTTTAATCCTATTGCAAAAGCAAATTTCTTCTGCTGATTTATTTCTCAAAGAAATTTTCACCAACACCAACCCCACCCTCCCTTCTTCACCCACTTTTATTACCTCTTTACTTATCTTATGAAAATGTCTTTTTCCATTCACTTGTTGCTTCTGAAAAAGGGAGCAAAATTGGATATTTTTCAGTACAGCTATTGATTGAACAATTGTGCATTTCTGGGAACTAATTTTAGTGTTTATTTTAGTATTAACCCCCGTTGTCATGTCTTTTTATTTGTATAGCTGCCAGTTGATTTTACTGGTGGGCCACTTCACTTCCTGCCCCCGTGTTTGTTTTGGCATCATTATTCAGTGGAAACTGCTTAACTTCACATGACTGGAAGGGCAGGCAACTCAAAAATAAAATTTCAGTAAGTGTCACTGGCAAAGTCTGAATTTACTGCCCACCCCGAGAAGGTAGTTAAACTTGCTGCCATCTGTGGATTGCAAATCATTTCTGAAATGAAACAAAAATGCAAAACAATGACAGCATGTGATTTACAGAAGCTGATTGCCATCGAGATTTTGCTGTATGTGTGAGGAATTGAGAATGGAACTGAACACATCACCAGCAAACACTCTGACCTTATGATGCAGACAAGGTCACCGATGAAGCAGCTGAAGAGAGTTGAGCCTAGAATGCTGCATTGCCAAACTATATTTTTGTTCCACATGTGGCTTTTTGCCTTTAAGAGCCTTCATTCCTTTAAATCCTGGCTGCTGACAAGCAGGACATTCCTCCAGGCAGTACCGAAGCCCCTGCAATATTGCAGCTGAGCGCTAAGCTTGCCTAGATGGTGTGACATTATATCTATATGCTGTACCTTGTAAAATACATACAGCGATAAAGGGTATAGATGAGAGGAGCAAGTCTCACCCCAAGTGTAATGCGGATGAGCTATGATAAAAGATTAGGGAGGTTTAAACCTTGTAATCTGTAAAGATGACCTAATTAAAAATATGAAATTGAAAAAAAAGAAAGTAGAAGCAGATGATTTATATTCAAATGAGAGAAGATATGGAGAAAAAAGTGGAAAAAGCTAGCACACTAAACTTATTGTATTTTAGTACCTCAGTCAGATGGCGTTTTAAAACATTGTTGGTAAAGTAACAATCACATGATAATTGACCGGCTAGCTACTTTCCAGTCCTGATGAAGGGTCTTGGCCTGAACTGTTTATCTCCCTCCTGATGCTGCCTGATTTGCTGAGTTCCTCCAGCATTTTGCGCGTTCAAATACATTTGTTTCCTGACTACTATTTATGTAAACCACTATTGTTGCAAATACTTAAAAAAAAACCGCTGGCAGAACTTGGTGCAGTTGTCGTGAATTAATTGTCACAGCGAGAATTCAGGTTCTTCATTTGCGATGGGTTTGACTGTCATCACGCAGCTCCAGCAGATGGCACCACCGACCTATTAGCCAGTCTGTTCCGCGGGGATGATTGGATCGAAACTAGTAATGTATACGTTTAATAAGATGAAAAAAATGCCCAGTGGAAAACATGAATGAAAGAACCCGCGTGAAGTGTTTCACTAATTAAATATGTATTAGGTGCGAAACAATTCTGGAAGAATTGAACTTTGAACAACTATTATAAATAATATTAAATATTTTGGTCTCGATAAATGATATATTTTTATTGAAATTTAAAAAATATTTCTATTACAAAGTATGCTTTGTTCTATTCATAAAATGTGATTATACTAACAGATTATTTCGACGAGCAAACAATCCCTATTTGATTGAAAGTGAAAATATCTTCCAGGGAACATAAAATTATCGTGACTACCTTTTTTGTTTAGGCAAATACAACAGCGCTGTAATTTATATTTTGAAAAAATAAAATGCATGCAATATATACGCGCATTGCTTCAGACTACTCTGTAATGCAGCGCTTCTTTCAAATTCGAATCCACAGGTATAAAGGGGAATAATAAAACAGCGATTCTTTACATTATCAGTGCTTTGTTGGTCCAGGTTATTGACCTGCAGCAGCTCCCACGAGGTTCCATTGTTTATAATCTGGGGTTGGGACAGGGACTGTTCCATTCTACAAAGGGTGAAATGCGAGAGTGTGATCGATTCTTCTCCGCTGCTACTTGAAAGCAATACACCACGCAGGGGATGTATTACAATCTGCATCTATAAAAACAATAGTTGCTCTGGAATTGACATGTGCTTCGAGCGGCATCCTGTCTTGCTGCCACGCACCAGATATTTGCCTTCCGGGGTGGTGGTCTTATGGTAGCTCCCGAGGTGATAAAGGTAGCGGCGCGGAGCTGGCGGCTCAGTCAGTTCTCCCGGCGGCTGGGAGGAGGACGGAGCTGGGACGTTGGGCTAGCCCGTACGTAGCCTTACCTTTCTCCTACTGATCAGTGTGGGTGCTCGTGTCATGGGCAAAAGATAAACGCGGCACGGAGTTTTTTTTATATATAAATGTGAAATTTTTATAATGTAATTCTATTGGGAGTATATGTTAAGGAACAGGTAGGGTTAAAAAGCACAAGATGAATATTCTGGCTGAGAGGAAGGTTGGTTCCCATGGATGTTTCTTTTCATGCGGTGTTATTTGGGGGGGGGTCGGCTGTTGGGGCCTGTGGTGTCTCGGATGCGTAGGGGCTTGTGGGAGTTGTAGTTCTATTTCTACCCTCTTTCTCTTCCCCCCAACCTCCCGGCGGGTGTGAGGGGGATGAGGAAAACAGCAGCTCTCCCGCCCGCTCCGCAGCTGCGCACTGCCGTCACTCGCGCACCAGTTGCTCGTCCGGCTCGGTACTGTACAATTCACCCAGAGGGTTTTATTTTGGGCCCGGGCGGAGTGGGTGAGAGGAGGAAACGGCGCGATTTATGGACAGGCAAAGCCAATCGGACATCCTGGGGAAGCAGCAGTAGCAGCTGCAAGTTGGGCTCAGTTTGCTCCAAGGTATGTGTATCCCCCTTACGCTGTTCCGATGCGCTCTGAAGGTGCACAGAGTTGGAACGCATGCAGCAGCTCAGAGACTGTTCGGTTTTAATACATGAACAATTCTGTCACTTTCCTAGCGCCTCACTTTAGACTCGGTTAAATACAGAAGGTATTTATTAGATTGATTGCAAGATTGTTAATTGGCTGACTAAGTGGGGTTGCTGTCCTTGAAGGGTGCGATGGAATCTGATTGAGATATTTAAAGTCAAGAAGGGTATAGTTTGCTTCGGCAGAGGGTCAAGGGCCAGGGAATATGGGATGGAAATGATTAGCTGGAGAAGCAAAAGTGGCCTGAAAATGTTATATAGTAGATGATGACTGAAGTGTACTGCCGGCTGTAGCAATAAAGACAGATTCAATTGCACTGCTAAAGAAGGAGCTGAGTAAGTATCTAAAGGGAAAGAATTTGTAGTCAGGAGAACAAGGAGGTGCGAGGCAGACAGCTGTATTGTTTTTACAAAGTGCCATTATCGACATTATCTGAATTGTCTCTTTTCATGTGCAACCAGTCTTTGATTCTGAATAGCATTTTTTTTTAAAAAGTTAAGCATGTAGTGTTTGTAAATGGGCAAATTACTTTGGGGGAATAGCTGTGGAAAGATTTGGTTTAATTATAATTTGAGTGTCTTCATGAAATAAAAGATTTGATTCAATGGGTTGCTTGAGTAATTGCCTGCTGTAAATTGCCCGTAGTGGAGTGAGAATGGTGGGAGGAGTTGATGTGAATGTGAAGAGAAGAAAATGGAATCAATGTATGATTAGTGTGGCTTGGTGCTTGATGGTATGATTCTTTGATTTAATTAAGTCTCTACCAGCTTTCCATAGAAAACATCTCTAATTTAGTCTTTCCCCAAAACTGGAATCTAATCTGGGTAACTGCTTGTAAATCACCTTTGCTGCTGCTTCTCCATTGTAATCATATCTTTCCTTTATTATCATGTCCAGAATTGTATGCATGACTCTATGATTTTTCAGCTGCAAAATAACCTTTAATAACCTGCAATTCAGACCCAGTTAATGCACAGTTCTGCCGTTAATATATACTACAGCTGTGCATAGAGGATGTCCATCAGCTAATATAAGAAAGCAGTCTTTAGTTTTTATAGCCCTTTTTTTAAAACAATATCTGCTCTCATGAGGTTCCCCAAAATCTCGTACACTCACTTAATATCCTTTCGGGCGCCATGGTAGTTTCGCAGTTAGTGTAACACAATTACATCTTGGGGCATTTCGGATTTTGGACTTCAATTCTGGCGCCACTCTGTAAGGAGTCTGAGTTCAGAGTTCAAATCTGGCACTGCTTTGTAAGGAGTCTGTACGTCCTCCCTGTGGAATGTGTGGGTTTCCCCTGGGTGCTCCGGTTTCCTCCCGCAGTCCAAAGACCAGTTAATTGCTCATTGTAAATTGTCCAATGGTCAGGTTAGGGTTAATCAGGTTTGGTGGAGGTGGCTGGGGCAGTGTGGCTTGAAAGGCCTACACCATGCTGTATCGCTAAATAAATAAATGTACTTGGACTCATTTTACTGATTGAATATTGGTTTTGAAATCACAGATGTGCCTGGTTTCTATAAATTGCAAATTTCCTTTGCATAATTGCAGTGTGGACAAATGCATCTTCCTCAATGCTCATTAATGTATCCTTAATCCAATGAAATTATTAAATGGTGTTGCTCTTATCTTTATATGTTGATATTCATATTTGTTTTTTGGGGTTGAATTGTGAATTTGCAATTTAAAAGAAATTTTGCAATTTAAAAGAAATCTTCATAAATTTTCAGCTATGTCTGCGTTTTTTTTTGGATTTAGTTGGAAGATAGAATCCTTTGTGATGTATGGCATGCAGTCACATATAGCCGAAAGCTTGAAACAAGTCTTGTTACTGAATAGTTTTAATTAAAGATGTGCTGAGAGGGTGTAGTTAAATTGTACTGTATCCACCCATATGCAAAGTAGGTGTCAATCCTGAAAGAGAACGTTTGTGATTTGTAAATCTATTTGCATTCCATGTGCAATTTTGAGCATGAAGAACTTTTCAAGCTTAAACCTTTATTGATGGTAGTATAGAACTCTATTTTTAAATGTACCATTTGAACAGATATTTTATAGTTATGTAGCTTACAAAATATTTATAAAAGTTGGTGACAAATATTAGTATTTAATTTTGTTATAAGGGAAAATTGAGATGAAGTACATCTCAAATGCAGTTATTTTGTTTTGCATAGAGAAGAATCAGTTCTGTTGAGTGAACCCCAATCTAGCTCAAAATCCTTTGCAAAACAAATTTACCTTGTTGAAAATGATGTAATTCATGGCTTTGGATAGCAAAAAAATAGATTGAGTTAAAAGTTGTTGGAGCATTGACAGATGGAATTTTGTCCTGAGAAGTGTGAGATGAAGCATGTTGGAAAGCTAGTTAGAGGGAAGGCTTACACAGTAAAATATTAGGCACTAAGACATGTTGATGAACGGAGGGACCTTGGAATTCAAGTCCATAATTCTCGAAGTGATAATGCAGTGTGGTGAAGAAGCAAATCAAGTCAAGTTTATTGTCATTTAACTATATACATATATACCATCAAACGAGACCATGTTTCTCCGGACTAGAGAGTAAAGCGCTGTAGTATATATAACGCAACAACTTAGGAAAGGATAAAATCCAATATGAATTATGCATAAATTAAATATTGTAAACTGCAGAACAGATTAACCGACACTTCGAATGCAATGTGGCAGGGAGTTCAGAAGGCGAATGGCCAGATGGGAGAAACTGTTTCCCATCCTGAATATTTTTATGCATTGGAGACTCCTGTCTGATGATAGAAAGTCAGAGGATGTTGGATGGGTGGGATCCTTGATAATACTAAGGGCCTTGCGTATGCAGGGCTCCTGATGAGTGTCCCCGATGGATGGTATGGAGACCCCTATGATCCCCTCTTTCCTTCTGTGGTTCCTGCATGGGATGCCATGTTTCAACTTTACAAAACTCTGGATGTGATTCTGATTGCTACGCAATAGGATGGGGAGGTGGTTGCACTGATTGAGTGCAAATGAGATTTACCAAAATGAAGCGCGTATTGCTTACATACTTCAGTTAAATAAGCAAGGTAGCGAAGGCTACAGACCTAAAGAGGGCAAGTGGGATTGGTGTAGTTGGCTACAGGCATGGTGGACCAAAGGCCCTGCTTTTCAGGTGTACCGTGGCTGATAGAGGAGAAACTGGATAAGCTGAGTTTTCCCGCAAGTGAAGGGGGCTGAGTTGTGACCTGGTAGTGATACATAAAACTATAAAAAGCAAGGAGTATATGGTGAGCGTTTCCCCCATTGTAGGGACATTGAAAGCAAGAGAGTCTAGGTTTTAAAGACAAATGGAAGGTGTTTTAAAAGGGACAAGGGGAGTCAATTTGAATGGTTGATAACCGGAACTTGCTGCTGAAAGAAGTGGAACTGGATGGGACACTTTTGCAGTCACTAAAATGGCAAGGCAGAGAAGGCTACAGATGTAAAAAAGTGAGCAAATGGCATTGGTGCAGATGAGTATGGGCCAAAAGGCCTGTTTCTGTGCTGAACAACTCTATAGCTGTGATTTTCTCTTGGGGAGGCTTCATGATTGGTGATTTAGGAAATCATTTTATAAACGGGTACGAAATTTTGACACAGCCTGTTAAACAAAATAGTTGAAGGGGGTGGGATAGAGGTAGGCTGATTCCTACCTTCAAATGAAAAGCCATTAACAGCACATTGTTTTATTCTGTTTCAGTGTAAAGAATTGGGCTAAAAAGATTTTTTTCCCTCCCCCCAGGGGTCCTGAAATCACCTAACTAAGCTTGTGTCAGGTCTTGTAGAAGGAATGATTGACCCAGAAGAGCACAGTGAAAGGTAGTAAACAAAATGAAACATTAAAGCAGATGTATGAGCTCCGAGGATATCCTTTGATATAAGTTACCATTACAGAGTAGGATGGTGGGCTGCACATAGAATTGAATGTTTAGTTGATAAATATGTATTATAGTGACACTTGCTAATCCCCTCTAATCCATTTCATCTCCAAGCTTTCATAGTGTTTGGTAAGGCCTTGTGTTTCTTTACATGAAATGAAGTGCCACCTGATCTGAATTTGTTATCTAGATCCAGCAGGAAGTTAATTTGGAATTTATTAATTTTGCTGGAGACTGCTTCACTTTCTGTTTTGGGGTAGGTGTTTATATTAGAGACCTCATCAACCTGATTTTGCTGCTCATCTTAGAAGTTTGCGTCAGCTTGTTTGTACAATGTATTTTTTCTGTGACTCTTACATTTGCTTTGGAAATATCCCTGTTGAGATTAATGAAGAAAACAGTGTCACATTTCTAAATTCTGTGATCCTTCAACCAATAGCTCTGTAGTTATAACCTTGACGTGAAGTGAAAGTACAACTCTGAACATTTACAGGGACTGTGTAATTGGGGGAAAACAATGTGTATGGCTTTTGCATGTCACATTTCTGATCATTTGAGTATTCTAGCCTGGGAATATTGTATTCCTTTCAAATGGGAAGCAAGTTCTGGCAGGATGGGCAACTCCTAATCTTACAAAAATGTGCTTGAAGGTGTGTATCATGATAACTTAGCAGCTAAAGCTAATTGCATTACATTTTAGTGGTTTGAGCTTGTGGTTTCAATCATACCAAAACATTGAATTATAAATTTCAGTCATCCTTCCCAAGTGGATAATATGTTAAATAACCTTCAGCACATGGTGGAAGGTTACATTCCTGTAATATATCTACTGGAACAGTAAGTTGGTTGGTAACAGGAATATAATTAGGATTTGCATTGATTCTTAAAGGTGAAAAGATTATGATAATAGTAAACTATGCAATGGGTCAACAAATGATTTAAAAATATAATTAAATGGGTTTCCTGCAAGGACTTTTATGCCATTAATAATGTTATGTAATATTTTGAGCTCTTTTAAAATACTCAGTAAAGCTCAGAGTATCTTTAAGTTTCCATTAGGCAGCATCTTTGTCTTAAAATCCTTAACCAAATCCCTTCCTGGCCTACCTTTGTAATCTCTTTAAACTGTAACCCTTTGACATCTCTGTAGGCCCTTTTCACAGATCCCTCTTTTTTTAACCTCCCCTCCCCCCACTACCAGTTGTCATGCCTTATAGCAGCCAAGCTTTGAATCCACCACCTTAACTTCTAGATCGTTGCAGGTGTTTTGTGAAAACCAACCTCTCGAAGCTTCTGGCTGTGTGCCATGATGCTTCTGTGTGGTTTAGCGTTAAGTTTTCTTGATGTTTCTGGTATATTTTACGTGGTAAAAGATGTGTGTGAGTACTTGCTGGTTGTCATTGCATTGAACAATGGTCTTTTGGCCCTTTGAGCTTAATTCAAGTGAATTCTTGAAAATCTTGAGATACCTGATTAAAGCTATCACAAGTTGCTCTGGTATTGGTTCACCAGATTATAGATAATTTCATACTATGTGGAAGCTATGGTTTAATCTACTTGGTTTTCCTAGTTTCTTCAAGTTCTCTTTCAGCAATCCATTGGTGTTGGTTGCCTTTGGCATTTATCCCAAATTATTTGGCATTGACAGTTTGATATGTACAATTAGTTGGCATTGTTCGTTGACACTGGCTGCAGTCTTTACGGTACCCATTTAAGTGACTTACAAAGAGATTCAAGTACTTGTGTTGGGTGTTTTTGTGTTTGTGCATGTAGACTTTTAAATAGTTATTGTAAGGTTTGAATGAATGTAGTTCAAGTCAGTTTGGAGAACTTTTGACATACGGAGTAACTTATCCATGTATATGGATGCTAATCAAAAGTATGAGCTGTGGCAAATAATGCAGTTGTAGCACCCCTATAGAGGTCATTGTATGTGACAGAAGTGAAAATTCACTAAAATTGTTAAGGAGACCAATGCATACTGTAGTTTTTCGATCAGTGATTTGGTGATTTAGTTAAAATCATATCAGTATGTTTGACAGATTTTTCATTTTACACAAGAGATAGGATGAGGTAATGTGACTTAGAGCCATTCATCTGGCTAATGTGATGTTGACCTCAGTGCTTTCTTGTCCAATACTCAGAATGCTTTACTCCTTTATAGCACAAATACTTGTCAGCCTCATGGACTTAATGATTCAACCTTCAGAAGAGAATTCTAAAAATAATATAACTCAGAAGCTAACACTCTATGCTCTTCTGCCCACTGCATGTAATGTTTAATTAAATTCCTCTTTGTTTCTACCTTAAATGGGCAGCTCCAAATTCTGAAACTGATCCCCGACCATCTCCACATCTGTACTATTAGTTCCCTTCAGACACTTCCTTCATCATGTTTCCATTGTGTGCTAGCATCACCATAGACAACCCCTCTATCCCAGGATTCAACTTTTTTGAGCGTTCTCCAAATTGCCTCTAATACAAGAAAACCTTCAGGAATCTTTGCAATAAGGCCTTAAAGTTCCAGGTTCAGGTAAAACATCGTCTTGATTTTGTCAAAAAGACCAATATTCATTTGTTTCCAATTATTTGCTATTTTTGTGTTAGAGGCTTGCTGCTAGCATGGCTGAGAGATTGGCTGACTGACCCAAGTCAGAGTTGGGGATAAAGGAGTTAAGCATGGCTGGCTGTGAGTATGGAGTTCTGCTGTGGGGTCAGCATTGGGATGAAGTAGTCAATTCGACTCAACATTGGTTTGGAGGGAGAAGCCAGAGAGTGGTAGATGATTCAATCTGATTGGAGACCTGTGACTAGTGGTACTTTTTATTATCTATATTAATAATTTAGATAATGTAAACTGGATCAACAAATTTGCAGATGTGACACCTGAAGATTAGGCAGTGGGTAGTCAAAGGATAGCTATCAAAGTCTGCAAAGTGATCTGGACCAGTTTGGGAAAATAGGCTGAACAATGGCAGACAGAATCTGATCCATACAAGTGTGAGGTATTGCTCTTTAGGAGGACAAACCAGTGTAAGATTTACACAGTGAACAGTAGGACTCTGATGTGTGGTAGAACAAAGGCTCCTGGAAATACAGATTCCTGGAAGTTGTGTAAAACATTGGTGCGTCCTAATCTGAGTATTGTATACATGTCTGGTCATCCTAGTTACAGGAAAGATCAATAGGGTTGAAAGAATACAGAAAAAATTTACAAGGATGTTGCTGGGACTTGAGTATCTAAGTTGTAAGGAAAGGTTGAATAGCTTTGGAATTAATTCCTTGACATGTAGGAGAATGAGGAGATTTTGATAGAGGTATACAAAATTGAGGGGTATAGATGGGGTAAATGTAGGCATCTTCCAGTGAGGTTAGGTGACATTAGAACTTGAGGTCATAGGTTAAGGGTGGATGGTGAAATGTTTGAGGAACATGAGGGGGGATCTTCACAGAGGTTGAGTGTGGGATAAGCTGCCAGTGGAAGTTGCGGATGGGATTTCAACGTTTAAGAGAGGTTTAGATAAGTATATGGATGGGTGGGGAGTGAAAGGCGATGTTCTGGGTGCTTGTCGCAAAGGCAGGGATATATTACTGAGGTTCTTAGGCATAGTTAGACTGCATTTGGAAAATTGAGTGTTTGCACGACGTATAAGGAAAAAGGTGCCATCGCTAGAGAGAGTCCAGAGGAAGGTCATAAGAATGATCCCAGGAATGAAAGATTTAACCCTTGAAGAACACTTAATGTTTCTGGGCCTCTACTGGATGGAGTTCAGGAGAATGGAGATCTCATTGAATCCTGCTGAAGGGTTCTGGCCTGAAACGTTGACTGTACTTTTTCCCAGAGGTGCTGCCTGGCCTGCTGGGTTCCTTCAGCATTTTGTGTGTGTTGCTTGCGTATTGAAACGTCTGGATTGAGTGGACTTGGAGAGGATATTCGTCTTTGGAGTCCAGAATCTGAGTGACAGCCTTGGAGTAAAGGGATGATCCTTTAAAACTGAGATGAGGAGTTTTTCCAGCCCAAGAGTGTTGAATTGACAGAATTCATTGCCACAAAGGGCTAGGCATTGGGTGTATTCAAAACAAATATGTTTTTGATTGGTAAGAGGGTTAAGGGTTAGTTGCAGAAGAATGTGGTTGAAAAAAAATCACATGATTGGTGGAGTATGCTCAATGGGTAGACCTAATTATAGTCCTATATTTTATGGTCTTAACTTCGTTTCCTACATTATGTAGTTGTCCTGTGTCCATGCTGCTGAGTTATTTTCCCAAGTTACTCTGAGGCTACAAGGTGCACAAAAATAGCAGCAAATATCCAAACAAGCCTTTTTTTTAATGCAGGGAGTGGTAGATTACCGGGGTAGAAGCGGAAGCAGGCAGATTGGAGATTGAGGGTTTTAGATTACATCTAAATATGAAGGGATATGGATGAAACACAGGAGGAGGATATGTAGTATAAACTGACAAGATATGCTGTACTGCTGTATATCCTAAATGCTTTCTCTCTTTAATATTGTAGAAAGATGGGTACAGTAACTTACTGGAAATGGTACTGGACCAGTAAGTGTTCCAGTTCTAGGAAAAAGATGAAATTGGACTCAAAATATCTTTAGTCACTCTCTATATGCATAAGGTTGAAGAACTGCCTCTCGTACCCAATTGGCTATGTATAATTTGATTTTGATTCCTTTCAGGCAAGTAGAAATGTGAAATAAAGGGACTATTCCAACCAAAGAACAAATATTTACATATTATTTTTTGTCAGTGATTTTAAGAATAAGATTTTATGCACTGCAATTAAGAAGTTCATTGGGATGTCGTGGCAAGAAAATTATGTACCATTGTGCTTGGTAATTATTCTTTGATTAAAAATACTATGTTTTGTGTTTTAGTACGTATATAATTTGCTCCATTTGTTGCTTACCACTAAAATGTCAGACACAGATGTTTAAACTGAAATCTTATGAAATACGTTTGTGCTATTTGTGTAGGTGTTGCTGCATAATATGCTGAGGAAGCTTAAATGGAAAGTTTTGTGAATCTTGATGTTTGAATACTTTTAAAGGCAATTACTTTAAGAATCTATAAGGAGGCAATGACGCAGTAATGCTGTAGCCTCAATGCTGCAGGGACCCAGATTTAATTCACCCTTGGGTGCTGTCTGTGTGCAGTTTGCACCTTCTCCCTTTGACCTTGGGTGTTTCAGTTGTCTTCCGCTTCCCAAAGATGTTTTGATAGGGTAATTGGCTATTGTAAATTACCACCATGGATAAAAGGGAGAAAGAAATTGCAGGGACATAAGGAGAGGGGGAATTGGAAGCATGTTCTCTTGGGAGCCAAAATGAAGCTAATGAGCGGAATAGTCTTCTTCAGAGTCATAATAAATAAGGAATGTTTGTATTCTTTGTTTACCTTTTTTCTCCAAGACTCTTGCAATTAAATACTATTCGCTTGGGAGCTTTCTATCTCTCTGTAAGGGTAAAGGATTTTGTGTAATGTCCCATCCATCAGATTGGTGACTAAATGTTTGCTCTCAAGTAGGACTTGAACCAGTAATCTATTAACTTTCAGGAGTGAAAGTGGTATCACCGGTCTGTTATATTTTTGCATAATTATCCCTGTGCTTTAGCTCTGAAATTTTTGTATTTTTGTGCTAGCGTCTCTATTACTATTTCCTGAACATGGTCTCTAGCCTCTCCCTATGTTACCTTATCGTAACATTACCTTCTCTTGCTTTCCTCCACATTGTTTGTGCTCTCTGGAACACTTGTCTCTTTTTATCCCTTATTTTCGTCATTGCTTTTCTGCTTTTTCATTTGCTCTTCAATCCTCTGCTGCCAGGCACATTCTTTGTCAGTGGGAAATTGGCCATTGGCTTTTGTTGTATTTATAGTATCTAAGGTATGATTTTTGGTTCATTAGTATCCCCAGCTTTCTTTACTTTTGAAACTCGTGCTGTAAATCAGTGTTTTTCTATCCCTTTACCCCTACCTCTGTTTCATAAAACATAATCTTTTATAACCACCTGCCTGGATGCTTTTTTGTACAGCACATTGTCATTTTATGGCCTTCAGTGAACTTAATTGGTTTCTTTTACTATGGCAAAGGTGTTATTTAACTGCAAAGGTCCCAAGGTGCATTTGAAAGTAGAGCTGGTCATCCTGTTTCCCTCAATGTTTCCCTCAATGAAAGTCTCCAAGTCATTTTCACGTGGCTTTGGTAGGACCTTGCTATATAAAATTGAGTGTCAAGTTTCCTTCATTGCGAGTTACATTTCCATTGGTATTTCTTAGCTACAAAATATTTTGCTCCATCTTGAATTTGTGGGTGAAGCCACATAAATACAAAAGATTTTCTTGTATACTTGCATAGATATTGCAGTTCAGCAACCTGAAGGTTATTTTCAAATTTTCATTTTGACCGAAATTTCTATTCATCAATGTTTTCTTAGGAAATATTGAGGCATTAACAAAGACTGTGTTTAATTTCTGTCTGAATTTTTAAGATGTGGTCTGGGGAAATGTTTCCTTTTAAAACTGAGCATGCCTCAGCTTGTGGGTTGGAAAATGTGGGTTTAAACTCCACTTCAATACACTGCCCAAGGTGACAAACAAGCACTAGAGTGATATGCGTTGAACTTCTTATTTTTGAAATTAAATTATGGTCCAGTTTTTTTTGTTCAGGTCAGGATAAAAGATCATTTTTGGGGGAAAAAAAATCCTTGTATTGTAATAGTCATTCTTTGACCAGCATCACCAAATTTGTTAATGGGTTGACTACCTGGTAATTTGCACATGCTTAAAAATAGTTACATGCTGCACTTAACTATTTTGGGGCATCCAGAAGATATGAATCATGATTTGTAAAGGTATATTTTTTTCTTGGTTTTTGATATATCTGGATAAATTAGTTATTAATGGTATACTAAGCAGTGGAAAGGAAAAAAGGAAAGTAAACTCTAAGATTGTGCATCCCTGGTCATAAGGGCCTGAAGTGCTTTACTAAGCCAGTAACGGTCATTGTCTAATGTTAGAAGGAGAGTACTCTTATGTGAGATTTTAGAGCATGGCTACTGTGAAACTTTCACACCATCCTAACTTTGAAACTCCTCATTCCTTCATTATCAGTCCCAAATCCTGGCACTCCTTGACAACACTAAGTACATTCACTTGATCAATATTTCCATTAGGAATGGCTATTCTAAGAAAATAGGGATGGATGAAGTTAAGGATGTGTTGAATTGGCAAATTTATCACACCTTTGGATAACTGTGCACAAGGTAGTTTCTGAAGTTTATCTGGATTCCAAGCATTCAATTGATAAGTTATTGGCAACATCACATTATAAATGTGCATTTATGTTTAATTATTCCTCTAAATTTGTTTATATAATTTAAAAAATGTGCACAAATATGAAACCGCTATATTTTCTATCAGCTTTATATAAGACTTTTCCAGCATCAAGCCGATAATTTCAAATGACTTGTGAAAAGCAAATTGAATTTTGTCATTGTATGGAAAATAGTTATTGATTCTATTTATGGGATGCAGACATTATTGACAGGATCTGCATGACCTATACATTATTGGCCTTCAGAAGTAGGAGGTTGATCAAGTGAATGTACTCAAAGTGTTGTCAAGGAGTGCCAGGATTTGAGACTGATAATGAAGGAATGAGGAGTTTCAAAGTTAGGATGGTGTGAAAGTTGAAGATACTCAATTTCCCTGAGTATTAGCACTAATATATTAGGAGCTATGAAAATATATGCAATATTTTTCAAATTACTAACCAATATGTACTGCATCACATTTTGTTTCTCTTTATTCAATAGCTCTGCAGTGAATTACAAATTAATAGTTGGATGTTACTTCATAATCAGCTATATAACATTATTTCTTTTAGAACTTGTTTGGCAAGATGATTTAATTTTTATTTTGGTCACATGTATACAAGCGTTTGTATATATACACCAAGTGATTGATCAGTAACTCATTGCCAAGAAATAAAATAGCTTGGAGATAGCTTAAACACTTTTTCCAATATAGCGTGGTAAAGAAGACAACTGGCATACTCGCCTTCATTGGGGCATTGATTAGAAGAGTCATTAAGTTATGTTGCAGCTGAATAAAACTGCTACGTTTTAGTCATCGCATTACAAGAAGGGTGTGGGGTTTATGGAGAGGTGCAAAGGAGGCCTAGGATGCTGCCTAGATTAGAGTATTAGTTGTAAGGAGAGGCTGGACATAATTGAAATTGTTTTTTTTCTTGAGTCTAGGTCATTGGAGGCTGAGGGAAGATCTGCTTGAAGTTTATAAAATTTTGAGAGGCGTAGATAGACTAGATAGTCTCTTTCCAAGTACCAAGTGGTGAGTGCCTGAAATGGATGTATCACTGTGGTGTATAAGATCAATTTAGACAGACACATGAAGAGAAAGGGAACATGGGTATAGTCATAGTCATACTTTATTGATCCCGGGGGAAATTGGTTTTCGTTACAGTTGCACCATAAATAATAGTAATAGAACCATAAATAGTTAAATAGTAATATGCAAATTATGCCAGTAAATTATGAAATAAGTCCAGGACCAGCCTATTTGCTCAGGGTGTCTGACCCTCCAAGGGAGAAGTTGTAAAGTTTGATGGCCACAGGCAGGAATGACTTCCTGTGACGCTCTGTGTTGCATCTCGGTGGAATGAGTCTCTGGCTGAATATACTCCTGTGCCAACCCAGTACATAATGTAGTGGATGGGAGACATTGACCAAGATGGCATGCAACTTAGACAGCATCCTCTTTTCAGACACCACCGTGAGAGAGTCCGGTTCTATCTCCACAGCATCACTGGCCTTATGAATGAGTTTGTTGATTCTGTTGGTGTCTGCTACCCTCAGCCTGCTGCCCCAGCACACAACAGCAAACATGATCGCACTGGCCATCACAGACTCGTAGAACATCCTCAGCATCGTCCGGCAGATGTTAAAGGACCTCAGTCTCCTCAGGAAATAGAGACGGCTCTGACCCTTTTTGTAGACGGCCTCAGTGTTCTTTGACCAGTCCAGTTTATTGTCAATTCATATTTCCAGGTATTTGTAATCCTTTGTAATGGATCATATAGAGGAAAATGGGGACGGTTTCATCTGACATGGTGCTCAAAGGGCAGTTTCATGTGTACTAAGTGTCCTGGCATATAGTTAATACAATGAAGAATAAATAAAACGTATCTTTTGTGAGGTTAAACTGCATGGTTGATATTTCTTGAGGTACCCATGGTGCAGAATTTCATAGCAAAACAAAAGTTAAATATTTTTTTCCAAGCATTATAAAATGAAATTATTACTGAACTTTTTCAACATTTTTGTCAGCTTTATAGAAGATTGAAATAGTTGTTTTTGCATTAGTTTTTTTTCTGGCTTCAATTTTCATTAAAATCTCTGCATTATCTTGTGATTGGATAGGTTGTTCTAAGGTGATCAGTTGTTTTATTGTTTGGCATCTCCAGTTCATTGTGCAAATGAAGGACAGGTGCTAATTTGGTTGCATCTTGGATAAAATAGAAACAATTTTTCCCATGATCAAGAGAAAATTCAGAAGATAATTAAGTGAAGAAAAACCGTCAACTTGAAACACTGCATTTGTTTCTATTTCCATAGATGTTGCCTGATGAAATTAGTATTTCCAGTGATTTCATGATATCTCCCCCCCCCCCCTCCACCGATTTCCTTTGAGCCAGGTTATAATTGTCAGAAATCTGAATACTATGATCACTGTGGGATGAGTAGAGAGTATTGAAAAGAAAATTAGTAGAGAAAGATGAGTGTTATCTGATAATACCATAAGGCATAGGAACAGAATCAGGCCATTCGGCCCATCAAGTCTGATCCACCATTCCATCGCGTCTGATTTATTTTCTTTGAAAATTGTGAAAATATTGGTCATTGTATCTTGTTTAGCAGCTATATCTATTGAGGTGTTAATAATCTTGATCTGAGTATACATTTGTGTTTTTTCTATTTAAAAATGTGAAGTACAGGCCTATTGACTTTATTTTATACACTTTAATTTAGATCTCTTATTTTAACTGAAAGAGATTGGTTTCTTTTTGAATAGGGGCAATTACACATCAGGAAGCTTCAGTTTTGGCAAAACTTTACAAAAGTATACATTTGGATTTAAGAATTATTGAATTGAAAACACAAACCTGAGTAATTTTCCATTAGACCTGATATATCCAGGCGCAATCTGGGAGTTTCATGAAAACCTATTTGTGCACTTGGGCTTTTTTAGTGGAAGATCCTTCTGAAGATGTCTAGTCATAATTCCCAAGCTATTTCTTAATGAACTGAGTGAATTTGACAATATGTTGTATGAATGAGTCTGAAGTATTTGCTTTCACAGCCTTTTCTTTTTTGAAACTGAGCTGTGACAAGCCATTTGAATCCCATTTCCTATTAATATCTCCAAATATGGAAAAATAGATGGAAAATTGTGGATTTCCATGATGGCTGAAAAGTACTTGGTTAGTACTTAAGATCAAATGATCTTAAAACGTTGATCTTAAATGACTCAAAACGTTGACTGTTTATTCATTTCCATTGATGCTTCCCGACCTGAGTTCCTCCAGCACTTTTTGTGTTGCTCAAGGTAGATGAACAATTTCCAGTGCAGCCTACTAAATACTTAATTCACCTTGAGTTTTTCTTTGGTCTGTAATTCCTTTTCAGTTCATGTAAGATTGTGTTTTTTTGTCATGTCATTCTGACCATTGGAAACCAATCATTATCCAAGGTTTTCTTTGAGTCTGAGGCTTCCTCAAGTTCCAGTGGCAAAAATATTATACTTGTCTCATTCTTAGGTCCTTGATGATCAAGTGAGCATGCTTATTTTACATAATGCACAAATTAGGACAGAGTACATGAATGATCAGCTAATTCATTTTTTATTTAACAACCTTTATATGACTGGATGCATTGCTTGGCATTCTGATTCCCACAGGAGTTCTTCCTCTAAGCCCAAGATGACACTTAATTTTTGGAAGCTACCTTGTTGTGTTTTTGATTGTATTCTTAGTTTGTCATGTCTTCATTAACTTGTTTGCAATTTTCATGTTTCAACATGTAAGCTAACTGTGGAAATTACTTCCTGTCCTTCATCTGTTATCTCCTGAGCTTTTTTACTGACTGTTCATCTCCATCCATTACAATTGATTTCTGTAGTGAATAGTTTTATACAATAGACATGTGCCACCTTAAAAGTGAAATACCTCAGTTTTCATTTACAAACTTTAGTTAAGAAGGCAGCTTTAGTTTGGCCCATACTTTTATTTGCAGAGGTGAATTAGTATTGGAACAGTGTACATTTCATTACTTTATATTGTTTTGTAAAGGTTCCATCAATTTGCTACCACTTTATTTCATAATTGTTTTCCTCTCATCTGACACGTTTTTCAACAGGCACTTGCAAGCAATAGGTTTAAGTCCTGCTTACAATTGCTTGCCTTGAACATGAGTTCATTGGGGTGGATTTGGTCACTTTGAATGATCAAGTATGAATTCAATGCACATTTTAATTTGTTGAATGTGGATTTGGTTGGCTGCAGTTGTTTATTGCCTATTGTAAGTTGTGCATGGGGGTTGGTTATTTTAGAAGGCAGTTAAGAATTGTTTGTTAGTGTTAGAATTAAAAAGATAGATTGGATAGGCAGGGTGTTGAGAGTTCGGTGCAGTTGGATTGCTCTGGGTGCCAAGATGATTTGACGACGTCGAGAACAGCCTTTTTGGCAGTGAAATCCAGACCCAGAATGATTTATCGTGTTAGGGCCCGGGTTCTGCTGCGAGGTCTGGACAATTTATACACCAGTCCAGATAGTCTGGAGGCTCCTCTCTCTGATGCTAAGGCTGTGAGACTGCCCCCAGCTGCTGTGCTTTGTGCCTGCAAACTTTGTGGCGATTTGCCCCACTAATTTGATACACTGAATACTGAGGCTTTGGGCCTAGTCCGAGATTCTCTGGGGATTTGGAATTAAGGACTCAATTTGGCTCAATGCTGTTGTTGCTTGCTTCTATTGTTAGCATGATTTATTTTGTTTTGTTCCTCTTTGTGGGTAATGGGGGTTGGTCTTATTTTTTAGTTGGGTTCTTTTGGGTTCCTTGCTTTGCGACTGCCTGTAAGCAAACAAATCTCAAGGTTGTATAATTTATACATGCTTCGATAAATGTACCTTGAATCTTTGAAAAAGCATCTAGGCTGAAATAAGACAATCAATTTTGTTTCCTGAAGATACATAGTGCACCATTTCAGTTGTTATAAGCCTTGTTCAAACTTTTGATGGCATTTTGAATTTGTGATTCCAGCTGTTTTGTTCATAAATCAGCAAAGATTCAAAGTACGTTTATTGTCCAAGTATGTATGCAGTATACAACCCTGAGATTCGTCTTCCCACAGACAGCCACAAAACAAACACCAAAAAACCTGTTCAAAGAAAACATCAAGCAGCCAGTGTGCAAAAAAATTGTGCAAGTGACCAAAAAACGAGCGAATAACACAGAATACAAGCATCAAACCAGAGTCCTGAAACAGTAGTAATGTTCAGTCTAGTTCAGTTCAGATCAATTGAGCGCTGTTGTTCATTGACTGCAGGCCACAGAGCTTATTTGCCCCGATTACAGTCGGCCCTCCTTATCCGCGAGTTCCACATGCGCGAATTCAACCAACCGCGAGTCGAGAAAACCTGGAGGTGCTCTTCCAGCACTTGTTGTTCGAGCATATACAGACTTTTTTTCTTGTCATTATTCCCTAAGCAATACAGTATAACAAATATTTACATAGCATTTACATTGTATTAGGTATTATAAGTAATCTAGAGGTGACTTAAAGTATACGGGAGGATGTGCATAGGTTATCATGGATCGGGATTGAAAAAAACCGTAAGTTCTCTTACTAAGTCAGACAGAACAGGTACGTCTGGTATTATTTAGCATCAGTTAGTCAAACGTTTGTCTTAGTATATAGTATATATTCGAGCTTTCTATGCATATAGAACACTTATGTATTTTTCAGCGCCGGGCAATTCAGTGACAGACTGCTGCCGAGCGCGCTCTCCATCCGTGCCGGGTTGATGTGGAGGATCAAAAACCCAAAACCCAGTAATTAAACCACTGCGTTGCTTAGTAATAATTGTAGCTTTCATCGGGGCAGGGCCTTTCTCACTTTATCCTTTAAAATTGTTCCGATCGATGACCGACTGTAGCCTAATGCTTTTCCAATGACCGATGGCGTTTCACCTCTTTCCGATTGCTTTATTATTTCCACTTTATTTTCAATCGTGATCGTGATTATTTTTGTGAACAGAAACACAGTGGATTCAGAGCTCCGCCGCCAGGTCCTAATGTCCATCGTGTTGAGACAGGTTAAATAAGGTCTGGGGTTCCGCTGAGTCCTAAGGTCCACCACATTAAGACAGGTTGAATAAGGGACTTGAGCATCTGCGTTTTTTGGTATCCGCGAGGAGTCCCGGAACCAATCCCTCGCGGATAAGGAGGGCCGACTGTAGCAATAAAAAAAAGGAGTAACCAAAATACACACAACACGAATTACAGCATCCTCTAAAAACAAATCCAGTCCCCAAACTGCATCGATCAGACCTTGCCTAAGACCCAAGACTCTGTCACCTTTCTCCAGCAGTGGAGAGGGAGACTGACCAAACGCAGGCAGACAACCCTGAACACCTTTTTGCCTTCTGCTCTTTTCCTCTTTGCTTTCAGTCATGCTTGATGCTTAGAGCGACGGGAAATGAAATCAATCATGGGCTCACACCCCGTCCCCAGGCTGCTTGGCCTCCAGGCTATACACCCTGCTCGAAACCTCACCGAACTCCCTCTGAGACGGCAAAGTACCTGATTGCTCAATCGGCCCAAAGGCACATCATCAAAGTGTAAATGACAGGTTCACAGGTGGTGTGATTTGAGCTGCATTTTATAATTTTAACTTTGTAATCTAAAATATTAGTTGAGTAGCATGACCACTGTGTAAGAAGTGATTGAAATGTTTTAGTCTGTACTTTCCTGACTGGTCTTGTAGGCTAATGCACTTCATCTACTGATTGGGCCACTTTGTTGCTAATGTTGTCCTTTGGGATTGATCCAACCACAACCCTCCCTGCGCAGACACGCATTCTCTTTCTGCGATTCTTGGAACTTCCCATGATTTCATTTGTTATATTGCATTTTCATGCTGTAAGATGTCTTCAAAATTAGTCTTGAATTCTAATACAGAAAAGGATCTTCGTCATTGTGGGCTGTTGGGTACATATCATGAATATATGGAATTTAACGTTCTTGTGTTCTGGCTATATCTGAAGCTGTTCTGGCGTTCCTGTGTTCTGGCTATATCTATATCAACAGATGTAAGCAATTCATTTAAGCTTTATTCAGTGGGGCACATTGCTGTGCAGAGAGATAGATTCCCTTTTTGGCCAAAATGCGACTTCAGATCCACAACAACATTGTTAACTTAATCCTTCTAGGCTGGCCTTGTAGGTCTTTCAGTTTTATAAAATCAGCTTTATTTTATATTTTTAAAAAATGTAGTTATTGACCGAGGTACCTAACGTGGACATAGCTGAGTGTCTCAACCTACTTGACTTTACAAAGTTGTCCTCTCAGGTATCTGGGGGTCATTGTCTTTGTGAGGAAAGCAATTCCACAGAATAGTTGGTGAATGGTCTGATTTTGTCATCTTTCCTTGGCCTTAATGATAGGAGGATCCTTATCATGAGTGCCTAAGGATTACCATTCACAACTGATTTCATATAGGACATCCAGTTGGATGATCCATCTTCCCGTTCAGACCATCACAGAAGTCAGGTGTCAGCCAGTTCACATCAATCCACATCTTGTAAAGGAATAGCTAAGAATACAGTGATGTACAAAACTCAATCCAGAATTAACAGGATCTTTACATAGCCAAGCTGCTCTAGTATTGTTACGACATTGTCAGTACCCACGTGTTCAGGTATGGTACATCTGAACACAAAAGGTGCATCATATTCAATCCTGCTAAATACTGTTCTGTCTTATCTTAACTATAAATTGTCATCAATTGGCACTTAAACACTGATGGTCTTTTTACCAATGTTCATTGTTTCTTGCCAGGGCAACTTTAGTCTTGATCTCATTAGACTTATGGGCTAAAAGAGTGTAAATTCCAGATGCGAGTGGGAGTAATTGCCCTTCATATGAAACACCAATTGACTTAATGAGGCATCCTTAAATGTAGCTGAAACAGAAAATGGTAAACTTTCTTACATAGTCAGAAGTAGGGTATGTTTGTACAATGTTCACTTTCAATCAGTTCCTCAGCAAAGCTAGTCAGTTCCTGCTGTACTGTAAACCTGGACAAGGTGAAAATGTGGGATAAGTAGCCAGGAAAATAAGTGCCAGGCAGTGACCATCTCTACAAGAAGAATCTCAGAGGAATTTTACCATATCAGTCCACGTCAAGGTGCTGGTAGTTACTGTTAACCAGTTCAGTTGCATGAGCCACATGTAAGAGTAGGCAGAAGCTCAGTATCCTGTAGTAAGTAAGATGCTTCATGACACCGAATTGTCTTTATGCTATTTATAAACCTTAAAGAAAGGACTGATGAATGTAAGACCAGTTGCAGTCAACAAACTTAATACCATTCCTTAAACTTCTACTCACCCTATGACTGGTGGTTTCACTGTTTTCGGAATGCTCTGCATCTCTGAAACCCATGAGGTCTACGTGAAAAAGGGCAAGGCTAGCAATTGTGCAATTTATAGATTTCCCCCAAGTGACTACAATTCTTTATTGCTGATTGTAAATCTTTGAATTCCCTATCACTGTGGGAATTTGGAACTCCTGCATCTGAGGGACTTGCCATGTTTCAAGTGGCAGCCTGTCACCACCTTCTCAAAGGCATTAAGGTTGGAATATAAATTCTGGCCTAGCAAGTATCATGTAAATGAAGTGAATAGGCTCATAACATTGCAGTGGTGACCCAGCTAGTAATATAACTGTAATTGGAGCTGAGTTAGATTTTGTAGTCCAAGGTGTGTTATAGCTTCAGCATATGGAGATTTCAAATTTCACATAAAATTTGCAAAAATAGATTAAATTTGCAATTGTTTTTGAATTTCTGATTTGTAGTACAGGTCGACCTTCACTAATCCAACTACCTGTAATCTGGTTCCTTCGATAATCCAGCACTGATAATGCTTAATGTGATCCTTCTGTAATTTGAGATTTTCACTACTGCTCAGGTCCCAATGTTGCCGGATTAGTGAAGGTTGACCTGTAATTGTATCTTTACCCTCCAAATCTTTCTTAGTTATTTCATAAGGAATTACTGTAGGCTTGTTGGGTCTTTTTATCTGTATGAATAATTAATATTTACAATAGATAGTTTATTCATTTCTGTATTTTTTGCATTATCAGCTTAATGCTCTTATTTGAGTACTTTAAGCATTAATTTGGTGCACACATTTGATAAAATTGTGGTTTGTGGCTTGAAATTGCACAAGTATGTGAGATGAGGCTGCCTCAGCTTTTCATGGTTGATGTTGAGAGCAAGTGTAATGTAAAACAATGAGTTCAGTCCAAACTGAGTCAAAATCATGCAGTGCAAGAAGAGGTCTATGGAGTCAATCGTTCTTTGAAAGAGCTATCTATACTACTTATACTTTGTTAAGCCGTGTTTCTTCCCTGTTCAGGTTGTTTTTTGGAAGAACTTTCACCTCTCTGCATTTTGAAGATTTTCCCTACAGAAATACAATCATGAAGCACTAATTTTCCAAGATGCAGTTTTTATTCTGTCTCTTTTATGCTCTGATTATACAGTGAGAAATCAATTACTGAGCAATAAATTTGCTTCAGAATGTGTCAGGCTTGGCAATGATGTACAAGGTCAGTTCTCCAATTTTGCACTGATTGTGGGTGTTTGCGACATTGTGGATTTACGCCTGGTAGTGATTATCTTAAATATCATTCATGAAATGTTAAAAAGATTGATTTTTGTTCATGTTGAATGAACTAATAAATTTATTTAATTGCATAAATGCTAATGCTAAATATTGATTTGTTGTCTTTAACAATAAAAGAATCTTAAACTGGGGGATAATCATAATGCAGTAGTTTATACTTGGAAGAAGATGCTAACAAATAGTAATTGACATTGCATTTCTTGAAACTGCAATTACCCCAATCTTTATTGTAAATATAATACCTTAAGAGGATGTGTACGTGAATTATATTCTCACTTTTTTATGTAACTACCATAATTAGGCTATTTTAAAGCAGCATTTGCTAGCACTTTTTTTTTAAAATAAAAAAAGAAGTGTTACTCTAAATATACAGTTGCTTTGCTATTTCAGAGCTTATTCCAAAGTGCCTACTATGGTAATCTCATGAAGGTTTTCAGATCAGTCTGGGAATCGGATCAAATTCTTTTGATGCTGGTGCATTTAATAACTAAACTTGTCATTAAATGCAGACTAAATCTAGGAATTCCATATAAATTCTTTTCAGGAAAGTTAGCCGCTTTCCAAATGTGCTGTAACTTTTTTAGTATGACTATATTGCATGTCATGTCTGTGGATCTATTGCCAAGTTATTTCAGCTTTTAATAACTTGCTTTTATTCTGAAACTGCTTTGGGGTGGTATACATGCAATAAAAAAAACTTCTGGTTCCTTTTAAACAATGCACATAAATTACTGGAGCATCTCAGCAGGCTAGGTGGCATCCATGGAAAAGAGTACAGGAATGTTTTGGGACGAGACCCTTCATCAGGACTGGAGAAAAAATGATGGGTCAAAGTAATTTGAAACTGGGAGGGAAGGGGTGAAGTAAAAAGCTGGCAAGTTGATTGGTGAAAGAGATACAAGGCTGGAGAAGGGGGAATCTGATAGAGGACAGAGGGCCATGGAAGAAAGAAAAGGGAGAGGATCACTAGAGGGAGTTTATGGGCAGGTAAGGAGATAAGGTGAATGGGGAATGGCAAAGGAGAAAGGGGAGGGGGGACCATTACTGGAAATTTGAGAAAGCAGTGTTTGTGCCATCAAGTTGGAGGCGGCCCAGATGGAAGAAAAGGTGTTGCTCCTCCAACCTGACTGTGACCTCATCGACAGTAGAGGAGACCATGGACTGACAGGTTGGAATGAGAAGTGGAATTAAAATGGGTGCCTGCTGGGACATCCCACTTTTTCTGACGTACAAAGTGTAGGTACTCAGTGAACTGGTCTCCCCATCTGCATCGGGTGTCACTGACATAAAGGAAGCCATACTGGGAGCACCAGATACAGTAGATCAGCGGTCCCCAACCACTGGGCCGCAAAGCATGTGCTACCGGGCTGCGAGGAAATGATATGAGTCAGCTGCACCTTTCCTCATTCCCTGTCACACACTGTTGAACTTGAACATAGGGTTGCCAACTGTCCTGTATTTGCCAGGACATCCTGTACATTGGGCTAAATTGGTCTGTCCCATACGGGACCGCCCTTGTCCTGTATTCTCCCTCTCCACGGTAGAGTGTTCCTATGAAACCTTTCATGCCGAAATGGCGTAAAGCGAAGAAGCAATTACCATTAATTTATATGGGAAAAATTTTTGAGCGTTCCCAGACCCAAAAAATAACCTACCAAATAACACAAAACCTAAAATAATTCTAACATACAGTAAAAGCATTAATGATACGATAAATACATAGCCTATATAAAGTAGAAATAATGTATGTACAGTGTAGTTGGGAAGATTAAGCCAAAACCGATTTGTGGGGGAAAAAATCGGCACGTGTGCACATGCATGACTTTTGCATATGTGACATGCGCACGTCACATATGCGAACGTCACGCATGTGCACACAGGAACCCACGCAAGGCTTCATGGTCATGGTAGTCTTTCTCGGGGTAAACACAAGTGTGTCGTCAACACACACAAAAGATGCTGGTGAACACAGCAGGCCAGGCAGCATCTGTAGGAAGAGGTACAGTTGACATTTCGGGTCGGGACCCTTCGTCAGGATTTGACTGCTACTTTTGTCCCTTATTTGGGAGTGAGAAAGTTGGCAACCCTAACTATAAAGACATGTTGAGGTGAGTTTACCCCCCCCCCAATATTAAATCGGTCTGTGGTGCAAAAAAGGTTGGGGAGCCCTGCAGTAGATGACCCCAACAGAGACACAGGTGAAGTGTCACCTCACCTGCAAACACTGTTTATGGCTCTGAATGCTCGTGATTGAGGTGGTGTAGGGGCAGGTGTAGCCCTTGTTTTGCTTGCAAGGGTAAGTGCCAGGAGGGATAAGGAAGGACAAGTGCCTGGCCTGAGCTCCTCCATCGTTTTGTGTGTCGCTTGGATTTCCAGCATCTGCAGATTTTCTTTTTTTGTGTGATTCCTTTAAGATGCCTTTTGTTCAAGTTTGTTTGTAGTTTTAAAAAAAATTGAATTTATCAGTGAAATCAGCAGTCTGGCCTTGCACTAAGATAAATTTTGCCATCTGCAGGACTTTAACAAAACATATTTTTCAAATTAGAAAATATTTTTGAAAGCAAGCTGCATCATAGGTTTTTCAGTTAACTAATTTTATACGTGGCAAGTATATGATCTGCAGTTCTCTTGTATTTGAAGTATTGAAAGTCTTTCACCTCATTACGGTAAAATAGAAACAATAGTGGAGTTGCTTGTGTCCAAAGATAGAAACAGATCAGGTCAATGACTTTTTGTAGATCTAAAACACTTCATGACCAACTTTGGAAGGAGTTTTTAATAGATTCAGTGTTTGAGTATTTTTGTAGTAAGTTTAAGAGGTCCGGTCTAAAGTATCACTTACTCAATCTCATTTGCACAGTAACTATGAGAAAAATATTAATTTATAGTTGAATAAATGTTTCAATATAATGGCATTTCAGATTGAGAATGTGTCTATCAAGTTAAACTTCCAATTAATAAATATATTTTAAGTTCTAACAGCATTTTAAATACTTGCATCATTGCTAAATGTGCAAAATATACTTAAGGCACATTGATTAAAAAGAATCCTCTGGTAAATCATAATTCAGGTAGATGTTCAAGGTGTAACCTCATGCCCAATTTGAATTGGTGGCTGAAACTCACTGTTGTACATGACCTTTCTGCCTTGCGTACATAATTTGTCATTTAATGTTTTAATTTTATTTGCATAATCTAAACGTTTCAATGTGGGCAATGAATTTCTATCATGTGTTTTCAGGAGTATGAGCTTACTGTGTGTATATGTATGCAGGAACATGCATTTGATAGCCACAGGACAAGCTAATTAAGGATCTGAGACAGTCAAAATTGCGTTCACTTTTTTTTCTGGTTAAAACTTATAAGATAGCATTCCTGGATGTGCGTGTAATTTTATGAACTTCTGACTGCAGTTGGAGTTGTATGGGTAAAGCACTTCCCAACAAATTCAGAATTAAAATTGACAATGTTGTTGTGTATGCCTCATTATTTGATGGGTGGTTATTTACCAATGATAGGAATTGAATGCAAGTTCCACTCCAGGAGTAATATTCATTAATATGTGTGTCAATTTTAAGATGCTTCATCATTGTGATTTTTAATAGACTTCTGGACCATAGTATGTGTGCCACTATGGTTTGATATATGCCTTGATGCCCTTTTCCATTTTGAAAGTTTCTCAAGCATCTGGGGAATTTTTCAGTCACGATTTGCAAAGACCAGCATCTCAGTATCCATTTGAAAAACAAGACTAAACTGGGTTATCTGGTACAAGGAAAATACTGAAATGAGCTTTGTGGAAGGAAAAATTATTAACTTTTTTTAACTGTTAATCAATTTACAGTGAAGGCCCTCTTTCTAAATGGTCCAGTAGTTTTGGGGTGGGGTCAAAGGGGAAGCATATAGGTACTGGATTCTGAGTTCAGGGAATACTTTGTTCTTGGACTAAGACTTGTATTATCAAAGGTAAAACTTGTATCTGGTGGTGAGTTTCTGTAGTTTGACTAAGTGTGATAGAGAAATGTACCTGAACAGCTAAGGTTATTAATTTCAAGTTTTTATATTCGATATATAAACAAGATTGTTATCCATTTCCATTCTTTGTCTATGAACAAAATGAGCACCAGAATAAAACTAGACTGTAGTTAATGAGAGTTATAATAAAGTTTCAATAAACTTTGTTTCACTTTGTCTACTGTGAATGAATTTTGCAACAAAGCTTTTATTTCCTTGTTGCATTTGTAATTTAACAGGTAATTGAATGTACTAAAGGTTATGTTGGTTCGTGAAAGCTGCGGCTGCCATGGAGGCCAATGAATAAGAACAGGGATACAGTGCGGCAATCGGGGAGTGCATGGGGAATATTGAAACAGTACACAAAAAGCCTCCAATGCTTGCCAGTGTGAGCAGTGGAAAAGAGACAACTACCATGGTAACACTAATCACAGAAAAGCTGCAGAACCAAAGCCTGCAGGATATGACGTGCAAGACCTACAGCATTAATCTGGTAAGAGCTTCACAAACTTCCTGGGTAACTTGGTAGTTTTGACTCATTATTTAAATATCTGTTGTGCTAATCCTGTTTTCTCTCTGCTTCATTAGGGAAAGCTTGCTAAGTGACTTTGAATCATCAGCAGTATTATAGCTTCCATCACTGACTCTTAATATTGAATACATTTCCTAATAGCTTCATATTCCCACTTTAAAATGGAGATCATTGCTTTGAAATGTTCCATCTAATAGTGTCATCAGTTAAGGATAAGAATTTGACATTGAGGTTTAGATTTTCGTTTTGTGAATGTATTTTTTTTTGGGAACAATGTCTTTTTCTATTTGACATAGTCTGGCTAAAATGCCTTACTAGTTTAAGGCATTCATTGAACAATTTGATACAGTACAAGCTTGAGAGATCTGGAGATGGTGAATAATCTGGATAAGTATTAAAGTTAGAAAATGGAAAGTATGTTCTTGAAAAGTTCCACGATTGGAAAAGAAGGAAAGGTTTGACTGGCTTCCTGTCACCATCTTAGTAGGTCAAGCTGCCATTTGTATCTGCTCTGCTATTCTGCAATACTATAATCTTATACTTCAAGTTTCCCACCTGACTCTCATATCTTTTGAGTTCTTTCAGTATCCAAATTTCATTCAATTTCAACAGCTAAATACATATAGCTTTTTAGGGTGAAGATTTCAGAGCTAAGCATAAAGAAATTTCTTGTCTGTCCTCAGTAACTCTTCTCCAGAGGGTATGGTCTTAAGGCTTAGAAACTTAACCGGTGGTAGAAAACTTCTTAACATTGACCTTTTTAGAATATTATTTGTCTTATTGAGCTTGCCTCTTATTCTTCTGAACTGATGTGAGTCCAAAATCTTATGTGCTGCCTGTGTTGAATTTGCACATTCTCCCTGTGATTCGGGTTCTTCAGTTTCCAAAACACATCCCAAAGATGTGTAAATTTGTAGGTTAGTTAACAGTGGGTGGTAGAATGAGAAGAGTGGATTGGAATGTGAGGCAAATTTAATAAAAGAATGTGATTATTGTAAGTGGGTGCTGAGGTGGGGCATGGTAGCACAAGCGGTTAGTGCAATACTTTACAGTGCCAATGTTCAGCAATCGGGTTCGATTTCTGTGCTGTCTGTAATGAATTTACACATTCTCCCAATGATTGCATGGGTTTCCAACATGTGCTCTCGTTTCCTCACACATTCCAAAGACGCGCGGGTTAGGGTAAGTGTTGATGCTATGTTGATGCCGGAAGCATGGTGATACTTATGGGCTGCCCCCCAACACATCCTTGGACTGTTATTGACGCAAATGGCGCATTTCACTGTATGCTTCAATATTTCAATGTACATAGAACAAATACTGCTAATCTATCTTTTTCTTGCTGTGTGCACTTGGTGGACTGGAGGGTCTGTTTCTATTCTGTATGACCCTGACACACTGTTTTTCGTTGTTCAGGACACAGCTATCTTGGCTTTGTTCTGCTCCTTGATGTCTTGTAACTTTCAAGTCATGTAGTTATGCAGTATGTCCTGTGCTCTATAAGCTTTTACCAATTTGCAAATACAACCCCACGTTGCACAGCAAGATAGGTGGGCGTCCAGCAATCCGTCTCTGTCAGTACCATTACTAAGTAAGAATATGATTTATGTTACCTCCTCCCTGTACAGACACACATAGCTATTGCTCAAACCAAAATAAGCCTCAGAAATCAAGGACAGAAATTATGCCAGCTGACATTTCTACATATTGATCAGTTTTTGCGTTTTGGTAAATTGTAACATTTTATCAGACACATTTATCAGAACTCTACTGAAAATTAGGGGTTGTGTTAATGACATTGTGTGCTGGAAATACTGATTTTTGTAGAAGGTCAAAGTCTGGCTTAATTATTTTAAAAGGATAATATATAAAATAGGAAAGGTCTTATTCACTGGCAATAAACTTATGAAATTTTCATATGGATAGTGCACTTCATCAAAGATGAAACGTTCCTGTACATTTGATCACATTTTAAGTAAATTATTGACTTGAATTTTATCTCTAGAAATGAATGTGTGGTCTTTGCTACCATTGTATTTATAGCCAGCTACGGACTTATGCCACGTTTGTGAGTCATAAACGAAGCAATAATTCCTTTTCAGGAAATTCTGTGTGAGCCAAGCAAGCATGGTGTATCTCAGCCATTCAGATTTAAGAATCCTCCAACTAACTAAGCCAGGAGGGTAATGTAGTATACTTAGTCATAGAAAACAATTGAAAATTAGGTTGAGTGGGAGCTGCAAGACCCAGAAATAAAAATAATCAAAAATCATTTCTAGATTTAAAGATCCTGCAAATAATTAAACAACCAAAAAATAAAACTACACATTTTCAATTCAAGGATTTGTTTGATATTATTAAAGACTAGCCATGTCATTTAGAATTTCTCTTATTCTTTGATAGATGAGGCCTGACATTTTCTTCATCGTTTAGGTTTATCTAAAGGTTAATGCCCTTAATGAATGAAATCAGATTTGAGAGCATATTTGTCAGTTTTTATGTTGAGGATGTTGCTGTTTTCTTCTAAGCATTTCAGAGGCTGACGCTTGGTGTTCCTACTATGCATGGCAGT
The DNA here is from genome assembly GCF_030028105.1 of Mobula birostris. Taxonomy (NCBI): domain Eukaryota; kingdom Metazoa; phylum Chordata; class Chondrichthyes; order Myliobatiformes; family Myliobatidae; genus Mobula; species Mobula birostris. The sequence goes on from NC_092373.1 coordinate 179,006,758, forward strand.
TCCTACAGTATATTTTCGCTACTTGTAAAGAAAGGATTGGCTTTATATTCATTTAATTTATTATATCTTCAGTACCACAATGAATTACTTTTTAAGTGTATTGACTTTTTTGTAAGCAGATGTTATAGCTGTAACTTTTTTCAATGAGATTTTAGAAGTTGTTCCCTCCCTTCAAGCTAATAGGCTTGGGATTTTGTTGTTTTGCTTTGCTGGCCAATTACATTATGTGGAAAATTTGAATATTATTATGAAACAAATGATCATGGAAAGTACAAAGTTTGTGTATTGGTTCATTGAATCAGTTTTTGTAGGTGTGTACACAACTGCTCCCCCCCCCCCCCGCACAGTTCAATTTGTGGTGGGTATGAAACCTTTGGACTTGACATGTTCAGTTAAATGTGTTAGATACTACCCTGATTTTTCTTTGTGATGTATGTGTAGATTGAACGAGGGCTGATTCCAGCTATTAATCTCAGGGCTGATTTGATCTATCTATGACATGAAGTAGAGGAATGAAACTACACAATCTCTGCAAGCTTGTGACATTTTTGTAAATGTCAGAAAATTGGAAAAAATTGTTACCAGTTATTGGGAGGAAAGGCATTGCAGGGTGGAATATTGCATTTGTTTATACAATAATAAATATTGGAATATGGGATTTGTTTATGAGTGATTGTGTAGTTGTGTCCTGCCAATTGATATTGAAAAGATGTTGGATTCTATCATACTTGGGACAGTATACAGGGGAACATTACAATCAACTCCTTTGTCATGTTTTCAGTGATATAGTTTGGAAACCTGGTTGCTAATTTTCATATGAAAATAAAAGAAGGTGCCAAACTAAAATCTTATGTATACAATGAGGCCAAGAGTAGAGGAAAACTAAGATTGGGAAAACTTAGACCAACAAAGAACCACTCGCAAAGCAAGCAGAAAGGAAAGGGAAGTTAGATTCTGAAGGGAAACTCGCACAAAGTAGAAGGACTAGTAGTAAAAGCTGTTATATAAAGGTAGCAAGGGTGGCTAAAGTGAATGTAGGGCCCTTGGTAAGTGAGAAGGAGTTAATATTGAGTAATGCAAAATGATTGAGGGTTTGAATTGCTATCTTGTCGGGTTTCACAGTAGAAGACATATTTGACAATCCAAAGGGGTTATGGATGTGATGGGAGGTGAGGAACTCAATACATTTGCTATCACTAAAAAAAAGTAGTACAGAACAAGCTAACAACAGGAATTCTGCAGATGCTGGAAATTCAAGCAACACACATCAAAGTTGCTGGTGAACGCAGCAGGCCAGGCAGCATCTCTAGAAAGAGGTGCAGTCGACGTTTCAGGCTGAGACCACAGGTTCGTCAGAACAAGCTAGTGAGTCTAAAGGTGGATAAGCTATTCGTTTTGATGCAACGCATCACAGGGTATTGAAAGTACTTGTGCAAATTATAGTAGAGGAATTTGTGAAAACTTGCCAACATTTTCTGGACTCCTGGCAGATTGGAAAACAGTGAATGTCATGCTACTGTTTTTTTTTAAAAAAAACAAGATATGAAGAAAAGACAGGAAAAGGCTTTTGGCCAGTTAACTTTGCATCGATGGTCAGGAAAATTCTTGCTGTCGTTAAGGAAGAAATAGCAAGATACCTGGATAGAAGTGGTTCAGTCAGGCATGGATTTTGGAAGGGCAGGTCCTGTTTGACAAACTTACTGGAGTCCTTTGAGAATAAAACATGCATAGTAAAATGAAGGAAACAGGTGTATTTCCAGAAGATGGCCGATAAAATGCCGCCTAAAAGACTGAGCCATAAGATAATGATACATGGACTTTGGTGGGGTGGGGGGAAATGTATCAGCTTGGATAGATGATTGGAAAGCCAATAGATACATATTAACAATTTGGAAGAGGGGGCCAAGTGTACTGTATCGAAATTTGCTGATGACACTAAATTGAGTGGAAAAGTAAATTATGCAGAAGATGAGAGTCTGCAGAAAAATATAGATGGGGTAAGTGAATAGGCAAGGGTCTGGCAATGTTGGTAAATGTCAGGCCATCTGGAAAGAAAAACAGAAAATTATTTAAATTGTGAAAGATTGTAGCATTCTGTTGTGTAGAGCGACTTCAGCGTACTGGTCCATGAATTGCAACTGATTTTCAAGAAAGCAAATAGAATATTGCCATCATTGGATTTAAGACCAGAGAGGTCATGCTGCAACTATACAATTCTGGTCTCCTTGAGAAAAGATATGCTGGCTTTAGAGACGATTAACCAGGTTGATTCTGGAGTTGAGGGGGTTAGTCTATGCCAAATTTCTCTCCTTTCTGAACAGGGCTGTTATTTTTGTGCCTTCTTGGGATCTTTCAGATTCTGAGAAATTTTGAAACTTTATGACCAATATACAATAAACTAACAGTTATCATCAGACTCACTCTTTGCAACATTGAGTAAGAGGTTGTTTTCTTGACACCACGTGTCAGGGTGATGACTTCTTCTGTATAGGGTGCCTCATTATTATTTGAGATTAGGCCAATCAGTGTAGTGTCGTCAGCAAATTCAGTTAGCAGATTGGAGCTGTGGGTCGCGACACAGTCGCAGGTATGCAGAAGGTAAAGGAGGGGGCTTAGGATACAGCCCTGAGGGGCACCTGTGTTGAGGGGCAGAGGTGAGCCACCTGCTGGCGATCTGACAGAAAGTTCAGGATCCAGCTACACAGGACAAGGTGAAGGCCGAGGTCTCTGAGCTTCTTGTCAAGCTTGGAGGGAATTATGGTGTTGATTGCTGGACTATAGTCCAAGGACAGCACCCTCACATAAGTATGCTGCTCCTCCAGATTCATTTAGGGGATTAATATTTACTTTGGGTTTCCACTTCCTATCGATCCAGTAGTATAAGCTCTTGCTTTATTCTCTTGTCTCTTTTCAATTTACTCATTTCTCCTTTTTGGCAAACATTTGCAGCTTCTGAAGTTTTTCCATTGTTGCTACTCATCTTCATTAGTCAGGAATGGTTTATCCTTTCAGTGGAGCCTTTATTAAATGAAATATATTGATACAAATTGAAATTTCAAATATAGGCTGCAATTTAACCACCAGCTCACTTTTTAATCCATTTTCCTTATCCAGTTCAACGAACTCTGACTGCACATCTTTGAACTTGCCTTTATTTAAGGGACTAATATCAACCTCAGACATTGGATGAAATTCATTGCTGTCATCAGTGTTTCCCCATGAGATCATTAATTGTCTCATTACTCAAATCTGGATCAATTTATATTGTTCATTGAAACTGTCACAAATGCAGAGGTTGCCTTCCAAACTTCCATTGATAGTTAATTTATACAACCTGTAATGAGAGTTTAAGTTTTCAGGGTAACCATGTCATTCTCGTTATTCCCTGTTATTTCTTGATTTGTACCCACCTGAAGTGTAGCTACTAGAAAAGTGCTGTAGATAATTTCTCCTCATGACTTCTTTCCTGTCCTTTTAATCGCTAAATTGTTTTTGCTTTTCTTTAACAACAGATAGCTACATTAATGTGACCATTGACACAAATTCTGTTGACCTTTTGAAATATTTTCAACCTCAATATTGAAATTTGCCCAAAGCACTTTTTACAGTGGTTTATTGATTAGTTGATGTGAAAGCAGTCTTGGTCAGTATCATTAAAATTCTAAGGTGTTGAATTTGGCCGGAGGGTATGTTCATTTGCTTACTTTAAATAAAAAATACGGTGAGCTTTCAGAGCTGAACCTATTGAGTAACCTTTCACCCTTTTTCATTAGAGGAAAACTGATGTATCAGCAAAGCAAACACTTCTTTAATAACTGCCATATATATTAGTTTTATTCAGATGCCCTCATCTGTAGTTCACTTTACAAGGCTTTTGGGTCTTTAGATTTTATCAAGTTTCTGTTCTGTATGACCTGCATATTTTAGTCCATTTTCAGTAAAGTTACAAATGAAGGTTGGTAATTGCTCCTTGTGTGACAGTTTCTCTTTCAGATAACTAACATCCTTTTCAGTTGCACATCCGAAGTCAATAAGTTTAGATTTCCTTGCTACCCTGAAGCTGACAGCCGGGCTTATGAAAGAGCCATTAATAAAAATATCCTCCCATTGCTTTTTGCCTCCACATACCTGATGTGCTTCGGTCCCTTTGCATTTCAAATCATTCAGTCATAAATTATACAAGAAAGTGATTTTGTGCCAGATAAAATTATACTTTTTAACAAACTGGTCTACGTTCTAAAGCTTATTTCAGTATTTCATTCTCCAAAATGAATTTGCTATTAATGTAGATAACCTTTTAGGCTTGACACCCAAAATATTCAAAATCTTAAAAGCACATTCTTGCTCAGCCTATACTATAAATAAAAGATATAATGTTTCCAACAGAGTAAAACTGAACACCAGACTTTTCCAGCACTCGCCAGAGCACTACTTTGTCAGGTATATTTGCTGCACTTTTTAAACCCTTCTTTTGAGAAGACCATTCGGGTTTCATTCTGCACAAGTGGCGGCTTCTATTTTAAACTCACATTCTCTTGTGACAAACATAAAAGTCTGCAAAAGATTTTATTGATATTCAAAACTTAAATATTAGTCCAAGAAAAATATGGTGTGACTGGGTTTGCTGAGAATTTACAGTACCTTGTTAAATTGTTTGTGAAGCTTGTGGGAAAGCCCATGTGGAGATGATTATTTTTCATGTTAAGGTTGACCTGAAGAGTTTAACATCAACTCTACATCTAAATAAGAGGGTTTTTTTTTTGTCCAAGTAATACAGTTGATTATTGATTTATTTCTCCTACTCTGGTCTATCTTGAGCTTGAAGCTATTATGTTATTCAGAGCTATGTTTTTCTGCCCTATGCCATAAAAGTGGCAGAATTTTAGCTCTGTGTACTATCTTTTGAACTAGAAATGTCCTTTCAACAATTTTATTTAACATCTGCCATCTGAAATGGAGCCAAACATTATTCTATGCAATGCTTCTGCTTTAACTGCTTTTTGAGAATGGAGTTTTAACTTTAGCTCTGCAGGTAATGGCAAGAAATCATGTTTAATTGCTTACCATTCAATTAAATGTTCAGGTACTGGCACTTTTCAAAGTAGTTAAATAATATTATCTGGCAAAATTGGCTATTGAGTAGTTGCTGACTTAGACAAACTAGTAGAAGCTTTCGACTGCAGACAGAGGGTTCAAAGGAGGTTCACAAAAATGATTCCAGGATTAAAAGCTTTATTATATAAAGAGCGTTTGAGCCCCTGGGCCTGTATTTGCCGGAATTCAGAAGAATGGATGGGGATTCTCATTGTGATACCTATCAAATATTGAAAAGCCTAGGTGGAATGGATGTGGGAAGGATGTTATCTATAGTGAGGAGTCTAGGACCAGTTGGCACTGCCTCAGAATAGAGAGACATCCATTTAGAACAAATGAGAAAAAAAATTCTTAAGTTAGTTGGTGGAATTCATTGCTACAGACAGCTCTGCAGGCCAGTTCACTTGGTATATTTAAGGTGGAGGTTGGTAGGTTCTTGATTAATCAGGGTGTCAAAGGTTATGGGAAGAAGGCAGGAGAATGGGGTTGAGAGGGATAATAGATCATCCATGATGGAATGACAGAGCAGATGCAGTGGGCAAGATGGCCTAATTCTTATGGTCTTAATAAAAGATCATGGATGACTTTAAATATTGATAAAGCCACAGTTTGCCATATTTATATGCATCTCTTATCACCACACCATAAGAGTGTGCTGGAATGGATGGCGAGGGAATTTGAATTTGCTGGGATGCAGGCAATATGTTGCGTGGAGTGGAAGACTGGATAAGCTGGGTTTGATTTCCTTGGAGCAAAGGAGGATGGACCTGATAAGAAATTTGTATGACGAGGCAAAGTTGTAATAAACTTTTCTCCATGGCAGAGGTGCCAAAGACCAGAGGGTATGAGTTTACGGTGAGGACCGAGAGATTTAGAGGGGATCTGAAGAAAAGATGAAATCTGGAAAAGACTGCTTCATAATGCAGTACTTTCAGAAAATTTTAAGATGCATCTAGATGAGTATCTGAGTCACTGAAGCATAGAATGCTATGGATCAAGTGCTAATGGGGTTAGTATAGATAGGCACGGTGAAGGGTTTGTTTCTGTGCTGTGACTCTAATTGCAATGAAGTGTTACCAGAGAACAGCATTGGATTCCCATAGTGTATAGTTTTTCCTGATGTTACTTATTGATCCTGGATAGTTTTGAGTCTTGACTTTCCTTTTTTGTGCTCCATGCTTGTACTGATACATGTATTATACACCATTTTCTCAACCTGACTTGCCACTGTTGATTGCTGCACACGTAGCCTCTGCTCCTGCACCCTCCGGGTTTTTGACCTAGTGACAGTGAAGGAATGGCTTCGTATTCCCAAGCCAGGGTGGTGTGTGGCTTGGTGGGCAGCTTCCAGATGGACGTGTTACCAGCTGGTGAAGGTTGTGGCTTGGAAACTGCAGTCTAAGGAGTCTTGATGAATTGCAGCTGGGCATCCTTTAGGTGGCTGAAACTGCTGTGACCATGCTTCAGTGGTGTGGGGGGGAGGAATGGGGTCTCTTATGGTATCGAGTTTCTGGTGTTGCTGAAACTCGACACCATAAGAGACCCATCCACTTTCAGCTTCCCTCACATTTGAGCCTTGTAGATGGTGGACAGGCTTTGGGGAGTTACTCATCACAAGATTCCTAGCTTCTGACTTGGTCTTGTAGCTATGTGTGTACAGCTGCTCCACTCCAGTTCAATTTCTGGTCAGTGGGTTATTGAAAGTGGGCTATTCAGCTATGCCATTGAAGGTTGGGGGATGATAATATTTTCTCTGGTTGGATATTAACATTACCTGACATTTGTGTGAAGCAAGTATTATTTGCCACCTATTCAGCCCAAGCCTAGATATTGTCTTGATCTCTGTCCACATTTAGATGTGGACTGTTTCTTTATCCCTATATTAGCAAATGTCCCTACTTCTGACCTTCAGTTGAAGGAAGGTCGTTGATAAATAGAGCAGCTGATGATGGTTGCCTGTAGGACTCTATTCTGAAGAACTCCCACAGAGATGTCCTGTGGCTTGAACCATCTTTGTGCAAGGTAGGATTTCAGCTAGGGAAGTACCCATTAACTTAGTTTAGCCAGGACTCCTCAATACCACGTCAATTGAGTGCAGCTTCGATATCAAAATTAGTTAGCACTTCATTTCTGGAGTTCCGCCACGTATGGTCCAAAGCTGTAATGAGCTAAAAGATTTTGGCAGAACCCAAAGTGAGGATGGCTGAGCAGATTGTTGCTAAGCAAGTGCCACTTGGTAGCACAATCAATTATCCCTTCCATCACTTTGCTGTTGCAATTTATCACCATCCTTTCTACAGCTGAGAATATTGCCAAGTTTTGTATCATCTGAAAATTTAGATATTGTCTAAATTTAAGTCGTTAATAAAAAAATTTAAGTTAAAAATGTTCCCAATGCCGATACCATTATTCATCTTCATGCTCTCTGCGCAACAATGTGACATTTGTTTTGTGTTACTCAGACATTTTAGCTTCCTGCTGTCAATGTCCCTTCATAGTTGTGGTGTTATATGTTATCTTCTGGTAGTCCATGTACATCACCCTTATCCATTCTGTTACATCATCAAAACATGTAGTAAAATACATCTGGGTGGTTACAATTTTATACTTGAAATGTTGAAACAGTTGCTTATGGTACAAAACTGACTGAATTGCTTGGTGCTTATTTTCTTTGAACATTGAATGAAAGGCTCATTGACTCCCGCAGCTCTATTTGTGCACAACTTTTACAGACATTGTTTCATTCTGACAGAAATAGCTATTTTAATTTGTGAAGATTTTGACTTAGTTTGTTCTTGCAGGCTGCAATATGTCTCAATTAGTGTGTAAATAAACACTTCTGAAGTTTTTAAGAAGGTTGAGGTGTTTGCACCCAAAACAGTGCATTTTTAATAGTATTACTCAATGATTAATTGCAGTGCAAGGGGACGATGCTAAACAATGATCTGTTTTTAGTATGCTTTTATTTCTATTAATGATCAAAGTATTATTCGTATAATCCCCACAGTTAGCTAGTTTATCATTAGGTTCTGCTTGGTTTATACTTCCGCAAACAATGATTATGTGAAATGGATTGGAAGTTAATTTTGTGAATGCATATAGATTTGTACATTTCTCATGATTTGCACTTATTTTCAAAAGACTATCAGTAAATGTTAAGACATTTCTGTAATCTTTGATATTCAAGTCTGTTACTTTAGCAGTCTTAATTGATAAAGTTAGAGACTGGTAAGTAACCTTAGGTGAGAATTTGATTATTAAACTTGGTATGTTATTCCTTACTGAAATGATCAAGTTAATCTTTTTCTATTACTTATCAGGGTGCTATATTGAGTTTGCTGAGATTCATTAAGTTTTTTTTTGCAGTATTCATTTGTTCAAATAAAAGCAATTAAAGACCTTAGTCCTATGGCAAACAAGAAACTATAAAGCTGAGTTCTGGCCCAAATCTCAATTTTATTGCATAGTCCATCTAATCACTGACTTTTTCCACAATTTTTATTTGTGGTGTTCAGTTATTTTCTCTTTGGTTAATTTCAGCACTCATCCGAGAAACTGAACGAAAGTGGCAGCTTGTTTCCATATGAAATTGTTGGTAAGTTTTCCTTGCATTTTCCTCCTTGGGCAGAATAAAAATAGTATTGCAGAGCTCTTACAACTTAGCAACTAGCACTGCAATAAGTAGTGCCAGAACAGTAAGTAAGCCACAAAGTTTCTCCTACTGCTCCAGCATTCAGTTTGATCACGTATATCTCAGTTACCCATTTTTCTATATCGTTTGACATCTCACTGGACATAAATCTGTAAATACAAATGCATTTTCATAGCTTCTTTAAAATAATGTCAAGTCACTTCGCGGGCATAATTCAAAAAAGGCGAGAATAGGAAAGAAAGGATATTCAGATGTGACTTGATCAAAATAAGGATCTTAAGGAGCATCTTACAGAGGTGGGTGAGGGGGAACTTGGGAGAGAATTTTACTGCTTGGGGTGTAGATGGGTATGGGCAGATGTGCATACTCTATCCTTGTAGTCTTGTCCCTTTAGCTGGCTTATCCTCTGGAAAATCAAGAACAGCTTTCCACTGGAAGGCAAACTGAGCTGTGCATATTTTCTATTTTTTAAATTGTCACAGAGTGTGGGTCTTTCAAGCCTTGTAGTACTTTTATTGAGTAATATGCTACTTGGTCATAATTTAATAATACAGATTGACTTTAGAAGAAACTGATTTTCAGTAAATATTAGAATTAAATATAGTGGAGCTTGAGCATTTAAATTTAGTCACCATTTTGTTACAAGTAAATCTGCATACAGAGTTAATACTGGATAATTTCTCCACTGGATCACTTTTACTTATAGACAGATTTGTTATCCAAAAGCATGAAAACACATAAACTGAGTAAAGTATTGAAAGGTTCTTTTTAAAATACAGTAAAGACTGGTAGTAAGATTTCTTTTCAAAGTAAAGCTGTAGTATTAGTTATCAAGTGGACCCAAGAAACTGGTCTTTTTGCAGTCTGTGAGGGTTAAGCTAAAATTAACAAAAGCTCCAAATGTCCTAGCTAATATATCCTGGATTTTTTTCTGCTACTTTTCATTGCATTCTTACGTTAGTAAGAAATTGTGTCCATGAGCTAAGAACATGAGCTATGTAAACTTTAAGAGTGATGGTTGAATGATATTTGGTGTGAGATGCTGTACGGGCAGCAGTATGAATGCCATTTTGTGTACAATGGTTTTGTAAACACAACTTTTACCAACTGTTGGGCCTTGCATTAAAGAGCTTGAGGCAATTTTCAGTATGATAGAAGTGCAGTTAAACCATTGGACTGGTAATTTCTAAGATCTGAAATAATTGTCTGTGGTTACAATCAGAAATTCCTGCTGGTGCTCTGGGAAGTTTAAACATGATTAAATCTGAAATTTAAAGGCTGGCATTAGTAATGACTATTAAATTAATGGGCCATTTAAAAACTCATCATATTAATGCACCAAGTTTCAGTGAAAGAAACTTTTTCTCAAGTAGTTTCTTGTACACAATTCCAGAACCATGAATTATAGTTTACTCTTGAATGGTCTGCAGACCATTTGGATGAACATAAAATGGATCGGCAGTAGTTGCCCAAAATTCATTTAAAAAAAAAGTCATATGTATGAACCATTCACTTTTTCACTCTACAAGTCTTAGCAAGCTTTTTCTGTGTGTTGAAGACTTTGGGGGGGGAAATTTAGACCATTTGCAAAAGTCACGATCTAGTGGCAAGAACATTGAACTGCCTATTGTGTAAGTAATAAACTTAGCAAGTGCTGATGCAATTCTGTGTAATCTCAGTTTTCAGCCTTTTATTTGTGCCAGTAAATGAAAAACTGACTCCTACCTTTTTAATCCAATGAAGGAAGGACAGATGGGTAGATTTAAGAAAAAGGTCGGGGGGGGGGTGGAGTTGAAGAAAAGATTTTTGAAAGAGCAAAATGAAAGGATTAAATTGCTAGGCCTAATTGTGGGTACAGCTTTGGTATTCTTGTACTAGTGTACCTTTTTTCCCCCAGTGACTATTGAAATATATCATGAAAGTTCAATTGTGACCATCTTGACGAAGGAACAGGAAGTGTTATCTAGTATGTGTAACATGTATGCTGGGTGAAAGACACGGTGCGCATGCTTAGTTAAAACAAGATATTTCATCCTATATTTTCTTTTATCCTAACTAAGATAAAGGTAAAATTTGACTGCGTAGTTCTGTTGCTTTAAAATTTTAGTATTTTATTCTGTGATGGAATAGTGTGCTATGTTTGAATAATTATGGATATTTCCATTGAAGAGGCATGAGAAGTTATTAACCTTGTTTTCACTCTTCTCTAATAGAAGAAAGTCCGTGGGCACTCGTTAATAGGACTTGTCCGATTAAAGCTGAAACAAACCGCAATGTGGCTTTTCCTTTTTCAACGTGCTTAGCTGACCACGTTGGTTTACAATGGCAGATCGACATGAATAAAAACTCTGTCTCCGGCTGGATCAGTGAGCTGAATCTCAATGAGAACTCGAGCGTTCCCTTGGCCCCTCCCACAAAACGGCATTGCAGGTCTCTTTCAGAGCCTGATGAATTGTCCCGGTGCCGATCCCCATGGAAACCCTGCAGTTCGAAGATCTGGACTCCTGTGTCGAAACGGCGGTGTAACAGTGGTGGCAGCGCAACTTTACAGCGCTGCAACAGTCATGGAAGTGCCACATTGCAGCGAAGCACAAGCATCAATATGCTTCAGCATACCAGTAAACACACATTATCCCTCAACAACAGTATATTTAATATCACCAGCTTCAATACGTCGCCAGTACCAAGACCCTCATCGGCCAGCAGCGGTTTTGTAGACAGTAGCGAGGGAAGCACATCAAGTATTCGTTGGAACTCTACTGGACCCTTTGATTTTAACCCAAGGCGGCGGTTGTCACTTTCGCAGGAACACATTACAGAAACAGCGAACCTCTTGCCTTCAGCAAGCAGCTCACCTACTTCCACACCGGAGCTGAGCCGCCGGCAGGGATTGCTGCGATGCCGCTCGCAGCCTTGCGTGCTGAATGAAAGGAAGTGTGGGCTAAAGCGCAGGCGGGAGGAAGATGTCAGGTGGACGCGGCCCTCTTTAGATTTCCTAAAGATGACAAGAGTAAGTAGGGGAATGTCTTTCCTTCTAATGTTCCTGGTAAATGATAATATTTTAGTTTGAGATGTGCCGAAAGGGCTTTAGATTTCTCCATTACTTTCAGTGTGTATATGATGGCATTTTCAACTTCACTGTCCTACTTAGCTTGCCAGCATTTTAGTTCTCTTAATTTAGATTTAATAACTCAATATAAAAACAGGCTTGTATTTCAGATAGTCTTTTCTTCAAGATCCAGTTTGAAATTATATCACCAAGTTTCTTACTGGATTCCATGCACTGCTGTTTCCATGCAATTATTTTGCTTGCTGGAGAGAAGTTGTATGATGCTGTAACTTACAAATTCAGTTAGGCAATGAAGAGGAAATATAGTGACTAAGAGTTCATAAAGACCATGGGTGATATCAGAAACAGTTGTTTTGGGACTTATAAGGAGAACATACCAGTTTTGGCAATTGTAAGACATGATGATCTGAAGGGCAACTTCCTTTGCCATAAATTTCTTTAGATTTTATATTGCAATCATTCATTTGTCTTCAAATTGTCAGCATCCAATTTGGAAAGTCATTTCAGTATGTAATGTGCAGTCATTAAATGTATGAAATGTCCCTCAGCTACACGGATCAATTCTGAATCTCTAGGTATTGTTTGCACAACGCTGTGCTGCATTGTGTTTGAGCCAGTGCATAGCAGCTGAAACCAGGCATCTTTAGGTTGGATGATGTTAGGTGTGGGTGTGCTTTGATCATATTCTACTCTTGAAAATGAAACTTGATTCTGTGGAGACGATTTATAGCATAATCCAGATTAGCCTCCTTGAATTGGGAACAAGGCACCTATTGTAGATGCAAAAGGTGGAGGTTCAAGAAAACATCTCAGATTTTTCTTGCAATTTTATGCCTAATTTGGGAACCTATACTGTTACATGTTTCAATACATGATTAAAGTTTATTGGTCTCAAACCTATCCTTATTGTTTAATAACTTCTGCATCAGCTAGTATCTATGGGAAGCATTTAACCACATACGAGCGCATAATCTCCACATAGTATGAGTCAATAAATTGAACAGCACATGCTAGCTTCTCAAATTGTGATTGTTACCTTTTTTAAAGGAGTCTGTTTCTGCTCTTGGTCTGTTTAAAAAAGAACACTGAATACATTGAGATAAATGTTTACAAGCATTGAAGTACTTGCCAGACTCTTATTTTATATTTATAAACTCATGATTTAGCAACAGGGGAAAACTAGTGACTGTATGAGCTAATTAGTGTTATTAGCCATATCAAAAACAACTATCAAGGAACTTGAGAAAGCATAGTATTTAAGCCTTCTTGCCAAAAGTGGGTTTTCGGGTCTCCTTCCTTCTCCCTGAATTCTTTTTTTTTTTTTACATTCCTATTTTTTCTCTAAATAATGTGATATTAAGTTCCTGATTGGGTTACATTTTTTTTCTTGTCTTCCCAGTTTTGATACAATATTTCTAATTGTTCGTGAGCTACTTCAGATCTAACTGTCCCTGTCAGTTAGGTGTCATCTGTTCAGCCTGGATTAATTATTGAACTTAAAGTAGATGATGGGGAAAGAAATGAATGCATATGGTAATGAGATTTACTGAAGTATGATTGGAAGGAAATGGAGAATAAGTATTGCAGTTTAGGCTAGGTCATTGGCTTGTACTATGTTGTAATTACCATCTATGGAAATTATTATATTGAGTCATTAACTATGTAGAGATGTTCTGACTCACTTCTAACCTCCTAACTCTCAATAAAAATTGCATTGCAGCCTGGGTCAAAAGTAGACAGAAGATGCTAATTGCACTTGACTTTGGGCATTATTTTGATAGTCTGCTGCTAAGAGTTCTGGTGAAACACAAGTGAATGACATCAACGAATAAACTTCAAGATACTAGCCTGCAACAAGGGAGAATTTGACAGTCTCATTTTGGGTATAATAGCCATGCAAGTGTTCATGGGCTATGTATTCAGTAGCATGCAATTTTCACAGGGCTTCTTCCTCCAACTGTAGGGCACAAGTTCCATTGCCTGTGTCAGATTGAAGTTTTTGTACCTTTCCTGAATAGGTAAAACTACTGTAATGCCCAAGAAGCTGAACATTCTGCTGTGCAAAGCAGACATAACTGAGTCAGTCCTTCTACCACAGAATGTCACAGTCCAATCAAATCTCTGCCAAATGCACACCTTCACCAAAGACAAGGGCATGGGAGTCGTTGTCATTTGCAGAGTGCACACCAGCCTTGTTGGTTACATGTTGCATGGCACTTGATTACTACTGAGTCAAACCTGCATCCAACAAAATTGAGAGGTTCATGGTGACATACCAATATATTTTTGATGTCACAGGGAATGGGCAATAAGTAATAGCTTACTTATTGTAAGCTGTGGCTCCAATGTGCAGGGTAGTTTTTTGCATTGTCGCGGTACTGCATTCCAATCTAATAAAATGAGTACTTGATTGGGAAATGGAGACTGAAGTTCAAACTTTAATCATTGTAGTTTAGGTGATCCATTTTACTCTATTTAGGTTGGGTTCAGGATCACCTTTACAACACATTGCAGGCTTTCTCTTGTTGAGGATTAAATTCTATTAAAATGAGATGCAGTTAGGAGAACTTAACAAATGCCATTTTTTTTTTGCTCGCATTGTAAATTGTTGCCGTTAGTTATTGAAGAAACTAAGCAATTGAATCAAGTGCTGACTGGGACTTTCATGGTTATTTATATCAACAGACTGTATCTAGGGACTCAGTACAATCTTTGTGGATGATGCTGACTTAGAAAGACCAATACACTGGCCAAGTAAAACTCATGATTTGGTAGGAAAGAGCGGATCAGTTACAGAGTGGACAAGTATAAGGCTCAGGATATTCATTTAAAAATACTATTTCTGCAGAATCAATTTATTTTGCTCCAGACACTGGTATAATTTCTTCAGAGTAATAAAGGAAATAAAAAGTGGGTTTTTGATAAGAGTTTAGAAAATGCTCAACCGAAATTGAGCCATAGTCCATGTTCATATTGGTCTTGAAAATAAAGTAGAAACCTAAGAAAAAAAAGTTGATCAGAATTCAAATAGGGAAACATAGGGAATAGGGAAAAATATATTTTCAAACTTATTCAGTCTTATTGAGCACTGAACAATAGGTAGAGTAAATAGAGATATCTGGAAAAGAATCAGCCTGAAAGCTCAGCTGTCTCTTTTCCCACAAATGTGACCTGACCTACTGAGTCTTCCCAGAATTTTCTTTTTAATTGCAGAGAAATAATGTGGAGTTTTCCAAAGAGGCAGAACAAAGTTTGTATTGAATGTAGAACAGTACAACACAGTGCAGACTTCGTGGCCCATGATGTGCTGACCTTTTAACCTACACTGAGGTTAATCTCATCCTTCCCTCCCACGTAGCCCTCCATTTTTCTTTCATTCACGTGCCTGTCTGAGTCTCTTAAATGTTCCAAATGCATATGCCTTACATCACCTCTGTCAAGTCTCTTCTCATCCTCTGCTCCAAAAAACCCGAGCCAATCAACCTTTCCCCTGAGTCTCTAATCCATGTAAATTATGAAACAACCAGAACTGAAGTCAGTACTCTGTAGTCTAACCAGAGTTTTATAGAGCTACAATATTACCTCACAGCTCTGGAACTCAATCCCCTGACTAACAAAGGCCAATACACTTTCTTCACCACCCTATCAACTTTTGGGGATCTGTAGACTTGAATGCCAAGATCCCTCTGTTCGTCCACACTGCAAAGAATCCTTGTACTCTGCGTTCAAGTTAGACCTTCCAAAGTGATAACACTTCACGCTTTTCCAGATTGAGCTCCAGCTGCCATTTCTCAGCCCAGCTCTGCATCCAGTCATTGTCCCATTGTAACCCACAATCTATTACACTATCCTCAAGAGCAGGGGTCCCCAACCTTTTTTGCACAGTGGACCGGATTAATATTGAGAATATTCTTGCAGACCGGCTGACTGGGGGGGGGGTGGGGGCTGTTGTTCAAGTAGGGTGAAACTCACCTCAACATGTCTTTTACAGTTAGGGTTGCCAACTTTCTCACTCCCAAATAAGTGACAAAAGTATCAGTCAAATCCTGACAAAGGGTCCCGACTGGAAATGTTGACTGTACCGCTTCCTATCGATGCTGCCTGGCCTGCTGCGTTCACCAGCATTTTTTGTGTGTGTTGACTGGACGCTTGTGTTTACCCCGAGAAAGACTGCCATGACCATGAAGCCTTGCGTGGGCACCTGTGTGTGCATGCATGAATGTGCATATGTGACGTGTGCATGCGTGTAAGTGCCGATTTTTTTCCACATATTGGTTTTGGCTTAATCTTCCCAACTACACTACATACATCATTTCTACTTTATATTGACTGCGTATTTATCATATCATTTCTGCTTTTACTATATGTTAGGGTTATTTTAGGTGTTATGTGTTATTTGGTATGATTTGGTAGGTTATTTTTTGGGTCTGGGAACACTCAATTTTTTCCCATATAAATTAATGGTAATTGCTTCTTTGCTTTACGCCATTTTGGCATGAAAGGTTTCATAGGAATGCTCTACCTTGGTGGGGGAAATAAGGGACAAGGGCGGTCCGGTATGGGACAAACCAATTTAGCCCAATATACGGGATGTCCCGGCTAATACGGGACAGTTGGCAACCCTATGTTCAAGTTCAACAGTGCATGACAAGGAATGAGGAAAGGTGCAGCTGACTCGTATTGTTTCCTCATGGCCAGGTAGCACATGCTTTGCGGCCCGGTACTGGTTCGCGGCCCAGTGGTTGGGGACCGCTGCTCAAGAGCATCGACCTTCATGTCATCTACAGACTTGCTAGCCCTCCCTTCTGCTTCCTCACCCAAGTCACATAGGTATCTCAGAGTTCTGCCTATTCAAATGTGTTGAATTCTAGCTTTGAAATGATTTAAACTTCCAAATAATTTAACTATGTCCAGAGTAGGAAAAAAACAGCTTGTATCCTCATTGAATGCATTTCAAGCCATGATGTCCATAGTGATGTTCATTTCGTACATCAGTTATGTTTAGTAATACTTTCTACCTCCCAGGGCAAAATGGTGCTACTTAATTTAAATACATAACTTTTCTAAATTGAGAAAATGATCTGTAAAGACTTATAGCAGTGGTAAGACAGGGCTTAACATTTAGGAGGAGTCCTTATGATCAAGGATTTTTGTGGAGAGGAGTGTGCTACCTATGTTCTTAGGTCTGACAACTTTACGTTCTGCTTTTCCTTTCTTCTATAGATTTATCCATGGGAATGACCACAAATAGGGAATCATAAAAAAGTGAGAGACGATTCATCTGTAATTATCACAGAAGCATACAGTATAGAAGAGGGCCCTTCAGCCCATTGAGACAATGTTGACTATCAAACACCCAATTATAGTAACGCTACAGTTTAACCCTCACACCCATAAGGTTTATGTAGCAATACTTATTTTATTGGAAGTAAAAATTGCAGCTGCTGAAAATCTGAAATAAAAGCAGGAAATGTTGGAAATACTCAGCCGGTCAGGAAGCAATTGAGGAAAGAGTTAATGTTTCAGATTAGAAACACTTCAAAATTTCTGTTTTCAACCTAAAGACCATAAGATATAGGAGCAGAAGCAGGCCGTTTGGCCCGTCGAGTCTGCTCCACCGTGGGCTGATCCAATTCTTCCAGTCATTCCCACTTCCCTGCCTTCTCCCCATACCCTTTGATACACTGGCTAATCGAGAACCTATTAAATGCACCCAATGACTTGGCCTCCACAGCCGCTTGTGGCAACAAATTCCACAGACATACCACCCTCTGACTAAAGTAGTTTCCTGTTCTAAATGGACGTCCTTCAATCCTGAGGTCATGCCCTCTTGTCCTAGACTCCCCATATCTGGTCTGTTCAGTCCTTTTAACAATTGGAATGTTTCTGAGATCCTCCCATATTCTCCTGAATTTCAGGGAATGTATACATCTTTGTCTGGTTGTTCATGGTGAAATGAAATGTTTACGATGTTTATTCATTTTAATCGGCTCCATTGTCATCTTTAAAGCTAAACAGAAACCTTATTGATTTGTGTTTGATAAGAATAAAAATGTAGCTGGGCCAGTTTTATTGCTAAATAGCAAAAATGTTGCTTAACCTATATCATGTATTTTTAAAAAAAAACCCACCTGACTTCAAAATGCGGCTTTCAAAGCAGGCTAAAAGCATTATTTTTGAATAATAATCGCAGCTTGAACATGATTGAGAATTCAGTTACTAATTGTCGGTTTCTGTTGTAAGTAGCAGAAAATGCAACGTGCAATGTTTGAGACCACAGTTCATGTTATTCATATTCAAAAATAAAAGTTTGAGATTGAAAAGAAATGTGCATGTTTAGGAGAGGTCTGAAAACTATCTCAAGCAATTGGTTTTTCTGTTGACTCATTTGCAGCATGTATATCTCAACAAAGGCAGGCTTGTGATTTCTGACAGAGGAGCTGCTTTGCAGCGTATCTTCCCAGTGTTATTTTTAAGAGGAGAAAAGGATTTCATTTTCCAGAATTTTATACCTGTCTGGGATGGGTCTACATGAAAATTACTGGTGTAAAGTAAGGCCATTTTTATTAGGAATCCATTTATTTTGTAATTAGTAGCTTTGAGGAAATCCATTGCTCTGGCACTCTGGCAAGGATTAAGGCTATAGCTACCACTTAAAGGATTTTGTATTCAGTTTTTTTTTCTAACTCCCAGCCATCCAAGAAGTGCATGTTTTATGAAGTATGTCAGTTAGAATACTGGAAATCTTAGTGTTGCACTGAATCAGAATCAGCTTTATTATCACTGGCATATGTCGTGAAACTTGTTAACTTAGTCATAGCAGTACAATGCAATACATGATAATATAGAAAGAAATTGCAGTGAGTGTGTGTGTCACTGCAATTTCTTTCTATATTATCATGTATTGCATTGTACTGCTATGACTAAGTTAACAAGTATATATTAGATTAAAAACAGTACATAGCATATTTTAAAAAGTTAGGTAGTATTCATGGGTTCAGTGACCATTTAGGAATCGGATGGCAGAGGGGAAGAAGCTGTTCCTGAATCACTGAGTTTGTGCGCCTTCAGGCTTCTGTACCTCCTTCCTGATGGTAACAATGAGAAGAAGGCATGTCCTGGGTGATGCAAGTCCTTAGTAATGGATGTCATATCTCAGGGGCACCGCCCCTTGAAGCTGTCTTGGATTCTTCAGAGGCGAGTACCCAAGATGAGACTGACTAACTTTACAACTTTCTGTAGCTTTCTGTGCACAGGAAGATGAACTGCTTTGGCATCTTCTAAAGCAGTCACCGTTTTGAGCTGAGAGCCTTCCTTTCCGATCCTGCTAAAGGGTCTCGGCCCAATACCTTGACTGATTACTTTTTTCCATAGATGCTGCTTGGCCTGCTGAGTTTCTCCTGCATTTTGTGTGTGTTTCTTGGATTTCCAACATCTGCAGACTTTCTCATGTTTGTCACTATATTCTGCATTCTGTTTTTACCACCTTGATATAATTTATTGCATACACAAAATTTTTGCCCTAACTCAGTACATGTGGCAGCAATAAACCAATATCTACATTGATTGAGGGATAAATATTGACCAGCTACCAGAGGCCTTTGAAGTAACATGGATTCATTCTTCTGAGAGGTCAGATGGAGACCGCAGTTCAAAGCTTCATCTGAAATGAGACGCCTTTGACAGGATGCAGTGCTCCTTCAGTGCAACAAAGTGATCGACAAGAGATTTCTGCTTAGCTCTCCTGACTAGAACTTGGGTGTAAATCATTCCACTTCAGTGGTTGGTGCTATCAAATAAACCTCTGTAATCAAAGGTTCAAAGTAAATTTTTTTTTAATCAAAGTCTGCAGTACATGTCACCATATACTACCCTGAAATTCATTTACTTGCAGGCCTTCAGAGTAGAACAAAGAAATACAATTGAATCAGTGAAAAATAACAAACAAAAGATTGACAAATAGCCATTGTGCAAAAGTAGACAAATTGTGCAAATACAAAAAAATACAAATAATAAAATAAGTAATACTGAGAATGAGTTGTAGAGTCCTTGAAAGTGAGACCACAGGTTCCGCATGTTGTGGAAACAGTTCTGTGTTGAGGTGAGTGGTGTTATCCACACTGGTTCAGGAACTTGATAGTTGAAGGGTAATAACAGTTCCCAAACCTGGTGTGTGGGAGCTAAAGGTCCTGTACTTCTCTGATGGCAGCTGCAAGAAGAGAGCACAGCCTGGATGGTGGAAGTCATTGATAGAGGCTGCTTTCTTGTGGCAGTGCTTCTTGTAGGTGTGCTCAATGGTGGGGAGGGCTTTTCAGGTGATGGACTGGGTGATATCCACCACTGCACACTGCTTTTCTTTGTTTTGCCTCCTGTATTCATACGTCCTGTTTCTAGGATCTGGAAATTCACCCAGATGATTTAGTATTGAGCAGATGAGTTGAACAATTCTTGTTTTTACCTCGAGTGTGGGATGTGGGAAGGCAGGGTGACCTCGAGTAACCCTGACGACTGCACATGCAGGAAGTGCACGCATCCAGCTGCAGCTTCTAACTGACTGTGTTAAGGAGTTGGAGCTGAAACTGGATGAACTCCAGATCAGTCAGGAGGCTGGAGGGTTGATAGACAGGACATGCAGGAAGGTAGTTCCACCCAAGGTACAGGACACAGATGGAGCCACTGCAGAGTATCCCTGTGGCTGTTCCCCTCACAACAGATTTACACTTTGGATACTGTTGTGGAGATTGAGCAGAGGAAAGCCACAGCAATCAGGTCTCTAGCACTGAGTCTGGCTCTGTGGCTCAGAGGGGAGGGCGAAGAAGAGGCTTTCTGTAGTGATAGGAGATTTGTCAGCTAGGAAAACAGAAAAGGAGGTTCTGAGGATGAAAGCAAAATTACTGGGTGGTTTGTTGCCTCCTCAGTGGCAGGGTCAGGGATATCTCAGGTGGAGTCCATAGCATTCTTAAACAGGATGAGCAGCCAAAGGTCATAGTCTACGTCAGTACCAGTGATATGCGTAGGAGGGGGTGATGAGGTCGTGCAATATGAATGGAAGATCAGAGTGGTAATTTATGTGTGGAGCTGAAAGAGGTGGAGATATTAAATTGATTTTTTTTTTGTTTTCACTTAGGATATGGTCACAGAATCTATAGGTGTGAGGCATTGCAGTGGTGAGGTCATGAACTCTATACAGATTAAAGGAGGTGGTGCTTGCTGTCTTGAGACAAGTTAGGGTGGATAAATCCCCAAGGCCTGACAAGGTGTTCCCTCGGCTTGTGCAGAAAATGCAGGGGCCCTAGCAGAGATTTCAATGTGCATATGTCACCACATACAACCCTGAGATTCTTTTTCTGTGGGCATACTTCGCAAATCTATAGAAAAGTAACTGTAAACACGATCTTTCAACTCTAATTTTAAGATATATGGTTATGAATATACTACTGCGATGTTGGTGTCAGTAGGAAATGAGTGCTCAGGTGTAGGGGTGTGAGGGTGTCCAGGCAAGGGTTGTTGGGGTGTGATGGCCAGTTTTAGTTTTGGGGTCTGGTGGGGTTTAAAACATCCCTATCCATGGATGAGGTGCCAGATGATTGGAGGATAGCTAATTTGTTTAAGAAAGGAAAGGCTGTGAGAATAAACCAGGAAATTATAGAGTGGTGAGACTGACAGCAGTAGTAGGAAAGTTACTGGAAGCTATTCTAAGTGACTGGATATACAAGTATTTGGATAGACAGGGACTGATTAGGGATAGTCAACATGACTTTGCATGTGGTATATTGATCTAATCAATTTTATAGACTTTCAAGGAGGTTTCTGGGAAAAGCTTGAAGGCAAGGCGGTGGGTGTTGTCTACATGGACTTTAGCAAGGCATTTGACAATGTTCTGCATGGGAGGCTGGTCAAGAAGTTTCAGTCCCTTGGAATTCAAGATGAGGTAGTAAACTGGATTAGACATTGGCTTTGCAGAAGAAGTCAGAGTAGTTGTAGATGATTGCCTCTCCGGCTGTAGATGTGCTGCAGGGATTGGTGTTGGGTCCGTTGTTTATCATCTATATTAACGATCTGGATATTGTAGTTAACTGGATCAGCAAATTTGTGGGTGACACCAAGATTTGTTGTGTAGTGGACAGCAGCAAAGGCCATCATGGCTTGTGTGGAATCTGCATCAGCTGGTGAAATGGATTAAAAAATGGCAGTTGGAATTTAATGCAAAACAAAAAGAGTTGCACTTCAGAACAATCATCCAGGGTAGGTCTTAAACAGTGGGCAGTAGGACACTGACGAGTGCAGTAGAACAGAGAGATCTGAGAATACAGATCCATAATTCATTGAATGTGGCACCACCAGTTAGATACGGTTGTAAAGAAAGCTTTTCGCACATTGGCCTTCATAAACTAATTGAATTGACTTTATTACTTACCTCCTTCATATACATGAGGAGTAAAAATCTTTAGTTGCATCTCCATCTAAATGAGCAATTTATAGTAATTTATAATAAATGGTATATACACAGGATAGTCAATATAACATAGAAATACAGTTATGTCAGCATGAGTTAAGCAGGGGGCTTAGTACACAGCCCTGAGGGGCATCGGTGTTGAGGGCCAGAGGGGCTGAGGTGAGGGAGCCCAGTGTTGGGATGTTATGTTTAAATAGTACAAGATGTTGGCAAAGTCTAATTTGGAGCATTGTGAGCAGTTCTGGTCATCTACCTACAGGAAAGATGTAAACAAGTGAAAGAGTGCAGAGAAAATTTTCAAGGATGTTGCCAGGACTTGAAGGTTGAATAGGTTAGGACTTTGTTCCCAGAACATAGAAGGTTGAAGGTAGATTTGATGGAGGTGCTGTTGCGTGAATGAAGTCACCAGAGAAAATCACTGGTAGATACAAAGCCGCTTCTTTGTTTGACAAAACGAGGTGCAGCAGGTATCCTATGGAGATGATTTCAGTTGAAAGGTCTGGCTGGCCCAATGTGGGGCTCGATATTTTAGGTGCCTAACATCAAAGGGCAACTCCATGTTTACTGTGCTTTCTTTGAAACTACATACAACCTTCATACCTCCTGATCGGCATCTACACCACAGACATACAAATAAATTTTAATCAGCATTGCCTGGGATTCACGGCTTTTAGGAACCCACGTTCAGAGCTGCATTCCAAGTTAAATCCATAATACATTTTCAGATGTGAAGACTGATACCCAAAGTCAATTGCTAAATGTATTTGTCCTAAACTCAAAAATCTCTCTAATAAGAGGTATGCAAAATTGGGGTATGAGAGGTATAGATGGGGTAAATGCAAGCAGGCTTTTTTCTACTGAAGTTGGGTGAGACTAAAACTGGAGATCATAGAAGGCAAAATGTTAAAGGGGAACTTTGCTCAGGGTGGTGAGTGTGTTGAACAAACTGCCAGTGCAAGTGGTCGATGTGAGGTCAGTTTCAACATTTAAGAGAAATTTGTGTAAGTACATGGATGGGTTGCTGTGGGAGAGCTATGGTCTGGGTGCAGGTTGATGGAACTAGGCAGATGATTGGATTGGCATGACTAGATGGGCCAAAGGTCCTGTTTCTGCTGTAATGTTCTATACTCTGACTGCATCAGATGTGCTTCCTATTTACTAAAGATTTAGCATTAATAAGCTGACACATTTTGTTTTGATATTATTGAGAATGTCTGAAGGACAAAAGTTGCGTTGTAAAAAAAAATTATTTGCAAAAAAAAGTTCCCCAAATATAAATGATGAGGTTGCATTAACTTGTATTTCCATTGTGTACATATAGCTGTACTGGGCGTTAGTGGCTTTGCAGCAACACTTGGGTGAAAGCAGGATATTGATCTGATAAAAGGCAATGTTCAAAATACATTTATTAAAGTATGTATACTGTATACAACCTTGAGATTTGTCGTCCTACAGACAGCCACAATTCAGAGAAACCCAGTAGAACCCATTAAACAATTAAATACCCATTGTGCAAAAAAAGAACAAATCGTGCAAACAAAAAGTAAGCAAGTAACATTCAGAACTAAAGTTAAAAAAAGTGAGGAATGTGTATCAAGATTTGCGTCTGTCTGATTTATCAGAATGCTCCCTCGACATTGTTAATTAGTTCTTTGCAGTCATGGTAATAGGCAAGGAGGATACTTCTGAAAGAATTGTTACAAGCTTCCGTAGGGGTTCCCAACTTGAGGTCCAAAGACCTTATGGTTAATGGGAGGGGTCCATGGCATAGAAAAAGGTTGGGAACCTCTGACCCTACAGGTCCTGCATCTTGCAGTAATTTGTTGTCAAATGTAGACTCTGGAGATTGAGAATGGCCTGGGCAGGCAGAGCCTGAACATGGCAGCTGGGTGGGTTGTTGAATTACTGTATGTACTCCTGCGGTATTTACTTGGATAATTTTCACTTGCTGTCCAATTACTTGCCCATCAGAATCCATCTCCGCCATTTTGAGTAGTCTTGGGCTCGGGATTTTCATGACTTGATGTGGATGTTGTATTTTTTCCCCTAATAAGACTGAGGAACATCATTGAAGTTTATTTTCTGACCTGGAACTTACATGAAGTGATGGAGCTCTTGAATGCCTGCTTTTGTAAGTGTAATAAGACCACAAGACGTAGGAGCAGAATTAGGCTATTTAGCCCATCGAGTCTGCTCCGCCATTCAATCATGGCTGATCCCGGATCCCACTGGCCCCCATGCACCTACTTACTCGCCAGATCCTGCCATGCATGCATGCCAATGATGTAGCCTATGCATTGGGGTTGGGTATGTAAATCAAGCCTTGATATTGAACTGGAAAAGTGCAGATCCCACTTTTGTGCAGCACACACAATAACTGGAGGAACTCAGCAGGTTGGGGAGCATCAATTGATGGAAATAAACAGTTGACGTTTCAGCTGAGTCCCTTCAGGATTCCGTTGATATGGAGTCTGGTGGGCAAATATTGACCATTTGACCTGTCTGTTTTGGTCGGGTTTTGAATGTTGTTGCTGAATAGATGCAGGTGACGTGCAAATATTGCATTGCATTAATGACATTGAATGGGTCAGGCAGAGTTACTTGTTGCTGAGTACCAAGTGACTGGTTCGTGTTGCTGATTTATGTGTTGTGGTTATGATCCCAGCCAGTCAGTATTGACTAAAATGTGTTTATGTTGAGGGATGTATGTATCTGCCCCAAGCTGCAGGCATTAAAACCGTGAACTGTTGAATGTAAACTGTCAATAACCTGTTTAACTTCCAGCTCTCTTGTGCTGATGTAGAAGTTGATGTGATATGATATAGATGAGTGAGAGAAATGTAAAGAAATTGTGTATTCTGGTAAATCTAGCTGACAAATATGTGTAATCCTGTCACTCAGCCACTTTCACTATACACCCAAGTACAAATTGTGGCATTGCAATACTAAAACTCTGAACTCCTCAGATGAACAGTTCATGTACAATGCAGATGCTTAATAAACTTCAGTTTCCTTGGAATCAGTTTTAAAAATAGAAAGTTGGGTAATTAATGTCACCACACATTAACAAAGTGCAGAAGGCTTATTGTGTGAAATAACTGAAAAATAATTGGTAATAGATTAACATTATCACAGGCAATGTACAACTAGTGAAGACCAACCTTGTTTTGAGACTTGACATGCTTCTCAATATGCTGCATTGAAATGGTTTGCTTTTGAGCATAACCAGGACAGAGAAACAAGGGGTGGGTGTGCCAATCTGGAAATGTACAGATATTTTTAATGCAATGTTAATAGTCCACAGTAACCTGTTTTTAAATTTCTATTGTACATAACACAGTACTGGCACTAACAAGTGGAAGTGACTCCTTGCTTTCACAAGGATCTTGCATACTTTGCATCTTTTGGAATTAAAGTGGTCAGCTGTATTGACAGCAGGTAGAAGTTTGATTTTAAATTATGCCTGTAGTAAATGCAACCGTACTATTTCTTGACTTTGTGGCCTATAGTTATTTGCAATTTTCTGAGGATAAGAAATTGTTCCATTATTTGTGAGAAATTGGTATGAGTGGGTTGAGAGCATTAGCTTGTGCACAATGAATGTCTGCTGGATGTTCAGCAGGCAGGTTCATAACGTCAGTCTGTGCAATGCTTCTTTTACCAGTGCAAGAACTTTTTTTTTTAATCAACGTCTGTCTTAATATTGCTGCACACTCATTTAGCAGCAGGAACGGCTATGCCACTAGTGGTACTAGGGATCACCAGCAAAGGCCAAGTTAGTGGGTGGTTACTTGAGTGTCTGATGTTTGTGTTTTCAGTTGCAAAGCACCCTGATCAATTCAGATGGTTTCTGCACAGACTGATTATTTCAGGGCAAGGATAGATCAGGCATTAACACAATTTAGAGACTGAGCTAAGGACATTCAGAACAGGGTAAGCTTCTGGGACTGGGAGGAGGTTAAGGTACTCAGCAGATCACATGAACCCAAGATGTTAAGTGCTTCCTGAAACTGGTCCTGCAACAGAATCTGAGAGGACTGCATGCCATTGAAAGTATCCTCACTGAAATCTAAAACCTTCAGAATTGCAATGGAGGTGGGGTGAGTGGGGGGGCGGGGTTTGCAGGCAGTGTGTTGGTGGTTGTCAGTGTGACTGGCAATTAACTTGAATTTGTCTGGCACTGCACAGACTAGAGCTTGAGATCTTTGTACTGTCTCACCATTCACCTGCCCACAACAGGGGAGGTTCATTGTTAAATTTATTCCACATTGCCATGAGCAAATGGGCAGAGTGAGATGGAAGTTCTGTGCCAATTGCTGCTTTGTAAGATGGTGCAGTCTGTTGTTGACTGTTAACCTGTTGGCATTGCAATGAATACTGTAATCATAGGGTTGTTGATCTTTTGGTGGAGGGGTTTGGCATGTCCTTGGAGGATGTCTTCAAACAGATTTTGATTCTGTCTGGCAGTTGATGGCAGCTGCCCATGTACTTTCAGCAGATTGACAGGTAGAAAGATGAATGTTTTTTTTTCTGAAATACCCTTGAATGTCATTTGTAGTTCACAATGTGACAGCAGTTTTAATACAAGTGTGACCCTGCTTCATTTAAATCCTGGAAGTTGAACCAGTGTACAATGGAAAATGAAACATCAGGAGTTTTCTTGCATTTGAATGTTGACTGCCATTTCCACAATAAAAAGGCTGAGCTCCAGCTTGAAGCCAACATGTATACTATTAGGGTCAAACTTTCCTTTGCTTCCCAATGATCTAGTCCACCAAGCATTGTCGTTACATGTGACAGTTGAATATTTTCTGTAAGCTGACCCATCAATATTGAATTGTCTGCAACAGAAGTTGTATGCAGTTTCTTGAATAATCTAACTTCACCATTTTTGCTTTTTCAGTAGTAGTTACCACCATCTCTTTCGTGAAGCTTGGGAAATGCAGGAGTAGGTGGATTCTTCAAACTTGCCCTTCACTTTCTAGTTTCCTTCTGCTGCCTAGATTTGAAACTCACTTTCCCCTCCAAGAGAGAATGGTCAATGTCATGGAGTATCACGCAGTTGGTTGATCATGCATTGTTATGGTTGAACACTGGGCAATGTGTTTAAGCTGAGAAGTAAATGCATGGCCTGCAATACTGCCAAGCATATCAGATGCATTTGGCAAACTATGCAAATTGGTGAATTGATGTTGAAAGATGAAATTTGACCAGAGAGGCTAGTGATCTGATTGTTGAGAAGTGGCATTGGATGGTGTATTCATTACTTTGATTACTTGAGTAAGCCTGTAGAGCTTTCTGCTATCCTTGGTCTTGAACTAAACTTCAACTACTTTCTTTTCCCCTTGCTCTTTGACAATATGCCTGGAGCTGTCCCACTGAGAAGTAAGGGCTTACTTTATTTCTTTCACTTTCCAGCAAGCCATTGAGTAAAGCTCCTGAAAACATGGGAGCCCCTTCTCTCTTAAAAGGAGATTAGCTGGCACCAGGTCACCTGTTACCTTGGCATCACACACTCATCCTCTCAAATGTTGAATTGTTCCAGAACTTTGGATAATTTGAACTGCAAACATTGCTCTTTTAATTAAAAGATTTTTAAACATTGATTGGCCTTGTTGTTGCTGAGCATTTTAAATGAGCACTGTTGATTAGAGCAATTTTGATGTACTGTGGCAATATGCCAAGAAACTTGTTGCTGTACTTAAAATTTTGTATGATTTAGGCTTCAGAATAGAAGAGTACAGGCACAGGCCCTTTGGGACATGATACCTGCACTGACCAGATTGGCAGTCAGTAGAACATTCCTTTTCTACCCTTCCCCCCCCCCCCCACCCCCCACCACCAATCGTGTCAAATTTTGTCTCGAACTTAACTCACCTTGGATCCATTGTGACTTTCTGGACCACCCTATCATGAGAAATATTGTCAGATTCTTTACTCAGTCCATACCCTAGTTGCCTCTTCAAAAAAAATAATGATCAGATTTGTGACTGATGACCTCCCCTTCAGAAAGCCATGCTGACTATCCCAAATGAGTGAGGCCTCCATCAGTCAGGGTCGACCATGGATGTTGCATTCCAGCAGTCTGGAGACACAAGCCTGGACAGTACAACATGGAGAGCAATCTGTTGCCCATGTAGCCAGCTCCCTCTCTCCATGCATCTGAAACCAAAGGAGCGGCAGAACCCGAAGGCAGAGACCAATACAACTTGGTGCCAGCAGCGTTGTAAGAGTTACCAGATAGTGTTCAACTCAACACAGGACTTCCTTGGACACAATTGCTTCAGATTATTTCCTTCTGCATTTACTCCTGAAGCCTTCCCCATGAGTGGGTATAGCCACAAGGCAACGGTGGTTTGAGGTCAGAGTTTTCCTTCTCCTAGAGTCCCATCTGCCTGAAGGGACTAGTTTTAATGCGCCAGTAACCTGCCTTTGCCCCTTCTGTCAGTGGAAATGGTTCCGCCGGGCCTGCTAGCTAAACCACAGGTAAAGGCCAGGAGCTGAACTTGGTTGTCAGAGGCTATTTTGAGGAACATTCAATAGTGGGAGCATATCCCCTTAACCACCTCTGGCTATAACTTGAAGGAACCAAAAAAGTGCATACTTTTTAAAATGTGAATAAATTTTGACCCTAAGAATCTTCCATAATTTCTCTGCTTGTGCATCTTAATGTTTTTCAAGATACCTATCATATCCTCAATATCGACGTCTTAGAATATCAGTATACCTCGCCTCGTTTTAACTCACCTGTGGCAAACTCTTTGAACACTGATACAAGGTACTTAGGCAGTACCTTGCCCACTTCCTGTACCTCTGGGCATGAGTTCCCTCCTTTGTTAAGTGTTCATACCCTTCCCCAGCTACCCTTTTTAATATGTGTATAAAATGCCTTGTCGTAGATTTAATCACTCTAATTTCATGTTTAAGTTCTTTCATGCTCTTTTATACTTTATAAGGACCTTCGTTTTTCTTTTTGACTAAACTTACAATATCTCTCGCTGTCCTTATCTTTCACCCTCACAGGATCATGCAAGTACTGAAGTCCAACCAGCTGGTCTTTAAATTTTTAGTTTAAAAGACTCCTGCATGGCAGATGTAGATTTATGTGCCATTCCACCCCCCCCCACTCTGTTCTCCTCAGTTCCTGTGTAACTAATTCTGTTATAATTACCCTTCCTCATCAAAATGTGCATTTCCCTAGACACATGGCCCTTGAACTGCAGCAAGATGGGAAACCCTGCAATCTACTGAATATAGTGTGAATGTATAAATTGTTTTGAAATCCATGTATTTTGAAAACAGGATGTTCTCTTGACTTTGGGGCTGACATCTTCTTTAATCTGATATATAATTACTTTGTGGGAAGATTGAGTGCAACTCTCGTCATATTACAGGTGTTAAAAATTAATCATTTTCTTTAAGACTAGTAAAACATTGCTTATGAAGAATCATCTTTCCTCTTCCTGTAGTGCATTGTATTTGCTGGAAAGGTGTAAGCCAGGTGACATTTATTATTTTGGAATCTAGCCATGGATGTAGATGTTTCATCTATACAAAGGCATTAAAACCGATGGTGAATCTAACTCTGTTCATTGGTGTAAGTCTTTCAGCAGTGATCACTGTAGGTAGAGGAACAGGAACACAGGAATTTGGGTTAATATTTCTGCAGCCTTACTGCAAACGAAATCGTGTCTAATTGTAGCTCCCAGGCCTCCGGCTGAATTTTGTAACTGAAAGCACATTGGGCATCTTAAAGCTGTTGTGCCTGCTTCAAGTGGTAGGGTTTCCTTTGAGCTGACGTCTTCAAATGTTGGATCCCTTTTGAGGCTCAGTGTACTGTTTACCAATTGATTAGAGTGCTGTTTGATAAGTTCTTAATATCTGAGCAAATACATTAATGCTAGCTTGAGATATATCAGTTCTGAAAACCACCTTACACTGCCTTAGTAACCTGTATCCATGACTTAAACTACCTATTCCATAGACTACAATGCTGTACATTAAATTGCAGGTTGAAACACTAGCCTGGCACTCTTGGAGCCTGCCTGTGGCTAGACCACCAATGTTGCTCCTGATCACCTCTGTCTTCTCTCCCCCAACGTATAGGTTACTCCATTGGTTATGTGAGAGTTCTATTCCTAAGAACAGCCGGTTAACTCAAAGCTTCACTAAATTGCAAAAGCTGTCACTCAGTTGCAAAAATTGTACTGGTAGGTTAATTAGGCACATCTTAGTACAGCTCTTAATTTTGGAACTTTATTAGATCTTAGAATTTATCAGAGCGATTCTGTTCTACAAATCTAAAATATGCCAGATCAAATTTTCAGTCTGTACAATAATCCATTTTATACTTTGCCTCAGGCAAGCAGTGGAGGGTAATAAAATGAAGAATCTAAGGTTTTGCCACTTAAAATCCCGAAAGCTCGGGAACTTTTCTGTAGTACAAAAGACAATGAAAACTGGTTTCTAGGCAAAATAATTTAACCAGAAGAAAGGGAAGGAAGTGGAAGTAGGAAAAAGAAATTGCAAAGGTACTGAGAGAAAATTGGAGAATGTAAAAATGTTAACTTTGTTTGAGGATGGGCAGAATGATTTGTGTGTTCCTCAAGCAAAAACAAAGTAAATGAAAGCTAGAAGTGGGTGCTGATAATTTAGTTAATTATAGAATTACTTTGTGAGAAGTTTCTGGTGACATTTGTACTAACCAATGGCTTGTGACACATTCAGTTGGCTTGGATCAAACCCAAAGCAGGCTAAAATAATGTTTGGTTTCTGCAAACTGAGTTTCATCTGTTGAGGTTGAAGAACTCTAGAACTGCAAATTGCTCTTGTGTCAATGGTGTAGCAACTGAATGAAAAATTGGTGCATGAACGTCACACCTTTAAAGATTGTGGTTATACCATTATTCAGTGCAATTTGATTTTCCTGTCAATTAAGTGTTGGCTGCGATGGTTTAGACCAATATGCCAAATGTTATGAATTTGTTGCTTTCAAAGATTCGAAGTACATTTATTGTCAAAATATGTGTACAACCCACAAGCAGCCACAAAACAAAGAAACACCATGAAACCTGTTCAAAGAAAATATCAAGAACTCAGTGCATGAAAAAAGAACAAATTGTACAGACAGCAAAAAGTGAGCAAATAACAAACATCAAACTAGAGGTCCAGGAGTATTCAGTTTAGTTCCGTTCAGCGACATGTCCCTAGCCGACTGCAGGCCGCAGAGCCGGCCTTTGCCAAAGCGCTGTAGTCCTCACTGATCGCCCCTATAAAACCGCTCAAAAACAGCAAAAAAAGAGTAACCAGAATCCATAAACACATGCAACGTGAGCCTCAGAGTCCCTCAAAATAAGTCCACAGCCGCAAGCTTTGCTAATCAATCTTTGTAATGTGAATCTTGAGACTCTCACTTTTCTCTGACAGCAGCTAGTGCGAGGTAAAGGAAGATGGGTCAAATGCAGACTTGCCTAATCTGTGTTCTCCTGATTGGCTGTTTGTCTTGAACCTTAATCTTCCAAGCTGTCTTTATTCTCCATTCTGTATCTTCACAACAAGGGGAATTGAGTCTAAGAGCAAAGAGGTCCTTCTGCAGCTGTACAGGGCTCTGGTGAGACCACACCTGGAGTACTGTGTGCAGTTTTGGTCTCCAAATTTGAGGGAGTGCAGCGTAGGTTCACAAGGTTAATTCCTGGGATGGTGGGACTGTTATATGTCGAAAGATTGGAGCGACTGGGTGTGTATACTCTGGAATTTAGAAGGCTGAGAGGGGATCTTATTGAAACATATAAGATTATTAAGGGATTGGACACGCTGGAGGCAGGAAGCATGTTCCCGCTGATAGGTGAGTCCAGAACCAGAGGCCACAGTTTAAGAATTAGGGGTAGGCCATTTAGAACGGAGTTGAGGAAAAACTTTTTCACCTAGAGAGTGGTGAATATATGGAATGCTCTGCCCCAGAAGGCTGTGGAGGCCAAGTCTCTGGATGCTTTCAAAAAAGAGATGGATAGAGCTCTTAAAGATAGTGGAATCAAAGGTTATGGGGATAAGGCAGGAACTGGATACTGATAGTGGATGATCAGCCATGATCACAGTGAATGGCGGTGCTGTCTCGAAGGACCAAATGGTCTACCCCTGCACCTATTGTCTATTGTATCCTAAATTGCACCAGATTATGTTCACTTTTTTATTGGCTTGCATTATTTCACTTGCACTTGGCTGTTTTTATTCCTTAGTTTTGTGGCATGTTAGCATTAAAACAATTTCCTGTAATGCCACTTATCTCTTCTCCTTTGATCAGATCTGCTTGGTTTACACCATAGCTCAACTACATGTTAAAGGGTCTGATTTGTACAGTGGTTATCCATTCAAATAAGCTGTGAAAATCTAGAGCTCTTTGGTGGGCAATGCTTTGAAGTACTTTATCTCCAAAAGGATTATATGATGTGGAATGTGATTTTGAAAATATTTCTTTAAAAAATTGTACCTTTCCAAAAAATGCAGCAACCTCGGGTTATAATTACGCCAGGAAGTAGATGAAAATATATTAAGGGTCTTTTAGCTAGTAGAACTGGACTTTTAGTGCATACTTGGTAAGTGCAGCATTGTTTTCTTTGCATGCATATCTGCACTATGAATTGACGTATTTGTAAAGCTGGTATACTGTTTTATTTTTTAAGAGTCTTCAGTTATCTCAGTGCCTCAGTTGCTGATGGTTCTGTTTAGCTTGCTGTTACCAAATGCCAATTCAAATTGCAAAAACAGTTCCAGATGTGTTTTTTGTGGCTTTCCACCTGTATTATGGATATTTTGCAATAATGCATTTTCTTCGTTGCACCCCCCCCCGCCCCAAAGGGAAGTTATGATGCTTCACTTCCTCTTGTTACCCTTACACTTCCGCATAAGTGTTTAAAAAATTGGTTTTGAGTCCTAACAACACAGATTGTGGTTCTTGTATTTTCACCCTCAGGCAATCCTAGCATTTCCGGTTACAGAAATGCATCCTTCCACAAATTGTTGCTCAAAATTTTGAGATGTGGAGTAAAATTTGCTCTCATGACATTCAAATAAAAAAAATGAACATTTTCTTTCAATTTGATTCTTGGTGCATATGTAGATGACCCTGTTCAAGTTGGAGAAAGGGGTTATCCTGGAAATTAAAGACCAGATCAGTAAAGACCAGTGGTTGGAGAGATACTTTTTCATAGGTATTATGAGTATTTGGGGAAAATGTGGAAAACGTTTCATATCAGGTCCCTTTTAAAACTTTCCCCTGTCATCCTTAATTTTGCAAACGAGGAATTCTGCAGATGCTGGAAATTCAAGCAACACACATCAAAGTTGCTGGTGAGTGCAGCAGGCCAGGCAGCATCCCTAGGAAGAGGTACAGTCGCAGTTTCGGTCCGAGACCCTTCGCTTAGCAGAGTGGTGGTAGAGGGGAACTGATTAGGTCTGGAATTAAAAAAGAAGCGGAGAGCTTTGAGACCTTCCTGATAGGGGATGGAAATATATAGGGACTGGACATCCATGGTGAAAGTAAAGCGATGGGGGCCAGGGAACTTAAAATCATCGAAAAGTTTCAGAGCGTGAGAAGTGTCACGAACATAGGTAGGAAGGGATTGAACAAGGGGGGATAAAACCGTGTCGAGGTATGCCGAAACGAGTTCGGTGGGGCAGGAGCAAGTTGAGACAATAGGTCTGCCAGGACAGGCAGGTTTGTGGATCTTGGGTAGGAGGCGAAGGGTCTTGGCCCGAAACATCGACTGTACCTCTTCCTAGAGATGCTGCCTGGCCTGCTGTGTTCACCAGCAACTTTGATGTGTGATCCTTAATTTTGGGCAACTCTACCCCGGGGAAAAGACTGTTACCTTAATCACAAGAGATTCTGCAGATGTTGGAAATCTTGGAAACACCCACCCACTTTCCCTTCCATCTGGTCTCAGCTATCACCTGCCAGCTTGTACTCCTCCCACCTGCCCACCTTAATCTGGCTTCTGCTTCCTTCCTTTCCTGTCCAGATGAAGGGTCTCAGCCTGAAACGTCAGCTGTTTATACCCCTCCATAGATGCTGCCTGACTTGTTGAGTTCCTCCATCATTATATGTTGCCATTCACCTTATAATTTTAAAGATTTCTTTAATATCATCCATTATTCTCCTACATTCTGAGGAATAGACCTAGACTGGCCAACCTCTCCCTACAGTCATGGCAACATCCTCATTAATCTTCACTCTTTCCAGTTTAACCACGGGTGACCAAAGCTATACCCACAACTCCAAATGTGGCCTCAACAACAACTTGTAAAACTGCAGCAGAATCTGCAACTCTAATTCTCAAAGCCCTGAATGAAGTGTGCTAGGTGCTGCCTTTACCACCCTACCTGTGACACCACTTTCAGCAAACTTGTGCACTTGAGAGTTGGAGAAAACTAGTTTCAATTCGTAATTTTTAACTCCGTTTTGCAGTAAATCCAAAAGGTATCAGCTCTACCATTTGCAAAGACATCTACTTGTAGAGAAAGCAATGCCAGAATGATCGGAGAGGCTCTTGGGATAATGTTTCTACATTAAAAACATGGAAATGTAAGTGACTAAAGATGAACTTAAAATCTGTATGTGGTGTTAGTCTTTGGAATGGTGTTCAGCAAAGATTGTCAAGACCAGTTTAAAAAAGGCAGTATAAAATGGTCAGAAAAGTTTCTAGAAAAACCATACAGACTGTGGCAAATTTTGATCCAGATTTTGAAGGAAATAAGAAAGGCTGTTGTTGGAAGTAGTTATGCCCAGCCTTTTTATAAAGTACTCTCAATACTTAATGCAGTTTCACAAGTAACAATCCACTTCAGGTCTATAAACAGCTGCCTGCATCAGATATTTACTGCTGTCTCCATAGATACAGAATGTGCAGGCCAGAGTTTCAGATAATGAATACAGAATTGCTCTGTATATGGCACAGCTGAAAGTGTATTTGGGCAAATACTGTAGAATTCCTGAATTTTAAATAAGAATACAAACTTGCATCATTATTGTATTTTTTTGCTCTTTGGCCCATTGTTTTAACTTCCCTACCAGCTTCCTGTGAAAACCCAATTCCCTCTATCTCTCATGCTTGGGTTTTCCATTGATCTATCCATGTGGAAATTAAGGGAGCAAAATCTTGGTCTTGATGAAGGGTCTCTGCCCCAAACATTGACTGTTCACTCTTTTCTATAGATAGTCCTGACCTGTTGAATTTCTTCAGCTTTTTGTGTGTGTTGCTTTGGATTTCTAGCATCTGCAGATTTTGGCATGCTTGTGAAAATCTTGAGCTTTTTCATGTTACGTTCTTGTACATGTATTGATATAGAACCATAGAACACCACACAGAAAACAGGCCATTCAGCCCTTCTAGTCTGTGCCGAAACATTACTCCCCTAGTCCCATTGACCTGCATCCAGTCCATAACCCTCCAGACCTCTCCCATCCATGTACCTATCCAATTTATTCTTAAAACTTGAGTGAGCCCGCATTTACCATGTCAGATGGCAGCTTGTTCCACACTCCCACCACTCTCTGAGTGAAGAAGTTCCCCCTAATGTTCCCCCTAAACCTTTCCCCTTTCACCCTAAAGCCATGTCCTCTTGTATTTATCTCTCCTAATCTAAGTGGAAAGAGCCTATTCACATTTACTCTGTCTATACCTCTCCTAATTTTGTAAACCTCTATCAAATTTCCCCTCATTCTTCTACGCTCCAAAGAATGAAATCCTAACTTGTTCAATCTTTCCCTGTAACTCAGCTCCTGAAGACCCGGCAACATCCTAGTAAATCTTCTCTGCACTCTGCTATATTGGATTATTCTTGTTTACTGTTTGTAACAAAATAGCACAATTAATGTTTAGGTATCATCTAGTTCCAATCAGTGTGTCATAATAGAACTGAGAATTTTCTTAATTTGAAGTATCTGTAGCTTTGAAAGCACTCAAACTTTCAAATATGCTTGTTTTTCAACTGAAGTTAGTGAAACAGTTTTACCATTCCTATATGCCTTGTGTTGCTGTCACCTTTAATTGTGTAAATGAAGATGTGAAATGACATGTGTATGTACTGGTTACTTTCTTTCAGCCAAAATTTGTAGATGTGAAACTTCATACTTTTGCCATTCCTCTTGAGCCCCTAGATGGCATACATGATGTTAGTAATTTATTATGCACCACGTCACAGCCTTGCAAGATGTTGCTTCCACTAATTTGCTTAAAAAAATATAATAAGTGCTTAATTGCTTTTTAAACTGAAGTCTATGCATTAAGCCATAGACTGAAGTATTTCCCAGCTGATCTATCGTTTATGCTGAGTTTAGTAAGAGTAGCCAAGGGCAGTTACAGGATACTGCTAAAATTAGTAATTTTTGAGCAGTGGAAAATACGCTTAAAATGTTAAGGCTGTGATAAAGGGCCTCATCAAATTGACAGAATAATCTTTGTACTGATCAGAAATTAACCCAATATGATCCACATATGGCTGCATACTAGGAACAAAACCATATGAGATAGATGGACGAGTTGTCTTTCATATAATGTTTGGCAGTCGGCCACATCTCACAGCCTGAATCTCATTCAGATTGACACTGCACATGTTATTGCAGCAGCCTGCTGCTGGAGTAAGTGGCCGTGAGTTTGCTTCAGCAATCAAATGTAGAAAGTGTATTCAAACTAATGCAGCTAGACCTAAATTGTAGACATGAATTTGATTATATTGGGATATGAGTTTTAGATATTCTGTCTTGAAACTTCATATGAGTGGTATCTTGTAGAATGGGAATAGTCAAGTTGTAACAGTAGTAGTAAGTGCTCTGGATTAGCTTTCAGTAAACTGGCTTATTTAATAACAAATTCACTTTCCTGCCCAATCCCCATATCTTCACTTTATTTGTTCGACCACCACACTATCTCTTTCACACATGCCTTCATCCAGTTCCTGTGAAACGACTTAACCTGCATGAGGCAATGTGGATCCAGATCAATTAATATACCCCTTAGCCTCGGTGAGATTCAAAAATAGTTCATTAAATTTCATGGTTTCATATCAGATTCATATGTACTTATAACTGCCCCATCTATCTCAGCATTATATTAAGTCAGTCAGCATCCACTGCACCAGCTGCAGTGTATTTCAGGGACTTGCTACTCAGCAGAAATGAGAATTCCTAAAAAGGTCCATTCTTGAAAAGCTTAAGTTATTTAAGCTAAGAGTAGCTTTTCTTGGATCTTCTCTGCCCACTAAGATGGGATCTGGGCCAAAAGTGGGCACTGTACTCGTAACATTCTTTGGAAGATTAAAAGTATCTCCTTAGAATACTTGTCATGGTAACTGGGAAGCAATTTGATGTGTGAAGATATATTTACCCATGTTACTTGGCTTTTTTTGAGTTGGCTAAAAAAAAACAGCATTGTTATTTTTAGATTGGACTATATGCTGGGCCTTTAATACTCAATTTACTTTCTGAAGTAAAAGTACAGGTGGCCTCCGTTTTCCGAACGCTCACTTTACAACACCTCGCTGTTATGAAAAAAGGCAGCGCGTGCCCAAACAACCAAGCTCCTTCCCCGGAACTGCATTTCTAGCCGGCATTGCTTAAACACGTGCTTTATCTCGATTTATTTTGTGCATCCGTTAGCAAGATGAGTTCTAAGGTATCGGAAAAGCCTAAAAGAGCTCATAAGGGTGTTACATTTAGCGTAAAACTAGACATAATTAAGCGTTTCAATCGTGAATGAAGTAAGGACATTGTCCGCACATTGAACTTGCCTGCGTCCACCATTCACACTATTTATACACAGAGAGAGAGACCCTGAGAGCTGCCAATGTTACTGTTGGTTCTGCTCATAGCAAAGTGGTCTCTCTTAATCGGCATCCAATAATGGATAAAATGGAAAGTCTATTGCTTGAGTGGATTGATGGGTGTACAAATCGTGGTGTTCCGTTAAGTTTTCTTATACTTAAGGAGAAATCAGTCAGTCTTTTTAATAAGCTGAAACAGAAAGCACTGGACGATAGTGATGAAAATGTTGCGAAAGTGGAATTTAAAGGTAGTCATGGGTGGTTTGATCGGTTTCTGAGGCGGGGGCAGCTTCAGAGTTTAAGCAGTGGTCCCCAACCTCCGGGCCTTGAAGAATGCAGTGGTGTAGCAGTAGTCAGAATGCACACAGCACATCTTTAAGAAAAAAGCTGAAATAAACAAGCTAATTAATTAGGTGCTGCCCAGCACGCAAATGTCGGCCCTGATCCGAGGTGAATGCTGATTGCGTCAGATGGTTATTCGTATAAGCAAGTGTTTTAACTGTGATGAAACTGCAATTTATTGGAGTCTTCCCGATTCTGGTAAGTGAAACTACACTGTACATACATTATTTCTACTTTATATAGGCTGTGTATTTTTATGTGCTATTTGGTATGATTTGGCAGCTTCGTAGCTTAAAGGTTACTGGAGAGAGTGTTTCTGCCGAGAGCACTTCCGTGAGATTTTCGCTGCGCTGGACAGTGCTGCAGAAAAGTATTTCTACTTTATATAGGCTGTGTATTTATTATATCATTCCTGCTTTACTATATGTTACTGTTATTTTAGGTTTTGTGTGTTATTTGGCATGATTTTGTAGGTTATTTTTTGGGTCTGGGAACGCTCAAAAATTTTTCCCATATTAATAAATGGTAATTGCTTATTCACTTTACGACATCTCAGCTTACAAACTGTTTCATAGGAACGCTCTACCTTCAGATAGCGGGGGAAACCTGTATGTCAATGTGTATGGTTTAGCACTGATTAATTTAAAAAAAACCTAAACCTCATAGTTATTGAAACTTTAAATTCAATGCCTCATGTTCTAATAGCAGCAACTTGTAGGTAATTTAAAATAATATAACATGTTTAAATAAATTGAAAAAGTACCCTCTGCTAAATGCTACTTTTTAAAATAGTGAAGTTCTAAGTTAAGTAAAAATACAAATGAAAATTACCATTTTGAGGAATTTGAGAATTATGAGTGCAAAGTAGTTATCCCATTCATTTGCAAACAGGAGAAAATCTGCAGATGCTGGAAATTCAAGCAACACACACAAAATGCTGGTGGAACGCAGCAGGCCAGGCAGCATCTATAGGAAGAAGTATAGTCGACGTTTTGGGCCGAGACCCTTCGTCAGGACTAACTGAAAGAAGAGATAGTAAGAGATTTGAAAGTGGGAGGGGGAGACCTGAAATGATAGGAGAAGACAGGAGGGGGAGGGATGGAGCTAAGAGCTGGAAAGTTGATTGGCAAAAGGGATACGAGACTGGAAAAGGGAGAGGATCATGGGATGGGAGGCCGAGGGAGAAAGAAAGAGGGAGGGGAGCACCAGAGGAAGATAGAGAGCAGGCAAGGAGTTATTGTGAGAGAGACAGAGTGGAAAAAGGGAAAAATAAATAAGGGATTGGGTAAGAAGGGGAGGAGGGGCATTAACAGAATTTGGAGAAGTCGATGTTCATGCTATCGGGTTGGAGGCTACCCAGACGGAATATAAGGTGTTGTTCCTCCAACCTGAGTGTGTATGATACCCCAGACAGTCCTTCCAGGTGAGGTGACACTTCACCTGTGGGTTGGTTGGTGTGACATACTGCATCTGGTGCTTCCAGTGCAGCCTTCTATATATTTGTGAGACCCGACGCAGACTGGGAGACTGTTTCACTGAGTACCTACACTCTGTCCGCCAGAGAAAGCAGGATCTCCCAGTGGCCACACATTTTAATTCCACATCCCATTCCCATTCTGATGTGTCTCTCCATGGCCTCCTCTACTGTCAAGATGAAGCCACACTCAGGTTGGAGGAACAACATCTCGTATTCCGTCTGGGTAGCTTCCAACCTGATGGCATGAACATTGATTTCTCTAACTTCCATTAATGCCCCTCCTCCCCTTCCTACCCCATCCCTTATTTATTATTTTCCCCCTTTTTTCTCTCTGTCCCTCTCACAATAACTCCTTGCCTGCTCTCCATCTTCCTCTGGTGCTCCCCTCCCCCTTTCTTTCTCCCTCGGCCTCCCGTCCCATGATCCTCTCCCTTCTCCAGCCTCGTATCCCTTTTGCCAATCAACTTTCCAGCTCTTAGCTCCATCCCTCCCCCTCCTGTCTTCTCCTATCATTTCAGATCTCCCCCTCCCCCTCCCACTTTCAAATCTCTTACTATCTCTTCTTTCAGTTAGTCCTGATGAAGGGTCTCGACCGGAAACGTTGACTGTACTTCTACCTATAGATGCTGCCTGGCCTGCTGCGTTCCACCAGCATTTTGTGTGGATCCTGTTCATTTGGCAAGCGTCACAGTTTCAGTTACTCTGAAGGAGAATGGATATTTATTGAGAAATTCTAATGCAGCCTGTTCACTTACAGGTTTTTTGACATAATATCCTTCCTTGCTATTTAAGAAATGACTGGCAATTGTTTCAGTATATTATTGAACCAGCTTCCTCTGTGTAAATGTAATTTTATTCCTGTGACTAAGTGCACAATATTTAAAAAAAACCTACTGTGCCAGTTTTCAAAACACTGTGCGCTTAGTCAAATCCATCCATTTCTTATTTATCTTTGCATATGCACATGTACGGCACAACTGTGACAAACCTTTCTTTCTGATAGTGCAGGTATACCATACAGATTTATTTGGTTGGTTTGAACTATGGAGGTGTATTGATCAGACCCCAGCTGCTAAACCAGCTTTTGCTGTGTTCAGGTAGGTCTGTTCCCCGAAGAGATCGATGAGGAAAAAGTTCTGTCTGAGGGTTGGTGATTTCTGAGTAACCTTTCACGTAACGTAAAGGCAAGAAGGATGTGTCATTTTTTTTGGATATTTCTGAAAAATATTGGTGAACTTTAGGTGTTGTGAATACCTTCTGCATCAAGATTTCATTAAGTTATAATCAAACAGTTGCAGTTTGTGGTCATAGAAAAACCACGTTCATAACTAGAGAGCAGTAAAAAAAAAACACACCCTCTATTCCTGTCTGTCTTGAAAGTATTCACTTATGGTTAGTCATCTGTTAGTCTCATACTTGAATTTCTCAAAAAGCTTGTTACCTTATATGGATCAATAAG
Organism: Mobula birostris; assembly: GCF_030028105.1. NCBI lineage: Eukaryota > Metazoa > Chordata > Chondrichthyes > Myliobatiformes > Myliobatidae > Mobula > Mobula birostris. The sequence goes on from NC_092373.1 coordinate 179,048,124, forward strand.
TGATTTTATTATTGGCCTTTTCTCTCCCTCACTCTTCTGTCCTCTCCAAGAAATTTTAGTGAAGTTATTTAAACCCTGACTACACTCTCTTTATAGTTAAAGAGCAAGCACCATTGTTTTATGTGGTAGACGGGCATCTGTTGTGTTGCTATTTGTTAAATCAATGTGAACAGTGCAATATTCAATCACTATCAGATTAATGTTGGCAAGGCCTCATTAGTGTTTCAGCTTTCATACTGGTTCATTAATGCTAGTTGGTGTATAGTGATGAACAGGTAAGGAATGCTAATGACATGTTTGCCTATCACACTATCAGCTGGGCACACAATCAAACTACAGTTCATCGATCTTTCTTTGTTAACTTGTTCATCGAATTCCAGGTGGGAGGTTTTGTCTTTTGTGGAGTTGGTCATCACAGTCCCCTTTAAGTTTTGCTGTTAAAAACTGAAGAAGGGTTTCTGCCTGAAAGATCAACTGTATTTCTTTCCGTAGTTGCTGCCTGATCCGAGTTCCTCCAGAATTTTGTTTGTTGCTTTGGACTTTCAGCTTCTGAGGAATTTCTCGTGTTTGTCTTTGGAGAGTGTTAGGATCAAGGATTTTCATTTGCGTATACACCCCACTAGCATGCTCTTCGGAGTTTTTATTTCTGCCTGTGGGTTTGCACATGTAGCACTTTAATCAGCTGTTCTGTATCCCTTTCTGGCCACCCTTCAGATTATCAGACCTGCTATGGGTGTTCCTCAGTTGGTGAGTGGTGATGCATGGAAAGTTTTCACAACAAATTCCTGAAAGGCATCTCTGTGCTTCTTCTGAAAGAAAATTCCCTCCTCTTTTGCATTCACATCTTCTAGCATGCACACTCTTGTCTTCATTCATGCAAGTCTTCATCCAGGTAACAGAATTTAAACTTTAAATGCTTGCTCATCATATATACTGGTCATATATATTCAAGGTGGGGGGGGGAATTTAAGGGAGATTTGCGAGGCAGACGGGTTTTAGATTGGTAGGTGCTTGGAACATGTTGTCAGGAGAAGCTGTAGAAGCAGATACTGTAGCAATGTTTAAGAAACATTTCAAAGTTCAAAGTATGTTTGTGTCACCATATGCCTGATATGTTTTCTTGCAGGCATTCACACTAGAACAAAGAAATAGAATCAAAAACTACAAAGACTGGCAAGCAAACACTGCAAAAGAAAATAAATTGAAAATATAAAAGTCAATTAATAATTAGATATGTATTAAATAATATTGAGAACATGAGCTGCAGTGTCCTTGAAAGTGAGTCCATAGGTTGTGTTCAGTGTTGAGGTAACTGAAGTTAGCCACACTGATTTGAGAGTCTGGTTGTAGGGTAATGGCTGTTGCTGTACCTGGTGGTGTGGAACCTAAGGTTCCTGTACTCTTCCCCGATGGCAACAGCGAGAAGAGTGCATGGCTTGTAAGGTGGTTTTTGATGGATGCTGCTTTGATGGATTCATGAACAGGCAAGGATATGGACCTTGTTAATGTAAATGGGAATGGTTTAAATTGGCACATTGGTCAATGCAGATGTTGTAAGCTGAGGGCCTGCAGTGAAGTTCACTGATTTTCTGCTAAGCTCTGTTTTAGTGACAAATGGCAAAATCGTTTGGTTTATTTCAGCAAGGCAGTGGATTAGTGGATTTGATCTCTGATAGAGTAAGGTTCTGCATTTTGTCTAAATTCTGCATTCATTATGGAAGACTGAATAGGTCACGCCAGTGAGATCTGATGCTTTAGCGAACAGCACTTGGTCTTTAATTCAACATAAACGACAAGTTGCTTGCTGATAAACTATTTGTGTTCCTGCCTTTTCAAGAAGAGAATTCTGCAATCTGTTGATAATGTTCATTTGTGGTATAGAATGACTCAGCCAGAATAATTCTAGATGCTACCAGTCCATAAATATTGTCTGTTCCAAGCAGTGTATCAAAGTACAAAATGGCAAGTTTAACATCTAAAGTATTCTGTAGTTAGAGAAAAAGTTTTAATGGTTAAGTACATTGTATCTCATTGGTGGTATTTTAAACACTGATTTGACTTGCACTTCGCTTCTGGAGTGTTGCATTGGTGAAATACCATGTTTAAAGCCACTTGTTAAACCAAGTTAAATAACTTGGTCATGTAAATAACTGCTTGAATGTCCAGTCGTGAGTTGGTTGTTGGCTGAAGATCTGTGTGAATGAAGGCAAAGCATCCATGTTAGAAGATATGAAGCAATTAATTTGTATAAGAGCATTGTGTCTTGGTATTATAAATACAGATTTTTGTTTGGTGTATGCTATGGCATGCTAGTTTTGTTAACTAGGCTATTCCATAAGTTGGTAGTGCTCCTTTAGTCTGGCAGTTGCCTGACTACAATAAAACAGCCTATATTAATGACTTGAATGAAGGAGCAGAGAACTTGCTGTTGATATAAAGATAGGTTGGTTAACACACTATATGGAGGACACAGCTGAGCAAGTGAAATAATGAGTGGGAAGGAAGTTCGCAAGAGTATATTGTGGGGAAAATGTGAAATTATCTACTTTAGAAGGAAGAATGAAAAGATCAAATTATTTCAAAAGTTAGACGGCAAAATATTGTTACAAGGATCTGCGGGTCGAAGTACATGAAACACAATTAGCATACAGGTACAAGAAAGTATTAGGGTAAACCAATGAACTGTACACCTTAATTACAAGGGGTATGAGGTGTACAGTTTTGGTCACCACCTTTAAGATGCTTGCATGGGAGGAAATGCAGAAGAGGCTCATTAGGTTGATGTCTAATGTGAAAAGATTAACATATGATAGAATATTGTGCCAATACTGATTGGCATTTAAAAGAATGGAAGATTTAATTCAAATTGATAAGATTTTGAGGGAGAGTGACAAGCTGGGTATATCGTCCATTGCAGGCATCTTGGGTATACAAGGTGCTACCTATTTTAGACAATTGTGGGTAATAATTTCTTAGGGTCATGGATCTTCAGAATACTCCAGAAATTTATTGAATTTATATGAGGCAAAGAAATTGGTAGGGGAGAGAATAATCATGACCAGCTTCTCAGCTAGCTCCTTTGACTTTTTTTAACATTGGTCCACTGACATACACACCTCATCCAGTTACAATGGAAAACCATTAACATCTCTTCAACGCTTGGATTCTTATTTTCATGCTTTCGTTTTTGGGACGTTGTGCCTTGCATAATGCCCATTCTTTTCACAGTTTATCTTGCAGATGTATCAAGCGCGCAATTGTAGATTTCAGCACTCAAGTTATCTCTGCCAGCTGACGATGACTGGCGTTAGGCAGATGGCTTTCAAATTGGTCCAGTAAGTCAAAAAAAAAGACGAGGGGAATCCCGGCTATTTTCTCGATTAGTTTTTGTTCTTTAAGAATTGTCCCAAATAAGTAGCTGTCCCGATTAACCGATGGGACCAATTAACCCTAATCCACTATATTTCAATTCAGGACCTGAAACGTTGCAGTTATGTTAAAGTTGCTGTTAACTCGTTAGATTTTCAAGTAGAATTATCAGGTTTGGGTTTATTGTCATTGGCAGTCATGAAATTTGTTTTTTGTGGCAGCAGTACTATGCAGGAATAACAAATTACTGATCAGTTACAATAAAAAAAGAGCAATAATGAGATAGTGTTCATGGATTCTTGAATTATTCAGGAATATGGTAGAGGGCTAGGAGCTGTTCCTAAAACTTTGAATATGGGTTTTGAAGCTCTTGTACCACCTCTCTGATAGTAATGAGAAGAAAGTATGTCCTGGATGGTGAGGGTCCTTAATGATGGGTGCTGCCTTCTCAAAGCACCAATCTTGTACCTTTTATCACTGGGGTAGAAGGTACAAGTGCCTCAGGACCAGGTTCAAGAGCAAACATCAACTGTCAGGCTGTTGAATAAAGGGAGATAACTACGCTCACTTGCCCCATCATTGACATGTTTCCCACAATCAGTGATTGTACTTTAACGATTCTTTATCTTATTATCTCATGTTCCCATTATTGCTATTTATATTTACATTTGCACAGTTTGTTGTCTTCTGCACTCTGGTTGATCTTTCATTGATCCTGTTAAATAGTTGCTATTCTATAGATTTGCTGAGTATGCCCACAGCAAACTGAATCTCAAAAAATGAATCCCAGGGGTTGTATATAGAGACATACATGTACTTTGATAATAAATTTACTTTGAGGAAGCTTGTGTCTGTAATGGAGCTGGCTGAATCTACAACTCTCTGAAGCCTCTTTCAGTCCTGTGCATTGATACCACCTCACCAGGTGGTAATGCAACCATTCAGAATGTTCTCCATTGTACAACCTTAGAAATTTGTCAGAGACTTAGGTTGCATAAGAAATCACCTCAAACTGCATACAATAAAGCAAAATGTAATTTTTTGTGAACACCACTTAATATCCTAGTAGTCAAACAATTTATATGAACTATTTTCTCTCCACCAGAATTTCTGTAATGCAATTTGTTCTGCAACGGTTTGCAAAAAAAATTGCTTTTGTAGAACTAGGCAGGCATGTTCATTGAATCTGAAAATGCATCAGATATTCTCTCTGCGCATGCAAGAATAAAAACATTCCTTGAGGGTTTGCTCCTACAATATAATGCCACTGCATTGCCTCTAACTTTCCTACATTTGTAGCATGATACATTGAAAGAGATGTAGGAGTTGCATTTTTGCAGGTAAGTGCTTCATCAGTACACCCATGAACAGCCCGGTCTACCACAATGGATGGTTTACTTATGAGAGCAAGCAAGTACTCCACTAGCTTCAGTCAAACTGCTTATACATGGTGTCTAGGCTTTTGGCTATTGGCTTTTTTTAAAACAATGATTTTACTTGTGGTTAGGCAACATAAACATAGTCCCATATAAAATGCATTTGGATAGAAGTTACTCATTTTGGTTACACATATTTACATTGCACATGTAAGTGTCCCATTTCTTTCCAACACTGCATCCCAGCACATTCCTGAATTCAGACTTGCTTTGCCTTCCCTTTAACCAAAGTGACATTGTTATCTTCGTTTTCAAATTCCTTCATGAATTCTGTGTTTGTATCCCACCAGTGAGGTTTCTGCACATCCCATGATTTAGTGACGAAAGTAATTTGCTCTTCAGTGTCTTTGATTAGTATGTTCCATAGTCTTTTCAGTTCAACATTCCTCCATCTTGCTTCCTGTTTTTCATTTCTGCCCTGTGATTATTCCCAATTTTAACTACATTGCCATTGATACCTTCAAACTACCAAGGGCTTAAACACCCCTCCAATTACTCCTTCACCTTTCCACTGCTCTTAGATGTTCTTTAGAGTTTACTACTTTCACCATGATATTAGATAATCTAATATGTAATGGCTCAAGTATCAAACTTAGTTTGATAATGCTCCCTTCAAATGTTTACAGGACGTTTATGAAAGAAGGACCTTGTATCTTTGACCCAAATTTACCATAGAAATGCTTAAATTAATTTATCAGCAAAGCCTCCTTCCTTTCCTATTAACTATTTGATAACAGTTACTAGGGACACTACACAATTTACAGTTCATTCAATTGCAAATCTGCACTAATGTTCTTGGACAGATTTTTTAAATATTGGGTTTTAATCTTGATTTTTTTTTCAATTGAATGAATTTTTATTTCAATAGGAACATCTATACTCACCATTGGCCAGAGTGCTTGTGCGTTTTAGAATGGCAGTCCAGGAAACCTGATTCTTTTGAGATTTCTTTTTGAAAGATTTGACTTGGGGCAAAGCAGTGCCCCACTCAGCTTGTTTCAGCAATCCTTTTGGTGGGGGAGAGTGGTTTGTACAGTGGTGGGGGTGCCAGTCATGGGAGGACATCTCTCACTATGACATTTTTTATTTTTGAAGTAGTTGAAGTCGTCTGTGGACATTAAATGACATCTGCATTTATTCAGTTGTGATGTGCTTCATTGCGGATAGCAATTGTTTAAGCCATAACAATCAGCATGACAGTGATGGGGTACCGGAGATAATGACCTCTGGAGAAATACTTGGGGTAACAGTATAGGAGAGAAGCTATGCATGATCATGATTGTGTCATTATACTTTGTTTAATTGTTTAAAGTGTAACATGAAACTTTTATCCCTATAACAGCTTTGACATCCTTTCTATGCACGCCTAAGAACTTCACCAAGGAAATAAATTTGAAGTCTTATAAAATGTAGGAAGTTCCCACAAATAATGTGACTAAATATCTTTATCAGTAAAGGTAAATCCTCACCGAATTTCAAAGAAAATACCATGGGGTCTCTACGTAGCCAGAAGAGAGAAGAAGGCCTGGTTAACCTCAAAAATCAGTACTTTCAACAGTCATAACCACTCATCAACCAACTTTCATGCTCAATACTGTGGAAAGAGGTGAATTCACAACTCTGATTCAGCTAAAAATGCCAAGGAATTACAACTCACATTGATAATACCAGGGTGACAGAAAATGTCTGTTATTAAAACAGATTAACAAAATATTCTTTGCCATATTTCTATGCACCACTGAATGTGTAGTCATAGAAGCATTGACAAAGCACTGGAGTAGTTTGACCCCCTTGTCGCTAGCTACTTTTTGCTCCTTGGTTCTAGACTCCTTTTAGCCATCAGAAGTTGACTCTCTGCATCCAGTCTCTCTCATCATACATGAAACAGACCCTTCAATCATGCCAACCGTTGTAAACCTATTTACATTATTTATGTGATCCCTGTTTTATTTCTACCCACCTTCCCATCAGCTCTCCTGAGGGCAATTAATGTCCAATTAACCTAACAACATGTTTGTGATGTGGCAGAAAACAGCATCTGGAGTAAACTCATGCAGCTGCAGGGACAACATTTAGACTCCTCATGGATATCACTAGAAGTTGTGAATGAGCCTGGGTCACTTACTGTGAGGCAGCAGTTCTATTAGCTACCATTATAATTTTCCTTTAAGAATTGCATTGATTTCTGAGGCCCCTTTTTTTTTACTCCACAGAATATAGGTCTAACCAAGCAAATGTTTTGTCTTGTGTCAATTCTGCCATCTCAGGAATCAGTCTCCTAAACCTGCATGCAATACCTTAAGTGGTGTCTCATCAAGGCCCTGTACAACTGCAGCAAGACATCGGTGTTCCTCTTGCAACAAATGCCATATACTCTTCACTGCTTGCTGCACCTGTATGCTTTTCATTAGTGTCCAAGGACACCAAAGTATGCACACAGGAGTACCCAAATTTGCAGACGGCATGGATATTAGTGGTATGGTGGATAATAAGGAAGGAAGAAAATTTACAAGTATGCTGCTGGGATGTAAGGACCTGAGCTATTGGGATTTGATATAGGTATATAAAATTGAGTGGTATAGATCAGCAAGCTTTTTCTACTGAGGTTGAGTGAGATTGGATCTGGAGGTCTTGGGTTAAGAGATGAAAGGAGAGCATGGGGAATTTCTTCACTTGGGATGCTGAGAGCGGAAGTGATGAATGCAAGTTTAATAAGAAAAATTTAAATAAGTACATGCATGGGAGGGGTATGGTGGCCCACGGTCCAGGAGAGAATCTTGTGAAGTTTGCTTCAGATCCACCTCTCCAACCTACTCCCTTGTTTATCATAGAACTAGTATAATCTGGCGTGAGCTCCATAATAATTTCACTTTACCTGACTTCTTTCGGACTCCATCATAGTTTTAAGATTAAAGTGAAAGCAAAGTTGCTTTCAATGGCAAATGGGTGTGGTGTTTAAGTTTTTCTACAATATAGATGAAACTTGGATTACAGATGGAGACAGTGAAAAGCTGTTTATCAGTTAGGTTATCATCCAGCTATTCAGATGTATATTGTTGCTTTGCATTCATTTTGTTTTGACTTGGCACTGATCCATGAGTGAATTTCCATACAGAACTATTAACTGTAGTGAAATGTTTTAATATTTATTCTCCTTGATTGTACAGCTGTCCTTTTAACCAAAACCTTAGCTTTGCAGTGCTGTGGCTTTTGTTTCAGGATCCTGCGTTTCACATCATTGTGGTTTCAAACTTCAGCTTGATGTTGGCTCAGCAAAACCTTTGCTAAGCAAAACTAGAAAGAAGTCTGTTGAAACTTTGAAAAAATTGAAGCTTTAAACAGCTTTTTCGTATTGAAATCTTTGTTTAGGATGAGGAGCCTTCCTATTTCAGTGCTGATTTTTGTGACCTTTTACAGAGAATGGCTTCTGTAAAAGCCAAATTTATACCAAGCCTTTTGAAGGTTACAGTATAGCATTTCAAAGCCCAATGAAGGTGAATTAATACCAGTCCAATGTTAGCTATGGAATTCTGGTGTTTTGCATTTTAAAAGGTGAATGCCAATAGAGCTCCAGTATCATTGCTGGCAGGTTCACAGAACCCACAGTTCATTGTTCTAACCCCTGGAGCGCTCAGAATGAGCCCAGCTGGGTTAATTGAGTGTGAGGCCAGACACTGAGTTGGTTACTAAGAGTGATGGCTGTAAAGAAGGGCTGGGAATGAAATATAAAGCATAGACTGACCTACATCCTGCTCTTTTGAAATTAACAACAAGCAGCTAAAACACGGTGAAGCCAACAAGTGATGCAGCTGGCATGAGGCCTCCGAGACACATTCAGTGGGTCAATTAGATGGTCCTAATCAAAGCCAAGCAAACCTTGTGGATAATGTACCATTTTTTTTGATAATTTCTCTCAAAAAATGAGGTGACAGTCTCTCAGTGATTCCAAGTATTTTGCAGAATATTTGGTAAGAGTATTTCCATTTGCAAAAGTTACTCTATAAATTTTTATCTTCAATTCATCTGTAGGCTTACACCATCATAAAAGGGCAGTTTACTCCAATGGCCAACAACACAAGACTGAGTGAAATGCTGGAACGGTGTAGTCATTGTGAATGTGCTGAAAACAAAAAATGGTTTATGTAAAAGAAACCCCGGCTATTAGTCATCAGCCTTTTAAAATACTGCAAAGGCACTCTTAGAGGTCTATGCAGAATCCAAGCAGAGTGATTTATGAAGTACATTGAATAGAAACATGTTCTAGTATTTCAGAAAGGCCTATAAAAAGACTTTTTACAGCCTGTGGACATCTATTCAGGAACTGCGCGAGAGAGAGAGAGAGACTGTATTATGCTACATTTGCTTAGCTTTGCCTTAGCTGAACTATCAACTATCTCTGTTCTGGTCCTTAAGTAAAACCAGCTTTGCATCTGTTTGACATCTAAAAGTAATTTCAAGAAGATGCAATTGTTGACAACATTTTACATTGTTTTAAAAGGAAAAGAATTTGCTCACTAAGTAAACCTGTTCTCCTGAAGAGTTTATTTGGAAAAATAAATTTGGAATTGTATTTTTCTTTTGCTGCTTTTTTCAATTAGATTTTTTTCCTGGCCATTTGTGTTCCTTATGGTTGTGAATTTGCAGAATACTTCAGGTATAGGTTTTGTGGGTGGTTTTAGTTTCTGTCGTTTGGATTTTCTGTCAAAATATAGATGGTGTGATGGTTTTTACATGCCTGATCATATCTGAGCAGATTGAAGTGTAGTAAACCTGACTGTCTGTCCTGGTTTTAAAGTTGGATATTAATGAGTACACTCGCTGTTGCGAAACTACTGTTTTTTAAGCTTGTTCTGGTTTGCCACTGGTAATTCAAGCCAGCACCGGAGTATTCCAGCTCACTACCTTTCTGAAACTGAAGCAACACAGGCCACTGTATTTATTTCCAGTTCCAGACCACCCACTGAATGTGGGTGACAGTGAAAAACCAGAACCATCTTGACAGCAAAATTCCTCTTATAATTCCTCAAAATTCAAGGTGACCAAGTCAAAAGTGGTTACTCATTGAGAGAATTTTACTAATAAGCGTATTGCATTGCACAGAAACAATTCTATGAAATATTTGCAATCCCTCAACTTCAACCCCTGAAAAGTTCAGGACTCTGAAAATTTTCGGTGTGTCCTGATACGGTTTCGGAATTCAAACCCATGGAGCGTATTGGTAACCATTAGCTTTCTGATCAAAGTTCATTTGCTGAGAATGGTGTGATGGATATAAATTTCTGTTTTTCTGGATCTGTTCATGTGCGAGTGCCAGTGGGACACAATTAAATTTTCTTGGTGTAATTTGACTTTGTCATGTTTCTGAATTGCTGCTGCACTACGAAGCCCACCCTGAAGAAAGTTAAATCTTTGCTTTGGGAGTTCAGAGAAACCCTCTCTCACTGCTCCTGTTCTGTGATCTCTGCTGCCCTCCAATTCTTCGACCCTTCACCTCTTCCTTCCCAGCTAGCTGCCATCCCCTCTGCCACCCCCACCTTTTTATTCTGGTGTCTTCTCCCTTGCCCATTCCTGAAGAATGGTCTTGGCCCAAAACGTCAGCTGTTTATTCATTTCCATAGATGCTGTCTGACCTAATTCCTCCAGCATTTTGTTTGCGTTGCTTTGGATTTCCAGTGTCTACAGATTTTTTTCATGTATGTTGTTTGTTTCCTACCTTTTAATAGCTTATAAATATATTTTGCAAAATGCTTTATTTTCTTTCTGCTCATGACCAAAGGCAACCATCAATTTTACTTAATATGTAGTAGTTACTGGTTTAATTAGTTCAACGTGACATTGTGGGCCAAAGGGCCTGTTCCGTACTATTCTGGATATTCCTGTCATGGAACCTGATTTTAATGCAGAAGGCTTGTCCTTGTTTGGTTTTGAGTACCTTGGTTTAGATATCCCATATCTATTTTTCCATGTTTCCATTTTTTTTCATTCTTTCACTCATCATTGCATCATTATTTCCGCACCAAATTCACAATTCCCTGTGTGACAACTGCATTCAAAGATTTTGAAAGTTTAAAGGCTCTGTAAATTATCTTAGAGAATTGGTCCATAAACAAAAGAAAAACCTTGCTCTTTCTGACAAGCAAATGTGCTGCTTATACTGTGGGAGTCGGCTTCAGAATTTTCAGACTGGCATTTCTGGTATACTAGTGCTAGAATTGTTTTAGCTGCAGCGATCTTTGATATTTCATATTTTCAATTCTACCCCTTCCATAATTGTTTAAATTTACAGTGAATATAACTCTTGTCAACTTGTAAAAGGAATTTTTAAAAAAGTAGTGGTTATGGGTTCAATGTCTATTTAAAAATTGAATAGCAGAGGGGAAGAAGCTGTTCCTGAATCGCTTAAATTTCACAACATATGTTGGCGATATTAAGTCTGATTCTGACATACACTTTCAGCTGTATACCGTGCTTAAACTTTTTAAAGCTTTTGCATGAACAAGAGAATGAGGAACAGCCAGCATCATTTGTGCACTTGTTTACCACACCTGTAATGTAACTTGTGTTGTCAGATTGCTTTTGTTTTTTTATGCACATACGCACTTAGCATATGAAATCTGTGGAAATAAACTTCAAGTGGGACAGGCCACACCACTGCAGAATCATCTTTTTGAGTTTCATTAAAAAGCTGATAAATTACATATAGCAATCATTTACAGATGAAAATTACTGGAACAATGTTCACCATTTCTCTCCTCCCCCCCCCCCCAACCATTTCCCATCCCCTTTTCCCTCTCACCTATGTCCTTGCCCACCCATTGCCTCTCTCTGGTGCTCCTTCCCCCCCTTTTTCTTTCTTCCTTAGCCTTCTGTCTCTTTCACCAATCAACTTCCCAGTTTTTTTTTTACTTCATTCCCTCCGCCTCCAGGTTTCAGCTATCACCTGGCATTTCTCTCTCTCCTCCCCTCCCCATCTTTCAAATCTACTCAGTTTTTCCCCCCAGTCCTGCCGAAGGGTTTTGGCCTGTAATGTCAACTTGTACTTTTTTCCATAGATGCTGCCTGGCCTACTGAGTACCTCAAGCATTTTGTGTGTGCTGCTCAGCCCTCAGTCAGACCATGGTTGATCTTGCACTGAAGTGTCACCTTTCATCATTGGCCTCCTATCCTTGGGCTGATATTCTTATACATCAAGGAAGTCGATGTTAAATATACTCAGCAACTGTTGCACAACGTAGTTAGCTAACTATAGCATGATACTTTTGTATTTTGATGTTGAAGAGGCATTGTACAAAAAGAATCCATTTACTGTGATTCATAACCATACTCCCAACTTCAAATGCCTATTTATTTTTAAATGAGTAAGCCTTTTTTTGGTGGTGCAGTTTAAAACAAAAGCATCTTAATAACCAGTAATTTATTGAGACAGAGAACCTTAGCAGTGAGGTATGATGTTCTTAAATCCCAGGGCTGTTTGAACATCTGTCTGAGGGGAGCTTTGTCCCTGATCTCCATCAGGATATGAAATCTATTATCCAAACCGTGGCAGTTTTGCTGAGTTTCTTGCTGCACATGGAAGCCTCCCAGGTGTGAAATGTTTCATGTTAACGAGTGGGAGCAGAGTCTCTGCAAGAAGAGTTAATTTGAAGGCTCTTGGGCCCAGCTCTCGGGTGGCAGCTGCGGCTGCTGTCGCTGGCGTCCTCCGCTGAGGGGAGAGGAAGGCTGGCAGCAGCTGCTTCCACTTTACATTTTCCTCTCTGTAATTTAGTTTGGTCTAACAGAGTGAACTTGTTACAAAATATCATTAGGTTTAATGAGCTTGAGACTTGGCAAGCAGCTCCTGGATAAAGCTGCCAGGAATGATTGTTTTCAGCTGGCTTATTGCAGTTAATGAGCATTTCAGCATCAGTCTTACCTTCCTGCAGATCTACGATTCGGTGTCCACCTTTTCAAAACAAAATACTCTCATTTGGATAGTGAGACATCTAATTTAGAGGCTGAAATATTGCAAAGAATATGTACTCATTTAATCATGTGTTGCGTTCGGATGTATTCATGCTAACGAGTGGAATAAGTACATTCTGGCTTCTTTTCCCTTCATTATGACTCCTGATGAAGGGTCGCAGCCTGAAATATTGACTGTGTATTCCCCTCCATGGATGCTGCCTGACCTGCATTCCTCCAGCATTTTGTGTTGCTGAAGCTTTCCAGCATCTGCAAAATCTCTTGTTTATATGTTCAGTTGTTTAGAATTATCAGTGGAAAAGATGCACAAGTTAAAAAAGGGTTCTCGTGAACTCATTTTGTGAATCAATTGAGAGCATATTAGACAGAATGTTGGGATAACACAAAATACTCTGCAGGTGCTGGGGTCAGAGCAACACTCACAACATGCTGGAGGAACTCAGCAGGTCGGGCAGCATCCATGGAAAAGATCGGTCGATGTTTCGGGCCGGAACCCTTTGTCAGGACTGAAGAGGGAAGGGGCAGAGGCCCTATAAAGAAGGTGGGGGAGGGTGGGAAGAAGGCTGGTAGGTTCCAGGTGAAAAACCAGTAAGGGGAAAGATAAAAACGCAAACAACAGGAATTCTGCAGATGCTGGAAATTCAAGCAACACACATAAAAGTTGCTAGTGAACGCAGCAGGTCAGGCAACATCTCTAGGAAGAGGTACAGTCGACGTTTCAGGCCGAGACCCTTTGTCAGGACTAACTGAAGGAAGAGTTAGTAAGACAAAGATAAAGGGGTGGGGGAAGGGGAGGCAGGGAGGTGATAGGCAGGAAAGGTGAAGAAGGAATAGGGGAAAACGCAATGGGTGGAATGTTGGGATAGTATTTCACCCAGGAACTTAAATGTAAGAGTACAGTCCTAGCTTCTGGAGATTGACCATTTTGTACCAATCCTATTAATTTAATACATATAATGTGTCCAAAATAATGCAAAACCCATACAGTGGAGTTGATCTTGGTGTGAATCTGGAACTTATTGCCACGGATGGCTGTGGAGGACTAGTCATTGAGTATATTTAGAATGGAGGTTGATGGGTTCTCGATTAGTAAGGATGTCAAAGGTTATAGGGAGAAGGCAGAAAAGTGGGATGAGGGAACAATAAATCAGTCATGATGGAACGGCAGAGAAGCTCAATGGACCAAATGGCCTAATTATGCTCCTATAGTTTTGTGGTTTCCAACATATACAGGTCTCCTGTGTCTGCACAGAGCAAATGGTCTTTTTTTCATAGTGAAGTTTTAAACTGAAGGTTTAAAATGAGGGGGAGAAATTCAAAATGCATCTGGCACACAGGGTGATGGTTAAATGAATTGAATTGACTTTGTTTCTTACATCCTTCATATACATGAGGAGTAAAAATCTTTGTTACCTCTCCATCTAAAAGTGCAATCATAGTAATCTATAATAAATAGAACAGTCAATATAACACAGAAGTATACTCAAGTCAGCGTGAGTTAATCAGTCTGATCGCCTGGTGAAAGAAGCTGTCCCGGAGCCTGTTGGTCCTGGCTTTTATGTTGCGGTGCTGTTTCCGGAAAGATAGCAGCTGGAATGGATTGTGGTTGGGGTGACTCGGCTCCCCAGTGATCCTTCGGGCCCTTTTTTCACACCTGTCTTTGTAAATGTCCTGAATCACGGGAAGTTCACAGCTACAGATGTGCTGGACTGTCTGCACCACTCTGTGCGGAGTCCTGCGATTGAGGGGGGTACAGTTCCCATACCAGGCAGTGATGCAGCCAGTCAGGATGCTCTCAATTGTGCCCCTGTGGAAAGTTCTTAGGGTTTGGGGGCCCATACCATACTTGCTCAACTGTTTGAGGTGAAAGAGGCACTGTTGTACCTTGACCAAGTGCAATAAGCTATCAAAGGAAGTTATAGGGGCAGGTACAATTACAAATTTTAAGAGGTATTTGGATAGAAAAGAAGAGAAATGTGTGCCAAATGTAGGCAAATGGGAGATGTAGGAATCACACATGGCATGGGTGGAATGAACTGTAGTATTCATTTTTATGCTGCATACTTCTAAATTTCTAATTGCTACATCAATGGAACACTGCCTTTTTAATGTTTCTAAAGAGTTGAGAAAAATTCTGTATTCATTATTTCATTTACACAAAGTATTTGATTCAAATTACTTTTGATAAAATGTCACTTGCACACAGATGTCTGAAGTGCACATTTATTTTTTAGTTGTTGTATGGTGAAGGCAGACACAGCAATGGTAATGCTTGCTCTCTGATCAATGTCCCATTAATCCATCTTCAGCTGCTGTCTGCACTTAACTCATAAATTCACAGTAAGTGTGGAATTTAAGCTAAGTAGTGACAGTTCAGGTCCAATAATTGATGGTTGGAACAATCTAGCTTGAGGCCCAGAAATTGTTGGAGTTAAACTAGATTTTGTTATTTATTGGGCATTTGGTTTATTGTCGGCTGGGTTCAGTTATTGTGCACACCACATCATGAGGATAATAGCTGACTGAAGGATGACACAGTAAAATACCATTAATTTTGTTTTTATTTCAAGCTACTAAAATAATACCAAGTATTTCAATTTATTTGGCATTTTGCCAGATAGTGTTGACACATTAATGTTTAGAATTCGATGAACCCTATTATACAGATAAATATAGCATGGCTATATCAGGACATGGAACAATACAGAACAGGAACAGGCCCTTTAGTCCACAATGTCTATGCTGACGGTAATGCCAATTTAAAATTCCATGTCTGCCTCAAGTGATGCACATCATTCAGTCCTTACCTATTCACGTCTTCCTTCAATGTTGCTATCTTATCTGGTTCCATCATCTCCCCTGGCAGTATATTCAAGGCACCTACCAATTTGCGTAAAGAAAACAAAAACATCAAAATACCTTTAAACTCTTCTCCCCCCCCCCCCCCCCCACACACACATAAAACTGTGCCTTCTAGTATTTGACTTGACAATCTATCCACTCATAATTTTATGGACTTTGTTTCTTTCTCAACCTCCTGTCCAGAGAAAGCAATCCCAAGTGTGGAAATTTCTTTATAGCTAGTATTCTCCAGCAACATCCAGGTGATCTTCTTCTGCACCCCCTCCAAAACTTTCACATTCTTCCTGAAATGCGGCAATCAGAATGATATGTAATGTTCCAAATGTGACTAATCAAAGTTTTATACGGCTCTAACATAACTTCCCAAATTTTATACTCAGTGCCCTGATCAATGAAGGCAAGTATTATGTATGCCTTTGTACCCCATCTACTTGTGTTTCCACAAGCTATGGACTTGCACATCAAGATCTTTCTGCACATCAACGTTCCGAAGAATCTGGCCATTTGCGGTATACCCTGCTCTCACAATTAAACTCCCAAAATGAAACACCTCAGACTTGTCTGGATAAAATTGCTATTTGTCTACCCACATTTCCAACTGGTCTATATCCTGCTAAAATCTTCCTCATTAGCTCTGCCATTTTATGTGTCATCCGCAAAACTTATAATTAGCCTTATTCTGTTTTCATCTAAATCATGTATACATATCACAAGCATTGATCCTTGTTGAATATCACCCATCAGAATGATAGCCTTCTAAAGTTGCACTCTGTCTTCCATGGCCAAACAATTCAAATCCAATCTACCATGAGCCTGTAATTTCCTGATGTAGCCTACCATGTGGGACCCTGCCAGAAGCTTTGCTAAAGTACATGGTATATATCATGCCCTGCCTTGTCCTCATCAGTCATTTTTTCATCAAGCCATGCTCTATATTTGCAGCGGAGGGAGTGTCATGAAGAACAGGAGTCTGTCCTTTAAGACTATTCATATGATGCTTGGCTGTGATACTGACAATCACCAAGCCTTTTAATGGACTCAATCCAATCAGAAACTTGATTGTGTAACATTCTGACCAAGGTGTGTGAATCATGGTGGCATCTTCACACTAAGAACATCTGGCTTGTGTGGCATTGTGGTCATTTTACTGGGGCAGACTGAAAGCAGATGTCACTGGTGAAATCATTCAGGGGATTCAGGGTCAATCTAGGCTCAATTCAGACCTTCTGAATGAGGAAGGCAGAAAGTTAGACAAGGGATCAAGTGCCAGTGCAGCTGAAACACAGCTCCATGCAGAATAGATAGCAAGAGCAATTTGCAATGGACCAGGCCATAACTCGGTAGTCCTGCCATGTCTTGTGAAATGTGGTTGATGTTTAAGCAGCAAACAGGAAGAGGTGGCTCCAAGAGCATTCCCACCCTCATCTAATCAGCCCATCAAGCAGTGTGCTCGCCAGTGACCATTTTGGATTGTGCCAGGACTGTGCTTTGCATCTCTTTTGCTAACAACCCCAAATCTTTCCGGTATTTAAAGGACATGTTTAAAAACAGTCAGATGCTTGTAGTACCCTCTAGTTGCAGTTCCAACTACACAATCTCTATACCATCCAAGCCAAAGCAACCATTTGACTGCAACTCTTTCCATTCAATGGTGGCACAAAATGACAGCAGTGTATGCAAACAGCAAAATGCACAGCAGTTGCATGCCTAAGCTGCTCGACCACTGACCTCTACCACCAAAGGGACAATTACAAGTCATTAGGGACTCCACTACCTGAAAGATTTTTCCCGAACAGCATGTCAGCCTGATTTATCGCAGTTCTTTGGTCACCTTTTGATGGGAAGTTAAGATCGAGTGATTAAATGTTGGTCTAACAATGAAATCTGCATCCCTCAAAATGAATTTTAAAAATAACTTTTTTAAAACATTCAAAGCTGATTAAAACTGGTTGCTCAATGGTTAGAATTGATGTTATAGGGTGCTTTCACCACTGATGGCAGCAGTGTGTGGTAATGCTTCATTTTTAGACCAATTATCTTTGTGATTCAAGCTAGTGAATTGTAATAAAAATAGCAAAATCTTCTTACGAGATTGTATTTAAAACAGCTTAAAAACCAGATGGTATTAATTTTGCAATTTTTGTGACAACATTCACATATTTATAAGTAAAAGACCATAATTGTTGTTTTACCC
Organism: Mobula birostris; assembly: GCF_030028105.1. Classification (NCBI taxonomy): domain Eukaryota; kingdom Metazoa; phylum Chordata; class Chondrichthyes; order Myliobatiformes; family Myliobatidae; genus Mobula; species Mobula birostris. Next base: position 179,065,947 of record NC_092373.1, read on the forward strand.
CCAGGCGTGAATGTTGGTTGTGGTTGGAGAGCAGTAATCTCTTGGGCTTTTATTTCAGGCTTCATTTCTTTTTTGTGAATTTTCAACTGTAACGGGAATATATTAAATAAACATCTTCCAACCCCTTAAATGCAATTCCTAAGATATTAATACAGTGGCAGTAAATCGCAGCAACAAAGGCTGCCAATAGGCTTACATTAACTCCGAAATATTTATCTGCATGTGTTCACCCAAAAACGACTGGGCTTTTGTACTTTATTTCACAATCCTATGGTGCTTTGCTATTAGGTAAGTATTCTGCAAGTCTGCTCACTGAGCTTCCACCAAGAGCAATGTAGCAGTGGCCGGAAATATGGTTTTAGTAATGTTGACTGAGGCCTATAAATACTGATTTATAAAGTTTAAGCAAAACGTCTGCTTCTGTTTCCTTTGTCTAGTTACGAATCCCAGGGTTTCATATGCCTTGCCATCTGCTCCTTAAATGACTGGACACTTCACATAACTGTGCACATGAGCCCCAGGCCCCTCTGTTCCTGAACATCCTTTAAAAATCAGGTGAAGTGATTGACTTGGGAAATAAAATTTATTTGTTAGCTCCAAAAGGAAGTTGATGGGCACATGAGAGAAAGTAAGTTACGGGGAGGTGAAAATAGGAGTTGGTGGGACAGCTGTTTTGTGTTGTGAGCTAGCATGCACTGAATAAGTTGAGTGGCTACGTCCTGTGTCATTATGAGTAATACTGTGAAAACAAAGAATATGTACTAACTTTCAGATGAGAGATTGTGGAATAGGACTGGATGTGTGTATTATTTATGTCTATCTCAGTACATGTGTTTAGGTTTCAAAACTGGCTGTTTGCCAAAATAAAGCCTGTTCATTCAGAGCAAACATTGGTTGAACGTGAGGGTATTTTTTCTGAATGGAATTGAATGCCGTGGCTACAGGCAAATACCTTAATTTATAATGGAACTAAGGCATGAGTTCTAGCCAAGCTGAGCCAAAGATGGATGTTGGCCTTTTCTTTCTAAGTAATACATGAACAATCAGTTGCTTTTACACATTGTTCCCAAGAAGAGCATCCATTTAAAGTTCAAATTCCAGCAGACTTGAAGAAGGAAAGCCAATAGCAGTAGCTGGGCCCAGGAGATGATAATCAATTGTCAGGACTGAGCTACAAACAAATCAATGCTTTATCCTGTGACAGCAGATAACAGGATGGTGTACTTAGTTATGAATAGAGGCTAGCGGCATTTGCAGCAATGAAAGAGCACTACTAAGGTGGCGGGCACTGAGAGCATCTGGCGTTTTGCTGCTTTCTGATCACCATGGGGATCACAATGTGAAATTAGGCTTGAAGTGAGCTTTAATGAAGTAACCTTCTGTATTCATAGTTTCCCCTTGGTCTTTGACAATGGGTTGTCTAAAAGATAGCCAATTCAAGGCCTTGGGGAAAGAGATCTGTGCCAACCTTTTTTAATATATTGACAAAAAAATTATCAGGTATTATTCACACTTGTTGAATCAATTTATCGTGAATATTTCTTTTGATTCTCCTTCCCCGCCAACCTTCTTCAATCTGACCAGTAAGTTAAACAATCAAAATCAAGTCTAATATCACTGGCATATATTGTGAAATTTGTTGTGAACATGACAATTGTCATGTTCATTTTAAAACTTAATCATGTGGTTTTCTTTGTCTTTCTATCTTTGTTACATCTTTGTCTTTCATTAAAATTACAAATTCATTTCATTGTTATGTCACACATTTTATTAGACAAGTTTATGCAGATACAGATTTTCAGGTCCTGGAGAAATGGCCTCAACTTTCCAGCCTGGCTTAATCATTGTGCAAAATGTCACAGTAGCATTTTGTTTTATCTTCAGGGCTCCATCTTGGAGCTATTTATTGTAAAGAAACATTGTCGGATTAAGGTTGAAGAAACATTCTGAATATAAGCAGTGAATGGCATGAGAGAGGAAGGTGGTACTTCATGTTTTTTTTTAAGTTTTTAAATGTGGCATGATGAATGAAAGTTACGTCAGCGAAATTTTTAGAACTTCCTAAATTTACTGTTTTTAACCACAGATGACTCAAAGGTCCACAGGTGAAGCATGATAATAGAACAGTACTGTAACGTGCTGGGTTGATCAGGCCTAAAAGACGCAAATCAATTCGAGTGTCCAGGAAGTGTGGTAATAAGCATACAATCACAACAATAACTTGGGTCTACTTTATTAACATAAAATAGAAAGCACAAATAAACCACACTGAATACTACACAGTAAGTTACAAAGATATCAGGGGTCATGTTGCTGAAGGTTGCTGTTGTCGAGGTATTTGATTGTTGTTTTTGTCAGGGGAACCCGAATTCCAAGTCCTGAAATCGCCCTGGGTCAGTCCTAGGCACCAATCGATCATGATTCCTCGGTCCAGGTGAATTTGCAAGAACCGAGCGAAAGGTGCCTCAATAAACAGATTGAACCCACAAGTTTAGTGAGATGCACATTGACAATCAGAGACCTTTTGTTCTCATGCCACTGCCTAAGGCCAGAAAGAATCCAGCCGCTGTTAGAAAACATTTAACAAACCTACTGTTTAACTTGTACAAGCACCATGTATGCTGCAAGCTCAAAAAGTTGGTATTACTTTAGAATTGTTCAGACTTTCTTCTAATTTTTTACAAAATTTAATATACCACAGCATACAGTATAGGCCCTTTGGCCCACAAAGTTATGCTGACCTTTTAACCTACTCCCTCTTACATAGCCCTCCATTTTGTAAAATCACCAGTGTGCCTTTCTGAGAGTTTAGGTGTCTCAAATGTATGTACCTCACTTGCTATCCCTGGCAGGGTGTTAATTGCACTCACTACTCGCTGTGTAAAGAACTTGGCACTAACACCCCCTTGCATCTCTGCTCCGTGCTCTCTCTCACTCCTGTCCTCCACTCCCCCTCTCTTAGGAGGGACAGATGATGGGGATATATATATACACACACACACACACCACCGGACTCAACGTGCCTAGGCATCACCCTAATGAAGATGGCAGAGCTTGTCATCAAAATGTCAGTTAAAAACAACACCTGTACCCAGCTGGAAGCCCAAGAAGGGTTTATTCATCATGTAGGCCTGGAAAGCATCAGATCCTTTTTTTATCGCCCTTGCACTTGCCTCCAGTCACTTTAAAACTATGCCGCCTGGTATTAGCCATTTCTTCCCTGGAAAGATGTCTTTGGCTATCCACTCAATCTATACCTCTTAACTTGTACACATCCATAAAGTCCACCTCTCAACCTCCTGTGCTCCAAAGAAAAAAGCAAAGGTATAACGACGTCCATATCACAAGCTAGAATTTTTGTAGACAACTTGCTCTGTGGTGCAAGGCAAGGCCCCCACTTTGCTACTGACTGCAAATATATTGGTGTTTGCATAATCAAAGGTGTTTGCAAGTGGTGAGCCCTGAAACTAGGTGTGATGGCTTAAAATGTGATCTGCAATTCAAGTTCTTAGCTGATTTTCTGGAAGGACTATTGAACCATGAACTGCATTTTTGTTTTTGTAATGTGCTAGGGAAATGCAGCGTTGATTATCGTTATACCATGAAATTGACAGCAGCTTCTGGATTGTGTCTATCCACAGTTAGATGGAAATTGTTGCAAATAATTCCACGTACATGAACAAGATACACTGGTTAGCATTCTTTTCCACGTTCATAATTCAGTAGTCTGATATAAACCGGGTTTCCGTGCACTATTGGCACTATAAATGTCACCTGTAAATATTTATGCTTTGAGGTAAAAATGTGTTAGTGGCATATTGTCATTATCTGACAACCTCAAAGGCACTATAATTTACTGTTTCAAAAAGATATATCTTTTTAATTTACTGCGAGTTATTTAACTTCATGCAATCTAATCTTTATTTCATGCACTATAGATTAAATATTGTACCTTGTATCTTCTGGTTTGCTCAGAATTCCATAGCAAGGTTAACTGCACTGCAGTTGGACATGAGAGGTTCTTAGAAGTGACAGCAACAATTGTGAAAGAGGAATCGATTTTACAAGCGGCATCAAAGACCCTCAGCACCCAGGCCATGCTGTTTCCTCGCTGCTGCCATCAGGTAGAAGGTGCAAGTGCCTCAGGACTTAGACCACCAGGATCAGAATCAGGTTTATTATCCCCAGCATGTGATGTGAAATTTGTTAGCTTCACAGCAGTTCAATGCAATACATAATATAGAAAGAAAAAAAATATATAATAATAATTACAGTATATGTATATTGAATAGATTAAAAATTGTGCAAAAAAACCCCAAATACTTAAAAAAAAAAAAAAGGTGAGGTAGTGTCCAAGGGTTCAATATCCATTTAGGAATCAGATGGCAGAGGGGAAGAAGCTGTTCCTGAATCGCTGAGTGTGTGCCTTCAGGCTTCTGAACCTCCTACCTGATGGTAACAGTAGAAGAAGGGCATGCCCTGGGTGCTGGGTACTAGCATAAATGGACGCTGCCTTTCTGAGACACCACGCCTTGAAGATGTCCTGGATACTTTTGTAGGCTAGTACCCAGGATGGAGCTGACTAGATTTACAACCTTCTGCAGCTTCTTTCAGTCCTGTGCAGTAGCTCCCACCCCCTCCCCATACCAGACAGCGATGAAGCCTGTCATAATGCTCTCCACAGTACAACTATAGAAGTGTTCGAGTTTATTTGTTGATATGCCAAATCTCTTCAGGCTCCTAATGAAGTATAGCCTCTGTCCTTGCCTTCTTTATAACTGCATTGATATGTCAGGACCAGGTTAGATCCTCAGAGATCTTGACACCCAGGAACTTGAAGCTGCTCACTCTCTCCACTTCTGATCCCTCTGAGGATTGGTATGTGTTCCTTCGTCTTGCCCTTCTGGAAGTCCACAATCATCTCTTTCGTCCTACTGACGTTGAGTGCCAGGTTGTTGCTACAGCACCATTCCACTAGTTGGCATATCTCACTCCTGTACGCCCCCTCGTCGCCACCTGAGATTCTACCAACAATCGTTGTATCGGCAGCAAATTTATAGATGGTATTTGAGCTCTGCCTAGCCACACAGTCATGGATATATAGAGAGTAGAGCAGTGGGCTAAGCACGCAACCTTGAGGTGTGCCAGTGTTGATTGTCAGCGAGGAGGAGATGTTATCACCAACCCGCACAGATTGTGGTCTTCCAGTTAGGACGTCGAGGATCCAATTGCAGAGGAAGGTACAGAGGCCCAGGTTCTACAACTTCTCAATCAGGATTCATGAACAGTTACTACCCCTCCTGAACAAAAGGGGATAACTACACTCATTCTACATCTGGTGTTCCCACAGCTGATGGTCTCACTTTAATGACTTTACCTTGTTATTTCATTCTCATTATTTATAGCTATTTATTTATAATTGCATTTGCAGAGTTTGTTGTTCATTGATTCTGTTTACAGTTGCTGATCTACAAATTGGCTGAGGATGCCCGCAGGAAAAAGAGCCTCAGGATTGTATGTGTTGACATGTTTGTACTCTGATAATAAATTTTAGTTGAAGTTCGAAGCTAGAATTTTGGTAGACAGCTTTCTTTGTGGTACAAGGCAAGGCCCCCACTTCACTGACCGCAAATTACAGGAAATCGGAGGGTAATTTTTACTCCGGGTCAAATGGAAGAAGAATGTTGTGGATTCATTATTGGGATGAAAGACAAATTTGAAAGTTCTTTAGGGCAGCTGCATTGATACTTGGCCATCATTAACATTATAAAGATGGCTATTTGTATGAATTTGTCATAATTTTATCGAGTTTTTTGTTGGTCTCTTTAAAAACAAGCTGCTGCATCTTTCGTCAGGGTAACAGTTGAGACTAAGACAGGAAATGATCACCACAACCCATCACCCTGCTGTTCATTTGGTAGGATCATGCTGAAATCAACACACTTTTCTCCATTTTCCCTGATTTCCTGAACATGGGCGAACTTGATATGAATGTACTCTAAAAGACACAACATCTATTCCTTCTTTGCATGAAATTTACCCCACAGTGGAAGAATTTCAACCTTGTGTAGGATGGGTTGTATTTATCGTGGACTGTTATTGGTTTACGGTGAATTAAAGTGAACATATTATCTCCTGTTCGACAGTTGAGTGTTCAGGTCCACTTTTGCTGAGACGCTCATTGAAACTCTCTGCTGGCTATGCACTTTTACAGCTGCTGTTAAATCGAAGATAACTAATCATTTATAAAATAATTGTCCAGATAAGTGCGGTTTAACCACAATTGCAGTTTAGCAGTGCTGAGTACAGTTTCTGCTTGCTGCGATTATTCTTGACAGGGTATTATCACAACTTGATATTTTGGTGTTTACATTAAAATCAGGAAAGGCTTTCAATTGCTGAAAATGACTTAATCTTCAATTTTAGCTTTCTGACATTTAATTGTCTGTTAAAGATTGACTTGCAGCATTCTGCCGGTTAGAACCTGCTGTTTAAATTACTTTGTTTGTAAATTAAAATGGGATCCAGTGCATTGCTAAGTTTAACCTGCTTATTGACTGGAATGTTTTGAGATTAATGCTACTTAGACCCTATAAGACTGCTTACAAAGTAAAATACAGAGGCTTAAATATCTTGAGAAGTTCAGCCTTTTTAGTTGACTTTAAAACTACCAATGTTACAGTAAATAACTCAGTCTATCATACATGTCAGTTCATGGTTAAGAAGTCTCAAATTAGTCCTGCTGTGCTGTTCTTTTCTACCTCAGCTCCTAATCTTGTTCAGTGTTATAAGTTTTCATGCCATTCCATTAGAGGAAGCTTGAACAAATACTTTTAGAATCTAACAAATTAACATTTAAAATAAAGATTCCTACCTCAGTCATTGGTCTCATAGCTATTTGAAATTGGTGATCCTGTGGCACTGACCTCTCCACCAGAGGAAATATTTTCTAGTTAAATATTTAACCTCCCTAACTTTAAGATCGTTTTAAAAATCATCTCATTATCCATAGTTGGAATAGAAATAGTCGCTGCATCTCTAATCTCAAATGTTTTGTGTGTCAGATATTCTACTGATAAATCACCTTTGACTTTGATGTACTTGTAAAGGAGTTTTTAGAGTGCTACAGATGACTTTGTGGCTTTTGCTTTGTATCAATTTTAACTTGTAGAGAGTTCATGAAAAGGAAATGGCCTGATCTGTGTGTGCCATTGTTGTGGATTCCATTTAACCACAGTACTAGCTCAGATGGATGCAAGTATACTTGAAAAATACATAACTAAACTATATTTTTAAATGCAGAGCTCTATTTTATCATGTCAAGGTGCTAGCGTCTCTCTCTGAGAAGCAACTGTAGAAATTTAGCTTTGTCTTTCTGCAAATTACTACTGCAGCATTGCTGTGGCAAATGAAGATAAGAAATGGCACTGACATGTTTATCAACAGCATGAAATGTATTGGAAGCTGTAAAACAGGATTGAGTCATTTAACATTCTTTATCTCTTAATTTGATCAGTTTCAAATTTGCTGTCAGATAGAATCCACAAAAGGTGGTTAAAAATATTTGTAACTGAAGTGCGTTTCAAAAGCATGAAAACATTCAGTAGGCCATTCTTTTTACAGAAAATATCATGTTATGAGTCAGTAGATGTACTGCAGTGGGTTGATCTCCACCACCCTGTTGTGCAAGTGTGGTATTAGTGCGAAAATGTGTGATTCTGGGTTTGGTCACTGCCTCCTTGCAAGCAAAACCCATTTTAATAATAGCTATTGATTAAATTTGCTCGTCTAACATGCAGGTCATGTAAATTTTATGCATCTTATTCCCAATGTATACATTCCAGGCTGTACTTAATTCATAGCATGTTGCCTTTCTGGAAGAACAATGAAATTATTTTTAACTGTGATTGTATCCTTAAGCATGGTATGAAAAGGCAGAGGAACAGATTAAATCTCAAAAGCCAAACGCCTTTTTATTTAGAAATTTTGTTTATTAAATATATAGATCTGTGCTATTGAGGCCTCGGTGTATTAGATAATGAACCTAGAATTCATTAATAAGTCTGATCGGTGCCGTTAAAGCATCATTAGGCAGCTTAGCACCATTATTCTCAAGGCCTTTCACAGCAGATCAGATAACAGTTTGCATTTATATAGCACATTTAACCTAGTAGTGTGCCTTAAAATTCTTTGCAAAAGTGGAAGCAGGCAAAATTTGACACTGTTACATGAGATTTGAGGATAGCAGAGTGATGGATGAAAAAGGAGTGATTGGGAAGAGTAGAGTCAGAAGCTGAAATGCCTAGGGAGGCAGTTTACAGCTGAAGATTGGTAATGTAAGGGCCTTAAACAGCAGGGATGCAGAAGGGAGACATAAAGCTTCAGAACTGAGGCTTCCTTCTACCTTATATAACCTTGCCCTGTAATTGCATTATTCCTTTCTTCAAAGAGCTTTAAATAGTTTATTAATCCAAATTTTCTTTTTTTTAAATTTTAGACATTAAAGAGCTCAAAAAGCCTTTGCTCTCTCGACTATGAAGAAGATGACGACGAGGAAGATGATCACCATATGAAGACTATTGTCTCTTCACCATGTGACTCAAATGACCTTTTAATGAATATCATCACTCCAGGCACCAGCCCTATGAAAGAGCATGACTCTGTAAGGTATCATGTCGCAGGGAGCCGAGATGGTTGCCACCCAAGAAATTTTGGGAAAGAAGTCCCTGTGAGTGAAAGTGAAGAAGATACAAGTGATTGTGAAAGCACTGAAGAAGGAATATTTCCACTAGACTATGGCGATCTGGATCTAGAACAAATAGAAAATAATTAAATGCTGCAACAAAGTCCTAGATCAGACTGGTTGTTTTTATACTTTTTGTTGTAGTAGAGGATTACTTTGCATAACTCGTGTCCATTTAAAGAAATCCTATTGGTTATTTCGGGCTGCCTGAAAGTTTTTTTGTACAAAGCATCAGTAGTCCCTTTCATGTGCACAGGAGATGGTAGTGTATTCAGTAACTTTATCTGAAATGCACAAGGTTGCCAGTTGTGAAGGGTTTTAGAAATCTTTTTGAGGAAGCAATTTTCTATAAATCCTTCTGCTTTGATATTTTGCAGTCTGTAGTTTTTGAAATGATGGGAAAAGCTGACCTCTACAATTATTTTTTAAAAGGGCATTCTACATTAAATTACACAGGTTTCACCACAATGACGTTGGTGCAGGAATAGTGCTGGCTTTTTAGGGAAAGAAGTCAGTGTTCCAATAAAACAAACTGGTGTTTTCTTTTTTAAGAGAAAAGAAATGGCTTAGATCAACCTGAAATGGCCAAATAGACACAATGGACATCTCTTATAAGGTTGCAGGAATGTAATAAGCATCTGAGCTTTGGAAAGAGATTGTGAATGCCGTTGTGATCAATTTCCCAGGAGTCAGAACCCTCAGCAATACTAGAAGGAAGACTTATGGTCTTTAAAATAAAATAAAATGGATTTTTGCTTTGCATTTCCTTCTGTAGAGTGCCTTCTTTATTTCATGGAATTGCTATTTATTATGTTCTGTACAGTTTTTTAAAAAATCACTGCAGTAAGTTTCTTCACAGGCAAAGGTATTCTGGGGCCATTTTTTTGTTTTTGGAAGTGCCTTCCTTTTCGTGAAAATATTATCCTGATGTGAGGAGTCTTTAATGATTCTTCAAAATTAATTTTTGGTTCAAAAGAAACATTGGTAATGTTTAAACATTGCTTTAGATAAAAATATGTAAAAGAAGCCCTATAAACCGGGGGTCCCCAACCTTTTTTGCACCGTGGACTGGTTTAATATTGACAATATTCTTGCGGACCGGTCGACTCGGGGGGCGGGGGGGTATTAGTCAACAGTGAGCATGACAGGGAATGAGGAGAGGTGCAGCTGACTCCTATCATGTTGTTTCCTGGCAGCCCGGTAGCACGTGCTTTGTTGGTTGGGAACCACTGCTACAAACCATTGACAAATAGTTGTTCTTTCATACTTGAGAGACCTAGGTAGCATTCATTTTAACCAGATGAAATAGGGATTCCTATTGTTAAGGGGAGGAAATGCTGGGATTACCTCCAATATTCAATTCAATTATGTTCGTAACATGCCATGAATGAAATTTTCAATATATACATTTCTGGCAGGCTGTGAACACAGTTGGGAGTCCAGGGTTGATGCTGTTATTATCTTTGCATTTGAACTCCAGATTTAAACCACACTCGTAGAACTGTGGGCATGTAGCCTAGATTGACAATTCAGCCCAATTCTGCTGAATCGTTGCTCTATTGTAAAAGCTATCTTTATGAATGTGCTATTAAATCAAAACCTTGTCTATACTGGCAGATGGGAATAAAAGATACTCTGGCGTTCACAAAGAACTGTTGAGCCAACCCAGATAATATTCATCAGAAACTTCAAATGCAGGTTATCTGGTCAATTATGTGTACATTCCCTATACTGATAGCTACACTCAAAATTACTTGTAAAATGATTACATGTCCTAATAGTTATTGTGTATACAGCTGGTGGTGTAGTAGCGTCCGCACTGGACTTCGAGGCGAGGGGTCCTAGGTTTGAATTCAGCCCTTTCTTTAAAAAAAAACAAATGCTAAGGAAACGGAAAGGTTGCCACCCAATGCACCACAAGACGCGGACAAGAGCAACGTTATACAAGACAGATTGGGAATTATTGTAAATTACCCCCGTACAGGTGTGTAGTAGAATCTGGGGAGAGTTCTGACAGGCTGCATCACTGTCTGGTAAGGATGGACTACTGTGCAGGACCGAAGGAAGCTGCAGAAGGTTTTAAATCTAGTCAGCTCCATCTTGGGTGCAAGCCTACAAAGTACCCAGGACATCGTTAGGGAGCGGTGTCTCAGAAAGGCAGCGTCGATTATTAAGGACCTCCAGCACCCAGGGCATGCCCTTTTCTCACTGTTACCATCAGGTAGGAGGTACAGAACCCTGAAGGCACACACTCAGCGATTCAGGGACAGCTTCTTCCCCTCCGCCATCCGATTCCTAAATGGACATTGAACCCTTAGACACTACCTCACTTTTTTTAATATATAGTATTTCTGGGTTTTTTTTTTGCACGATTTTTAATCTATTCAATATACGTATATTGCAATTGATTTACTTATTATTTTTAATTTTATTTTTTCTTCTAGATTATGTATTGCATTGAACTGCTGCTGCTAGGTTAACAAATTTCACGTCACATGCCGGTGATAATAAACCTGATTCTGGGTTGATAGTCACAGCATACCACAGCACAGCAGCCCCTTCAGTCCATCTAACTGCCAGTCCAGTCTCATCTCCTGACAACCAGGCTAGTTCGTTGCAAGCTTCTCTTAAGTATTACAATTGAACCCGTGTCTACCATTTCTGCTGGGAGTCCATTCCACTCGCAGCACATTCTGAGTGAAGAGGTTTCCCCTCAGATTCTCCTGGAAAATTTCACCTTTCACCCTAAACCTATGACCTCTAAAGAAAGATTAGCTTTATTTGTCATAAGTACAGCAAAACATACATTTCACTGCATGTTATTTTGCATCAATGACAACACAGAAGATGCGCTGGGGGCAACCTGCAAGTGGTGACATGCCCCCTGCACCAACCTAGCATGCCCACAATTTACTAACCCTTAATTGTACATCTCTGGAATGTAGGAGGAAACAGGAGCACTCGAAGAAAACCCACAAGGTCATGGGAATATTTTTAATTTCCTCACAGAAAGCAGAGGGCATTGAACCCCGATCTTGCAATCGCTGAAAAGCATTACAATAACCACTATGCACCCATGCCACCCCAGTTCTATTCTTTCACAGCCTCAGGGAGCTTGCATGCATAATGCTGGGGCTTAATTTGAAGTATTGCATACAGTTCTGGTCATCTACCTACAAGAAATATATCAATGAAGTTGAAGAGTGCAGAGAAAATTAACAAGGATGTTGCCTGGACTTGAGGACCTGATTTGTAGGGAAAGGTTGAATAATTTAGGACTTTATTCCCTGGAGTGTAGAAGACTGAGGGTTGATTCAGAATGGGATTTAACATCATGGGCATTTGTCATGAAATTGTTTTGTGGCAGCATTATGTTGCAATACATTAACAAACTGTAAATTACAATAAGCATGCATATTTAAATAGTTAGATTCAGTGGTGCAGAAAAACTAGTGAGGTAGTGTTCATGGGTTCAATGTCCATTCAGAAATCTGATAGCAGATGGGAAGACACCTTTCCTGAATTGAGTGTGTGCCTTCAGGCTCCTGTACCACCTCCCTGATAGTAACAATGAGAAGAGTGCATGTTCTGGGTGATGGGGGAGGGGGTTTCTTCATGATGAATGCCACCCTTTTGAGGCATCACTCATTGAAGATGTCCTGGTGATGCAGCCAGTTAAAATGATTTTCAGGGTACGTTTCTAGAAATTTACAAGTGCCTTCGGTAGCATACCAAATCTCCTCGAAATCCTAATGAAAAAAGCCACTATTGTACTTTTTATGTAACTGCATCAATGCGTTGGGCCCAGGATAGATCCTCAGATGTTAACACCAGGAATTTGAAATTACTCACCCTATTCCACTTCTAACCCCTCAATGAGGACTGGCGTGTGCTCTCTCTCGACTTCCTCTTCCTGAAGTTCACAGTCAATTCCTGGTCTAACTGACGTACAGTGTCATACAACAAGCTTGCACTCAAGTAGCTGATCTATCCCACTCCTGTACGCCTTCTTGTCACCTTCTGAAATTCTACCCACAATAGTTGTGTCAGCAAATTTATAGATGCCATTTGAGCTGTGCCTAGCCACCCAGTCATGGTGTCGAGAGAGTAGGGCAGTGGGCTAAGCACACATCCCTGAAGTGTGCCAACGTTGATTATCAGCGAGGTGGAAATGTTATTTCTGATCCAAACAAGCTGTGATCTTCCGATGAGGAAGTCAAGGATCTAGTTGTAGAGGGCAGTATAGAGGCCCAGGCTTTGGAGCTTTTTGATCAGAACTGTAGCAATGTATTAAACACTTAGCTGTAGTCATTCAACAGCAGCCTGACATGCGTATTAATATTGTCCAGTAACGAACAAAGCCGCGTAATGAACCAATGAAATCACATCCGCTGTAGACCAATTGTGATAGGCAAACTGCAGTGGGTCCAGCACCTTATTTAGGCAGGAGTTGATTCTCGCCATAACCAACCTCTCGAAGCACTTCATCACTGTAAATGTGAATGCTACTTAATGATAGTCATTAAGGTCGCTCACCCTGCTTTTCTTGAGCTCTGGTTTGATTGTTGCCCTCTAGAAGCAGGTGGGATTTTCTGACTGTAGCAATGAGAGACTGAAAATGTCTTTGAACTCGGCCGCCAGTTGGTTGGCAGGTTTTCAGAGTCCTACCAGGTACTCCATCGGGGTCTTGTAAAGGTTCACCCTCTTGAAAGACGTTCTGACATCGCCCTCTAAGATGGAGATCATGGGGTCACTTGATGCCTCCTTTCCAAGCGTGCATAACAGGCATTGAGCTCATCTGGGAGCGTGAAGCATCACAGGCACTCATAATGTTAGGTTTGCCTTGTAGGAAGTAATGGTCTGCAAAGCATGCCGGAGCTGATGTGCATCCGATTGTGCCTCCAAGCTCAATCAGAATTGTTATTTCGCTCTTGAACTAGCTCTCCGTGAGTCATACCCAGCCTTGTACAGTCCTGGATCACCAGACTTGAATGCCACAGATCTAGTCCTCAGCAGACTATGAATCTCCTGGTTCTTAGTCTTTTGATTTGGGTATGTATGGTATGTTAGCATAGGTGCACACTCATCCACGCGGGTTTCAATGAAGTCACTGACAACCGTGGTATATTCATTCAGACTCAAAGATAAATTCTTGAATGCAGTCCATTCCGCCGACTCAAAGCAGTCCTGTAAGCGCTCCTTGTCCATACCTCCTTAGTCCTCTACTGGTGCTGCCGTCTTCAGTCGCTGCCTGTGCTCGGGGAATAGAAGTACAGGCAGATGATCAGACTCTCCAAGGTGTGGGTGTAGGATGGCTCTTGATGGTCATATAATAGTGGTCCAGTGTGTTGGCTCCTCTGGTTCCACGAGTGTTAAGCTAGTGATAAATTACTTCAGATTTTTCAAGATGGCCTGGTTAAAATCCCCCAAGATGATGGGGAAGGTGTCAGGATGTGCTGATTCACAGCTGTTTATTACATCGCTCAATTTATTTTAATGGGTTCCCAAGCCTTTTTATATAATGGATCCCTACTGTTAACCAAGAGGTCCATGGTCCAAGCTTGGGAACCCCTGCTAGAGCCTGAGGTAGAATATACACCTCTACTAAGATGATGGCTGAAAACTCCAGTGGCAGATAAAAGGGGTGACACTTTTGATTGTGTGATGTTCCAGATTGGATTGAGCAGGACTGGGACAGAACTGCCAAGTTTGTGTAACTCAAGGAGTTAATCATAAAAGCATACTCCACCTCGTCTGCCTTTGAAACACTCACCAGTCCTATCTTGGCAGTGAATTGTGAAGCCAGCGAGCTGTATCACTGCATCTGGAATTGTAAGGTATATCCAAGTCTCCATGAAAACAAAACTCCCTGATCTCCCCTGGTAGAGCAATCTTGCTTTGATGTCTTCAATTTTATTTACCAGAGACACTGCGCTTGCTAGTCAGTAGTGGAAGTCAGAACCTGCTTCTCCTTAAACAGACTTTTATTCCAGCATAGCATCCACTGTTTTAAAGGGGATTATTTAACGGTCTCATTATTTATTGCTATTCAGTTATCTTTGTATTTGCACAGTTTGTTGTTCATTGATGCTGTTTGCAGTTACTTCTCTGTAGATTGACTGCAGGGAAAGGAATCTTAGGTTGTATGTGGTGACATGTATGTACTTTGATAATAAATTTTACTTTGAACTTTTGAACTTAGAAACAGCACTTGCAACTGGAGAGTGCCGTTGGAGATTCATGGACTTTGAGTAGCAATGGAGTTTTTAAATACCTTAAAACAATGTTGCTTACTCTCTTGTCCATGGCTGTAGCTGTGGAGTTTAGCAATAGCTGTCTAAAAGGGGAATATTTGATGATTTCTATCAGAGCTGCTCACACGAGTTGCCTGCTTAATGGTACCCTGGATTTGATAGAGGTATACAAAATTGTGGGGTATAGATAGCGTAAATGCAAGCAGGCTTTTTTACGCTGAGGTTGGGTGAGACTAGAACTAGAGATCATAGGTTAAGGGTGAAAGATGTGAAATGTTATAGGGGAAACTTCACTCAAGGGTGGTGAGAAGTGATGGGTGTGAGTTTGATCTTGATGTTTAGGAGAAATTTGGATTGGTGTATGAATGGGAGGTGCATGGAGGCCCAGAAGAGGGGTCTGGGTGCCAATCGACGGGACCAGGCAGATTAAATGGACTAGATGGGCCAAAAGGCCTGTTTCTGTGCTGTAGTGTTCTATGACTATAATTTTGTATGCCTCTACAAGGTCTCCCCTCATTCACCCACTTGTGTTAGAATTCATTCACAAAGTGCTGCTGCCATTTCTGTACTCATTAAACATTTTGAGTTATCTTGATTGTGAAAATGCCATGTAGTAGAAATTTGTATAAAATGTGATGCAGCATCTTTTAAAGGTGAAAGTCCTTGATAAGTTAACAGTCTCTTAATAGCTGCTATTAGCAGTGGAATGTGAAACTTTCATGCCTTGCCTCAGTTGACTTTGCAAGGAGCAATTGGTTTCATAAATGCTCAGCTCCCTGGTTTAATAATTGGCTTGCTGAGCTATTGAATAATGCTGGAACCCTAAATGTAAATCTGTCCTTTCCAGAAAGAGCTGTGGTAAGTGGTGAGGAAGGCAAATGCAATGTTAGCATTCATTTCGAGAGGACTAGAATATAAAAGCAAGGATATAATGTTGAGACTTTATACCTATAAAGCTCTGGTGAGGCCTCATGTGGAATATTGTGAGCAATTTTGGGCCCCTTATCTTAAAGGGTGTGCTGACATTGGAGAGAGTTCAAAGGAGGTTCACAAAAATGATTCCAGGATTGTAAAGTTTGTCATATGAGGAGTGTTTGATAGTTCTGGGCTTCCATTCACTGGAATTCAGAATGAAGGGGTGACCTCATTGAAACCTATCCAATGCTGAAAGGCCTTGATTTCTTTAGCTAGAGAACATAGAATAGTACAGCACAGTACAGGCCCTTCGGCCCATAATGTTGTGCCGACCCTCAAACCCTGCCTCCCATATAACCCCCTACCTTAAATTCCTCCATATACCTATCCAGTAGTCTCTTAAACTTCACGAGTGTACCTGCCTCTACCACTGACTCAGGCAGTGCATTCCACGCACCAACCACTCTCTGAGTAAAAAACCTTCCTCTAACCCTTGAACTTCCCACCCCTTACCTTAAAGCCATGTCCTCTTGTATTGAGCAGTGGTGCCCTGGGGAAGAGGCGCTAGTGGTGAATCTGGACATCTGTTGCCACAGGCAGCTGTGCAGGCCAGGTTTTTATGTATATTTAAGATAGAGGTTGATAGATTCTTAATTGGTCAGGGCATGAAGGGATATGGGGAGAAGGCAGAAGATTGGGAATGAGAGGAAAACTGGATCAGCCATGAATATATGGAGGAGATTCGATGGGCCAAATGGCCAAATTCTGCACCTATATCTTATGGTCTATTAATATTTTCTTCTCTGCTGCCCCTCCTATCCCCATCCACTGCCCTTGAGTGGAGAAGCACATTGGAGAATTATATTACTTCCTTCATTGTGTGTACTTTTTAACGACCTGTTTTGTCACAAAACTGGAAATATTTACCTTTTACAGCTGCATAGCCTCAACCATTTTATCACAAAGGACAATGCAAAGAGCCTGTTTGTCTCAAAATAAATTCTTTGTTCTATAATTGGTTTCTACTGTAAGTGAAATTATTGCAAAATATTGTCTAACAAGAATCAGCACACTTCAGGAATTGTTTGATCATAGGGTCAAAAACAAATGATTCATGTGTATTTGGAACAGAACAGGTATTTATAAGCTAGGCAGCTAAATATCAAAATTTTGGCCAAAGTACAATTAATCATAATTTAGGATGTCAGGCTTTTCAAGTGAGCACATATTTGTTAAGGGAAGATTCTGGTGGACTAACCTGATCTTAAAATCTGAGTTAAATTGAAGGGCATATTTGACATAAATCACATCAATTTTAGTTAAGATATCATTGTAATGGTATGAAAGAAAGTGGTCAGAGCTGGGTGCAGAATTAAAATAACAGGAAACAGTTCAACTTTGCAAATTGAACAGAGGTGTCCTGCAAAGCCATTCCCTATATTTGTCAAACAGCAGGAATTCTGCAGATGCTGGAAATTCAAGCAACACACATCAAAGTTGCTGGTGAACGCAGCAGGCCAGGCAGCATCTCTAGGAAGAGGTGCAGTCGACATTTCAGGCCGAGACCTTTCGTCAGGACTAACTGAAGGAAGAGTGAGTAAGAGATTTGAGAGGGGGAGGGGGATATTTGCCTTTGGTTCTCAATGTAGAGACAATGTTGTAAGCAACAAATGCAGTGTACTGAATATCACTGCTTAGTATCTGAAGGAATGTTTAATCCCTTGGATGGTGAGAAAGGAAGAGATGAAAGAGTTGGTACTGCATCTCCTGAGGTTGCACGGGAATGTGCTACAAGGGGAAGAGGGGTGGTGTTTAGGATGGAAGTGTGAACCAAGAATTTGCAGTGAGAATGGTCCCTACAAAAGGAAATTTTCTCTTGATGTTATCATACAGAATGTGAAGGAAGTTACAATGGCTAATTCATTATGCATGAAGACTGGTGTGGTGGAAGACGAATTCTATCCCATTATCTCCCTCCAGGCTGTTATCACTCACTCACTAGGGGCGATTTGTTTGGTGGACCAATTAAACTAACAACCTGCATGTCTTTTGTATTTAAGAAGAAACTGGAGCACACAAAGGAACATGTAGTTATAGGGAGTTTATGCAAATTCCATGTAGCACCCAAGGTCAGGATTAAACCCCATTAAGATATAGGAGCAAAATTAGGCTATTTGAGCCATTGAGTCTGCTCTCCATGTCATCATGGCTGATCCATTTTCTCTCTTGTCCCCAATGTCCTGCCGCCTTCCCACATCCCTTCATGTCCCGACAGTCAAGAATCTACCAACCTCTACCTTACTAACACTCAATGACCTGACCCCCACAGCCACCTGTGGCAACACAACACTCACGACACGCTGGAGGAACTCAGCAGGTCGGGCAGCATCCGTGGAAACGATCGGTCAACGTTTTGGGCCGGAACCCTTCGTCAGGACTGTAGAGGGAAGGGGCAGAGGCCCTATAAAGAAGGTGGGGGGAGGATGGGAAGGAGAAGGCTGGGAGGTTCCAGATGAAAAACCAGTAAGGGGAAAGACAAAGGGGTGGGGGAGGGGGGCAGGGAAGTTTTAGGCAGGAAAGGTGAAGAAGGACTAGGGGAAAACAATGGGTAGTAGAAGAAGGCGGAACCATGAGGGAGGTGATAGGCAGCTGGGGGAGGGGGCAGAGTGAACGCAGATTATTTTGTGTTCACCTGTGGCAATGATTCTCCACCCTCTGGTGAAAGAGATCCCTCCTCATCTCCGTTCTAATAGGATGCCTCTCTGTTCAGAGGACGTGTCCTGTGGTCTTGGACTCCCCCATCAATGGAAAAGAATAGTTGATGTTTCAGGCTGAGATCCTTCAGCAGGCCTGAGGAAAAACAATAAAATTTTTAAAAAATCTCCAGTCCTGCTGAAGGGTCTTGGCCCAAAATGTCAACTGTACTTTGTTCCATAGATGCTGCCTGGCCTGTTGAGTTCCTCCGGCATTTTGTGTGAGTTGCTCGGATTTCCAGCTTCTGCAGATTTTTTCTTGTTTCTGCACAAAATTGAAGTTGGCCATAGAAGAGTTTAACATTGTGTTTCGTTTGGAATTCATTGAAATGAGGAATAAAGTCAAGGACATAATTTAGGCTCATAAAGGGGGAGACTGGAAGAAATTGTGTAAATGCGGCAAAAGGTAAGATTGGAGGAAAAGATGGGACTGAGGAAAGTGGTGAAAAATGTCTGGAGTATTGGAATTCAATGGGTTGAAGTTTGCAATCTCTGATGCATGAAAGGAAGAGAAGGAATGGCAAACAAGCAAATGAAGTGCAGGACTTGATAGGATGCTAGGACTAGAGAGGAAACATGTCCTCTACAGTGAAACCTTTCCGAGGATCATCACCTTCTCGTGGTGGAAAGGCTTGTGAGTTCCTGAAATCCCGAGATCATGCTGTCTGGAGTTTAGTCAGGGTCAGCCACAGCAATAATGTCAAGGGCGAGGTTCCAGACAGGACACTAGCAGTGGAGCTGGTGGAAGGTAATGCACATCATCACTGGAGTGAAGGTGGAGGAAGCCCACAGCAGTGAAAGATCTTCAGCCATTTTGCAGTCCATGCCACTGGGTCCTGACCCCAATCTGTCAAGGACCATGTGGTGGCTGCTCCTTGCATCAGCCATCCCATGTTAAACAAAGTGTCGCACTATAGGAATCCACCCTAACATCCCATTTAACTGGATCCTGGATCCCGGATTGACCTCTACGGATATCTGAAGATTCACCAATAGATAACCCCTTTGGAAAACATCATGTTCAACTCGAGTGATTGCACTACTACATTGAACATTATGAATGTGTTCAAGGTGGATTCTCTCATTAGCTGAGGGTTAGAAAATAGGGGGAAGGTCAGCAGGAAATCGAATGAAAAAACCAGTTACTTCACAGCTTTAGTATTCTACACACCTCTGGTTACACTGCAGGAAGAAATACTACACGTGGGTGCAAAGAATGTTGTTTCCAGAGCTGAAAAAGTCTGGATCTGAGGAAAGGTTGACTAGACAGGAACTATTTTTGGAACAGAATAAGCTAAGAGTAGTCACCTAAATAGGGGTTAGAAATAGAACATTTTGTTATTTTAAAAAATACTTGGGTAAGCATTTGATTCATGCAGGGCCACGGTGAAGGTTGCCTGTGAGATATCTGAGTAGTTTGCAGTGTGGCCTGGATACATGAGTGTGTGGGCGCCTTCTACACTGTAAGTTCCTTTAATATTTGCCCAGATCCAAAAGACCAACCTGGAAGTTTAAGATTAGATTTGTCAATAGTGTGCTGAAAACAGGTAATGCATAAGAGGCCGGAGTCAGAAGAATAGAGTTAGTGTGAAGTATTGGTCTGGCAGAGAATGAAGATAAAACGATGAGACCATTGGAAAGAAACAAGGAAATTTCAGGCAATAGTGGAGTCATGAGAGAAATTAGATGGCTGCAGTTATTTTTTTAATTATAGACAATTACATCTTTTCTAAAGAAAATATTTTGTCATTTTAGAATTCTGTAACACAGCATTTATTTGTATCTACTTTCACATATGCAATTTGTTATGGATTGGTAGTATTATGTATTCTGAATAACATGGTTCTATTTCAGCACACATGCCTCTAGCCTGAGGAAGTGGGTGAGGTACTAGAGTACTTTGCCTTGGGATTCACTGAAGAAAAGGGCGTGGAGTACAGTGAGGGGGAAGGAAGGGGTATGCTGATGAAGGGTCTTGGTCCAAAATATTTATTCCCGACCTGCCGAGTTCCTCCAGCATTTTGTGTGGGTTGCTGCTGATATCAAGGTGAAGAGGACAATAACCAGTGTTGTTCCTCCGAGAAGTGCACTGGAGACAAATCAGGAAATTATTAATCAACGAGCTTTACCTCTATAGGGAAATTACTGGAGAAAATTTGTAGAGATAGTATCTATTCACATCTAGAAAAGCATGGTCCTAATAATGATATTGTAGGGATTCCGTAATTTCATTGGGCAGAATTCACCCAGACTGTTGAGGGTTAAGTTTGCCATGTATGTTACTTGTACGTTATTACGCTTCGTGGGCAGGCTCTTTTCTGGTATATATATGACGTTGCTTGCCGGGCAAATAAAGTTTGCGTTAGAAGTAATTGCACTCGTGTCGGTTTTTGCCAACACTCCTACGATACTCAGCCTGGCTCTCTGTAGAGGAAGGTCATACCTTTTTATAAGCATGACAGATTTTTGAGGAGGAGATGATGATTGATAAGGGCAGGGTGGATTGATGAGTGAGGAAAAGTAAAGCTGACAGGGTCCTTCATGGTGGGTTGATCCAGAAGATGAAGGCACAGGATCCATGGAGTCTGGGTGGACTGGGTTCAAACTTGAGTTGGCTGTACAAGATGAAAGGTAGTGGTAGGGGGGTGTTATTTTGACTGGAGGTCTGAGACCAGTAGTGTTCCACAAGGATAGTGGAGTGGCCTCTGTTGTTTGTGTGATATATTTATAAATGATTTGAGTATAAATGCAGGTGGACCAATTAGTAAGTTTGCAACTGACGCAAAAATGGGAAAAGTTGTGAAGGCAGGAAAGATTGTGAAACGATTCAACAGGATATGGGTCAGATAGGTGGCAGATAGAATTTAATCTGAATGCATGAAGTGCTGTATTTTGGAAAGTCAAATGTAAGAGGAAAATGTATAGAAAATGACAGAGCCCTGATGAGCATTGATGTACTGAAGGATCTTGGGTGCAAGCCCATAGTGTCCTGAAAGTGGCGACTCATTTCGATAGGGTAGTAAAGAAGGCGTATAGATTGCTTGCCTTCATCAGTCAGTGTGTTGAGTACAATACTAAAGAAATCATGTTGCAACTCTATATAACTTTGGTTAGGTCACATTTGGGGTTATGTGTGCATTCCTGGTTACTGAATTACAGGTCAGATGTGGCGGTGATGGAGAGGGTGCAGAAGAGGTTGATCTGGATATCACCTGGATTAGAAGGTATGAGCTATAAGGAGAGGTTGGAGTATGGGAGGCTGGGAGCTGTGGGTGATCTGAGAGAAGTATATAAAAATCGAGAGGCATATGTAGGATTGGTAATCAGAGCCTTTGTTTCCAGGGTGGAAAAGTAGAGAACATAGCTTTACGGTGGTGGTGGGGGGGGGGGGGGGGAGAGGCATTTAAAGGAGATCTATGAGGCAAGTTTTTGATAGTGGTATGTGCGCTTGGATGCACAGCTGAGGAGAAGGTGGATGCAGATTCAATGGTAGCTTTATTTTGGACAGGCGCATTTGGTAGAAGAAATGAAAGGGTTGATTATTTTGTAAATGGAGAGAAAATACAAAAAATTAAGGTGCAAAGGGTCTTGAGTCCTTGTACAGGATTCCCTAAAGGTTAATTTGCAGGTTGAGTCTGTGGTGAGGAAGGCAAATGCAATGCTAGCATTCATTTCAAGAGGACTAGAATATAAAAGCAAGGATGTAATGTTGAGACTTTGTAAAGCACTGGTGAGGCCCCACTTGGAGTATTGTGAGCAGTTTTGGGCATCTTATCTTAGAAAAGATGTGCTGAAACTGGAGAGGGCTCAAAGGACGTTCACAAAAATAATCCAGGATTGAATGGCTTGTCATATGAAGTTTGGCTCGGTGCCCGTATTCACTGGAATTCAGAAAAATGAGGATGACCTAATTGATACCTATCGAATAGTGAAAGGCCTTGATAGAGTGTATGTGGAGAGGATGTTTCCTGTTGTGGGAGAGTCTAAGCCAAAGGACACAGCATCAGAATAGAGGGGCATCTTTTTAGAATGGAGATGAAGGGGAATTTTTTCCAGCCAGAGAGTAATGAATCTGGAATTCTTTGCCACAGACAGCTGCCGAGACCAGGTCTTTTTGTATAGTTAAGGCAAAGGTTGATAGATTTCTGATTGATCACAGCATGAAGGGATACAGGGGGAATGCAGGAGATCGGGGCTGTGAGGGAAATTGGATCAGCCATGATAAAATGGTGGAGCAGACTCGATGGGCCAAGTGGCCTAATTCTGCTCCTATATCTTATGAACTCACAGAGAATGGAAAGATGTAGACTGTGTGCAGATGGGTGGGATTAATTAAATTGTTGAACAGACGTTGTGGGCCAAGGTGTCTGTTTCTGCACTATACTGTGGTCGATTTAGGATATGGTGAATAGTAGTCATTTATCTCCAACTGCATGAATTTCAATACCACTTACTGGTAGAAATAAATGACCCTTTTGGCTTGGTGTGCATCCTCCTATTCCCTAACATTTATAGAGGTCCATGTGAAGCAGACTTAAAAGAACCCTTGCCTGCCAAACTCCTCACACCACTGTGTGACTTGATTTCACACCTTATACGAATTGGGTTTGGTGTTAAGGTACTGGGAAAAGATCCTGGACCTAGTGGCTTGTGGGGAACGCTGGAAGCTAATGGATTTCAGTGGCAATACACGCAAGCTCTTTGAATTAGTCAGCAATTGAAATTGGTCAACTGAAGCAATTCTAAGCAAATGGTGGCCTATATTTAAATATGAGCAATGGAAAGTAGGTGTCAGTGAACACCCAGTTTAGCATCGCATCTCCGGGCTCCAGGAAGAAGAGTGTCAAGTATGTTGCACTGGAGGGAAATAGGAGAGAGCAGAAGAGGTCAGGCCCTTGCTACGGTGCTTTAACCCCGAGTAAGTACAACATTTATATGGAGGAAGGAAAAGGAGATCAGCTATAAATTAACCTGTGCAGTAAAATCCATATCAGTGCATTTAAATTATGCATTGTGGCTTGAGCTGCCAATGAATCCATTTGAAGTATCAATGTTTGTTCTGTATTACTTTACGATATCAGTCATACAGACATAAAATATTTAATCTGTTCATAGATCTTTCTCAGATCTAGTGTGAGGGTCCAATATCCACAAATGCTTGGTGCAGCATTCCTTAAGGTCACAGTGTCATAGAGAACTATGTTGCACAAAGCAAGCCCGTCACCCCACCAACTTGGAGCAGATCTTTCGGTTTAGCAATGACCAGATGGGCTAAAGGGCCTGCTTCTGTGCTTAGCATTCTATGACTCTATCTTTGATCCAGATGCATTTATATATGGCAAGTACATCAGCATATACAGTGAAGTATGTCATTTTTGTGTTTATGGACAACACAACCCAAGGATGTGTTGGGGACAGCCTGCAAGTGTTGCCACGTGTTCTTGCACCGACAAAGCATGCCCTCAATGTTCAGCCACCTGTTTATACCAATCGTACATTAACTCCATTTTTTGTAGACACTGTCCACTGCTAAAGTGGATCAGAAGATCAGAATCGGATTTAATATCACTGGCATATGCTGTGAAATTTGTTGCTTTGCAGCTGCAGTACAGTGCAAAGAGGCCTCCGTTAGTCAGCGGTGACCATGGATATTGCGTCCTAGCTGTCTGGATACACAAGCCTGGGCAGTACGATATGGAGAGCAAGCTGTTGTCCATGTAGCAAGCTCCCCCCTCCATGAATCTGGTGAACCCAAAGGAATGGCAGAGACCGATGGAGGTTGGCACCAGTGATGTTGCAAGAGTTGCCAGTCAGCATTGAACTCAATGTAGGACTGTTTTGGGCACTCTAGCTCTGGGTTTTTCCCTTGGGGTTTACTCCCGAAGCCTTCCACATGAGTGGGTGTAACCACAAGGCAGTGGAGGTTTGAGATCAAAGTTTTCCTTCTGGATGAGCTGCCAACCACGGCTGACGAGTGCCATCTGCGCAAAGTGACTGGTTTTAAGGCACCAGTGACATGCTTTTGCCCATCCTCCTGTTAGTAGAAATGGTTCCACCAGGCTTAGTGACTAAGGTACACGTGAAGGTCAGGAGCTGGACTTGGTTGTCAGAGGCTATTTGAGGCACATGCCATTGTGAGCATTTAATAGGTAGTGGGAGCTTATCCCCACTACTAACCCGGCTACAACAACCTTAGAGAACGATCAGTGTAATACATAGTAAAAAAACACAAATTACAATAAGAATATATATGTATAAAATAGGTAGTGCAAAAAGAGAACGAAAAATGGGAAAATAGTGAGGTAGTGTACTGGGTTTATTGTCCATTCAGAAATCTGATGGTGGAGGGGATGAAGCTGTTTCTAAAACATTAAGTGTGTGTCTTCGCCCTTTCCACTGCTGATCCCTCGATGAGGACAGGAGTGTGTTCCATCGACTTTCCCTTCCTGAAGTTCACAATCAATTCCTCGGTCTTAGTGATGTTGAGTACAAAGCTGTTGTTGCGACTGAACTTAACTATTTGATCAATCTCATTCCTGTATGCCTCCTCGCCACCATCTGATGTTCTGTCACAACAGCTGTGTCATCGGCCAATTCCTAGATGGCATTTGAGCTGTGGCTAGCTACACAGTGAAGGGTGTAGAGAGAGCAGAGCAGTGGGCTAAGCACACATCCTTGAGGTGCACCAGCGGTTTGCCAGTGAAGCAAAATATTATTCTTAATGAAAACTTATGATTAGATGAAACTTTAATGTAATATGTTCAATTTTTGCCTAATCCTGTCTTTTCAGTGTCTGAGTAGGTTTTGTTGGTTGTTAACAAGACAATTGTGGGCATGCTGTGTTGGCACTGGAAGCATACTGATACTTATGAGCTGCCCCCAGCATATCCTTGGACTGTGTTGGTCATTGATGCAAACAGTGCACGTCACTATATGTTTTGATGTGCATGTGACAAATAAAGCTAATCTTTAATCTTTAGGAGTGTTATCAGACAACATTCCAGCAATAGTATTTAAGCCTATTGAAGTGATGGCTTTTCAACCCACAGTTCTGAAGGATGTTGAAGCCTGAGACATGTTCTTGATAGGTAATCTTCCTGGGGTGGAACAGTAGATGATAAAGAAAATATGTGTTGAAGTTGCATTACCAGATTGCTGTCATCTAATAAGGAGACAATACATATCATAGAATCGTAGAGCACAGGACCCCCTTTTTGCCCACCTCATCCATGTCCACTATATTGCAGGTGATATTCAATCTGATAATTGGTGACAGGATTGTTATTGTCACGTGCCGAGGTATAGTGAAAACCTTTGTTTTGCATGCCATCCATACAAATCATTTTATGACTTTAGTACATCAATATATAGGCACAGAACTGCTGAAATTGTCTAGTTTCCTCACTACACTAACTTAAGACTGGATCTTGAACTTCCAATCCACACAAAAACATATGATCAATGGTAGATGAAAGCTATTAAGCACATTATCAGCAGGTATAAATAATCACGGTAGCATTTTAATACTGAACAAATATACAACATTGCACTTAGAGGTAACAACCTGCCCACCTTATTCACATTTCAACCATATGGTTCTTGAACTATCTGTCAAACCCCTAATCACTACAGTTTAGCAACATTATGGCCACTTTAACCACCTTGCACTAAAATAGACTTTGATGTAATTTTGTTCTAATTGTGTATTCTTGTAAAAATTGTGTATAATCTGTTTTATTTATGTTTTTTCTCTGAATGCTGCATATGATGCCATGTGCATGAGATGCTGCTGCAGGTTTTTCATTGCATTGTGCATGCATGTTACATGTGCTGATGACAATAACTCAACTTTGACTTCATAGACTTGATCTAAACTCTGGGAGAGGTGACGCTGGGTGAATTACATATTCATTATTCTTTACAAAAATTGTAAGGATGCCAGATTGTTTGTGGATATTTACATTCATATTTAATAAGGGTGATCGAAAAGGACCCGAGACAGTCAGCTCAGTAGTGAGAAAATAATGGAAGTCTTACTGAAGGAGTAAGTGCAACTATTGTCAGATCACAAATATATAAATTAATTCTTTAAATTTCAAAGGGATGTGTTTTCATGCCAAAATGCCCAAGGAGGAGGAGGAGAAGATGGCGACTCGTCGCAGCTTGCGCGCCCACTCCGGTGAATGATATCTGTAATCTGTCAAGTAGGGTGCTGTGCACAATCCTGATTTGAAGGAGACAGATGTGAGAGAATGGAGGAACATCTGGAGAAACTTCTGAAATGCCTGTTTCACTGCTGCTGCTACTGTGTGGTCCAGAATCTCTGGAGGGGAAGGCCCTGAATCCTCAGATTTGCTTGTTGCTCGGCGGCCGGGACGGGGTCGAAGCACTCGGCAGAGATGGTGCTCGGTGTCAAAGGGCTGGTCGGAGGCTCAAAGTTTTCGGATGGACTTAGAATCGGCTGTGGTCGGGTGCTTCCAATGCATGCATCGACAGTTGTCAGTGCCTGGAGGTTTATGGCAGAGAGAGTTTCTCCCTTCTGCCGCCTGCTATCGGGGACTATTGGGAGTCGATCGGAACTTTGAGACTTTTTTTTTACCGTTCCCATGGTCTGCTCTTTATCAAATTATGGTATTGCTTTGCACTGCTGAAACTATATGTTATAATTATGTGGTCTTGTCAGCGTTAGTCTTTGGTTTGTCCTGTTTTTTTGTGATATCACTCTGGAGGAACATTGCATCATTTCTTAATGCATGCATTTCTAAATGACAATAAACGAGGACTGAGTGTCCTCATAATCTAAAAAAAATTCATTAACAGGGCACTAGCCAAGGTGACGTAATAGAAGTAATATATTTATATTTCCAAAAGGCATTTAATGAGATTGTTTCTCTGAATAAATCAGAGCATCAAGGGTCATAAGACAAACAGAAGACTAGATAGCCAGTTGATTAAGCCAAAGAAAACATAATGGTGTAAAGTAGCTGGAAAGTGAAGTCTTGTTTCATGGTTTTCATAATTTACATTAACGATTTAAATCCAAAAAAGTGTCAAGTGATTCATTTTGGAAGGTTTTATTTGATGGCAGAATAAAATGTAATGGCAGAATTCTTGGTAGTGTAGAGGTACAGAGGGATCCACCCATAGAATCTTCAAAATTGCAATGCAAATTAATAGGAGTTGTAAATAAGGCACATGGTCAGTTGGCATTCATTATCCAGGGGATTGAGTTCAAGAGTTGTGAGGTAATGTTGCAGCTCTGTAGAATCCTGGTTAGAACACACTTGGAGTATTCTGTTCAGTTCTGATCGCCTCATTATAGGCATGATGTGGAAGCTTTAGAGAGGGTGCAAAGGAGATTTACCAGGATGCTGCTGGGACTAAAAAGCATAGGTTATGAAGATGCACTGAGTGAGCTAGGGCTTTTTTCCTTTTGATCATAGAGTGAGTGCAGCGTTGGCAATCCCCTGGTGCTCTGACAACCTCCAGCCAAGAAGACTGGAAGTCTATGTCCAGAGTGACCACTGCTTCCATTGTTACTACCCTCAGTAATGTGTCAGATCCAATAAGTGCCTCCTTGAAGAGAGCTGGCAAGCTGAGGACCAAAGCTGCTCATTGTGTTTGTAAGTTTGGTTATGCCATGCAATAATATGAGGAGACATTATAGGTCATTTCCTATTCCTGTCATACTTAACAGTTACATTTCAGAACCAAGCACAGCCATACTAAAACATGGCTAGAGCCTAGTGATATTCATCTACCCAACTGTGAAGAAACTTGTCCACATATATCCTGTATACAAAATTGGGACCAATCTAGTCTAACCAATCACTATCCAATTCACTTGCATTCATTCCTCAATAAAATGTTGAAAAAACGTAGCTCACTCAAATAACTTGCTCACCAGTTCCCCAGTTTGTATCTCCAGGCTTAAAACCACTTTATGGTTTTGGTCCAAACATGGACCAAAGAACTGAATTCCAGCGGTGAGAGTGGCTGCCCTTCACATCACGGTAACATTTGACTGAGTGTAAATTTAAGGAACCCTGGTAAAACTGATGCCAAAGAGCTTCAAGGGAAGAACACATCAATGGTTGGAGTCCCACAATGCATGGAGGAAGTGGTTTTAGTTATTGGAAGTCAATCTCAGACTTAAATGTATAATTGCAACTTTCTTCACCTCATCCCTCTGAGGATTGGTTTGTGTTCCCTTGTCTTAACCATCCTGAAGTTCACAATCGGCTCTTTGGTCTTACTGACACTGAGTGCAAGGTTTTTGCTGTGACACTACTCAACTAGCTGATATATCTAGCTCCTTCACACCCCTTCATCTCCATCTGAGATTTTACCAACAATGGTTTTAACATCAACAAATTTATAGATGGTATTTGAGCTATACCTACCCACACAGTCATGGGTATAGAGAGAGTAGAGCAGTGGGCTAAGCACACATCTCTGAGGAGCGAGACTGTTGTTTGTCTATGAGGAGATGTTATTACCAATCCACACAGATTGTGGTCTTCTGGTTAGGAAGTCGAGGATCCAGTTGCAGAAGGAGGTACAGAGGCTCAGGTTCTGTTGCTTATCAATCAGGGCTGTGGGAATGGTGGTGTTAAATGCTGAGCCATAGTCAATGAACAACATCCTGACATAGGTGTTTGTATTGTCCAGATGATCTAAGGCCATGTGAAGAGCCGTTGAGATTGTGTCTGCTGTAGACCTATTGTGGTGTTAGGCAAATTGTAGGGGGCCCAGGTCCTTGCTAAGGCAGGATTTGATTCTAGCCATGACCAACCTCTCAAAGCACTTCATCACCATAGATGTGCTACTGAATACTTGTCATTAAGGCAGCTCACACTACGCTCCCTGGGTACCGGTATAATTGCTGCCTTTTTCAAGCAGGTGGGAACTTCTGCCTGTAACACTGAGAGGTTGAAAATGTTCTTGAAAACTCCTACCAGTTGGTTGGCATAAGTTTTCAGAGTCTTACCAGGTACTCCATCAGCACCTGCGACCTTGCGAGGGTTCACCTTCCTAAATGACAGCCTGACATCGGCCACGGACACAGAGATCACTGGGTCACCGGGTGCAGCAGGGATCTTCACAGCTGTAAGTATATTCCCTCTTTCAAAGCGGGTATTGAAGACATTGAGCTCATCTGTCTCTGTTACCCCCACTCCACCAACACAGCGAGGCTGCAGTATTTATCATTTCAGCGAACAAGGTCTCATCTCTCAGACATGGAGATATTTATTGTTTACCTTTGCTGCTCACTACATGCACCTTGAATTATATTTTATTAACTTATTTGTGGTAATAATTTGTTTTATGTGATGTGTGTGATAAGTTTTATGAGAGCACGGTGGTCCGGAGGAAAGTTGTTTTGTTTGGTTGTATATACATACAGTCAGATGACAATAAACTTGAACTTAATCACTTAAGCCATGCTAATAGCTTCTGCCAATTCCATGACTTCTACTCTCAGGAAGTTCAAGGACAGAAGGTGCTTGGGGACCTCACCACATACGGGTTCTCCTCAAAGTTGTACACCACCCTGATGTGAAAATGTATCGCTGTTATTTAATTAGGCTTAACTCCTTGTAGTTCCTCCTTATTAACACTATGAAAGTACCTTCACCAAAAAAACATCATCATAGTTCAAGAGGGCTAATAAATACTGGACTTTCCAATGACACTAATATTCCAGAAGAACATGTTCAAAAGTCTCTGTTAGCAACTGAGCTTATCATTCTAGTGTTATTTCATTTCTTTTTGACAGAAGTGAAAGTAAAAAAGCTAGATCGTTAAAGAATCACAACTTCAAATGCAAGTCGCTTTCAGCAATGAGTCATCCTCCAAAACATAGGACAATACAACACAAACACAGTGTAGGCACTTTGCCCCCCTCCCCCCCAGTGTTATGCCAACTTTTTAACCTCCTCCAAGATGAACCTCACCAATTCCCTCCCACATAGCCCCCCTATTTTCTTTCAAGCATGTCAAATCTAAGTCTCTAATATATCTAATTCTATTATTAACCCTAGCAGCGTGTTCCATGCTCAAAACCACTTTCTACTTAAAAAAATCTAACTCTAACATCTACTCTATAATTTCCTCCAGTCACCTTAAAAGTACATCCATGTCTCTTGAACTCAATCCGCTGATTAATCAAGGCCAGCTCAATTTTAACCACCCTATCAATTTGTGCAGGAACTTTGCAGGGTCTATCATTGTGGACCCAAATCCTTCTGTTCCTCTACACTGCCAAGAACCTTGCCATTAACTTTGTACTCTGCCATACCGTTCAAAGTGTATCATTCCACACACATCTGAATTGAACTCCATCTGCGACTTCTCAGCCCAATTTCACTTCCTGTCAATGATAACCTTCTACACTATCTATGGCATCATCAATTTTCATGTTATCTGCAAACTTACAAAATTATCATTCCTCTTCTTCATCCAAGTCATTTATTTAAAAAAAATTAATAAAGAGAAGTGGTTCTAGAAAAGATGCCTGTGGAACAACAGAGGTCAGGGATCTGTAGGCAGAATATGCTCTAACTATTATCTCTGCCTTCTGTGGGCAAGCCAATTTCAAATCCATGCAGGCAAGGGTTCATGGATGCCATGCTTCCTGACTTTCTGAATGAGCCTACCATGGGAAACTTAATCAAATGCCTTACTAAAATCCAAATATATATAACATCTACTGCTCTATCTTCATCAATTTGTTTTGTCACTTTCAATTCAGAATTTTAGATTGCTCCCACACGCAGTGTGATGTACGCACTGGCATTGTGACTGTCTGGTGCTCTTCCACACTAGAAGGACGGGAGGATTTGTTTCACAAGTGGGTGTGTTTGCTTTGTTATACAAGATATTTCTCAAGGTAGCTGGCAACTAGTAGTGTTACTGATACAAACTAAAAATCAGAAATCATCGGTGAGATCTCATTCTAACCCCCACAGAACACCAATGTACAGATAAATCGCAAGATAAAGGCCCCATTTATCCTATTTGCTGCCTCAGTTTGCCAATGTGGTCTTTGAGAAAAAAAATGCTGTCTACCTTCAATTGAACATAGCAACGCACACAAAGGGGAACTCAGCACACCAGGCTGCACCTATGGAAAAGGATGAACAGTTGATGTTTTGGACTGAGACCCTTCAGCAGGACATGGTTCATTTTGAACGTGGTTTCCAAAGCTGAGCAATGTGATATTTTGTTATGTATCATACATAGGGCTTGATGGGGATGCTCTACCTTGAATTTCTTCCAATTCCTCTAAACAATTTAAAAATAAACTTATGGTGGTGACCATATATAAGATTAGGTGAAAGTAAACGGTTAATGGCTTTCATTAATTTTCTATCACTTTAGATCCTGATTCTTCCAGGTTTTATTCCAGATCTGCTTGAGAATATAAGAGTGTCTGGAGTTGATAATGAGGTCAAGGCAGATCTGACCTTTGACCTCCACCCTATTGCCTTGCCAAATCTCCATAATCTTGGAAAATGAAAACAATTTGCAGATGTTGGAATTTTGAGACAGAAGCCAGGAATGTGTACCATCTGTAGAAGTAGAATAAGTTACCATTTTGGCTCTTGAGCTCTTTATCAGAAATGGGAATGAGAGCAAACAATTTACTGGGGGGAGCTCAGTGGACTGAGCTGCTTCTGTGGGGAGGGGAGGAATTGTCAAAGACCTGCAACAGGACTGAGAATGGAGAGGGAGGATGGTTCTCAGTCTACTATCTGCCTTGATGCAGGGCTCTAAAATGTTGACAATTCTTTTCCTCCCCACTGATGCTGCTCGAGATGCTGAGTTCTTCCAGCACGTTGTGTGTTACTTCAGATTCCAGCATCTGCAGTCTCGTGCATCCCCAAGAGGGAATGTTAGGTTTCAGTAACTGAGAAAGCGGGGGAGTGATGGGCAGAGCACAGCGCTCTCGGAACCTGGTCTTACAAACGTGCAGTACAGCTGCTCATTTTCCTTTGTAATACATGGCAACCTTTCAATTCCCTAACTAATTACTTAAACAAGCTTACCTCAGCTGAGGCAGCCATGCAGTCACAGTTATTATTGACATTGGCACTCCTGAGCTGGAGAAGGGCAAAGTCTACCAGGCTCTCCTGCGCCTGTTGGAAATTGGCTGTGCATGAATGCCAGGGCCCAGCTGAGACATCACAGTAGCCAAATGGCACACTGGCACCAACTGTGCCTGACAAAACAGAATTAAAACTGGCATTACGGGTTGTTTGGCTGCCATGCCAGGCACCTGGCTTGGAAAGAAATATCCAGCAGCTTCTATAACGGGCATTTGAACCACACCACCATTATTAGATTCCAACAGTGAGAGTCAGCCCCTGTGTATTCAAAGAAAATGGGGATGAAATCAAATGAAATCATATGTTACTGAAGTGACTTTTTTATTATTCCGCAAGTGTTGCTGACATTTTCTCACTGCATTACTAAGGAATAATAACACCATTGGTTTGAACCTGTGTTTATCATTTGAAGATCATGTAGCAATGTAATAAGGGGTCCATTTGCTTCATAATGTGCTTATTTCCTGCCTTATGTTGTTTCAGTCATTTTAAATAATGGAGCCATTTGATGGGGTCATGGGTCAAGAGGGTGGAGTTCCCTTCCACAGATGGCTGTGGAGGTCAGGTCATTGGGTATATTTAGAAGCTGATAGGTTCTTGACTACTAAGGGTGTCAAAGGTTATGGGGAGAAGGCAGGAAAATGGGGTTGAGAGAGATAATAAATCAGCCAGGATGGAAAAGCAGAGCAGACTCAATGAGCCAAATGGCCTAATTCTGCTCCAATCTCTTATGGTTACCTTAACTGAGTAAATCAGCTGAGTTATGAGGTAAACAACAGCAGGAATTCTGCAGATGCTGGAAATTCAAGCAACACACATCAAAGTTGCTGGTGAACGCAGTAGGCCAGGCAGCATCTCTAGGAAGAGGTGCAGTCGACGTTTCAGGCCGAGACCCTTCGTCAGGACTAACTGAAGGAAGAGTTAGTAAGAGATTTGAAAGTGGGAGGGGGAGGGGGAGATCCAAAATGATCGGAGAAGACAGGAGGGGGAGGGACGCAGACTGGGAGACCGCTTTACTGAACACCTACGCTCTGTCCGCCAGAGAAAGCAGGATCTCCCAGTGGCCACACATTTTAATTCCACATCCCATTCCCATTCTGACATGTCTATCCATGGCCTCCTCTACTGTAAAGATGAAGCCACACTCGGGTTGGAGGAACAACACCTTATATTCCGTCTGGGTAGTCTCCAACCTGATGGCATGAACATCGACTTCTCTAACTTCCGCTAGGCCCCACCTCCCCCTTGTATCCCATCTGTTGTTCTTTTTTATACACACATTCTTTCTCTCACTCTCCTTTTTCTCCCTCTGTCCCTCTGACTATACCCCTTGCCCACCCTCTGGTTTTCCCCCCTCCTTGTCTTTCTCCCTGGACCTCCTGTCCCATGATCCTCTTGTATCCCCTTTGCCAATCACCTGTCCAGCTCTTGGCTCCATCCCTCCCCCTCCTGTCTTCTCCTATCATTTTGGATCTCCCCCTCCCCCTCCCACTTTCAAATCTCTTACTAACTCTTCCTTCAGTTAGTCCTGACGAAGAGTCTCGGCCTGAAACGTCGACTGTACCTCTTCCTAGAGATGCTGCCTGGCCTGCTGCATTCACCAGCAACTCTGATGTGTGTTGCTTGAGTTACGAGGTAATTGTCTCTTCCAAAACAAGCCAGCTGAACCCGATGACTTGGAGTGAAGGAAACCTGAATTGACAATGCCCGTAGAAGCAAGGATCCTGACTCTGGTGTGCTGTCATTGTAACTCTGGTGTACGATTGTAGTTCCCAGGCAGCATGTATACAATTTTAAATAAATAAGGCATCCGTTAATCTTGCAAGACCATGGATCTGTGCCTGGAAAGTCTTCACTCTCCAGGGTGCAGGCCTGGGCAAGGTTGTATGGAAGACCAGCAGTTGCCCATGCTGCAAGTCTCCCCACTCTACGTCACCAATGTTGTCCAAGGGAAGGGCATTAGGACCCATACAGCTTGGCACCAGTGTCGTCGCAGAGCAATGTGTGATTAAGTGCCTTGCTCAAGGACACAACACGTTCCCTCGGCTGGGGCTTGAACTCACGACCTTCACGTAGCTAGTCCAATGCCTTAACCACTTGGCCACGTGCTCACAATTTTATGGAGGTATAATTTGCAGTCTGATACTGCACCAACTCTTTTTATGTAATGGTAACCATATATTGGAATCTAACAATGTCACTGCATGCCCAGTGATGGAAGGAGCAACACACAATTTGCTGGAAGCAACGTCCCTTGAATTTTTTTACAGCTGCGTGGACCAGCTATTTCTCTGAGCAGGAATTTTTTTTACATGGCCTGAAACCTGTGTTGTATTTTAAATGTTTCTTTTTGTAATATGCATTCTATGAAGATTCAGAATGAAAATTAAAAAGTCACATTCTTTCGATTTTGTTCATTAATTGAAAGGTATAATGAAGTACAGTACAACAAGGAAAATCTTTCAGATTTTGTAAACTTTTAAATTTAGACAGCATAGGCATTCAGCAGGCCAGTTGTTTATTATCAATGAACTACGGTTTCCATTCTGTGTTTATTGTTACAATTTGTAACAGTGTTGTAACTTGAAACACTGACAATGTAAATATGTTCAAACTCTAAATTGTTTCAAAGTAAAGGTTGTGATATGTTTATTATTTAGAAAATGTATGGATTATATTCATTAACACATAAGTAATTGTAGGGTATTTCACAATTACATTAACATAGATATCAAAATTATATGAACATATAAAAGAAAATTCCAACTGTGCGGCAACAAAGACTATGAGCATGGGAGCATTTCAGTTAATGCGTGGCTGCAGAGGGAAGTGTGACTGGTAAATAAATACAAAGAAATTCTGCAGGTGCTGGGAATCCAGAGCAACACACAAAACGCTGGAGGAACTCAGCCGGTTAGGCAGCATCTATGGAGGGGAATAAGCAGTCGACATTTTTCCCTGAGCTCCTTCTTCAGGACTGGAAAGGATGTGGGCAGAAACCAGAATGAGAAGGTGTGTACAAGCTGGCAGGTGATAAATGAGGGGGAAGTAGGATGAAGTGAGAAGCTGGTAGGTGATAGGTGGAAAGGGTAAAGGGCTGAAGAAGAAGCAATCTGATAGAAGAGGAGAAAATGAAGGGGGGGAGACACCAGGGGCAAGTGGTGGGCAGGTGAGAAGGGAAGGGATACAAGAGCAGCCAGAAAGGGGATTTCAAAAAGTGAGAAGGTGGAAGGGGTATAAATTGCCAGATGTCAGAGAAATTGATGTTCATGCCATCAGTTTGGAGGCTACCTGGACAATATGAGTTGTAGCTCCTCAATCCTGAGAGTGGCTGTAGAGGAGGCTGTGGTGCAAGCTGAAAGCACTCAGAATGGAATGGTGAGACTGTGGCCATGGGGGGGGGGGGCGCGGTGACTAGAAAGGACGTCAAGGAGATTGATGGACAGGGCAGGGGTGTAAGATGACAGGCAGGTAGCGGAGATTGGAGTTGGAAGACTGTGGTCGGTAAATGATAGATGGAAGCAAACAAAGAAAGAGGAAAAAGAGGGAAAAAAAACAACAGATAAAGCATGGTGGGGAAGATGGGAAACAGCTGCAGAAGGGAGATGAGTAGTGCTGGATCCTGATAAGTGAAGGAGATGAGAATGGGAACCATTAGAGAAGAAGGGGAAGTGAAAGATGATTGGAACCAGATGGGAGGTGGGTCTGTGGGAAACCAGTGTGTGAAGTTGTTGGATGGAGGAGGAGGAGGAAGAGAAGGGGACAAAGATGGGTGATTAGGGGCTGTGGGGAGATGATGTGGGAAAAGGGAAAAATGGGAGGACAGGATGAGCAGAGGAACAGGGGGGGAGGGTAAAAAAGGGAACTAAATAAAGGGGGCAGTTACCTAAAATTGGAAAACTCAATATTTATGCCATTGGATTATAGACCACCAAGGTAGAACATACAGTGTTGCTCCTTCATTAGGTGGAACAGTAATGTAGTGGCTAGTGTAACACTATTATGGCTTCAGTGACCTGGAATCAATTGCACCGCTGTCTGTAAGGAGTCTCGCATATTCTGCCTGTGACTGTGTGGGTCTCCACTGGGTGCTCTGGTTTGCTCCTGGGACCTATGGGTTAGTAAAGATAAAAATAAAAATTTTCTTTGGGAGTAGAGAAGGCCAAGGATGGACAGGTCGGTGGGAATGGGGAAGGGAGTTGAAATGGTCCCAGTTGTAGAAGCGTACAACCTGAGGCACAAGTTGAAGTGTTCTGTGGAACAGTTACAAGGAAGAAGGGAAATATTTTCATCCTTACCTGCATCGCTATATTCTTGCCAGGCAATTCACAGTCACGGAGAGATTTAACAATAATTTATCCTGCTCATTGCAAAATCAATTAGTAATAATGCGCTATCATTCAAGGTGGAAGGGGCAGGCAATGAAAAAAATCACTGTATCATCATATGGTCTAGTTACAAAGGGTTAAAAATTCTTTGGTTATTTCAGCACACAGGAGAATTTCATATCAGTTCGTCACCAACATTATTGTGTGACTTTCATCCTTCCCTCTCAATTTTTTTTTAAGAGATGATACTCTGCTGCACTGTTTAATTGAGAAATCACCAGAATGAAATGATGAAATGACTCACTTGCAGGAGAGATGAGACAAACCTTTATGAGGTTTTTCTTTGATTGATGGATGACATTTCTGTTATGCTTTGTAACTCCAAAACATAGAATTAATTTGAAGAAAAGGATGAGGTCTCAAATATGAGCCCAGCTTAGTTTTATTTTAAGCAAAGCACACACGTATCATATGGTTGCATCATGACACACGCAATTCACTTATTTTTACCTATAACTCATCATGAATTATTTAAACAAGCAAAGAGTGTTTAATCAACAACATGTTTACAAGGTTACCCAAATATTAAATACACAACAATTTTGGTTCTCAACGTTTATTTTGGGAGTTAAATCCCAAATGTGACCTTATCACTCACTGGCTGTTTACCTAAGTATGTGAGTACACAGGGTACCAAACAGATACCTCAGGAACTTCAACCGCAAGATTCCACAATATAGGGGTCCCTGTTCCCACTGACACTAGCAATTCAAACTTCTCTGATCTCAGGTCACCAGCTTTGCTGGATTGGGAACTGGAACTTGGTAATTGAATTATTATTGTTATACATCCCTAGATAGTGTAAAACTTGGGCGTGTCATCCATGCAAATAATTTCACAACGTAAGTACATCAAGGGAGTACAAAGGAGAAGCTAATAACAAAATGAAGAGTACAATTTTGCAATGACAACTTAAGAGGAAGTACAGTGCAGAACGTGCATCAACCACCAAATTCCACCTTCCCGCAAAAAAAAACAAACAAAAACTGATCAAGCACATCAGTCCCCAAATCCCAAATCCCAAATCCCAAATCCCACACAAAAAAACCCCCGAACAAAATGGATCAGGCACATTGACCCCAAATCCCTCCTTCCACTCCAAAAAAGAACAAACAAAATTGATTCATCCTCTAATCAATGGGAAATGTCATGGAGACCGTTTTCTTCATCCTTGTTCCTGCTTTGTGATATATGAAGATGGGATTAAATAAAACATACTTAGACTGTTTGTGCTCCAGAGATGTGGGTGAATCTGTCAAACCAAAAATCTCCTTTAGGAGTTAGATATCTGAAGTTTCCTACATGGAAATAAGATTCCTGAAGCAAAGGGATTTGAAGTTCTAGTTAATAATGTTAATGTTAGCCTTTGCATATGTAAGTTTAATTGTCCTCACTAAATATGGGACATTAAAGGACTCCCACCTCCCACCCATGGTTGAAAGGTAACTTGAAATCCATAACGTTAACAGCTGGACCCCAGTTAACCTGGGAAGAAAATTGGACCACACCAATCCTTGGAAGTTAAGCCCTCTCCCAGGACTGGTGCGGTCCATAGTGCGTAGGTACTCCTCTAATGATCCAGGCAGGGATTTCAAGGGTACTGAATGAATGGAAAATCACCTGCTCTTCTCAACCCTGAAAACACGCAATGCCTTTGCTGCAATGAACTGGCACTCTTGTTTTTGATGCTAAAGACCACAGCAGTGAGAGGTACAGTACTGTTGAAAAACAACCAGAAAGGCAGACTCATTTTTCACTGTTCAATAAAAGCTATGTAAGACTGTAAGAACATAACATATAGGAGCAGAATTAGGCCATTGGGCCCATGGCGTCTGCTCTGTCATTTCATCATGGCTGATCCAATTTTCCTCTCAGCCCCAATCTCCTGCCTTCTCCCCACATCCCTTCATGTACTGACCAGTCAAGAATGGATCAATCTCTGCCTTAAATATACATAAAGACTTGGCTTCCACAGCTGCCTGTGGCAATGAATTCCACAGATTCACCACTCTCTGGCTTAAGAAATTCCTCCTCATCTCTGAACTTAAAGGACTGTCCTTTATTGTGAGGCTGTGTTCTCTGGTCTTAGGCTCTCCCACCATGGGAGACGTCCTCTCCACATCCACTCTATGAGGCCTTTCACCATTCGATAAGTTTCAATGAGGTCACCCTTCATTCTTCTGAATTCTAGTGAATACAGGCCCAGAGTCATCAAACATTTTCATACGACAAGCCAATCAATCCTGAAATCATTTGTGAACCTCCTTTGAACCTTCTTTTCTAAAATATGGCGCCCAAACTTGCTCACAATATTCCAAGTGAAGCCTCACCAGTGCTTTATAAAGTTTCAATATTCCTTCCTTGCTTTTATATTCTAATCCACTTGAAATGAATGCTAACATTGCATTTGTCTTCCTCACCGCAGACTCAGCCTGCAAATTAACCTTTACAGAATCTTGTACAAAGACTCCTAAGTCCCTTTGCTCCTCAGCTTTTTGTATTTTCTCTCCATTTAGAAAATAGTCAACCCTTCCATTTCTTCTACCAAAGTGTATGACCATACACTTCCCAACATTGTATTCCATCTGCCAGTTCTTTGCCCATTCTCCTAATCTGTCTAAGTCCTTCTGTAGCATCTCTACTTCCTGAAAGCTACCTGCCACTCCACTTACCTTCATATTGTCTATAAACTTTGCAACAGAACTATCAATTCCATCATTCAAATCACTGATATATAACGTAAAAAGAAGCAGTCCCAACACAGACCCCTGTGGAACACCACTAGTCACCGGCAGCCAGTCAGAAAAGGCTCCCTTTATTCCCACTCTGCCTCCTGCCAATCAGCCACTGCTTTATCCATGCTAGAATCTTTCCTGTAATACCATGGGTTCATAGCTTGTTAAGCAGCCTCATGTGTGGCACCTTGTCACAGGCCTTCTGAAAATCCAAGTACATGACATCCTTTGTCTATCCTGATTGTTATTTCCTCAAATAATTCCAACAGATTTGTCAGGCACGATTTTCCATTGAAGAAACCAAGCTGACTACAGCCTATTTTATCATGTGGCTCCAAGTATTCTGAGACCTTATCCTTAATAATCGACTCCAAAATCTTCCCAACCACTGAGGTCAGACTAACTGGCCTATGGTTTTTTTTCTTCTACGTCTGTTCCTTCTTGAAGAGTGGAGTGTCATTTGCAATTTTCCAGTCTTCCAGAACCATTCCAGAACCTAGTCATCCTAGAAAGATCATACCAATGCCTCCGCAATCTCTTCAGCCACCTCTCTCAGAACCCTGGGGTGTACACCATCTGGTCCAGGTGTCTTATCTACCTTCAGACCTTTCAGTTTCCCAAGAACCTTCTGCCTAGTTATGGTAACTTGTGGTATATCATTTTTCTATGTGAAGTGGACTGCTGCCTTCGTTACAGAGGGGAACAAATTCAACTTAATAATTCCCAGCAAATATAAGATATGAGTTAAAACAAGTAGGTCTTAAACCTAGCATTTTAACAGAAAATATTGCACTCTACCCTAAAGTAACAAATATTTCAGATTCAGATTCTTTATTTATTTATCACAAGCACATTAAGACATGCAGTGAAATTCTGCATTCTGGTACTTCTTCTCCCTTAGTAATGAATTGACCTGTAGTGATAGCATGCAAAACAAAAGTTTTCACTTTCTCTTGGTGCATGTGACAATAATAAACCAACTTACTGAATGTTCTCAGTTTATCAGTTGAATGTCATCATTTCCAGTGGTCAATTAGCTATATATTTGTTGCATTGATTGTTCCAAGAACTGTGCCTGATACTCAACATTTAATCTAATTTTGAG
Source organism: Mobula birostris (assembly GCF_030028105.1). NCBI lineage: Eukaryota > Metazoa > Chordata > Chondrichthyes > Myliobatiformes > Myliobatidae > Mobula > Mobula birostris. The sequence goes on from NC_092373.1 coordinate 179,106,951, forward strand.
GAAACATTTTAAGACATAAGACATAAGACAAAGGAGCAGAAGTCGGCCATTCGGCCCATCGAGTCTTCTCCGCCATTCTATCATGAGCTGATCCAATCTCCCATTTAGTCCCACTCCCCTGCCTTCTCACCATAACCTTTGATGCCCTGGCTACTCAGATACCTATCAATCTCTGCCTTAAATACACCCAATGACTTGGCCTCCACTGCCGCCCATGGCAACAAATTCCACAGATTCACCACCCTCTAACTAAAAAAATTTCTTCACATTTCTGTTCTGAATGGGCGCCTTCAATCCTTAAGTCATGCCCTCTCGTACTAGACCTCCCCACCATGGGGAACAACTTTGCCACATCCACTCTGTCTATGCCTTTCAACATTCAAAATGTTTCTATGAGGTGCCCCCTCATTCTTCTAAACTCCAAGGAATACAGTCCAAGAGCGGACAAACATTCCTCATATGTTAACCCTCTCATTCCCGGAATCATTCTAGTGAATCTTCTCTGAACCCTCTCCAACATCAGCACATCCTTTCTTAAATAAGGAGACCAAAACTGCACACAGTACTCCAAGTGAGGTCTTACCAGTGCCTTATAGAGCCTCAACATCACATCCCTGCTCCTATACCCTATTCCTCTAGAAATGAATGCCAACATTGCATTCGCCTTCTTCACTACTGACTCAACCTGGAGGTTAACCTTAAGGGTATCCTGTACGAGGACTCCCAAGTCCCATTGCATCTCAGAACTTTGAATTCTCTCCCCATTTAAGTAATAGTCTGCCAGTTTATTTCTTCTACCAAAGCTCAGAACCATACACTTTCCAACATTGTATTTCATTTGCCACTTCTTTGCCCATCCTCCCAATCTATCCAAGTCTCTCTGCAGACTCTCTGTTTCCTCAGCACTGCTGGCCCCTCCACCTATCTTTGTATCATCAGCAAACTTAGCCACAAAGCCGTCTATTCCATAATCCAAATCGTTGATGTACAAAGTAAAAAGAAGCGGCCCCAACACTGATCCCTGTGGAACACCACTGGTAACCGGCAGCCAACCAGAATAGGATCCCTTTATTCCCACTCTCTGTTTCCTGCCAATCAGCTAATGCTCCAGCCACGTATGTAACTTTTCTGTAATTCCACGGGCTCTTACCTTGTTTAGCAGCCTCATGTGCGGCACCTTGTCAAAGGCCTTCTGAAAACCCAGATACACAACATCCACTGCATCTCCCTTGTCTAGCCTACTTGTAATTTCCTCAAAAAATTGCAATAGGTTTGTCAGACAGGATTTTCCTTTAAGGAAACCATGCTGAGTCCTGTCTATCCTGTCATATGCCTCCAGGTACTCCGTAATCTCATCCTTGACAATTGACTCCAACAAGTGCCCAACCACCGATGTCAAGCTAACAGGTCTATAATTTCCTTTTTGCTTCCTTGCCCCCTTCTTAAATAGCGGAGTGACATTTGCAATCCTCCAGTCCTCCGGAACCATGCCAGAATCTATTGACTTTTGAAAGATCATTGCGAATGCCTCTGCAATCTCCACAGCTACTTCCTTCAGAACACGGGAGTGCATTCCATCTGGTCCGGGAGATTTATCTACCCTTAGACTATTCAGCTTCCTGAGTACTTTCTCTGTCGTAATTGTGACTGCACACTTCTCTTCCCTGACACCCTTGAGTGTCCGGTATACTGCTGATGTCTTCCTCAGTGAAGACTGATGCAAAATACTCGTTCAGTTCCTCTGCCATCTCCTTATCTCCCATTACAATTTATCCAGCATCATTGTCTATTGGTCCTATATCTACTCTCACCTGTCTTTTACTCTTTATATACTTGAAAAAGCTTTTAGTATCCTCTTTGATATTATTTGCTAGCTTCCTTTCATAGTTCATCTTTTCCCTCTTAATAACCTTCTTAGTTTCAAGCTTTTAAAAACTTCCCAATCCTCTGTCTTCCCACTAATTTTTGCTTCCTTGTATGCCCTCTCCTTTGCTTTAACTTTGGCTTTGACTTCTCTTGTCAGCCACGGTTGCATCCTTTTTCCATTAGAAAATTTCTTCTTTTTTGGAAGATATCTGTCTTGCACCTTCCTCACTTCTCGCATAAACTCCAGCCACTGCTGCTCTGCCGTCCTTCCCTCTAGTGTCCCTTTCCAGTCAACTTTAGCCAGTTCCTCTCTCATGCCACTGTAATATTCCTTTACTCCACTGAAATATCGACACATCAGATTTCAGCTTCTCATTCTCAAATTTCACAGTGAACTCAATCATGTTATGATCACTGCCTCCTAAGGGTTCCTTCACCTCAATCTCTCTAATCATCTCTCGTTCATTAGACAATACCCAATCCAGTACAGCCGATCCCCTAGTAGGCTCAATAAAAAGCCATCTCGTAGACATTCTACAAATTCTCTCTCTTGAGATCCAGTGTCAACCTGATTTTCCCAATCCACTCACATGTTAAAATCCCCCACAATTATCATAACACTGCCCTTCTGACAAGCCTTTTCTATTCCTGTTGTAATTTGTAGTCCACATCACGGCAGCTGTTAGGAGGCCTGTATATAACTGCCATCAGGGTCCTTTTACCCCTGAGATTTCTTAGCTCAACCCATAATTTTGAAGGAATTTATGAAAATGTATTTCAATTTATTGATGTCAACATATGTTACTCAAAATTTAACCTAATTTTGTGGAATTTATTCATTTGAGGAAACATTTTGGAGGAATTTATTAAACTATGGCTAAAACAAGGGCTAGTCATTTTTGCAAGGTGACAGAGCTAACTTCCGTGGTGAAAAGAATATTCAGCAATTTTGGCATATTGCTGATGGAAATCTGGGCAAACTTGTCAACTTACTGGAATCGGACACATGAACTTCTGATTTTCACTGGGGAGAGAACTAATCCCCACAACGACCCGCTCAGTAAGCAATCTGTTAAGTCTGTTCAGCATTTGTCTGATATATGTGAACAAGATGTAAAAATTACTAACCTTAGCGGATTACATCATACTGATGCCTTTTTAATGCACAGTGAATGTATCCAAAATCTGATGACCGACAGATCAGTAAAACTGGATTTTTATGGTTTATTAAAGGGCAGGTTGGGAAACCAAAAAAAGACTTTACATTTAACTCCAGCTGTCAGCACCAAGTTCTGACAGAGCAGGGCTAACAGTAATCTTAATGTACGCCATCAACTCTTCCTCAGTGTCACAAGGCCCTCTATTTCACATTATGACCCTCTTCCATTTCTAACATTATCAACTTTTGACCACTATGGGTGTGCTTGTTACTTTAATTCTAGTGCCAGTACTAACTATTTTAGTCCTAGCATTATGCTCTAGGCCTTCATATAATGAAGAATGAGCTGAGATTGAAATCAATGGCTTTAATTGTCTCAGATGTAAAGTCATCAAAGAATTTTCTTTTAAGTAAAGTTTAGTGTTAATGATATTCACATGGAATTTGCCACATTTTCATTATAAAAATAGTGTGCCTGTTTCTTTTTGTGAATGTTGCTTATATAATGTCTTGAGCCTGTGATGCTGCTGCAAGTAAGATTTCCTTGTACCTGTACATACCTGAACTTGTGTATATGACAGTACATTTGACCTGTGCGTACCTGAACCTGTATATATAACTGTACATTTGACCTGTGCCGACCTGAACTTGTGTCTATGACAGTACATTTGACTTTTACTTTGCTATCCTAAGGGTACATTAACCAGGATGACAAGTCATAAATAAGCAGAAGAAACCGTTATGGTACTCCATTAAAAGTAGTGGAAGTTAGGAAGGGAAATCATTTTGGGGAACGCTATGGTTGTGATTTAGTGACAAGTCAAGATATTGACTGAGAGGTATTGGAGAGGAATTCAGTCAAATACTCTATGTCAATGATTTCACAAATATCCATAGGGGTGAGGAAGGGTAATGAACTCTGGCTGCAGTCACCAGGCATGCCATTTGTGACTTTGGTAAGGTCCATTTTAATACTGTGGCACATGGTTACAATACCCTAATAGCAAAAAAAAAACAAAACCTGCAGAATCTGGAAATCTGGAATGAAAACAGAAACTTCTGGTGATATTCTGGAGATCGAGCAGCATCTGTGAATGGGAAACTTCAAGTCAACAACCCTCCATCGGTCTTGCGAAAAGTTAGAAATATAACAAGCTTGAAGTTGCAGATAAAGGGAAGAATGGCAGAGGTAGCAAAAAGACTACAGCAGTTGTAGTACTGTGCAATACATAAAATAGACTCTAAAATACAATAAGTTGTATATATTTCAAAAATTTAATAAGTAGTGCAGACTGTGATTAAAAACTACTGAGGTATTGTTCATGGCTTCATTGTCCATTCAGAATTCTGATGGTTGAGGAGAAGAAGCTGGTCCTAAAATGTGAGCTCCAGTCTGATTACCAGAAACTATCGAGTTTTATTGAATCTTGAGGTAATGTGCTAAATCTGTTCTCGGTCCCCTCAAAGTCTTGTCCTATCCCCTTCCTCAAAGATTAATAACATTCAATTTTATGGTTTCTAAACTTTATTCTTAACTTAGTCTCATCACTTTATTTAGGTTGGCATGAAATTTAACGTTCTGCTTCAAAAACCCAATCCATCCCAATCCCTTGGCTTCTGATCAGTCTTGCTGCACTTGGAACGAATCAAAGCAACACGGAGTAGGTGAGAAATAGAGCAGAATTTGTTAACTTGGGAAGTGAAGAAATGAAGAACCAAAAATAAACAAGCTGACAAGTTTATCAACAGCTCATTTTAGAAAGAAGCATGGGCAAACACAGATTAAGTGAGAGAGCTACAGACAAGGAAGGTAAGCCCAGAGAAGGGGAAAGATTGTCATCAGGGAAGCACTGATCAATTTGTTGATTTTTTTGAACGTTGAGGATTATTTTTGAAAGAATAGAAAGACTTGCATTTATATAGCATTTTCATCTCTCTTTTCGGATGTCCCAAAGTTCTTGGACTCAGTTAAGAATTCTTGAAGTATTGTCATGTTTTCACTGTCAGATAAATTACAGCCAGTTTGGATGCAACAAGTTCCTACTTCACTGACTAGATAATATGATTTTTACGTTAATTGAGGCCTGACTACTGCCCATCATAACAGCATTCTTGCTCAGCCTCAGTGTAATATTGTGGGTTCTTTTACATCTGCCTGAGACAATGTTTGATTTGATTTGATTAGATTCAACCTTATTGTCATTGTGCCGAGTACAGGTACAAAGCCAATGAAATGCAGTTAGCATCTAACCAGAGATGCAAAGAATATTGTTATTTACAAAATAACTGTGAATAAAAAGTAAGTGCTACAGCACACAAATATAAAAGTACTGAGACATTACAATACGGATGCAATACCGCTTAGCGCTGTGATGCGAGGTTCAGCAGGGTCATAGCCTCAGGGAAGAAGCTCTTCCTGTGCCTGCTGGTGCGGGAGTGGAGGCTCCTGTAGCGCCTACCGGATGGGAGGAGAGTAAAAAGTCCATGGTTAGGGTGAGATGCATCCTTGATAATGCTTTTCACCCTGCCCAGGCAGCGTTTATGGTAGATGTTCTTAATGGTGGGAAATTGGGTGCTGATAATCCGCTGGGCAGTTTTCAACACACACTGGAGTGCTTTGTGGTCCGATACGGGACAATTGCCATACCACACTGAGATGCAGTTGATGAGTATGCTCTCAATGGTACAGCGGTAAAAGTCCATCAGTATCCTGGGACAGAGGTGAGCTTTCTTGATGCTCCGCAGGAAATAAAGGTGCTGTTGCACCTTTTTGATCAGGATGGAGGAGTTCAGGGACCAGGTGAGATCCTCAGAAATGTGGACACCAAGGAATTTGAAGCTTGATACATGCTCCACTACAGCTCCATTGATGTAGATGGGGACATGAGTGTGGTTCCTAGCATGCCTGAAGTCCACAATGATCTCCTTGGTTTTCTGGGTGTTAAGGGCCAGGTTGTTGTCGGCACACCACGCAGCCAGGTGCTGGACCTCGTCCCTGTAGGTCGTCTCGTCATCCCCTCTGATCAGGCCAACCACCGTGGTGTCGTCTGCAAACTTGATTATGGAGTTAGAACCATGTACAGGAACGCAGTCATAGGTGAAAAGGGACTTCAGAAGAGGGCTCAGCACACAGCCTCGAGGCACGCCGGTGTCTCAATGTCTCAGTTTAGCTTAATCTATCATCCAAAGTAGGGCATCTCTGGAGTGGAGATGCTGGGTTTGTTCTTCTTGGAATTAATTCATTCAGTCCTGATCCAAAACTTCGACATCCATTTTCCTCCAAAACTGCTGCCTGACAGGTTGAGCTTCTCTAGCATTTTGTGTGTTGCTCCATGTTTCTAGCACCTGCAGAGTCTAGATTTGTTCTCCTTAGAATAAAGTGAAGACGTACCAGATCTTGAAAGGACTGGACAAGCTTCCCTCTACTTAGATTAGAATAGAGGGAAGAATCTCCCACTAGCAGATGATCTAAGGAACAAAGATTTAAAATTTGTAGCAAAAGATGCAAGAAATGGAGCAAGGAGTTACAACCAGGAACTCACTGCTTGTATGGACGGTGGAAACAAAATCAGTTAGGGCTTTCAGAAAGGAAAGTTATAAATAAAAATATGCAGATGCTGGAAATCTGATATAAAAAATAAAATGTGAAACCAGTAGAAATACTCTGCAGGTCAGGTGGTATCACTGGGCAGACAAACAGAGAATATTTCAGCTTGAAGATGGAAACAATGGGGAATGAGAATGATTCCATTGCTTTAGTAAGAGCTGGGATTGACTCAACAAAGAAGCTGGATAAATGTGATAAAAAGATATACAACGTAGAAACCGGCCATTTGGCCCATTACATCCTGCTGACCAGTGGGCACCCTTCCATTCTAATTCTGTCACCCTGTTCTTAGCCTATACCTTCCTATCCCTGATTCGAGTGCTTATCCAGACAACTCTTGCATGATGTCAGTGACCCCCACTTCAATCACTCTCTTAGGCAGTGCATTCCAAGCACTCCCTACTCTCTAGGTGAAGAAGATCCTCCTCATATCTCCTCTGCATCTCTTACCCCTTATCCTATCCTAAACCCATGTCCTCTAGTTTTAGCTATCTCTGATATGGGGACAAGTTTCCTGTGGTCTTACCTTACCAATATCCCTCATAATTGGTATATTTTATATTCCTCAGTCTGGTTCCCTCTTAACTTCCGGCACTTCTGGGAGAACGCAGCTGGCTTCCCCAGCCCCTCCTCGTAACTGAACTGCTCCCTCCCAGGTAACACCGGTGAATCTCTTCCGCAATCTCTCCAGTGCTGTCCTCCTTCCAGTAGTATGGTGCCCTGGATTTTGTACAGTAGTCCTGCTGAGGTCTTACTGAAGTTTTATGAAGCTGAAACGTATCCTCCCTGCTTTTGTACTCAATGACTGAACTAATTAAAACTCACATCCCATACCTACTTGTGCTGCCATCTTCAAGGATCTCTGGACTTGTACTCCAACGCCCCAAGCACCACTACTGCTCTCACAAAGCATTTACTCACATTTATGTGGAAGGCAGCAGTAACTCAAATAACCATGTGTGCAGAAGATCTCTGAATGCACAACCTTGAAGTGAACGGGCTACTGAAGCAGAGGACCACAGACATACACTCAATGGCCATATTATTGGGTACAGGAGGTACCTAATAAAGTGGCCACTGCATGTAAATCTACAGCATAAGACTACATTATCTATTACTCTGCCAATTATTTTGCAAACTTGCTGATTTTGCTTCCTACATCCACACTTCCCAATGAGAGGCACAGATACTGTTTGAAAGTAAAATTGGTCTACCTTTGAGAGTTTGATAATGCTGAAAATGGGCTGAAGATGAACTGTTATTGGACTCAGTGTAACTCATGCACCATTTTCTGCTGCTGACTCATTCCAGTGATGTTTGTGTCATTGTATCAACATTGGGGCAGCATGGTGGTGTAGTGGTTAGCGTAATGCTATTACAGCACAGGCGACCAGGGTTCAATTCCTGCTTCTGTCTGTATGGAGTTAGTACGTTCTCCCCATGAGGGCATGGGTTTCCTCCAGGTGCTACGGTTTCCTCCCACATCCCAAAGACATATGGGTGAGTAGGTCAACTTGTTACTTGGGTATGTTTGGGTGGTTTGGGTTCGTTGGGCTGGAAGGGCCTTTTACTATGCTGTATCTATAAATAAAAAATAAATAAAATAAACAAAATTACAAGGGACAAACAATGGAATCTCAGAGGTAAGTTCTTTACATAGAGAGTGGTGGCATGAAATACCCTGCCAGGGGTGGTGGGAGAGACAGATACATTAGGACGTTTAAGAAACTTTTAGATAGGCACATGGATGATAGAAAAATGAAGAGCTATGCAAGAAGGAAGGGTTAGATTGATCTCACAGTAGATTAAATGGTCTGCACAACATTGTGGGCCAAAGGGCCTGTATTGTACTGTAATGGTCCAGGTCCTATGCTGCTCATTAACCAATGCATGTCCAAGCAGATAACATCAAGAAGGGTTTCTGCTATTTAAAACTAGCTTGCACAACTTAAAACTGAGGAGCTCCTTTTACAAAGAGGGGAAATGCAGTTTGTAGGTGTACTGGGAATGGTGCAGGAAAAGAATTGACCTGGGAGGTAGTGAAAAATGATAAATGTTGGGGAGTTGGATACAGCTGATTTACAAGAAGCACTGCCATAAGAAAGAAGTGAAGGTCTTTCTATTGCAGTAAGGATATAATAACATTGAAGAAGGCACTAAAACATTTAAAGAGATTAGATTAGATTATGAGGACACTCAGTCCTCTTTTATTGTCATTTAGTAATGCATGCATTAAGAAATGATGCAATGTTCCTCCAGTATGATATCACAGAAACACAAGACAAACCAAGACTAAAAAACCGACAAAAACCACATAATTATAACATATAGTTACAACAATGCAAAGCAATACCGTAATTTGATGAAGAACAGACCATGGGCATGGTAAAAAAAAGTCTCAAAGTCTCTCGAAAATCCCATCATCTCACGCAGACGGTAGAAAGGAGAAACTCTCTTCCTGCCATGAGCTTCCAGCGCCGCAAACTTGCCGATACAGCACCCTGGAAGCACCCGACCACAACCGACTCTTGAGTCCGTCCGAAAACTTCAAGCCTCCGACCAGCCCTCCGACACCGAGCACCGAGCACCATCTCTGCCGAGCGCTTCGACCCCGCCCCGGCAACAGGCAATAGGCAAAGCCAAGGATTTGGGGCCTTCCCCTCCGGAGATTCTCAATCGCACAGTAGCAGCAGCAGCGACGCAGGCATTTCAGAAGTTTCTCCAGGTGTTCCTCTGTGCTTCTCACGTCTGTCTCCATCAAATCAGGATTGTGCATGGTACCTACTTAACAAATACCGATATCATTTCGGAGAGGCCGCGCGCACTGCGTCGCGCCGCCATCTTCTCCTCCCCTCCATCTACTATTAATAATCTAAGATTCTATTAGATATGAGAATCTAAGCTGATCAGGAAAGATTGAATAGGAATCTGAATAGGGAATGTGGGTCTGTACTGGTTAGCATCATGCTTCCAGCGCCTGCTATAAGATCAAGGTTACAATTCTACAGCTGTCCGTAAGGTGCATGTCCACATGGGTTTCCTCTAGGTGCTGCGGTTTCCTTCCACGTTCCCTGGGCCTATGAGTTAGGCTCAGTAAGTTGTGGGCATGCTGTGGGGAAGTGCGGTGGCACTTGCCGGCTGCCCTCAGCATCTCGGACAGTGTTGATCGTTGACACAACGATGCATTTCACTGTATGTTTTGAAGCTCATGTGACGAGTGAAGCTAATCAATCAATCAGGCTGTTAAGCAATGGTTGGATTTGCCCAACTTTTCAGGGTCATTGCTAATTTATGCAGCAATATTTGCCAATATAGACTGAAAGTGATACGAAAGTTGCACAATATTAACCACCGGTAATAGTCGAACGGTACAAAGAGCACATCTCTTTAATTCAGCCTTTAAATTGCTAGGTATGTTTCAATTGTCCTACATGGCATCAAGGATAATTGCCTATCAAGGATAGTTTCCACATATCCTGTGTGACAGTGTATGTGCTAGAGCAGATGGTCCTTTCACTTCATTCAGATCTACTGTAAGTCAGGACTGATGGAAAGGAAACTTTTTCCCTCTAATTGATGACAGGGTCCATGAAGCTGTTCTGTTTTTTTCTCAATTCAATCACAAATAATCGGAACCTCATTTGGGACTGGGAGTATCCTCCAGGTCCTTGGCTCTGAAAAATAGGCAAACAATGTCTAGCCATTGCTGTCTAAAATGAAGTGAAACAATCTGAAAAAATACAGTTTACACACATGCACACAAGTACATGCTAATGCACATGTAGACAGTCATACAATACATGTGCACACACTGATAAATGGGATAACATGCATGCAGGTATGAACTACATATACACACAGACATGCACACACACAAACTAAAATCAGATCAAACAAATTCAACACATTCACAGCCTGGCACCTTGTTCAGTTCTCATTGTCTTTATTTTTGCGCTCTTGTGCTTTTATGTTACTGTGAAGGCTAACAAAATGGCTTTTCTGTAATAACAACTGCGATGTAAGGAGATCTCGCTCTCTCTCTCTGCTTGTTTGGGCTATATTACTGATAAGAGCATTGCATTTATTTGTTAACCAATTGGGATAGATGTTATTCTTTCTTGTGTGTCTGTAAGCTATTGTTCACGGGCTTTAGAGAGAAGGCGATGGGGACAGAGAGAGGAGACGCGATGCTGTAAGCTGGGCAACAGGACGGACCTCGAGCAGGAGTCTGAGGCCTAGGGTGTTTGGCGAGGAGAGGAGATGAAGACAGACTAGTGTGGAGCGTCTGGTCGACCACCGTGGTTGGTCCCAGGTGGTCGGAGGGGATCGAATGGTGGAAAGAAGGCTCCGTTAATTGAGCTCCAACTGTTGTGCATGAAGTGGTTAAACTTTGATAAGTTTGGTGCCTTTTATTTTCCTTTGATATTTTATCTCTATTAATTACATAGTTCCTGTAAGATCTATAAAGTGTAATCATTTAATTGCATATGGTGTATTGTCTGTTATTTGGCAGGGTGGGGTAAATCACACAGTATCCACCCAAACTTGATTACCCAGATGGTGGGGCAGAAGGCTCCCCCTAGATGAAAGCGAGTTGAGCGAGTCTGAGGCTTAACGGGGGCTACATTTGGGGGCTCATCCAGGATTTGATTCAGTGGGGCACTGTGTGATTGCTCTGTTTAAATCGGTGCTGCTGTGTCTCTGTGGGATTGTGGTTAGTAATGTGTGTCTCTGTGGGATTGCTGGTTATTGCTGCAGGCGTGTTGGGTGGGATGGTTGTTGGTACCCCGGAGGTCTTTGTTCGAGTTCAGACTAGCGCTGACGAGTTGGTGGTGGGACTGACAGTGTCTATTAGTGCCGCAGGTGAGGTGGAACCATGGGCTGTCCATATTGTTAGGAGAGAGAGGAAACAGTGGTCTGATTCGGAGGTACTGTCCGCGAATAAATGTTCCAGCTACGGCAGGCTCCGCCTGGCTTTGGGATATCGTCCACCCCGAAAGGGGTGGAGGTGTATGAGACGTGGGTGGAGCAGATCTCTCAGTTGTTAGATGAGTGGCAGTGCTCGGTTGAGGGAGAGCGACAGGGATTGGTTGAAAGTTTGAGTAGGCAGGCTGTTAACCGTGTTAGAACTGTCAGGTTCAATCACCCCATAGTGACAGCTGCCAGTTATCTGAAAGCGGGGGAAAGTGCGTCTGGTTCGACTGGAAGTAAAATGCAGCATCTGGGGGGCTTTCCATACCTGTGTCAGGAGATTGGGGAAAAGCTTTCAGTGTATCTTCTCTGGCTAGGAGGGCAGCTAACTTGCTTGCAGTGCCGGGTGGATCATTTAAGGGGATCAGCCCCTCCCTCAGTTGTTCAGCTGATCAGAGAGGTGTCGGAAAACTTAGTGGAGGCCCAGTGGGGGAACGGCTTGGGGTCTCGGGGAGCACGTTCCCAGCAATGTACCAAGGAACTTCCGAAAGGAAAAGGCCCTATTCCTGAAGACTTAGAGGGACCACACCCCCGTGTGTCATTACAGATAGATGGAAGCTATGCTAAAGCCATCCTCGACACCGGGGCGCAGGTCAAGTTGTTGTACAGTTCGTTTTACAACCGGTTTCTGAAGCATTTACCCTTGAGACCATTAAGGGCATTGGAGATTTGGGGTACCAGTGCCAGTGATTATCCAGAAGATGATCATTGGTCAGTGAAACTGGAGTTCATGGGGGCATTGTCTGTGCACCCAGTGTTTCGAGTTGCTTGTGAGGACGTGTGTAGCAGCCTTGGACTGGTACCGAATTTAAAAGAGAGCCGATTGTGGTACGGCCTGGGGGAAGTATCTGAGGGCGAGACCCTCTTAGTAGACACTCCGAAATACCACGAGGGAGGGGAATTGACCGCTGAAGACACCTCGGTGACAGAGAGGTCGCGGCAACTGGACCCTGCAGCCGTGGAAGATGGAGGCAGAGTGTGTGTGGATTATAGGACTCTGAACAGGTGCACTGTCATTGACCAGTATATGGTCCCTGAGGGCTGAAGACGCTATGGTCTGTTTGTGTGGTGCGACGCGGTTTAATGTGCTGGATCTGAGGAGTGGATGCCAGATCCCGATGAGCGAGGTCAACAAGGAGAAGACGGTTGTTATAGGTCCCCTAGGATTCTTCCGGTTTGAAAAGATGCCACAAGGCATATCTGGAGCCCCTGCAACTTTCCCGTGGGACATAGGGAAGACCATGGGGGATGGGGAGGTGTTTGGAGTTTTGGCGTATGTGGATGATCGCCTAGGGTTTAGATTTGCCTTGGGGGACTATGATGTGAGGCGAGTGCCGGAGCCCGAGACAACCACTGAAGACTTGGAGTTCACGCTCATCAAAGTGGAGACGGAGAAACGGAATTCCGAGCCGAAACTGCGGTCATGTACTGATGAATTAATCCGGAGAGATGAAACAATGACCAACCTTTTAAAGGATCATCAGAAGACATTGATCCAGAACAGATTGGAAGAAGCTGGTGGTGTAATTGTGTCCCAGATGGAGATGGACATGAAGTGTGGGTCAGGACTGCTGAGACTGGGGTGAGAGTTGGAGAGTCAGAGAAGAAGCTGACGTCTTGACTGCAGGAGGCTGAAGAGGCTGCAGAGGCTGCCCAGGCTAAGTGCTTCAGTTTGGAGAAAATCAAACAGTAGCTACCGATCGAGGGAATGAGGAAGAATACAGATTCGAAGGATGAGGTGCTGGATGTGTGGTACATGCTGCCTTTCGCTAACTTCCCCTTGATTGAGGAAGAGACTTTTGGCCCTTCTCCCACTGAGTCAGGTGTAGTGGGGAGGGCTAGCTGTGGGCAGCCTGGGTTACTGCAGGACCCAGAAGGAAAAGAAGCGGGGCTCTGGACACGGGACAGGGGGCTCCGAGTTGCAGTGGGGGCATGAGTGAGAGATTGAGAGAGGATTTAGCAAGCAGACCCAAGGTATCCCCCGTAGTGTCCAAGCCTGAAGGGTTTAGGTGAGGGGGTACGGAGGTCTCGGAGGATTAGGAAACTCCCAGATAGTTTGGCCTATGTAGTGCCCATGGAACAGGGCGTAAAGTCTACTGTTTAGGGAGTCATGTGACTGTTTGTACCTGGATTGGGTTTTTGTGTCTGCAGGAATGGTTGGCGAGTTATTTAGAAGCCATAAGGACATGACTAAATTTGGAGGGGGAGAGTGTAAAGGGTTTCTTCTTTTATGTTACTGTGAAGGCTAACAAAATGGCTTTTCTGTAATAATAACTGCGATGTAAGGAGATCTCTCTCCCTCTCTGCTTGTTTGGGTTAAGAGCATTGCATTCATTTGTTAACCAATTGGGATAGATGTTATTCTTTCTTGTGTGTCTGTAAGCTATTGTTCGCGGGCTTTGGAGAGAAGGTGATGGGGGCAGAGAGAGGAGATGTGATGCTGTAAGCTGGGCAACGGGACGGAGCCCAAGCAGGAGTCCGAGGCCCAAGGTGTTCGGCGAGGAGAGGAGATGAAGACAGACTAGTGTGAAGCATCTGGTTGACCACGATGGTTGGTCCCAGGCGGTCGGAGGGGATCAAATGGTGGAACCTGACTCTGACTCTGCTTTGGACACTTTTAACTTTTAACGCTTATAACTTGATTTTAACTGACATGTGGCTGTTGTGTTTTACTATTTATTATTATGTTTATGATTTAGTTTTGCGTTTGTTATGTTATGATTGCACTGCTCCTGGGAAAAGCTGTCTCATTCTGCCCTGCAGAGCTGATGTACGGTTAGAATAACAATAAAGTTTTTTGAATCTTGAGTCTTGAATCTTGAAAGAAGACTCCGTTAATTGAGCTCCAACTGTTGTGCACGAAGTGGTTGAACTTTGATAAGTTTGGCGCCTTTTATATTCCTTTTATATTTTATCTCTAGTAATTACACAGTTCCAGTAAGATCTATAAAATGTAATCATTTAATTGCATATGGTGTATTGTCTTTTATTTGGTGGGGTGGGGTACATCACACGGCATCCACCCAAACTTGATTACCCAGTTTGGCGGGGCCGAAGGCTGCTCCCCCAGACGAAAGTGAGCTGAATGAGCCTGAGGCTTACCGGGGGCTACAATAGCATTTTGAATTTTTAAAAAAGTCATATTTAATTGGATTTTGTGTTTTTGTATCCTTAAAATTGAACTGACAGTGGAGGCTCTGCACAGGTAGAAGTGAGCGATTTTGAAAGAAGTATTTGCGGGCTTTGGGCTTTTTCTGGCAACCTAATCGAATTGACAGAGGAGGCTCCACACAGGCAGGGGTGAGTGATTTAAAAAGTAACGTTTGCAGGTTTTTGCCTTTTTCTGGCAGTCCAGTCGTATTGCAATTCATTAGCAAGGGCAAATAAAAATAAGGTAGGGTCGTGGAGCGGCCATTGTTGGAGTCGACCACTGTTAGAGTGGGGAGGCTTTGCCTCAATAGGCCTAGGTAGGAACAGGCTTGGGCGAGGTAAGTTTCTGGTAAAATTCTTCTTCATTCTTCATCAGTTAATGCATAGTTAGTGCAGTGAAGGTGGCTCCAGGGACTGTGTTGTAAACAGATAATCTGCAGATGCTGGGGTCAAAGCAACACTCACAACACGCTGGAGAAACTCAGCAGGTCGGGCAGCATCCGTGGAAAGGATCGGTCGACGTTTCAGGCCGGAGCCCTTCATCAGGACTGTAGAGGGAAGGGGCAGAGGCCCTATAAAGAAGGTCGGGGGGGGGGGGTGGAAAGGAGAAGGCTGGTAGGTTCCAGGTGAAAAACCAGTAAGGGGAAAGATAAAGGGGTGGAGGAGGGGAGGCAGGGAGGTGATAGGCAGGAAGGGTGAAGAATGAATGGGGAAAACACAATGGGTAGTAGAAGGAGGTGGAACCAAGCGGGAGGTGATAGACAGCTGGGGGAGGGGGCAGAGTGACATAGGGATAGAGGAAGGGAGGGGGAGGGAATTACTGGAAGTTGGAGAATTCTATGTTCATACCAAGGGACTGGAGACTACCTAGACAGTATATGAGGTGTTGCTTCTCCAACCTGAGTTTAGCCTCATCATGGCAGTAGAGGAGGCCATGTATGGACATATCTGAATGGGAGTGGGAAGCAGAGTTGAAGTGGGTGGCAACCGGGAGATCCTGTCTGTTTTGGCGGACGGAGCGGAGGTGCTCGACGAAGCAGTCTCCCAATCTGCGTCGGGTTTCACTGATGTAGAGGAGGCCGCACCGGGAGCACCAGATGCAATAGATGACCCCAACAGACTCACAAGTGAAATGTTGCCTCACCTGGAAGGACTGTTTGGGGCCCTGAATGGTGGAAAGAGAGGAGGTGTAGGGGCAGGTGTAGCACTTGCGCTTACAGGGATAAGTGCCGGGTGGGAGATGCGTGGGGATGGACGTGTGGTTAAGGGAGTCGCCGAGGGACTGATCCCTGCAGAAAGCGGAGAGGGTTGGAGAGGGAAAGATGTGCTTAGTGGTGGGGTCCTGTTGAAGGTGGCGGAAGTTGCGGAGGATAATGTGCTGGATCAGGAGGCTGGTGGGGAGGTAGGTGAGGACAAGGGGAACTCTGTCCCTATTGTGGTGGCGGGAGGGTGGGGTGAGAGCCGAAGTGCGGGAAATGGAGGAGATGCGGGTGAGGACATCATTGATGACAGCAGAAGGGAAACCACGATCCTTAAAGAAAGAGAACAGAAAACCTCATCCTCGGAGCAGATGCAGTGGAGACGGAGGAACTGGGAATAGGGAATGGCAATTTTGCATGTGGTAGGGTGGGAAGAGGTATAGTTGAGGTAGTTATGAGAGTCAGTGGGCTTGTAGAAGATGTCAGTGGACAGTCTGTCTCCAGAGATGGAGACCGAGAGATCGAGAAAGGGGAGAGAAGTGTCCGAGATGGACCAAGTGAATTTGAGGGCTGGGTGGAAGTTAGAAGTAAAGTCGATGAAATTGACAAGCTCAGCATGGGTGCAGGAAGCAGCACCAATGTAGTCGTCAATGTACCGAAGGAAAAGTTGGGGAGCAGTACCAGAATAGGTTTGGAGCACAGACTGTTCCACATAACCAATGAAGAGGCAGGCGTAGCTGGGTCCCATGCGAGTTCCCATAGCTACACCCTTAGTCTGAAGAAAGTGGGAAGAGCCAAAAGAGAAGTTATTGAGTGTGAGAACCAGTTCCGCCAACCGGAGAAGGGTAGTGGTGGTGGGGAACTGGTGAGGTCTATTATCCAGAAAGTAGCGGAGGGCTTTGAGGCCTTCTTGATGGGGAATGGAGGTGTATAGGGATTGGACATCCATAGTGAAAATTAAGCGGTAGGGACCAGGGAACTGGAAGTTATTGAAGAGGTGGAGGGCATGGGATGTATCCCGAATGTAGGTGGGGAGGGACTGAACAATGGGTGTCAAAATGGAGTCCAGGTAGGCAGATACAAGTTCGGTGGGGCAGAGGCAGGCAGAAACTATGGGTCTACCGGGACAGTCAGGCTTGTGGATCTTGGGGAGGAGGTAAAACGGAGCGGTACAGGGTGTGGAAATTATGAGTTTAGTGGCTGAGGATGGAAGGTCTCCAGAGTTGATAAGGGTGGTGATGGTACGGGAGACAATGGTTTGATGTTTTTTGGTGGGGTCCTGTTCCAGGGGTAAGTAAGAGGTGGTGTCAGAGAGCTGCTGTTTGGCCTCAGTGAGGTAGAGGTCTGTCCGCCAGACTACTACAGCACCACCTTTGTCACCTCCTCTCTTGCCACCATTCAGGGACCCAAACAGTCCTTCCAAATGAGGCAACACTTCACTTGTGAGTCTGTTGGGGTCATCTATTGCATCCGGTGCTCCCGGTGCGGCCTCCTCTACATCGGTGAAACCTGACGCAGAATGGGGGACCGCTTCGTCGAGCACCTCCGCTCCGTCCGCCAAAACGGACAGGATCTTCCGGTAGCCACCCACTTCAACTCTGCTTCCCACTCCCATTCAGCTATGTCCATACATGGCCTCCTCTACTGCCATAATGAGGCTAAACTCAGGTTGGAGGAGCAACACCTCATATACTGTCTAGGTAGTCTCCAGTCCCTTGGTATGAACATAGGATTCTCCAACTTCTGGTAATTCCCTCCCCCTCCCTTCCCCTATCCCTATGTCACTCTGCCCCCTCCCCCAGCTGCCTATAATCTCCCTTATGGTTCCGCCTCCTTCTACTACCCATTGTGTTTTCCCCTGTTCTTTCTTCACCTTTCCTGCCTATTACCTCCCTGCCTCCCCTCCCCCACCCCTTTATCTTTCCCCTTACTGGTTTTTCACCTGGAACCTACCAGCCTTCTCCTTCCCACTCTCGCCCCCACCTTCTTTATAGGGCCTCTGCCCCTTCCCTCTACAGTCCTGACGAAGGGTTCCGGCCCAAAACGTTGACCGATCTTTTCCACAGATGCTGCCCGACCTGCTGAGTTCCTCCAGTGTGTTGTGAGGGACTGTGTTGTGTTCTTTGTGTGAGATGTGGGAATTCTGGGAGACCTCCAGCCTCCTGGATAACCACATCTGCACCAGGTGCACCGAGCTGCAGCTCCTCAGATAATGTGTTAAGCAGCTGGATCTGCAGCTCAGTGACCTTCAGCTCACACAGGAGACGGAGGAGGTGATAGATAGGAGCTACAGGGATGTAGTCACCCCTAAGTTGTTGGAGGGAGGATCCTGACAGAAGGGAAATCGGCAGCCGGTGCAGAGTACTCCTGTGCCCATTCCCTTCAAGAACAAGTATTCTGTTTTGGATACTGCTGAGGGGGATGATCGAACAGGGAGAGCTGCAATGGCCAGGTGTCTGGGAAGGGGGGGAAGAAGAGGATTTCAGTAGCAATAAGGGATTCTGTAGCTAGTAGAGTAGACGCGAGAGTCTGTGGACATGAAAACTACATCTGGATGGTATGCTGCCTCCCAGGTATCAGGGTCAAGGATGTCTTGGATCGGGTCCACACCATTCTAAAGGAGAAGGGTGAGTAGCCAGAAGTCTCGGTACCTATTGGCACCAATGACATAAGTAGAAAAAGGGAGGAAATTCTGAAGAGTTAGGTGGAAAGCTAAAAAGCTGGACCTCCAAGGTAATAATCTGGATTGTTACTTGTGCCACGTGCCAGTGTGTGTAAGAATAGAATGGTATGGCAGATGAATGTGTGGCTGAGGAACTGGTGCAGGGGGCAGGGGTTCAGATTTATGGATCATTGGGATCTCTTCTGGGGAAGGTATGACCTGTACAAAAGGGATGGGTTTACGTCTGCACCCGAGGGGGATGAAAATCTTTGCAGGCAGGTTTGCTACAGTAGTTGGGGAGGGTTTCAATTAATTTGATAGAGGGTGATAGGGCTGAGGATTGGGTAGATGCTGTGTATAGTGAGACTGTGAAGAAGGACAGGCAGATGATAGAGCAAATTTTCAGAGAGAGTCTGAATCAGAATTAGCATGTGACGTGAAATTTGTTAACTTAGCAGCAGCAGTTCAATGCAATGCATAATCTAGCAGAGAGAAAAAAAAATTAATAATAAATAAACCAAAACATAATAATAAATAAACAAGTAAATCAATTACGTACATTGAATAGATTATTTAAAAATGCACAAAAACAGAAAAAATATTGTGTATTAAAAAAAGTGAGGTAGTGTCCAAAACTTCAAAGTCCATTCAAGAACTGGATGGCAGAGGGGAAGAAGCTGTTCCTGAATCGCTGAGTGTGTGCCTTCAGGCTTCTGTACCTCCTACCTGATGGTAACAGTGAGAAAAGGGCATGCCCTGAGTGCTGGAGGTCCTTAATAATGGACGCTGCCTTTCTGAGACACCGTTCCCTGAAGATGTCCTGGGTACTTTGTAGGCTAGTACCCAAGATGGAGCTGACTAGATTTACAACCTTCTGCAGCTTCTTTTGGTCCTGTGCAGTAGCCCCTCCATACCAGACAGTGATGCAGCCTGTCAGAATGCTCCGCACTGTACAACTATAGAAGTTTTTGAGTGTAGTGTAACATGGGGGTCAAATCCAAAAATATGATGAATTCAGGACTGAAGGTGTTATGTTTGAATGCACACAGTAAACAGAATAAGGTAAATGGACCTGTAGCACAGTTGGAAATTGGCAAGTATGATGTTGTGAGTATCATTGAGTCATGGCTAAAAGGAAGTTATAGTTATGAGCTTAACATCCACGGATGCAGATTGTATCGAAAGGACAGGCAAGTAGGAAGAGGGGATGGCATGGAAAAAATTAAATCAAATCCTTAGAAAGAGGTGACATAGGATCAGGAGATGTAGAATCCTGGTGGGTAGACTTAAGGAACTGCAAAGGTAAAAATCCCCTGATGGGAGGTATATACAATCCTCTGAGTAGTGCTACAAATTACAATGGGACTTAGAAAACACATATCAAAAAGCAACGTTATGACAGTCATGGGGGATTTCAATACGCAGGTAGACTCAGAAAATTAGGTTGGTGCAGGATCCTGAGGGAGAGAATTTGTAGAATGCTTATGAGATGGCTTTTTAGAGCAGACTGTGGTTGAGCCCACTATGGGAAAGGCAATTCCAATTTGGGCATTGAGTTGTGTAATGAACTGGATTTGATTGGGGAGCTTAAGGTAAAGGAATCCTTAGGAGTTCATAGACTTAACCCTGCATTTGAAAGGGAGAAACTAAAATCAGATGTATCAGTATTACGGTAGATTAAAAGGAATTGTAGAGGCATGAGAAAGGAGCTGGCCAAAGTTGATTGGAAGAAGGCACTAGCAGGGATGATGGCAGACAGCAATGGCTGGCATTTCTGGGAGCTATTCAGAGGGTGCAGGTGAGATATTGTACATCCCAGAGAAGAAGTATTCTAGAAGCAGGATGATGCAATTATGGCTGGCAAGGGAAGTCAAAGACAACATAAAAGCAAAAGAGTATAAATGGGCAAAAAAGTAATGGGAAGTTAAAGGATTGGGAAGCTTTTAAAAGCCCACAGAGGGCAGTTAAGTTGACGGCTTTGAGGCCAAGTTTGTGGGTGATAAGAAGAGATGTAGAGGGGCAGGTAGTGTTGAGGAAGCAGGGAAGCTAAGGAAGGTAAATGCAATGTTAGCATTCATTTCGAGAGGACTGCAATATAAAAGCAAGGATGTAATGCTAAGGCTTTAAAAGGCATTGGTGCAGCCTCGCTTTAAATACTGTGAACAGTTTTGGGTTCCTTATCTAAAAAAGGATGTGCTGATATTGGAGAGGGTTCAGAGGAGGTTCACAAGAATGATTCTGGAAATGAAAGTGTTATCATATGAAATGGTCTGTGCCTGTACTTGCTGGAATTTAGAAGAATGAGGGGGCATCTCATTGAAACCTATCAAATTTGAAAGCCCTCATTAGAGTAGATGTGAAGAGGATGTTTCCTATTGTAGGGGAGTCCAGGACCAGAGGGCACAGCCTCAGAATAGAGGGATGAAAATTTAGAATGGAATGAGGAAGAATTTCTTTAGCTAGCATGTAGTGAATATATGGAATTTGTTGCCACAGGTGGCAGTGGAGGCAAAGTCACTGGGTGGATTTAAGGTGGAGGTTGATAGGTTCTTGATTAGTTAGGGAATGAAAGGTTTTGGGGAGAAGGCATTAGAATGGGGTTGAGCGGGAAAATGGTTTAGCCATGATGAAATGGTGGAACAGACTTGATAGGCCAAATGGCCTAATTCTGCTCCTATGGCTTATGGTTTTATGATCTTACTTTTTGTTTCTGGCAACACTCTGTAATGCTTTTCCTCAGCTATTCACTCTGGGCTTTCATTGATGATCAGTGATGCTTTCTTGTCATAAACTTGCCAAGCAGGGGAAATATTCCTATTCATTTTACCGCAGTCCCAAATTTCGTTGTTTAGGGAAATATGCTTCTCATTCCTATAGCCTGTCCTCTCAAGTTGAGCATTATTTTACTCAACTTGTTTTCAGTTTCTCCTTGTGCACGATTACAACAGTAAAATCATGTATTTCTAATATGAACTTAGTGCTTTAAAGGAGCAGATATGGACCTGACCCTCATGTCAATTGGATGCTGAAATACTTCCTGCCCATTACACCTCTGGTGTTTAGGGTGGCAATGAAGGTCCTCCATCTCTGTCTGTATAGAAGGAGTCTTCACTGCTGTTTCTGTAACAATTGTTTTTTTTTGACCAGGCAGGATTGTTAGCACTGAGCTGAACCCCTGAACCTGAAGGAGTAGTGGACCACTCTTAGCTTAGCCTCTACCCTTTGACCTGTTTGGCATGGGTAATCGTACCTACCAAGAACCAAAGCACAAGGCTCTGACTCCAGCCAACATAGTTCTCCAGGTCATTGAGGCATGCAAACCTCCAAACTCTACGTCAAGATTGTGGTCCTCTTGGAGGTGGATGCCAAAAGGCTTGTCCAAAAGGCAAGTTTTTTGCAGGAGTGAGGAGATTTCAGGGTTTTCAGGCTTATCTGTGGAAAAGACTTTCTTTGTAAAGTAGAAACCCCAGAACAGCCCTGATATTCTAACTATGATTAAACTGTTTCTAAATCAATGATTTCTGTAAATTATGCCATGTTTTGTAGTTTATGTATCTATTTAAAAATACACACACCGAAATTGGCGATAGCAGTTCCAACACTTTTCCTCATGAATATTTTAACAGGATAGTTACAGGCCCACGCCTTAGCTTATGGTTATTGCAAAGCTCCGGCCAAAAATATCAGGCAGCGCAAATCACATTCAAAATAAGAATGAAGGTTCTGAATGAGGCAGGTTGCGAGTAGCAACACTGCAGGCATGTTATAAATATAGAGACTATAGTCAGCAAGGCATCACAGTGATTCAATAGGTAATAGCATTTTATAATTCTGCTTCTAAATGTCAAAAGCTCCGCTTTCTGTCTGTATTATGGCCCTTTGGCTCTTGACTACTCAGTGAGTCACCCACTTGTAATGTAGTGCTAACAGTGCTGTTTAAATTCTGATGGGAAAATTGCATTCACTGGGTTTCAGTACTCAGTAAGGTGCCACCACTGACTCTCATTGCAAATGGAGTGAAGATTCCACATCTGTATCATCTACCAGTTATCTGTGGAGGAACATCCAACAGTCATTCCACCACCATCACAGTTCCTCAACACCAAGGAGTACCTAACCACATCGATAACATGTTGTGTACCATCAAGTGGATTTATTTATTCATGTATACGGCGCAGAACTAGCACTTCCAGCCCAACGAGCTGTGCCTCTCAGCAGCGCAGCTATATAACACTAACCTACCACAGGACAACTTACAGTGACAAATTAACCTTCTAACTGATAAGTTTTTGGTCTATGGGAGAAAACCGGAAAAGTTCAAAGTAAGATTTATTAGCAGAGTACATTCATGTCACCACACACAACCCTGAGATTCCTTTTCTTGTGGGCATATGAATCAGTGGAATCATTTACAGTATGGGATAGCAGAGATGGTTAGAAAAAGCTAGTGGATAACTTCCTGAGCACCAAGCAAGCATTATTACCCCAAGATGACTCAGATATATGTAGCTTAGTAAAGATGAATTCTTCCGGTATCCTATTAGAATATGGAACAATGCAGATCTGTACGAATGGTGCACAAGACAAGTTTTTCACCGTCCCTCAGTACATGTGACAATAACAAACTAATTCACCAATACAGTGGATTCTGGTTAATTGGTTCATTGGTTAATCAGGGCAGCCATTTATTTGGGACAAGTCTTAAGGAACAAAAACTAATTGAGAAAATAGTAAGGATTCTCTTCGTTTATTTGGGGCAATATGCCCCTTAATTAGGACAGGAGACTTTTGCCAAAGAATTTCTAACTAGCGTCAGTTGCGTGAACTTGTGTGGCTGTCAGACACTGCACGGTGCTTAGAGCAAACAGTTTTTAAATAGAGTCAGTTGCATGTGTTTGTCTTCAAAAAGCAGTGATTTTTGTCACTGATATATGGTGAGAAATAAGCAGTAAGACAATTTAGAATTGTTTTGCTCACTGTGATTTCAAGTATTCAGGCTTGGAGATGCCGGGAATGGCCAAGGGTGAAAATAAAATAAAATGATTTCACTACTTTAAGAATCTAGGAACTACAAAGAATTTGAAAGTATTGACAATCATCTTGAATGTTACAATGAAAATGAAGATCTGGAGAATGCAATCATCGAGAGCATTGTACGAAATCAGTCTATTATCTGCACTAAGTGTCTGCACTAATTTTGTTCATTTACAATCAATCAAAAGCGGGCTGTTTGCCCATCATGTCTGACAATGATAATGAAAGTCGTGCAGGAAAGTTTTAAAAGTGGAAACATTTGCACTGGGACAGTTCCACTCTCTTGACCTCAGAAGTCCGGATTCAATTGTATGAGTAGTTGTCACAAACTTGGGTGTTTCTTGGTTGCAGAGGATAACCATGACTTTTCGGCGCCTTGTCATGTGCTTCACTCTCCATGGAGTGGTGCAGAACTGTCTCCTTGGCCATTGGGTCTGAATGTTGATCTGATCCGGAAGTCTGCCGGAGCTAAATTCACATGCTAGGACAGGCATGTCCCTATTTCACTTGGGAATGAGGCCTGCTGGCTACCCTCACCTTGTTTGGCCTGGCCTGCCTGTCGAAGCGGTGTACCAAGGTGTGGCCACTGGTACATGCAAACAGCTTCTTGCAGCCACAGCTGAGAGCTGACCAAAGGCGAGTGAGTTGTCCCAGAATGGACACAATGAGCCCTCTCACCAGAAAAACACACCATAGTCACGTCATACATGAGTGAATTCCTCCATCCATAACTATTAGGAACTAATGCACAGTTTTATAGTACTGTTGTAGCATTGGTGTGTTCTAATTTGTTCGTTATTTCATTTAAGCACATCTTTTGTTACTCAGTTAAAGGTACTTTGCCTCTTTTATACTTTTTAAACTATTCCCATGAAACTTCGGCTAATTGGGCCAAAATGTACTGGTACCGATGTGTCCCAATGAACTAGAATCCACTGTATTTAACTGGATTGTATGTTAATGAGGACAGGTCAGAAGTTTAATTTTCTGTAACATCTACAGCCGTGGGTTCGGAGGATGATGAGGACAACTATAATAACACTCAGTAAGTGCACCATTATCTTGGACTATTTAACCCACTGAATTGGCAGCCCCTTTCACCACACTAAATAGTTTTTCCTTCCACTACTGACACACAGTAACTACATGTCGTCTACAACACACACTGCATTTACTTCTCTACAGTAGGCCACTAGATCCCCCACTCGGAAGGACAGGGACAGTAGCAGCATGGCTTGAAGATTCCCCATCAAACCACACACAGTAGTAACTTAGAAAAGCATCACAATTTCCTCCCTGTCACTGGGTCTCAATCCTGAAACTTCCTCTCCAACAGCATGGTACAAGTACCTTCACAGAAAGGACTGTAGCAGTTCAAGAAGATGACTAACCACCACGGTCTCAGGGCAAGTAGGAGTGGGCACTAAATGCAGTGATGACCGTATCTCAAACAGGAATGAGTCAAGGAAAATTTGATGCCCATTGGGAATGTTCATTTCATGGCTGTCTATCTACCAGGTTCCCCATCCCAGGGGCTGGTAAGGGGGGCAAATCAAAGACTACTACCAAGCTCTTAGACCTTAGAATCATACAACAGAGCAACAGGCCCTTCAGCTCATCTGGTTCATGCTAAGCAAGATTCTCATCTAAGCTAGTCCTATTTGTCTACAGTTGACCCATATCCCTTTAAACCTTTCCTACCCATGTAAGAGGGTAGCCATTAGCACAACGTTTTACAGAGCCGGCTGTAAGATTGGGGTCTGATTCCTGCTCCTGCCTGTAAGGAGTTTGTCCATTCTCCCCGTGACCATGAGTTTCCTCCGTGTGCTCCGGTTTTCTTCCACATTTCAAAGACGTAAGGTTTAGGGTTAATGAGTTGCTTTGTTGGTGCTGGGTGTGTGGCAACACTTGTGAGCTGTTAACACAATAGACATCCGTTAGTCCCGTGAGACCATGGATTTGCGCCTTGGAAGGTTTGCAGGGCGCAGGTCTGGGCAAGGTTGTATGGAAGACTGGCAGTTGCCCATGCTGCAAGTCTCCCCTCTCCACGCCACTGATGTTGTCCAAGGGAAGGGCACTGTGGCCGATACAGCTTGGCACCAGTGTCGTCGCAGAGCAATGTGTGGTTAAGTTCCTTGCTCAAGGACACAACACGCTGCCTTAGCTGATGCTCGAACTAGCGACCTTCAGATCACTAGACCGACGCCTTAACCACCTGACCACGCGCCAACACAATATGTTCCTTTTAAATCTCTTCTCTCTCACCCTAAACCTATGTCCTGTAGCTTCTGACTCCCCAACCCCGGAAAAATGACTGTGCGTATTCATCACACCTATGCCCCTTGTGACTAGCGTTATACTCCTCTATAGCATCACCTCTCATTCTCCAACGCTTTAGTGAAGTCCCAGCCTGTCCAGCTTCTTTCTATAGCTCTGTCCCTCAAGTACAGTAACATCCTCATAAATCTCCTCTTCACTCTTCCTAGTTTGAATGGCAAGCTGGTTCAGTTTGTGAGTTCATAAAATAATTATTCATATTTATAATTAAAATATGCATTGTGGTGCTAAAGAGTTTTCTGTGATGTTAGTTAAAATCATCACACAGTATCCTGCCAACCGATGGGATCGTGTGGCTAAACAGCCCCATCGGTTACAACATGTGGTCTGTATGAGAAGGGACATCATGCAAAGATTCCTATTTTGTTCCCCTAATGCATGACTGAACTGCCTTTGCTGGACATATGTTCTCTCAGGCCTTATTGTAACCAGGCTGCCAAGATAAAAATGAAAGGAAATTTTAATTACTTGCATTATTATAAAAATCTTTGCTGTTTAGTGTGGCGCATAATGTGTTGGAGATGGTTCACTAGTCAGAGCTCATGTCAGTCGCAGATGAAGCTGTGCATTGACATTTTCAAAGTACATTGGGCAGATGGTTTTCCTTGTGACTCTGGCAGCCGTTGTAGGATGTAAAAACTCAGCTCTCTGAAGGCACAGTTCACTTGTCATTGCTTTGTAATCCAGAATTTCACTATATTTTATTTCTGCAGGGGATACCTTTGTCTGGTAGCTGCCTTAACAAGCCAATGTTTTTATCACAAAATTCACTTTCAGCTGCCCTGACGTAAACGAGGTCGGTCGAAACCAGAGTTGCCACCCTGGGAATAAATGTCCACAACCTGTAACAGTTACAGCTCACGCTGGCAGTGCTGCTCACTCAGCGGTTACCTCACCAGTGTCCTGACCAGATGGCTGCCAGAACAGTGTCCATTGCCTTGCCTCTCCCTCAAACCAAAATGCTTCATTTGTGATTTGCTATGTTAGTTCTCCTGGGATGTTTCTTTCACAAGGAATAGCTTTTCACTCCTGGTGATGATAGGGAAGAAAGTGACGGAAACTTGCCTGGTACATTACAGGATAGAAGAAGAGTTCTGTAACAGCTGAAAGATTGAACTGAGCCCACTCTTAGTTTGAAGGAGCAACACCTCATATTCTGTCTGGGTTGCTCCAACCCGATGGCATGAACATGGGATTTCTCTAATTTCTGGTAATTTCTTCCCCTCCTCCTTCTCTTTTTTCATTCTGGCAAGCCTCTTCTCCTCACCTGCCCATCACCTCCCTCTGGTGTTCCTCCTTCTTCCCTTTCTCTCATAGTTCACTCTCCTCTCCAATCAGATCCCTTCTTCTTCAGCCCTTTACCTTTTCCATCCCAGCTTCTCACTTCCTCCCCTCCTCCACCCACCCACCTTCCCCCTCACCTGGCTTCACCTATCACCTGCCAGCTTGTACTCCTTTCTTTGCCCTCCCCCCCAGCTTTCTTCCCCTTTCCTTTTCAGTCCTGACGAAGGATCTCAGACCAAAATGTCGACTGCTTAATCCTCCCCATAGACGTTGCCTGACCTGCTGAGTTCCTCCAGCATTTTGTGAGTGTCAGCTGAGAGATTGGATGCATTTGTTTTCCCTACGTGGAGGAAGCTGTGAAGTTACCTGGTAGATTATGAAGGGCTAGATAGGATATGTGGTAAAATTCTTTCCCCTTTTCTAAAAACAAGTGGGCAGTGGTATAAGGTGAAGATCAGAAGTTTAGAGGGGAATCTGAGGGGGAATGTTTTCCCCATACAATGGCTGGAATCTGGGCTATCCAACCAGAGAATCTACTGGAGGCTCTCAGCTATATCTAGACAAGCACTTTCAATAAAGAAGCCATTGAAGGCAGTGGCCAAATGTGGATAAATGTAATGAGTATTGTAAGGACAGTGGTCATATGGGTTAGGGTTATCATAACACAATGGGCTGAATGGCACCATTCTGTGTTGATTGACTGTACGACTCTTTAGCTTCTTTGTTAGGTTAAATTCTGAATGCACCATGAGGGACGGAGGTTGAGAGCATTGCCAGCTTCAAGGTCCCAGGAGTGAGCATCAACTGCCCTGCTCCAACCATGCAGATGCCTCTACTTCCTCAGGGGACCAAAGAAATTGGGAATACCCCTGCCCAACGTTTTCAGTTTTTATTAATGCACTGTAGGAAAGATCCTATCTAGATGCATAATGGCCTGGTATGGCAACTGCTCTGCATGTGACCACAAGAAACTGCAGAAGGTTGTGGACACAGCTCAGCACATCATGAAAGCCAGTCTCCACTCCATGGATTCTGTTTATACTTTCCACTGCTTCAGCAAAACAGCCAGCATTATCAAAGACATCACCCACTCTGGCCATTCTCTCCTCATACCCTTCCCACCAGGCAGAATGATACAAAAGCCTGGAAGCATGTACCACTAGGCTCAAGAACACCATCTATCCTATTGTCTATTAAATGCCTCCCTTCTTGAATAACGGAACGGCACTAGCTCCTCTCCTGTCTTTTGGGGCCCCTCCTATGGTAAGAGAGGACATGAATGTCTTGGTCAAGGCCCCAACAATCTCATCTCTTGCCCCTCTCAATAACTTGGTATATACAGTATCTCATCTGTCTTGGGGATTTATCCACTTTAAGGGATCTATCACTACCTCCTTTATCTTGGAGTGCCCTAGCATATTAGCATGCTCCACATTGATCTCCCTACCCTTCACCTTGTTAAATACATGCAAAGTACTCATTCAGGACTTCTCCCATTTTCTCCACTTCCAAGCACATGTTCTCTCCTTTATTCTTGATTCCCTTTAATCCTACTTGCCAAAGACTTTTTCATGGCCCTTCTTGACTCTCCAAATTCCCCTTTTGATTCCTTTCCTGGCTTCTTTATAATTTTCAAGGAATCTATTTGATTTTAGATTCCTAGACTTTACATATGCTACCTTTTTCTTTTTTCACCACCTCTCTCAACATCAAAAGTTCCCTTGCCTTGCCACTCTTGTCCTTTTTACTTACTGGGACGTACCTATCCTGTACTCTGTGCAGTTGGTTTTTAAATACTCTCCATATGTCAGATCTGGGCTTGCCTAAAAACAATTGATTCCAACTAACTTCCCATTCCTGTCTAATACTCTTGTAATTTGCCCTGCTCCAATTTAAGACTTTTCTGCAAGCATCAGACTTCTCTTTATCTATAGGTATCTTAAAACTTAAGGATATGCTCACCGTTCATTAACTATTCTCTCACTGAAAGGTCAGTCATTTGTTCAGGCTCATTACCCATCTCCAGGTCCAGAATGGCCCTTCCTCTAGTTGCACAATCTACATACTGATTTAAGAAATCCTCCTGGATGCGCCAAATAAATTCTGCCCATCTAAACCTCTTTCCACTAACAGTATCCTGGTCTATATGAGGGAAGTTGAATTCATCTACCACAACAACCCTATTGATTTTACATCTTTTCCGAATCTGCTTTTATATCTGCTCCTTAACGTCCCTGTGGCTGGTGAGGATCTGTAGTGTCATCCAGTTAGAGTGACTGCACCTTTCTCATTTTTGAGTTCTAACCTAAGAACTCAATGAGTGAGACCTCCACTTTGTACAGCTCTGAGAGCACCTGCGATATTGTTCCTGATTGGTAGTGCAGTTTCCCTACCTCTCCTTTTACCTCCCTTGCTATCTTTTCAGAAACACTGGAACCCTGGAATATTAATCATCCAGCCCTCTCCTTTTCTCAACCCAGTCTCTGTAATGGCCACAGCATCATAGTTCCGTGTAGCGATCCAATACCGAGTTCAGAGTACTTTTGCACATAAGAGGAGCAGTATAATTACGCAATAACTCTATATGCCCCATTTCCCACTATTGCCGTGTCAATTATATGCCAATGATATAATTAGAATTACATCCATTGGGAATTGGATTGATTGCAGAATTAGTGGTAAGTGTAATTCAATGGCTTTAGATTTCCCTGTTTAAATGGAGGACATTGCGACTCATCTGTGGTCTGATGTCAGTCAAAACACGGAGGCAGAGAGAGGATCAAGAGACATACTGCAGTTGTGGGATAACCGTCAGATATCAGTGTTGATATGAATGCGGATACTCTAGTCTGCAGAGGGATTTGACAGTGAACAGCATTTAAACCAGAAAGAGGAAGGGGTCAGAAACAAAAGCTCTCTGCACTAACCCTATGGGGCTAGATAGGAAAGTAACCGGAGCAGCTACTGAGTGATGATAAGATTGGAACAAAGCAATATCAGTCTCGTTTACCTGTAGGGGGAATGAGAGTCTTGGTGGATGCGGGTGCAGTGATTGCAGGGGAAATGAAGAGATAATAAACCATGTTTACTGTCACGGGGAATGGTATGCATTGTTTTTATTTACTGTGGGTATTGCTGGAAACCCAGTGGGAATGACCTAACAGGTGAGAGGTGGTTATGAATGAATGCTGGAGATTAGGGTAGTTATAATAACAAAAAAGCAGCAAATTTCCTAGACTAAGGAAATTAAAGACTGATGAACTCAACCAGTTGTTCTGAAGGGAAACAATAAGGGCAAGAAAAGCAGTAAAATTGCAACAGACCTGTGTTAATTGTGCACTCTTGGTCCAGCCCTCCTTTGTGGGAACAATGAGGTATCACCTCAGAGTCTGGGGAGCTGGTTCCCATCGTAGAGAAAATAGGTCACAGCTAGAGCGGTTGCGAAAAATTCACAACTGCACTCAAAAGGGAAAATAACATCCTGCTGAATTGATCATAGCAGGATGTGTGAAGCCTTCTGCTCTTATATGGCAACTGCGGCCTTCACTGCAGAGGAACCTGGCAGCAAATGATTTTAGCACAGTGAAGCGTTTATGATATCACCATAACAAGGTGCTAAACTATCATATACATCTGTCCCGAGACTAGCTTTGCACAATAATTTAAGTCTGCAGCTATTGTGATGTTCTGTAGCTAGAGGAGACTCCCAAAGAGGACGAACACTGCCATCTCAGATACCAAAGTCACCAAGGCACACCCACCAGAAGCCCCCAAGGTCTCTGTACAAAGGACATAAGGTGCAGATCAGGGTTAGGTCTACCTCTTCTCAATCCTGCACCGCCTTTCAAAGAGATCATGACTGCCACCTCTGACTACTTCCTTCATGCCAATTTTGTATCCGATTTGCTAACTCACCCTAGAAGCCATTTGATCTAATGTTTTGGACCAGCCTGTCCAAGCGACCTTTTCAAAGGCCCTGCTCAACTCCTGGTAGATGGTATCTAACCATACCCCCTTTGATCCTCTTGGTTATCTTTCAAAAGAGCTCAGTCAAATTCCTGAAACATGACATCCCCACATATAAAGTCATGCTGACTATCACTAGAAACATGCACAAAATGTTAGAGGAACTCAGCAGGTCAAACAGCATCTATGGAGAGGAATAAAGAGTCATCATTAAAGATAATTAAAGTCAACGTAATTAAAAACCCACCCCACCCTAGACATTCTCTCTTCTCTCACCGAGCAGAAGATATAAAGGCTGAAAGACCGCTACTACCCTGAGCTACAAATATTCGCCACCATCCTGAACAGCTACTATGCCACTATTATAAAATAATTGAATGCTAACATAGACTCTTGACCTCCCAGTCTAACTCATTACAACCTTGGACCTTATTGTCTAGCCGCACTGCATTTTTTCTGTAACTGTATGACTTTATTCTGCGTTCTGCTATGGTTATACCTTGTACTACTGCAATGCACTATTTAATGGCGGGAGGAGAGATAGCAGCGCACCGTGCGTGCGCAGCCCTCCGGTGAAAATGATATCGTATCCGTTAAATAGGGGCCGTGGACAATTCTGATTTGATGGAGACAGACGTGAAAGCACGGAGGAACATCTGGAGAAATTTCTGAAACGCAAGTTCGCTGCTGTTGTTACTGTGCGATCAAGAATCTTCTGGAGGGAAGGCCTCAAAATCCCTGGCTTTGCCTGCTGTTGGCGACCGAGATTAAGGTCAAATCGTTCGGATAGAGATGGTGCTCGGTACTTGGTGTCGGAGAGCTGATCGGAGGCTCGAAGTTTTCGGACGACTCAGAGTTGGACTGTGGTCGGGCATGGCAGGGAGAGTTTTTCTTCCTTCTCCCATCTGCGTAAGATGTGGGACATTTGAGAGACTTTGAACTTTTTACTGTGCTCGTGGACTGTTCTTCATCAAGTTATGGTATTGTTGCACTGTTGTGACTATATGTTATAATTATGTGGTTTTGTTAGATTTTTCAGTCTTGGTCTGTCCTGTGTTTTGTGATATCACACCGGAGGAAATATTGTATCATTTCTTAATGCATGCATTACTAAATGACAATAAAAGAGGACTGTGTGTCTTCATAAGCTAATAAAATGAACTATATGGATGGCTCCTAACACAAGTTCTTCACTGTACCTTGGTATACATGTCAATAATAATCCAATTCACCGATTTAAATTTACCTAGTTACTAAGCTGGGGATATTTTAATAGTGAGCAGAAATTTTTTTCTTTGTGGCACCTTGCCAATATCCAACCCACAATCAACGTCACTAACGAAAATCAGCTGGTCACTGTCTTGTGGGAGCTTAATGTGCATATATTAGTTACAGCAGTGATCACATGCTCAATACCATTTTATTTGTTGAAGTCATGAAGGATTCTATGTGAATAGAATCATCCATTAGAACAAATTAGTTGGAAGTTGGATGTTTATAATGTTGAGAGCCACTAAAGCCTGTTCATCTAAAGAGTGATGAGTCAGCTTTTGGGACTTTGATTGGAGGTGGGTGGCATGGTAGATAATGGTTAACGTAACGCCAGTGACTGGGGTTCAATTCTGTCACAACCTGTAAGGAGTTTGCACGTTCTTCTCATTACCATGAAGGTTTCCTCTGGGCTCTCCGGTTTCCTCCCACATTCCAAAGACGTATGGGTTGGTAGATTAATTAGTCACACAGGCGTAATTGGGTGGCGGGGGCTTGTTGGCTGGTTCCATCCTGTTTCTTTAAATTAAGTAAATAACCTGATGAAGGGTTTCAGCCTGAAACATCGACTGTACTCTTTTCCATAGACGCTGCCTGGCCTGCTGAGTTCCTCCAGCATTTTATGTGTTGCTAAAATAAAGTAAGGTTGCAGCTTGTCTCCCAGCAGAGCAGATTTAGACATTGTATCATAGTGTAATTAAACTGACCATGGAAAGGTAGACTAGTTCATATCCTTTCACTAATATTTTTTTTACTTCAGTGGGGAGAAAAAGCAGGAGAGTTGTAAAACCGGCCAATAATTCACTATCACGCATTTGACAGTAATGCACAGCAAGTTTAAAGCCACTGCAGATGAGATGCTGGAAGAGGCTGTTAAACCTCTGTATGTAATATAGGGTGCATCAGTTGTATCTACTGCACTGTGGCCTCTGCCATTTAGAAGGTAAAGAGAAGCCAGCATAATGCCATAAATGCAGGCCACATGCCTGGATTTGCTGGGCCTAATCCTGGACTGCTCAGCGTTGCCTTGGACTGCCTTCTCTAGAACAACTAAAGTGATTCGACAAGTTGGCTCGCTGCTACTTTCTGAATGTTGGACTTACAAATAATGTCCATATTCTGGGGCTGAATAAAGTCATTTGACATCTTATTTAAGTGATATTACCTCTACCTCTGTTCCTGGTGGATACTTAAGTGCCTGGTTGGACAAGGCTCAGTATGCTACAGAGAGTGCTTGTGTGTGTGTGTGTGTGTGTGTGTGTGTGTGTGTGTGTGTGTGTGTGTGTGAAGAAAGGAATTCAAATTTAATTCATTTGCATAAAGCCAGAGGTACAGACATAAACCTTCTGTTTTAAACTACAGTTATAATTTGCGACCACGTCCCACCTCACTCTAATGATCAAGTTATTCTTACCAATACATAGGATGATATAGTGTAGTGAAATAGCAAATATAAATGACACTAGTATGAATACCTTGCTGCACATTACACCAATTAATCTGCTAATTGCTCACTGTGAAGGCTGCCAGACAGACAAATCCAACTGAACACTTTGGATGAACCTGTGACCCAACCCAGCCAGAGGCCAGTTCCAGATCTAAGTTTAGTTCTGTGGTGTGTGGCCAAATTGCGCTGACTTGTGAAGTAGCCTGGTGATAAAGTAATGAACACGTTGTAGCTGGTATGGAGAGACAATAGTTCTCCCAGCTCTGATCGCACACACTGGGAATAAAACTAAAAGATGGTACATGACATGATAGGACATGTTTGGTGGGGGGGGGGGGGCGCAATGAGAGGACATAGATTGTGTTGGGTAAATTTACAAATGGTTCCCCAAAGGAGACAGCATTTTTCAACTCAAAACAGACTCTTTGTCTGTTTGACCCTTCTTGAACTAACATTCCTGGGACAACAATTAAACTCTCTGGCCACCCCTCACTGCATTTCTCATATCCACATGTAGGCTTCTTGTCCCCACAGCAGTAAAGTTTTTGCATTTAAATAAGAATTTCAGCAAACAGTAGTTGTCCCTATGTAGTCGTAAAGCAATGTGGAATCAATCACTGGTAATGTCTCTTAAACATGTGCCCCCTGCCCCCTGACCTTTAAATAACACCCATCAATATGAGTGCCAGAGAAAACAATGTGCTATGCTGTGAGCTCCTGGTGATAATCCAGCCCCCTGTGTTCCTGGGCAGGTCAACTGCAGCAATAATGTTTCTCACAAACTGATCATATTGGAGCCTCGGCATGTCGAAACAGCCAGGCTTTTGAAGGGCTACTCTACTGCAGCATATCTCCATGGTCAGACACATTAAAAAGATCCACACTGGGGTTCGATGGTGGCAGAGTGATAGCAGATATGGGCCACGTGCACGACAGGCAGCGGACAAATTTCTCTGCTAGTTTATAGTCATAGAATCGTAGAATCATACAGCACGGGAATAGCCCATTTGGCCTAACTCATCAACACCGAGTAGTGGACACACTTATGTGTTAACCCTTGTCCCAGCACTTGGTTTATACCTTCTTTATCTAAGCGATTCAAATGTTCGAACCAGATCCTCCTTAAATGCCACAAGTCCTGAACCTGGTGATGCCACATCACCAAGTTCAGGAACAGTTATTACCCCACAGTCATCAGACTCTTGAATCAATCAGGATAACCTCACTCAAATGCCCTTTAAATCTTTTTTCTCATGTCCTCTTGGTTTATGTACTTCTGATATGAGATGAAGAAAAGTTTCCTGCAATCTTACCTATCTATATCTCTCATCATTTTATATACATCAGTCTTGCCTTTCTTCACCTCCTCTGCTTCAAGGAGAGCAGACCAGGCTTTTCCAATCTCCCCTAAGACAGGCGCCATTGTGGCACAAGGAAAAGTGTTAGTTTTTGTAAAATCAGTGATATCAAGATGTAAAACCTCAGGAGCACTTTGATCGAAACTGGTTCGCTCTTTTTAATGACACTGATGTAGTAAGTATCATTCCCACGGGAATTCTAGCTTCAAATATACATGTTTTTTCAAAAAGTGTTCTTGGTTTACCACTTTTATAAAAATATATATCCACAAGAAAATGGTCAGGGACCATGAAAACAGCAAAAAGAGGAAAGAAGATGAGAAGTGGGATTTAAATTACATTGCATTATGACTTCTGGTGAAAGATAGAATTAATCCCATTCCTCTTTCTATAACTGCTTCCTAGTCTGCTGGGTATTTCCAACTTTGTTTAAATGTCAAGTTTTTATCATCTGTCGTATCTTATTTTTGCATTAGTAATGGAGTGAAATGAGCCTTGTTTGGAGGAAAAGAGAGGATTAGGGAAAATGTGAATTCTACATATTTGAGCTCTGGAGTGTAAGGTGCTGATATGAAAGCAGAACACAACAAGAGAGAGAAGAGTACTGGACCATTTTGAGGCAAAATGGGATTAATTTTCAGCTTTACTGGGAATACAAAATAGGAATTGGAATGGTAAATCAAACATGCCTGGACTGCCCACATTTTCATAGAGTCACTGAGTACTACAGCACAGAAACTGGCCCTCTAGCCCATTTTGTCTGTGAGGAACTATTATTCTGCGTACTCCCATCGACCTGCACCCAGATCATATCCCTCCATACCCCTCCCCATCCATGTACTTATCCAATTTCCTCTAAACTGTTGAAATCAAACCCGCATCCACCACTTCCACAGGCAGCTCATTCCACGCTCTCACCACCCTCTGAGTTCCCCCTCAGGTTCCCCTTAACAATCCACCCTTCACCCTTAACCTATGATCCCCAGTTCTAATCTCACCAAGCCTCAGAGGAAAATGCATTTACCCTATCTGTACCCCTCATAATTTTGTGCACTGTACCTCTATAAAACCTACCCTCATTCTGCTACGCTTCAGGGAATAGAGTCCTAACCTACTCAACCTTTCCCTATTACTCAGGTCTTCAAGTCCTGGCGAAACCTTGTGAATTTTCTCTGCGATCTTTCAATCTTATTGATATCATTCCTGGAGGTGGGTGACCAGAACACTACACAATACTCCAATTTAAGCCTTACCAATGTCTTATACAACTTCAGCATAACATCCAAATTCCTGTACTCAGTAATTGCCACTTTCAAGGAATTGTTCACAGATCCCTCTGTTCTACATTGGTAGAGACTGAAACTGAGACTTCCAAGTGCCCTACCGTTTCAGATGCAGTCACTACCAAGGTAACATTTGCAGCTTTGTTGATTTTGGAGTTTTGGTTTTCTGCTGGCTAGTCCCTTGTTGACATCGTTGTTCTTGTGATATACTCTTTGGAGCAGGTATCTTTAACAGGCTCAGTGACCACTTCACCTGTCTTCCAGTGAGGTTAAAGTCAGGTTAGTGATGAACTGCAAGGCAGCTATTCAGTCATTGCATCAACATTTACTGCAAAAAAACGTTCATAGAGTTTCCAGTTGAGAAAACTAAAGTATGTGAAAACTTCGTCAGATTGCAATAACAAGGTGAAAGTGCTGAATTTACGTAAAAGATTAGGCATAGCCATTTCCAGTTTTGGTCTTCATATTTTAGAGAGGGAGAGAAGGCTTTGGAGAGGGTGAAGCAAAGTGAGCACTGTCTGAATATATGACATAGATTTAAATGTGGCATTCAAAAATGCCTTGGATAAGCATTTGAAGGTTAAAGACTGCATGGTTTTTTGAAGAAAGCTGGGAAATGTGGTTGACAGGATTGGTTCATTACTGGCATTGACTCAATGGGCCAAATGGCCACCTATTTTACTAATACAAATTCTGGGATTCTGTAATCTTCACCTCTGTCCTGCTATATGAAAAAATAGAGGTGGTTTTAACTTTCCCCATTCAACATTCTGCTCCACTGCAGACAAGATTTTACCCTCAGAGATCTTAATTCACATATTTTTCAGCTTACTTTTGAAGTAACACATATGACAGTGGCCACATTTTTGCTGAATATCAATTCTGTGTGCTCAGCAGCTCCTGTACTATTAATACAATAATGGGCCCCCAGCGTTATTTGCATGTTATGATAAAGGCCGCATCAGTTTCTGTTTCAAACTCTCTATCTGCCCCACAGTTGCAACTGGCAACACATTGGCTTATTTTCCATAACGGACTTGATGCTTAGTCTAGGCTGACACTTGGTGCAGATTAGCTGCAAGGAATGAGTCTTTGGTGTGTGGTTAAACTGAAGGAAGAATTCTGGCCTGATCCTATTCATGAACATCTCAGCAATAGGCTGTCCACACGTCAAAGGTTAGCAGCGGCCAGATTCTAAAACTGAGAAGGTTCTGCTGAAACGGAGGGCAGAAGGATCATTAGGGAAAAGGGAAAGCTTCCAAATATATGCAGAATACAGTGATCCCTGTACACTGCAAGTTTTATGTGTCCCAACCCAGAGAGAAACAATATGGTATATATCTGGTTACTCCAGAAACACTGACTAAACGCCACCTGCTGGTTAGGTGTTACCACAGCAGCAAATGTCAACAGGAACTCATAGCCTCTCAAAGCACCTGAGAAATTGTCTCCATTTTTAAAAAGCATTTCTATAAACCTATGATATTATCTGGGCTTGGTGATGCATGTTAAATGTATAAGAGTTACTGTGTAGCAACCAAAGGCTGAATCTCTGATAGACATGTATTTTCTGCTCTTCAGCTTTTTTTTGTCTCTTTGCTCTTTATGGAAAATCTCAGCAATAAAAGGAACTGCTGCATTTGGCCTGTGTAACAACAGTTACAAGAATTTTACTGTGTGCAAAGTACTTTGAGATAACAAAGTTAAGCATTGCTTGGGTGAGGCCATTTAATTTATCCAATTGAGTCTTCCACAGGAACCCATGACTCCTCCTCCCATTAAATATTATACCAAAAAAACTCTTTCCTGAATGACTCTAGACAGCTTATCATTACTCCCCTAGGGATTATTCAATGACCAGGCTGAGGTCAGGATTGTCATGTTAGCCCTGAATCTGCCTTTTACCAGCTTGTGCCTAGTTCTTTGAACGGTAGCATAATAACACAAGGCTGCTACGGACTTTTAAAGGTCCCAAAATACCCAGTCAATGTGCTCTCTCAACACTTCTCTGTAGCTTCATTTTGATGCCTTTGGTAACACTGCGATCCTGCACTAGCTTCCAGCACACAATTACGTACTGAATTGAGTTGAGGTACAGAGTTAAAACGAGGGCATAACTTCACTCACCTCAGCACTGAACTGATTCCACAACCAATGGACTCACTTTCAAGGACTCTACAACCCATGTTCTCAGTATTTATTTATTTACACAGTTTGTTTTCTTCTGAACATTGGTTGTCAGTCTTTGTTTGGCTGTAGTTCTTCATTGAATTTACTGCATTTCTCTGTTCTCTGTGAAAAAAGGATCGAAAAGTAATCCGGGAAATTATAGGCTGGTAAATTTAACGTTGGTAGTAGGTAAGTGATTGGAGGGAGTACTAAGAGACAGAATCTACAAGCATTTGGATAGACAGGGACTTATTAGGGAGAGTCAACATGGCTTTGTGCGTGGTAGGTCATGTTTGACCAATCTATTGGAGTTTTTCGAGGAGGTTACCAGGAAAGTGGATGAAGGGAAGGCAGTGGATATTGTCTACATGGACTTCAGTAAGGCCTTTGACAAGGTCCCGCATGGGAGGTTAGTTAGGAAAATTCAGTCGCTAGGTATACATGGAGAGGTGGTAAATTGGATCAGACATTGGCTCAATGGAAGAAGCCAAAGAGTGGTAGTAGAGAATTGCTTCTCCGAGTGGAGGCCTGTGACTAGTGGTGTGCCACAGGGATCAGTGCTGGGTCCATTGTTATTTGTCATCTATATCAATGATCTGGATGATAATGTGGTAAATTGGATCAGCAAATTTGCTGATGATACAAAGATTGGAGGTGTAGTAGACAGTGAGGAAGGTTTTCAGAGCCTGCAAAGGGACTTGGACCAGCTGGAAAAATGGGCTGAAAAATGGCAGATGGAGTTTAATGCAGACAAGTGTGAGGTATTGCACGTTGGAAGGACAAACCAAGGTAGAACATACAGGGTTAATGGTAAGGCACTGAGGAGCGCAGTGGAACAGAGGGATCTGGGAATACAGATACAAAATTCCCTAAAAGTGGCGTCACAGGTAGATAGGGTCGTAAAGAGAGCTTTTGGTACATTGGCCTTTATTAATCAAAGTATTGAGTATAAGAGCTGGAATGTTATGATGAGGTTGTATAAGGCGCATTGGTGAGTCCGAATCTGGAGTATTGTGTTCAGTTTTGGTCACCAAATTACAGGAAGGATATAAATAAGGTTGAAAGAGTGCAGAGAAGGTTTACAAGGATGTTGCCGGGACTTGAGAAACTCAGTTACAGAGAAAGGTTGAATAGGTTAGGACTTAATTCCCTGGAGTGTAGAAGAATGAGGGGAGATTTGATAGAGGTGTATAAAATTATGATGGGTATAGATAAAGTGAATGCAAGCAGGCTTTTTCCACTGAGGCAAGGGGAGAATAAAACCAGAGGACATGGGTTAAGGGTGAGGGGGGAAAAGTTTAAAGGGAACATTAGGGGGGGCTTCTTCACACAGAGAGTGGTGGGAGTATGGAATGAGCTGCCAGACAAGGTGGTAAATGCGGGTTCTCTTTTAACATTTAAGAATAAATTGGACAGATACATGGATGGGAGGTGTATGAAGGGATATGGTCCATGTGCAGGTCAGTGGGACTAGGCAGAAAGTGGTTTGGCACAGCCAAGGAGAGCCAAAAGGCCTGCTTCTGTGCTGTAGTTTCTATGGTTCTACTGTGAATGCATAGATGCGCTTCGATAATAAATTGAGTTTGAACTTTGAACTTTGTACCTCTGAAGGATCCACAGTAATCTGCTGTGCTCCAGGCCCAAAATGTCATGTGTGGTAGAATAGGACTTCACACATTGATCTACTACCTTTGCTGAGGAAGTGAGTTGGGGATGAGTTTGCTAGTGGCAAGCGGATGTCTTCCCCTGCCTACCTACAGTATGCAAACTTAGGGTGATGGCTGACACCATGTTGGTCTTTTCTTTTGTTCCACTCCTCTGTTCAATAAACTGAGCCCCCAACCCCCCATGTTCTCATGATCATCTCAGGAGTCAATTGACTGATCAGCCAATGAGACTCGGATTCTGGTGACTGATCCCATCACCCTTTGCTGATGCAGCCTCTATCTTGCCAGCATGTTTGTTCGATGACTCACTAGCTGCAGTACATTATTGAATGAGACTCCTTAATTTTAAACAAATCCACTAGCTGTTAATAGCTTCTCCTTTAATCTAATAACCAAATTTTCAGTCTGCTGCCTTCTCTAGAATTCTCTAGGTTCTCTTCCCCCTATCCTGTCTGATATCTGCATCAACTCCATCCAGCATTCTGCATGGAGGTCAGTGACCAGTGGTGTGCCTCAGGGATCTGTTCTGGGACCCCTCCTCTTTGTGATTCTTATAAATGACCTGGATGAAGTAGTAGAAGGGTGGCTTAGTAAGTTTGTTGATGACACAAAGGTTGGGGGTGTTGTGGATAGTCTGGAGGGTTGTCAGAGGTTACAGAGTGACATTGATAGGATGCAGAACTGGGCTGAGAAGTGGCAGATGGAGTTCAGTCCAGATAAGTGTGAAGTACCTCATTTTGGTAGGTCAAATTTGAAGACCATATAATATTAATGGTAAGACTCTTGGCAGTGTGGAGGATCAGCAAGATCTTGGGGTCTGTGTCCATAGGACACTCAAAGCTGCTGAGCAGGTTGACAGTGTTATTAAGAAAGCATATGGTGTGTTGGCCTTCATCAACCCTGGGACTGAGTTCAAGAGCCATGAGGTAATGGTAAAACTATACAAGACCTCAGTTTGACCTCTCTTGGAGTACTGTGTTCAGTTCTGGTCACATCACTACAGGAAGGATGTGATACTATAGAAAGAGTGCAGAGGAAATTTACAAGGATGTTGTCTGGATTGGAGAGCGTGTCTTATAAGAATAAGTTGATTGAACTTGGCCTTTTCTCCTTGGTGCGATGGAGGATGAGAGGTGACCTGGTAGGGATGTATAGGATGATGAGGGGCATTGATCGTGTAGATAGTCAGAGGCTTTTTCCTAGGGCTGAAATGGCTAGCATGAGAGGGCACAGTTTTAAGGTGCTTGATAGTAGGTACGAGAAGGATGTCAGAGGTAAGTTTTTTTACACAGAGAGTGGTGGGTGCGTGGAATGCACTGCCAGCGACAGTGGTGGAGGCGGATACAATAGGATCTTTTAAGAGACCCTTAAATAGGTACATAGAGCTTAGAAAAATAGAGGGCTGTGCAGTAGGGAAATTCTAGGCAGCTTCTACAGTAGGTTACATGGCCAACACAACATTGTGGGCTGAAGGGCCTGTAATGTGCTGTAGATTTCTATGTTCTATTTAGAAGATGTTACAAAGTCATCATCCTCACTATTCCTCTTTTGTAATAGTTAATCATTTTTATTGCAAATTATCGTAATTTTTAAGTACTGCCCTGTAACTGCTGCCAAAAAGCAACAAATTTTATGACATATGTCAGTGATAATGAACCCGATTCAGATTCTAATTCTAGAATTACTTTCTAGATGTTCCTACAAAATCTCAACACCTGTGTTATAGCTGTTCGAGCAGCAGATCACTACCCAAAAATTAGATATATGGAACAAAATATGCACTTACAGAATTTTTGTGAAAGAAACGTCAATAAATCAATACAAAATTTTATTTCATTTCCGCCTGCATTTCCAAACACAAAGCCACTTCATGTTATGGAAAATTGTGGCACAGACTGTTTCCCAGGGTTCACTTGTAGGTAAAATGGAATTACACATAACAGTGGGGGCTCGGAATCTTGGATGAGAAGGCAATTGCAGTAGAATTTCAAGGGTTACAGTGCAATTATGCATATGAAAGGAATTATTTCAAGTTGGAATCGGAATTGGTTTATTATTATCACATGCACCATAGTACAGTAAAAAATTTGCCTTGCATAGTGTTCATACAGATCAACTCATTACACAGTGCATTGAGGTAAGTCAAGGTAAAACAGCAAAAGAATGCAGAATAATGTATAACAGCTACAAGGAAAGTGCAGTGCAGGTAATTAATGAAGAACTAGATCATAACAAGGCAAATTGTGAGGTCAATAGTCCATCTTATTGATTCAGGGAGCCATTCAATAGTCTTATAACAGCAGGCAGAAGCTATCCTTGAGCTTGGTGGCGTGCTATCTGATGGGAAAGAGGAGAAGAGAGCATGTCCAGGGTAGGTAGGGTATTTTATTATGTTGAATGATTTACTAAGGAAGTGAAAAAATCATAATCAGAATCAGGTTTAATATCACTGGCATAATGTTGTGAAATACATTGTCTGTGGCAGCAGTACAATGCGATATATAATAATACGTGAATTACAGCAAGTATATATACTTACTAAATAGGTAGGGCAAAAATAAAAAGTATTGAGGGGCTGACTAACTTAATTATCAATTAAATTTTGTATTTCCAATGGTGTTACATTTTTGGTGAGAAAATACAAACTGCACAGCTTCCAAGTTCAGGTTTATTTTCATGGGCATATTTACCCTGGTTAAAAATGCCATGAAAATTTGCTTTTTGCAGCAGCAGCACAGAATGTTCCAAACATGACAATTTTCCCATCTATATTCATGTTCTGAAATGATTCAACCATATATCGCCATTTGTAAGCAAATCTGTTCTTTCAATGCTTAGCAGGGTTCCAGTGCAGTATCTGTTGACTGAATGCTCTTTCTAAAGATTCTTGACTGAAGTGCATCTGACTGGTAACCTTCCAAAGATTCTGAGTGCACTTATATGGAACCACCTTATGGCTTCTCTGTGAAAATTACAAACTTGTGGATTGCATTACAACCAAGAGTCAGAGAAGAGAAGACATGGTTAAGTGTTAAGAAATACGTCGCCTTCTTTCTTTCTCTCTTTCTATTAGCTGCTTGCACATTTACATAGACCTTGGATCACTTCAGGCATGTTGGGATATTAAACTTTTTATCAGTTTCTAGATATTGGCTCACAAGCTGCCTTTATTGAACAGTGTAAACACAAGAAATTCAGCAGATCCTGGAAATCTTGAGCAACACACATAAGTTGCTGGAGGAGGGGTTAAGCCCAAAGCATCAACTGTTTATTACCCTCTCGAGATGCTGTCTGACTTGCTGAGTTTGCGGAACAGTTTCCTGATCCTGTTAATCAAAGATCAAGGATCAACTTTATTGGCCGTATATATTAACATAGAAACCATAGAAACTACAGCACAGAAACAGGCCTTTTGGCCCTTCTTGGCTGTGCCGAACCATTTTCTGCCTAGTCCCACTGACCTGCACACGGACCATATCCCTCCATACACCTCCCATCCATGTATCTGTCCAATTTATTCTTAAGTGTTAAAAAAGAACCCGCACTTACCACCTCATCTGGCAGCTCATTCCATACTCCCATCACTCTCTGTGTGAAGAAGCCCCCCCCTAATGTTCACTTTAAACTTTTGCCCCCTCACCCTTAACCCATGTCCTCTGGTTTTTTTCTCCCCTTGCCTCAGTGGAAAAAGCCTGCTTGCATTCACTTTATCTATACCCATCATAATTTTATATACCTCTATCAAATCTCTCCTCATTCTTCTATGCTCCAGGGAATAAAGTCCTAACCTATTCAACCTTTCTCTGTAACTGAGTTTCTCAAGTCCCGGCAACATCCTTGTAAACCTTCTCTGCACTCTTTCAACCTTATTTATATCCTTCCTGTAATTTGGTGACCAAAACTGAACACAATACTCCAGATTCGGACTCACCAATGCCTTATACAACCTCATCATAACATTCCAGCTCTTATACTCAATAATTTGATTAATAAAGGCCAATGT
Source organism: Mobula birostris (assembly GCF_030028105.1). Taxonomy (NCBI): domain Eukaryota; kingdom Metazoa; phylum Chordata; class Chondrichthyes; order Myliobatiformes; family Myliobatidae; genus Mobula; species Mobula birostris. Next base: position 179,151,382 of record NC_092373.1, read on the forward strand.
ACCAAAAGCTCTCTTTACGACCCTATCTACTTGTGACGCCACTTTTAGGGAATTTTGTATCTGTATTCCCAGATCCCTCTGTTCCACTGCGCTCCTCAGTGCCTTACCATTAACCCTGTATGTTCTACCTTGGTTTGTCCTTCCAACATGCAACACCTCACACTTGTCTGTATTAAGCTCCATCTGCCATTTTTCAGCCCATTTTCCCAGCTGGTCCAAGTCCCTCTGCAGGCTCTGAAAACCTTCCTCACTGTCTACTACACCTCCAATCTTTGTATCATCAGCAAACTTGCTGATCCAATTTACCACATTATCATCTAGATCATTGATATAGATGACAAATGACAATGGACCCAGCACTGATGTATGAGGAATTTGCTGTGGTGTGTTGGCACAATATGCCACAAAAGCAACATTCGACAATGATGAAGAATATGAATTATATAAAATAAACATAGAGGCTAAAGTGTGGATATGGAATAAAATGTGCGTAAGTGCATAAATACCAGTATGTGTTTACACCGTAAACAGCATTATAAAAAGTGGATTAGAGTGTTTATAGTGCAGTGTAGTGACTGAGGTAATAGAGGGGAGGGGGGTGCTTAACTTGAGTGGTTGATCAGCTTAATTGCCTTGGGGAAGAAACATAAGATGGCATGAAGTTTTTGTTTTAAAAGCCCTATAGTGCTTTCTAGAGGGAGTTTTTGGAAAAGGCAGTTTACAGGGTGGGTAGTGTCTGCAATGCTTTTTCCTGCCCCCATCTTTGTCCTGGACACATACAAGTCCTGCAGCGATGGTAGACTGAAGCCAATGACCTTTTCTTCTGAATTGACTGTGAGAGGATGCTGCACTGAATCATACCGTAATGGCTGGCATGAGGACCCTGTCTATGATGGCATCAGTATGCTTTGGGGAATGTGGAATTATACTATTAATGTAGGTACAGTTAGTCACTCTCCCAGAGATATGATGATAGGAAGGCATATGAAGAGTCAGGAGTTGGGCGGATGCTTGGGGGGGGGGGGTCTCTTGAGCTGATGGTTGGGGAGGTGATAAGAATAGCTGAGCAAATTTTTAGAGCTTACTGAGGGTCTTAATTGATAGGGTTGGATGGAATGAATGATAAGTAATAATGAAAACCTGGGGCATGAACCTACCCAAGCTTTGGACTCCTGGACAGTAGCATGGGAAGGGTGCTGTACGTTAACTAATAGTGAGCATCAACAAGGATTTAAATGCTCTTTGAAATCATTGTGCAAATTCACCAGCTTTGGAACATTATGTGCACAAAAGTACTGGCAAATATACAAAGTGCTGGAGGAACTCAGCAGGTCAAAGCAGCATCTGAGGAGGGGAAATGGACATTTGATGTTTTTAGTCGAGACCTTTTACTGGGGACTAAGGCATCCTGTTACAGGTTAATTATGTTGTGCAGCAATATAAGGAAGAGAAACAGAACAAAAGTCGTTGAATTTAAATGTTAACTGTGTTTCTCAAAAAGTTTTGTTTAGACCGCACTTGGGACTATTGTGTGCAATTTTGGTTGCAGCATCATGGGAAAGATGTGGAGACTTTGGAAAGGGTGCAGAAGAGATTCACCAGTTTCCTTCCTGGACTAGAAGATTAAATGGGTTGGAGTGGGATTAAATTGGGTTTTTTTCTGGAGTATTGGAGGCTGAAAGATGAGCTTTTAGAGACCATAAAATTATGAAAGGCATGGATATGGTAGACAGTCAAAATCCTTTTTTTCCCAGGATAGCAATGTTTAATACTAGAGAACATGCATTTAAGGTAAGAGGGGGAAAATTTCAAAGAGATGTGTGAGGCAAGTTTATTTTACAGGATGTGATGGGTGTCCTGAATGGCTTGAGAAGGGTTGTGGTGGAAGCACATACAATAGTACTGTTTAAGAGGCTTTTAAGGTAGCCACATAAGTACAGAGGGAATGGAGGGATGTGGATCATGTACAGAGAAAAGTGATTAGATTTAATTTAGCATCATGTTTGGTGCAAACATTATGGGCTGAAGAACAAGTTCCTGTATGTTCTATATTCTATGTGCAAGTTGGTAGGATGGTTAAGGAGTATGGAGTGTTGGCCTTCGATGGTCAGGGGATTGAACTCAAGAGCTGCAAGGTAATATTGCAACTCTGAAACTGTGGTTCAGACCACATTTAGAGTATTGTGTTCAGTTCAGTTCAACTCATTATAGGAAGGATATGGAACTTTAGAAAGGGAGCAGAGGAGATTTACCAGATTGCTGCCTGGATTAGAGGGCATACTGTATGAGGATAGGTTGAACGAAGCTAAGGTTTTTCTCATTGCAGAGAAGGAGGATGAGAGGCGACTTGATAGAGGTGTACAAGATGATAAAGGCCATAGATAGAATGGACAGCCAAAGACTTTTTCCCAGGGTGGAAATGGCTAATATGAAGGGATATAACTTTAAGGGGTTGGTCGAAAGTATAGTGGGGTGGGGTTGTCAGAGGTAGATTTTTTATACAGAACATGGTAGGTGTGTGGTATGCACTGCTAGTATGGCAGTAGAGGCAGAAACATTAAGGACGTTTTAAAGACTCTTAGATAGACACAGTGATGAAAGAAAAATGGAGGGCTACATAGGAGGAAAGGGTTAGAATGATCTTGGAGTCGGTTAAAGGGTTGGCAGAACATTGTGGGCCGAAGGGTCTGTACTGTACTGTTCTATGTTTTATGTACTCTTACCTGCTGTGCATTTCCAGCATTTTCAGTTTTATTTCAGATTTTCTGCATCTGCGTGTTTTGCTTCAGTTTCCCCATTCTCCAACTTGTGAGCGCTGTAGAATAAAGTTTCTACTCCATTCAGCAAACGATACATTTGTATAACGTACTTATATCTCATACTTCAAGACTGAAGAGTTCATGGAGTTGAAAAGGTGTGGCTCTCTTGCAATCAATCTATGGGGATTTGTTCTATCTGGTACGTGTTTCTATTTTACAAGTGGATATTCTTCAAAGGCAATAGCTGTAAGAATGTTACAACCCCCAGGCACTGTGCACAATGTCAAGTCAGCTCTTCCCACTCCATAAAAAAATAAAAACAAAATCTGAACGGAAAATAAATAAAGAGGTTTATTTGCATTTTAGTTGGCTGATGCAAAATCCAAACTCCCATTGGAAGTGTTTCAGGAAAATTTAAATTCCACTGTGTTCCTTTATGTACAGCCAAAGACATGTGGTATGAGAGAAGGACTAACCAAGCAGAAACAGGCCACAATACTGTCAGAATGAATTTGCAGTGCACTGGGTTAAAGGTAGCACGGCAATTAAAGAGAATGTTGCCTCGATGGTGGACAAGCATATCAAGGAGCTGAAGATGTAGGGGAGTATATGCTGTGTGTGAAGCCCCTAATTTACAGTGAGGACGAAGAGTGGGGCACACTCTGAGTGTGACAATTGGTGGGTGGGAGACACACTGGAAGGTATCTCAGCGTATTGCACACCAAGTAGATGTGTTAAGATGTGGTTATAATTTGCAAAGAACGGGCTATCTGGAGTGTGTGCAATGTAAAGCTCGTGCAGGCACTGGGTAGCGTAAACTGTGTGTGGCGCACATGGTATGTGGTGTTTTCAATGAGTGGTCAATCAAAGAATGGGGAAGACGGAGACTGGGCATTCAATGAATTGGGTTGGAGATGTTGTGGATTGTGCAGAAGGTTGTCGTAGATCACAACAGGATATAGACAGGATTCAGAGTTGGGCAGAGTAGTGGTCGATGGAATTCAATCCGGAAAAGTGAGAAGTGATACACTTTGGAAGGTTGAACTTGAAGGCGGAGTACCGGGGTAATGGCGGGATTCTTAGCAGTGTGGGGGAACAGAGCGATCTTGGGGTCCACGTCCAAAGATCCCTCAAAATTATTGTGCAAGTTGATAGAGTGGTTAAGAAGGCAAATGGTGTGATGGCCTTCATCAGTCAGGGAATTGAGTTCAAGAGGCGCATGGTAACGTTGCAGCTCTGTAAAGCTTTAGTTTAGAATACTGTGTTCCGTTTTGGTTGCCGCATTATAGGAAAGATGTGGAAGCTTTCAACAGGGTGCAGAGGAGGTTTACCAGGATGCTGTCTGAATTAGAGAGTATATTTTATGCGGAATGGTTGAGAAAGTTTTTCTTCTTGTGACAGAGGGTGAGAGGTGGGTGACTTCATAGAGGTGTATAAGATTATGAGAGGCATAAATAGAGTGAGCAGCCAGAATCATTTTCCTAGGGTGACAATAGCCAATACTGCAGGACATATGTTTAAGGTGACTGGAAGGAAGTTTAGGGGAGATGACAGAGAGTGGTGGGTGCCTGGATTGCACTGCTGGCCTTAGTGGTAGAAGCAGATACAATGGAGACATTGTAAAGACTCTTAGATAGACATGGGTGGGGGAAAATGGAGGTTAAGGTCTGCATGGGAGAGAAGGGTTAGATTGATTATGGAGTAGGTTTATACAAAGGTGGGAGATCGTGGAGTGAAGTCCTATTCTGCCAAATATAATATTTTGGGTCTGGAGCACAGTGGATTATTGTGAAACCTTCAGTAATTCAATACACCACCGTGGGTTCTTCAGTGTTACCAATTGTACCAAAATGAAGCTTAGAAAAGTATTGAGAAAGTACATTGGCTGGGTATTCAAGGACTTTTAAAAGTCTGTAGAGGCCTTGTGTAGTTACACCACCTTTCAAAGATTTAGGAACAAGCTGATAAAAGGCAGATTTCAAGTCAAGTCAAGTCAAGTCACTTTTTATTGTAATTTCAACCATAACTGCTGATTATGGTTGATTTAGGGCCAACGTGAAATTCCTGAACTCAGTCTTAGAATAATCCATAGAGAAATAATGATATATGCGGTATACTATCTAGAGTTACTCAGAAAAAGATTTTTGGTATAATATTTAATGGGAGGAGGAGTGATGGGTTCCTGTGGAAGACTCAATTGGATAGATTAAGCGGCCTCACCCAAGCAATGCTTAACTTCGTTATCTCAAAGTACTTTGCACACAGTAAAATTCTTGTAACTTGTTACACAGGCCAAATGCAGCAGCTCCTTTCATTGTTGAGATTTTAAAGGGTGACAAAAGGCTGTTCAATGTGTCCATGGGTGTTGCATGTCATAGGTTCTCGGGTGCAGGCAGTTGTGGGGCATCCATTAGGTGAGACGTACAGGAGGTCGAGTACACACTTGGGATCATGGAAGGCGCATGGAATGTCTACCCATGGAAGGGGTAGAAAGCCAAAGAGGATGCTGGATGGATGGATGGGATCCTTAATAATACTACAGACCCGGTGTATGCAGCCCTCCTGATAAATGTCCTCGATGGATGTGTTGTAAGTGAGGAAACAGATTCGATAAGTCTCACGGACAAGGACTCTGGACACACAGTTTTGGTATTAAAGAATTTTATTTATAGAAGGCAAATGTGGGAAAATGACAACAGAAGCAACACGCACACGCACACAATTTACAGCAGTCGGATCAGCAATAAAACACACGTGGACAATTAATAAAATCGTGTGGGAACAAAGTACACACACACACACACACACACACACACACAAATACAACCAAGGGAAAAGTCAGTACGATACCTGACACCCTTGACTCTGCGCAGGCACGGCTCTTACGATACTAGGGACGATACCCACACCCCTAACCCTATTCAATGCACAACTCACCAACGGCAGGGTGGTCGCTCGAAGGTAGCAAAAAAGAGAGTGGGTCAAGCGCACGTGACTTCCTTTATAGTGCAGCAGGGCTGATGAGTCCAACCCAGGTGATTCACAGGGAAGCCAATGGCTCGGTGCCAGCAGGGTTAAGCTGATTACAAAGGCCATTTGCCCAAGGTCAAGTACATGTCAATAAGCTACGCAAGTAAACACATTTATTATCAAAGTATGTTTATGCCACCATATACTAGCTTAAGATTCATTACAAAGGTGATTACAAAGGCCATTTGCCCAAGGTCAAGTACAAGGCCAATTGAAGGGGCCGATGGTTAGGTGTGCATTGATGGGCGAGGAGGAGTCAAACCTGGATTGGCAGGCGGCGTGCCTTTCGACCAGGTAAATGGGCAGTGCAGTCACGTGACAGTCTTGACCCCTCCAGTATAGGATGGTAGGGAGATCCCTATGATCCTCCCAGTGTTCTCACAGTCCTTTGTAGGGATTTCTGGTCTGATGCTCAACAACTCCCATACCAGATGGAGATGAAATCTGTCAGTATGCTCTCAATGGTGCTGCTGTAACATGTGGTTAAGACGGGGCGAGGGAGCCTTGCTTGCCTCAATCTTCTCAGGAAGTGGAAGCGCTGCTCTGCCTTCTTGTTCAGGGAGGTGATAATAAGAGGTGATCTGTGTTGTGAACTCCCAGGAGTCTGGTGCACTTAACTCTCTCTACAGAGGAGCCACGAATCCACAGAGGAGGATGGTTTGTCTGCACCTTCCTGAAGTCCACAATGATTTCCTTTGTCTTCTCCACATTCGGGCTTAGGTTGTTCTTCTCACAGCAGTCTACCAGCTGCGTTATTTTCTCTCTATACTCCATTTTGGTATGGAGGGAAGGCTGGGGCGGGGTTCTGAGTTGGATGATCAGCCATGATCATAATAAATGGCGGTGCAGGCTCGAAGGGCCGAATGGCCTACTCCTGCACCTATTTTCTATGTTTCTATGTTTCTATGTTTTGTCATCGTACTTGGTAAGGCCAACCACTGAGTACACACGCTCATCATTTTAGGAACAGCTTCTTCCCCTCTGCCATCAGATCTTTGAACTGCCCATGAACCCATGGACACTACCTCACTATTTTGCCCTATATTTGTACTATTTATTTATTTATTATTTATATAGTTTTATTGTAATTTATAGAAATTTTTGTGCATTGCGCTGTATGTGTGCATTGCAGGCTGGCACAGTAGCCTAGCGATTAGCATAAGGTTTTACCATGCGCTGGATCACCGACCGGGTTCAATCCTCCCCACAGTCCGTGAGACATTTGTATGTTCTCCCCGTGACAGTTTTCTCTCACGTTCAAAAGACATACAGTTCAGGTTCGGGTTTGAGAGCTGTGGGCAGGCTATGTTGGCACTGGAAGTGTGGCGACACCTGCAGTTTGCCCCAAGCACCACTCTCAGACTGTGTTGGCCATTGGCGCCGAATGAAGAGTTTCATGTTGTACAGTATGCTTCAGTGTTTCAATGTACGTGTGACCAATAAAGCTAATCTTTAGTGTTTGTACTGCTGCCACAAAACAGCAAATTTCGTGACTTACCATAAAGTAAAAAGCTCTTGGATAGGTACTGTACACAGATTTGTGCAGGTCCTTCAAAACCTTCCCATTCCATCTGCCTGTCCAAGTGCCTTTTAAATGTAGTTATGCACCTGTGTCAACTGCTTCTTCTGGGAGCTCGTTCCATAATGGACATCCTCTCCATGAACATTTTGCCCCCTATATTCCTATTAAATCTTTCCTTTTGTTCCAGCATTGGCCCATATACTACCTATGTACCTGCTTAATAAGTTAACTGACCATTCTAAATTGAGTGTTAGTGTATAGTTCAGTGGTTGATTCCATGGGGAGCTCGGGAAATGTGAGGACAATTGGGATCTGTGTAGGATTAGTATAAATTGGTACTTGATTGTCAGGGTGGACTCACTGGGCTGACAGACTTGATTCAGTGCTGTATTACTTTATGTTTCAGTACCTTTTACTAACACTTACATGGCACAGGGATATTTGGAAAGTTGACATGTGACTAACAGGTCTCATTCAAACCTGAGGTGGCAACTTGCTAAGATCCATGGCTGAATCAAACTGTTCAGTGGATGCCATCGCCCTGTCAGCAGAGGATTCCTACCCCTGCTCACAACAATTGTGCATGCCAAGCTGAGCATTTTATGGAAACATTTCTCCCACAGAGCCCAGTAACAGCCTATGTTCAAACAGGTGTGGGTGGTATTGACAGATGTGTGTTTGTGTGTGTGTTTCTCTCTGTGTGTTTTTCTGCATGTACTTTATATGATTATGAGGACACATAGTCCTCTTTTATTATCATTTAGTAATGCATGCATTAAGAAATGTTTTTCCAGAATGATATCATGGAAGCACATGACTGAACATCGACTTCTCTAACTTCCGCTAATGCCCCACCTTTCCCTCGTACCCCATCCGTTATTTATTTTTATACACACATTCTTTCTCTCACTCTCCTTTTTCTCCCTCTGTCCCTCTGACTATACCCCTTGCCCATCCTCTGGGTTCCCCCCGTCTTGTCTTTCTCCCCAGACCTCCTGTCCCATGATCCTCTCATACTCCTTTTGCCAATCACCTGTCCAGCTCTTGGCTCCATCCCTCCCTCTCCTGTCTTCTCCTATCATTTTCGATCTCCCCCTCCCCCTCCCACTTTCAAATCCCTTACTCACTCTTCCTTCAGTTAGTCCTGACGAAGGGTCTCGGCCTGAAACGTTGACTGCACCTCTTCCTAGAGATGCTGCCTGGCCTGCTGCGTTCACCAGCAACTTTGATGTGTGTTGTTTCTGCATTGACCACAGTTTTTTTATCCCCTCTTTCCACTTGCCTCCCTTTGAAAGGAGGACAAGCATTTTTATGTCATTTTTATGAACTCAGAACATCCCAGAGCTCTTTACCACAAAATAAGCGCTTTTTGAAAGTAAAAAAGTAGAACCAAACAACGTAAGTGCAGTCATTATTGTGACGTAACAAAAACAGTGGCCTGTTTATGCCTTCCATTCAGCAAGACCACATAAGCAGAAAATTGGAGATGGGCACACCAAACCCACATGGTTAAGTTATGCAGATTAAAACTATTACCAGAGTGAGGAAGTTGATTTCTGAGAACTGGAGATGTTGAACAGTGCACAACCTAGGTTATCTAATCTTATCAGATTAGTGCAGCATACATTCAGCCAGCTGGAGACACGAGAGACTGCAGATGCCAGGATCTGGGGCAACACAAAACTGCTGGAGAAACTCAGTGGGTCAGGCAGCATCTGTAGAGAGAAGTGGGCAGGCAATGTTTTGAGTTGAGACCCTTTACCTGTTCTCCGGAAGTCACAGAGGAGGAGCAGGGAGAGAGTGTCTCAGATTTGTTGGTGAAAGCAGGAAAACCTCTTCAAGAGTGGGCTCACCTACTTGTGACGGCAGTGGAATAACAAAACAGAGATCACAGAGCGGGAGCAGAGAGAGAATGCCTCATAGATAATGTCCTGTCTAAGGTGTGAGCATGTATGCACAAACACATCTTTTGCTACCAGCGCACAAAGGAATGTAAGCTGCACACAAATGTTTTCACCCTCTACTTTGTTGGCATGTTAACTATATTTCACAATCACATTTCCTTTTCCGGTTTCTGATGTGGACAGTTTTGACAATGTGGACTTTGTGATGATTTGTCTGCAGATTTTAGAACTGGCTTATTTATACTGTTTTTATTGAAGAAATTATTCAGTGCGCACATGTTGTTGTCACTGGGCAAAAAATTGCACAGTGCAATATTTTTGCACACACTGGTCATTACAAATTAGAGGGAATATTGCTTACAGACCTCACATTGAAGAGAGGAGATCCCGATGAAGAGTCTTAACCTGAAACTTTGTCCATTTCTCTCCAAAGGTGTTGCCTGGTCTGCAGAATTTCTCCAGCACCTCTTGTGTTGCAGTTAGATAACTGTTGGGCCACATGTTGAGACATGAGGAGTAAAGGGAAATAAAACAGCAATCCAACAGCCGCTGTAAGGCGCCAGAAGGGACTCACTGGCTGTACTTTGAAAAGGTTGTGGATTCTTATTTCTCTCCAGGGATATTTCTAATCAAACATCTCTCACCATTCGGATTCAGATACAAATTCATGAATCATATGTACAGTACTGTATAGAAGTCTTAGGCACATATATATAGCTTGGGTGCCTAAGAATTTTGTACATTACTGTAACAACTTTATGTACTGCACTGTACTGCTGTCACACAAATTTCATGATATATGTGAGTGAAGATAAACCAGATTCTGATATGGGTCTTGATTGTGGACTGAGAGTGGGAAGGGGGCAGGGGGGAGGGGAATCATGGCTGGGAAAGGGGGAAAGGGGGAAAGGGGGAAAGGAGAGGGGAGATATTCTATAATAATGAGTAAAACAGTTGTTTGGAATCAAGCAACCTTGCTTGGTATCTCAGGGCTGGGTGTGACAGCACCCACGCCACTTCTCGACCCGGGCTGTCTTTCTCTTCCACCTGTCCCTCATCCCTTCCGCGGTGCTTCACTGTCACCATTCCCAGCATCTTTTGCTCTTGCCAGATTTACAAAATGGCTCTCTGCTCCACGTTGACTAATACAGTACTGTGCAAAAATGTCAGGCACCCTAGCTATATAATGTATATGTGCCTAAGACTTTTGCACAGTACTGTACATTCAAAAGATACAGAGAATTACGTCATTTGTTTTAACAACCAACGCACCCAAGGATGTTCTGGGAGTAGCCTGCAAGGGTAACCATGCACATTCTGGTACCAAGATAGCGTGCCCACCATGCTCAGCAAACACAACAAAACAGAAAATAACAAGTGGCAAAGCAGCGACAGTGAACAAACCCATTCCACGTATTAGTCTCTTCAATGTCCCTATTATATCAGCCTCTACCACCACCCCCAGCAGTGCGTTGCGGGCACCCACCACTCCCTGCGTGGAAAGCCGACCTCTGGCGTACCCCCCATACCTTCCTCCACTCACCTTCAAATTATGCCCTCTCATATTAGCCATTTGCGCTTTGGGGAAAAGGCTGTCCAGTCTATGAATGCCTCTTATCATCCTGTACACTTCTATCGTCACCTCTTACCCCCCTTCAATCCAAAGAGAGAAGCCCGAGCTTGCTCAGCCCTTTCTCATAAGACATGCTCTCTAACGAAGGATCAAGGATCAAGGAGCAACATTTATTCACCATGTACTTTTCTATTTATTAGGAATTTCTGTGGGAAATCTCCTCTACACCCTCTCAAAGGCTTCCATATCCTTCCTATAATGAGGCAAACATGATTCTTCGATTATGGTCCAACCAGCATTGTATAGAACTGCTCTGTAATATTGATGTGACTCGGACACCGCTGTCGATTGAACAACCACGTTTATTCAACAGACTTCCATTTTACCTCTCTACGTTCTGACGTCATACGCACTCTGACGCTACGAATACTCACACAATACATTACATGCACCATTAACCCACAGCTCTTGAACTTAATAGATTGTCATACAATCAATCTACCTCAATTGAATCCTTACTGCTTCCTCTGTTGAAGGGTGATTAGGGATGAACAATATACATCAGCATAACCAGTATTCCAATACACTTAAAAATAAAATCAAAGTTCTCACTTATTTTATTGAACTCCTTGGAGATACAGGAACAAGTTTTATTCACTGAACTTCGGAGGCCAGTTCTCATCTAATAATGACCCTCAGACATTGATCCATAAACACATTCAATAACAAACCGAGAATGACTCACTGAATAACATTTAATTTTTTTAATAGGCCCATTGCACAAGATCAGGCTGCCTGTTCAGATGACACCCAGTAATCATTACTGCAGACAATTAACTGCAAGAATATTCAGGCCGGTAAATGAACCCTTTCCAATCTGACACCATTAAGCATAGTTAAAAACCAAACCTTTACAAACTGCATCAGTGAGCTTGCTGTTAGGTCATTATCATTATCTTTATGCAGTGTCACTGTACAGAAATAGTTGTGGCAAAAGTGTTTTATGCACTGAAGTTTCTCCTGTTGTTCAGATCCACAGATCCCTTGGTTCCACGTGTCACAGAGAAGTACAGCACAGAACACAGGCCCTTCGGCCCACCTAGTCCATGCTGAAACCATTGAAACTGCCTACTCCTGTCAACCTGCACCAGGACCATAGCGCTCCATACCCCTAACATCCATGTACCCATCCAAGCGTTGAAATTGAGCTCACATACACCACTTGTGCTCAAAGCTCATTCCACACTCTTACCACACTCTCCTGTCATCTGCAAAGTTGCAGCAGCTGGGCATCCCTTTGGATAAGACCGGAGGTTTAGAGAGCTCCCAGTGTGATATTACACTGCAAGAACAGATTGGAACATCGAGAAAGCTTTTGCTCCAGTTCCGCCATCTTGATTCTATGATACAATGAAAAGGAAATTGCCGACTAAACAGGGCAACCAAACTGTGACCATTAGTCTGCACCTGTTTATCACAAGTTGTGGAATTATGCAGGAGAGAAGGCTGTACAGCTCAATACTGGATCTTCAGAAGAGATTAGTCCACAGTTCCATTTATCTTACTCACCTGTGCTATCCTCTCTGGCAAACTCCTCCTTTCATGTACATAGTTCTCTTTGAAAATTATTATTGAAACTGTTTCCACTGACCGTTTAGACTGTATTCCTGATCTTAATAATTTGCTGTGGAAAGGAATGTCTTTTTAATTCCTACTTGTTTTCTTATAAACCCGTGACCACCAACCTTCCTATCTGTGGAAATGGACCTCCATCAGAGTCCAGGTTGCAACCTGCAGTTCTTTCCCCACTTCCCTCACACCATTGTAACATTCTGAGCAGAACCCTCAATACAGTGACTCGGGAAACTCTCCTGAACACATTTCACAAATTAGACCTTGTACAAGTCCTTAGCGCTCTGGATGGCCCAGTCAATATGGGGGAATTTTCGATAGGTGCACGGTGGAAAGTATCCTGACTGGTTGTGTCTCGGCCTGTTATGGAAACACCAATGCCCAAGAACAGAAAGGCCTACAAAAGTGATGGATGCAGCCCAGTCCACCACAGGAAAAGACCATCCCACTGTTGAGCACACTGAGGCCGAGGCTCTGGGCCTGCTCTAGCTGCTCCAGTCTTTGTGTCTGCGGACTCCGTGACGATTTACTCTGCTGCCTGATGAACTGAGGCTGAGGCTCTGGGCCTGCTCTGGGCTTCGTGTCTATGGGTTCACTTTCGTTCTGAATGTCGTTGCTTGCCTTTATTGTTTGCACGATTTGTGTTTTCCTTCTTTCTCCGCGCATTGGGTGTTTGCATGTCTTTAATGTTCTTTGACGGGTTCTTTGGGGTTTCTTGTTTTATGGCTTCCTGTAAGGAGACGAATCTAAAGGTTGAATAATTTATACATACTTTGATAAGAAATGTACTTTGAACTTTCGAACTTTGTGATCTACAAGGAGCACTGCAACAAGAAAGCACATTCACCATCAAGGACATCACCATCCAGGCTATACTCTCTTCTCGCTGCTGCCATCGGGAAGAAGATACAGGAGCTTTAGATCCCCACACCACCACATTCAGGAGCATTAGCCTACAAGATTCTGAACCAATGTGGATAACTTTACTCACCTCAACACTGAAAGGTCATTGGGCACAAAACTACAACTCAATATTATTTATTTACTTACTTATTTATTGTTATTATTATTATTTGTGTTTTGTATATGCAGATTGATTGCTTGTCAGTCTTAGTTTGTGGGTAGTTTTTCATTGATTCTATTGTATTCCATGTTCTACTGCAAATGCCTGTAGGAAAATAAATCTCAGGGTGGTATATGGTGAAATATACATACATTGGTAATAAATTTACTTTGAACTTTGAACTTTGAAATTAAAATCTCCTACTGATACAACCCTATTATTCTTATAACTATGAACAATTTCTCCACTCACCAGCTCCTTAAGTTCCTGCTGACTATTGGGCGGGGGGCGGGGGGTGGATGATGTATCTTTGATACAGGCCCATGTGACCCCTGTGACCAAAGTTGGTGTGGACTTGTTGGGATGGAAGGGCCTGGTACCTGTTATATCTCTAAATTAAAATTAAAGTTAAATTAAAATTAATTAAATTACTGAGTTAACAGTCTAGAAAAGCAACTAAAAGTTTAGAAGTTTCAGCCCATTGAGTTTGTACTGTCATTCTATCATGTTTGATTTACTAGCCTTCTAGACCCCATTCTTCTGTCTTCCCCCCATAACCTTTGACACCCTTACAAATCAAAAACTGACTAACCACCACTTTAAATATGCTCAATGATTTAGCCTCCACATCATCTGTGCCACTGAATTCTACAGATTCACCACCACCCTCTTGTCTAACGAAATTCTTCCTCACCTCTGACCTAAAGGGATGTCCTTGTATTCTGAGGCTGTGCCCTCTGGTCCTAGACTCTCCCACTATAGGAAACAGCCTCTTCACATTCACTCTATCTCGGCCTTTCAATAGTTGAAAAGTTTCTCATTCCTCTAAACTCCAGTGAGTACCGGCCCAGATCCCTCAAATACCAAGTCAGCACAATGCATATTCTACATCTTATTGTTTGTGTTTGAAAATCTCAAAATCTGTACTTTGAAATCGTCAAATACAAATCTTCCACTTTACAGAAGAAATAATTCAGCCTACAGTGGCTGAGAAAAGAACAATCAGCCAGGTGCCTTTAATTGTGTGAGAGTTTCTATCTCACCACCCTTTTGGAGACTAAGTTCCAGACCTCACTACTTTGAGGATGTAAACATATTTGTTCAGTTGCATCCTAAATATTTCTTACTGATAACATTAAGTCTGCAAATAAAATACTGCAAATGGTAGACATTTGAAATAAAGACATAAAGTACTGGAGTGGTTTTAGATTGGGAAACAGAACCAAGGTTTCAGATTAGAATGATCCTTCTCATGTGAAATCAAATCTGTTCTCCTACAGTGTCTCGTAAAAGTATTCGGCCCCCAAACCTTTACACCACCTACCACTAAAAAAAAGCATATTCTGCCTGTAGGGACTTCAAGAAGTATCAGTTTGAAAACACTATAAAGTTTGGAGGAGGTCTTGTGATTGGATGAAACTGAAGTGGAACTTTTTGGCTTCCACACTAAGAGGCAATATTTTAATGCTGTATATCAGCCAGGTAAGACAATCTCCACACTAAGTTATGGTGGAAGTAGCATCATGTTATGGAGAGGCTTTTCAACAGAGGGACTGGAAATCTGGTCAGGACTGATGGGAAGATGAATGCCATTAAATACAGAGAGATCCCGGATACAAACCTGCAAGCCTCTGCCAGAAAGCTTAAACTGGGGAGGAAGTTAAGCTTTCAGCTGGACAGTGACCCAAAGCACACTGCCAGAGCAACCATAGAGTGGCCTCATATGAAGAAAATTGGTGTCTTTGAGTGGCCCAGTCCGAGTCTTGACCTTAACCCGATTGAACATCTCAGGCAGGACCTCAAATCTACTGTCCACCACTACTCCCCAACTAACCTGGCACAGCTTGAGCAATTACGCAAAGGGAATGGGCAAATCTTGCTCTATCACATTGTGCAAAGCTAATAGAGACTCATCCAAAAAGACTGCTGGCTGTAATAGCTGTGAGACATGGTTCAACTTAGGACTGAGCAAAGGGGGATGAATACTTTTGAACTGCTGACATCTCTGTTTTTGAATTTTTAGTATTTCATGTTTTCCAATTTCCCCTGTTTTTTGGGCTCTACTGTGGAAAAAGGAGCATATGCTTCACAAATAAAAGTTCTCAGTTAAATTGATCAAAATCCCTGGTTATAAACTCATTTATGTGAACAAAGAGTTGGAGTACAAGGCACTCCAACTCTTTGTTCACATAAATGAGTTTACAACTCCAGTACAAGTTGGAGTAAATGGTAATTGGTTTATTATTGTCACATCAGAAGCAGAATCAGGTTTAATATCTCTGGCATATGTCAAGAAATTTGTTGTTTTTGCAGAAGCAGTACAAGGCAATAATTAATGATAAAAACTGTGAACTACAGTAAATATATAAATAAAATAGATAAATTAAATAAATAGTGCAAAAAAGTGGTGAGGTGGTGTTTATGGGTTCAATGTCCATTCAAAAATCAGATGGCAGAGGGGAAAAAGCTGTTCTTGAATCACTGAATGTGTGCCTTCAGGCTCCTGTACTTCCTTCCTGATGAGAAGAGACCATGCCCTGCATGATGGGGGTCCCTACATACTCCAAGGTACAGTGACAGACTTTGTTTTGCATGCCAACCATACACATCACTTCGGCACATCAGTATGTCAAGATAGTATAAGGGAAAAGCATCAGCAAAATACTGAAAATTTAATGTTATGTTACAGTTACAGCGTGCAGTGGAGGAAGACAATAAGATGCAAGGTTATATGAGGTCAAGAGTTTATTTTATCTTACAGGACATCCAGTCAATGGTGTTACAACAGCAGGATAGAAGCTGTCATTTTTTCTTACCATATCAGGGATGTCAAGAGACAATACCAGCAGTCAGTTGTTGAAAGGCTTGTATCTCTCTGATAAGGAAATTAGATCCCTATGTTTCAACATTCGCGGGCTTGTCATGATTTAAAACACCTTGATTAAATTCCTTCTCAGCCTCCTGTTTATTCTTTACTGTGACAGTAGGCTTGGTGGCGTTTGATCACCATTTTTTTGGTGTTAATTCATCTCCTCTTCTTGGCTGAAGTGTTTCTCTTGTGCCTTGAGTCTGAAGACCTGAGCACATAGTTTACAACGTAAGTGCAACTCCTTTTTGTTTCTCCTTTCAGCTGTGGTAATGTCCACATCAAGTTATCCCCAAATCCTCCACAGAATTAGGCTCCAAATTGACTAACTCTTTTCATAATGGGGTGGTCTTGATGAGAAGGTTTAATCAGCTACACATAAATGTTAAAGACATATATCATGGTTTCATGCCAAAAATTGCTCAATATGTCACTTTGATATATGAATATGTTGCCTGTAAATATCCCTGCATTGGTAGGAACAGTTTACGTGCACATCTTTCAACAGCAATAATTTTTGACCTTTCCTCACAGCACAGAATTATTCTGTTGTTTGGCATTCTGCTGACAGCAGCAGCACACGTGCAGAGGCGGGCTCTGTTTCTTAGAGGACACGATTACAAGATCGAATTCAAGAGGACAACTAATCATGGAAATACTGATGGATTGTTCCATTTACCCTTGGAAAAGGAAATACCTGAAAAATTTACCATATTTTCCTAATGCAAATCAAAAATCTCCCTATTACGGCAGAGATGATCCAAAGGGAAATCAAAAAAAGGCACCACACTTTCTTAGGTTTATATGGCAACACAAAATAGCTGGAATGTGCAGCAGAAATTCCGTTTCCTCCATTTTTACCACATTTTATTGCATTATGTAGGGTTTGAAATTTGTTGCATCAAACAAGCTAACAGTTAAAGAGGGTGGAGGAGTGACATGCCAGCCATCTAGATTTAGACATGGTCAAGATGAAGGCATTGGCTTGAAGCTTTGTCTGGTGGCTTGGGATAGATCAACAGATTGAGCAGCTTGCCATGCACTGTTTGGGATGCCAACACATCCAGAAGAAAGGTACTGAGAGCTGTCAGAGTCAACTCCTACAATCGCCATGGAGGAGGCCCTAGAATCTGAAATTGTTTCACAGCCACAAGCCCTAACTGACAAGCAGAGTGACCCCTGCCCCTTGTGAGGTAAGACATTCTCTCAAAAGAGTAAGAAGTCCTCCACGGTGATTAAATCTTTTGGCCTAAATGGAAAAATTTAAAATTTACTATGCCAATGTTTTCAACTTCACTGTGCCTAGATGACTGGCATGTAGCCCCTCCAACACTTTAGCTCTCAGCCTGTTTCATGCAACACCTCAAACCCCTCATAATGTGACCCCCATCAAAGGTAAGTTCATCCCAGCAGTGGTAAAAATGTACTTGTATTATATAGTAAATATATTGTTTGATTAAGCATTCTCAGTTTTTTACAGAATTCATTACGGGTTATATGTAAAAGTACGTTATTACACCACCACGTCGTATGTGTGCGCCCCACTAAAAGTAAAGAAATGAAATTGCAACGATTATCCCAGTACTCCTATGTTTTTCTTTCAATCAGTTTATGAAGTTACAAAACATAATAAACTTTTCAATAGCAAAGTATTAGTTGTCAAAACTGATTGTATTTTGTGCCGTCAATTTCAATATATGTTTTTATTCAAGTTAAAGAAAGAAATATGATAACCCTAGGACCCTGTACAACCTATGCTTTAATATATTTGTTATTAAGATGCTCTAGCAATTAGGCTACTCTCCATAGGTAGCACATGATTATTTATATCCCAATGTTGTGACCAAAGGTTTAAATAGGCGCATCAGTCACTGAAATGGAGGATTGGGAGGTCAATTCCCATTGTGGCAGGAGGGAAATGTGAATATTCTGGATCTAAAAAGATATATAATCAGTAGGAGGGATTGTAAAGCTCTAGGTTGTTGGAAAACCCCATTTGGCTAGCCATTATCCCTTAGGGGAATGAAATTCAGCATGATTTTCTGCCTGGAGCACTGCAATATGGTTGACTCTTTATAATCCTCTGAAGAGGCCCTAGCAAGCCATTAAATTGCTCTACCTCCATATTTACCAGCATTGTGGGAAGACATTCACCACAAAGACTGCAGCGTAGAAACTAACAGGGGGAGGACATTTAATTCCTCAAGATTTCTTTTTGCCATTCACTCTGAACACTGCTAATCAGTGATATAATTCTAAATGTACCAAGCATGTATAACTGTAAACTGTGTAATTCTTATTTTAACTGTGCCAATAACTTCCCACACCTTGTCTCTCAATCCACGAAGTCTGAGATGACAGTGTAGAGCAGAACAGTTTTATAAAGAGCATATATCATATTTTTGACTTGAAGTTCTCCCTGATAACAGATGGGGCAGAAAGTCTATCACTGAATCCATAACATTTTCTAATACGTAAAACCAAAATGTGAGTGCAATATTGAAACAGAAAAGTATTACTTTTCTATCTTTTTAGATGTTTGCTCTTGAGTTGTTAGGCTGTAACCTCATATCTGCAGGTAACGGATTGAATTTGACAAATAACTGAACATTACTGTGCATGTAGGTTTATCTTTGCATTTATGACAGGATGTGGTCTTAGATGAGCGTTAATAATGATTTTTCTATACAATCACTCATATGATGTGGACTATGGTGACTCGGCATATTCACCTCCAACTGACTGCCTTGCTAGGACACATCGTGGTCAACCACATTGCTATAGTTCTGAACTTGAATGCGTATTGGGCTAGAGAAGGTTAGCAGGTGGATTTTTGTGAAAATTGGGTTGCATTATGGTCAGCATTATTGATTCTACATTTTTTTTATGTTGCCATGATGGAATTTGTGCTTTGAATCTCAATCATTATCAATACTACATGAATACTAATCAACCAACATAACTACCGTGACACCATACTCAGCCATTAAAAGGTTGCAATTCAAATCTAATCTTTTAATGAAGTGTTTGAAACCATAGTGGCTGATATTTCTGATGTGCTCTGATAGTTAGCTCAATACTTGAAGAGATCAAGCCTTGCCTCTGATTCTCATTTCTCTTATTAAGTTATTTTTAAAAAAAACAATGAACATTGAATTGATTTCTTCTATCTGTTATATTTAGACTTGCATTTGCCCATTAAAATAAAGACATGAGTAACCTTACAAAATAATGCAGGATATTAGCTCTTGGAATTCCTTCTGTCATTTTTCTCAGTCGGTCGTAAATACTCCTGTATTGGTCTCCATATTGGGAACTCGATTCATGGGTCATGATTTTCGTTGCATTTCCTTGCACTTCTACAGATCTACACTCAATTCCCAAGTAACTGCTCCTATCAGGATAAAGTTTTGTGTCAGTGATAGTAAAGGCAGGTTTTCCACGCAAACATGAGGAAATCTGCAGCTGCTGGAAGTCCAAAGCAGCACACACAAAGTGGAGGAACTCAGCAGGTCTGGCAGTATCTATGGAAAAGAGTAGAGTTGGCGTTTTGAGCCAAGAGACTTCATCAGAACCCTGATGAGTATATAGTATACAACCTGAAATTCTTATTCTTTGCAGACATCCATGAAACAGAAGGAAACCCCAAAGAATGAATAACTGAGAAACACCAGAATCCCAAAGCCCCCTCCCTCATCCCATGTACAAGCAGTAGCAAAGCATCAACCCTCCCTTACCCCCTTTCCTCCCACTTGTTCCAGGAGAAAGCATCAGCCTAGCCATTGCCCACCAAGCAACCAATAGCAAAATCCCCCAAACAGACGATGATCTGGAGTCCATCAAAAGCCACTGTTCATCCCAACAGTTCAGCTCCCCAGAGGCTCTCTCTCTCACTAAAAAGGGAGATAGAAGTATCACTCCTTCCACAGTGAGGGGGAGACCAACAGCTCACTGTTTCAATGTTACTGTCTGCAGCGTTCCTTTGAGTTTCTCTGACTCGAGAATCGACAGCATCGTCTCTCACCATTGAGGGAGGGAGGGAGGGAGGGGAGAGAGAGAGAGAAAGAGGGAGAACGATCGGAGAGAGCGATCGCCTGATAGCAGAGGCCTCTGACAGCCGCACCCACTGTTTTGATGTTCCAATCTACCGTGACGGGAATGCATGCTTTCATGCACATGATTTCTGAGACTGTGATTATATTAGCGTCAGTTAAATTAGCAGAAGTAAGCAAAATAACAGAGACTAATCATATCGTTTCAGGTCAATGGAAGAAGGGACGGAGACAGGCAAAGCTGAAGGAGATAGGAAGAGTGGCAATTGTTGATGGACAGTAGTCTGAGTTGGATCCATTAGAAATAGAAATAGATCATCAATATAACATTAAACTAGTGGTTTCCAACCTAGAGTACAAGGTCTCCTCGGTTAGTAAGTTTGCAAATGACACTAAGGTTGGTGGTGTTGTGAATAGTGTAGAAGGTTCTCAGAGATTACAATGGGATATTGATAGGATGCAGAGCTGGGCTGAGAAGTGCCAGCTGACGTTCAATCTGGAAAAGTGTAAAGTGATTCATTTCGTAAGGTCGAACTTGAAGATGGAGTACAGGGTTAATGGCTGGATTTATAGCAGTGTGGTGGAACAGTGGGATCTTGGAGTCTGCATTCATATATCCCTCAAAGTTGCAGTGCAGATTGATAGGGTTGTTAAGAAGGCTAATGGTGTATTGACCTTTATTAGCAAGGGTGGAGGGGGGTGTGGGATGGATTGATTTCAAGAGCCATGAGGTAATTCTGCAACTCTATAAAATTCTGGTTAGACACACTTGGATTATTGTGTTCAGTTCTATTTGCCGCATTTTAGGAAAGGTGTGTAGAAAGGGTGCAGAGGAGATTTACCAAGCTGCTGCCTAGATTAGAGAGCATGTCTTATGAGGGTAGGTTGAATGACCTACTGCTTTTCTCTTTGGAGCGTAGGAGGACGCAGCAGTGACTTTATAGATGTGTTCATGACAATAAGAGGCATTGACTGAGTGGACAGCCAGAGAGCTTTTCACAGGGCAGAAGTGGCTAGTAAAATGGGGACATAACTTTCAGGTGTTTGGAGAAAGTATAGCGGGGGATTGTCAGAGGCAGGTTTTTTACAGAGTAAGTGGTGGGTGTGTGGAACACTCTACCAGCGATGCTGGTAGAGGCAGATACATGAGGGATAATTAAGAAAATTTTATTTGGATGAAAAAAAAATGGAAGTCTGTGTGGCAGGGAAGGCCTGGAATGATCTGAGAGGAGGCTAATGGGCCAAAGGGTCTGTGCTGAGCAGGAGCATCCTATACCCTCTGGATCTGGTAGAACTGGCATTGAGAGAAACAGACTGAACATTTCAGTTCATTAGGATTGTAGCACGCATAGATTCTTCCCTACTGCTGCTCAATAAGGAGAGTACAGGTGACACCCACATTACAGAGTGGTTGCGATACCACTTGTATTGTAATTTTTTGTAACACCAACTCCATTTGTCCAACCTTCGAATCCCGTGTTATAAGTGGAGATGCCCTCCAATGGGGATGTTTTCAAAGTTCAAAGTAAATTTATTATTGCAGTACATATATGCCGCCATATACAACCCTGAGATTCATTTTGTTGTGGGCATACTCAATAAATCCAAAACAGAATCAATGAAAAACTGCATCAGCTGGGGCATTCAACCGATGTGCAAAAGACACAAACTGTGCAAATACAAAAATAAATAATAGACAAACAAACAAACAAATAAATAAACAATAAATATCAAGAACATGAGACGAAGAGTCCTTGAAGGTGAGTCAATAGGTTGTGGGAGCATTTCAACGATGGGACTCTAAAGTTGAGTCAAGTTATCCCCTTTGGTTCAAGAGCCTGATGGTTGAGGGTAATGACTGTTCCTGAACTTGGTGTTGTGAGACCTGAGGCTCCTCTACTTTCTTCCTGATGGCATCAGCAAGAAGAGAGCATAATCTGGATGGTGGGTGTCCCTGATGATAGATGCTGCTTTCTTGCTTTCCTGTGATAGTGCTTCATGTAGGTGTGCTCAATGGAGGGGAGGGCTTTACCCATGATGGACTGGGCCGCGTCCAGTACTTTTTGTAGGATTTCCTGTTCATAGCCATTGGTGTTTCCATACCAGACTGTAATGCAGCCAGTCACTATACTCTCATATTAAGCCATTTTATTTACAATGACAAAGTGATCCACCACTATACAATAGCAGACCAGGGAGAGGACAAGATAAAAATAAAGATTCATGCAAAAGAAACAACAAATGTATATTTCTTAGTCAGTCAGTAGTCTCGGATTAAGATTTGGATACGATGCCACCTCACTGTTGAGCTCCTCCTTCACCACACCCTCCCTAGTCTGAGGCCATGTGGACAGACATCTCCGAACGCCATTTTGAGGCCTGTAAGGCTTGTGGATTAGGAAAGGGTTTCGCAAGAATTTAGAATATAGGGCATAGATCACTACAGCGCAGTACAGACCATTCAGCCCACGATGTTGTGCTGACCTTTTAACCTACTTTAAGATCAATCTAACCCTTCCCTCCTACAGGGCCTTCCATTTTTCTGTCATCAATGTGCCTATCTAGGAGTTTCTTAAATGTCCGTAACATACCTGCCTCAAAGACCACCCCTGGCAGAACGTTCCACGCACCCACCACGCTCCTCGTAAAAGACTTACCTCTGACATCCCCCTCATACTTTCCTCCAATCACTTTAGAGTCAGTAACCCCTCGATTTAGCTATTTCCACCCTGGGAAAATGTCTCTGACTATCCAATCGATCTCTGACTCTTATCATCTTCCAACCTCCACCAAGTCGCCTCTCATCCTCCTTCACTCCAAAGAGAAAATTCTCAGGGATGTCGAGGAGAGGAATGGACTTTGAGGGTCGGGGTTCATGGGAGTAGGGGTGTGTGTGTGTGTGTGTGTGTGTGAAAGTGGGCAGTGGGTTAAAGCACGGGGACTTAGTGGAAGTGGAGTCGAGAAGCAGGAATTATTTTAAGTAGCAGATGAAGGAAATGGCCATAGCTCCTGTGGCCCCACAGTGGAACGCATCAGAGAAAATACCTTGCAGATGAAGAGCATGGCAGTGCTGCACTGTGAAAGATCTGTTCAAATATCCTTGTATTAGAGGTAGTATGGAAAAAGAGGGACTTTGTTGTTTCAGATTGATGCAGTGATATCATACAGTATGTAAATGTACTGATGTACCGTGGGGATCAGTCTAACTGGCTGCATCGCTGTCTGGGACGGTGGTGGGGGGGGGGGGTGGTGGCATGGCTACCGCACAGGGTCGAAGTAAGCTGCAGAAAGTTATGAATTTATTCAGCTCCATCATGGGCACGAGCTTCCGTAGTATCCAGGACGTCTTCAAGGAATGATGCCTCAAAAAGGCAGCGTCCATCATTAAGGACTCCCATCAACCAGGACCTGCCCTCTTCTCATTGCTCCCATCCGGAAGGAGGTACAGAAGCCTGAAGGCACACACTCACAGGAGCTTCTCACCCTCTGCCATCCAACTTCTGAATGGACATTGAACCCATGAACACTACCTCACTACCTTGTTAAAATTTTTATTTTTGCAGTACTTATTTAATTTAACTATTTTATGTATACTTACTGTAATTCACAGTTTCTTTCTTTATTATTATGTATTCCATCGTACTGGTGCCACAAAGACAGCAAATTTCATGGCACATGGCAGTGACATTAACCTGATTCTGATCTCATTGCCCCAAGTAAAGTCAGTGACTAAAAGTAAAAACTGACAAAGTTTGTTGCCCCAAACAAAGGTGGGAGAGGAACACAGCAGGTGAGACAGCATCTTGGGAGGGAAATGGATTGATTCACTGAGTTCCTCCAGTGCTCCAGGTTTACAGCATCCAGTGCTTCCGTGTTGACAACATTTGTGGTTTCTTTTACATTCTGTGTTTATTTATTTATTTTCCCACATAAATTCCATAAAAGAGAATTTTCTTCAGCATTTCCAGTGATTGTGAATTTGGTAAGGGTAGATTTCTATAACCTGAACTGCTGTAACAAGGAGTGGGGGTGATTGGTGGAGGGGTCACCTGAGACAAAGATACAGGTTGCAATCACACATCCTTAAAGAAGTCAAGCAACACTTAGTTAACAGCAGTCATGGATGTAACAATATATCAGAAGCCAAGGTTTAACGTTCAAGCTAAATTTATCATTCATGTGTGTAGATGTCACCCTACTCTGCCTTGAGATTTATTTTCTTGCAGGCATTTACAGGAAAGTCAAGACATACAAAAGAATTTATAAAAAAGAAGACTGACGAACAAGCAATGTGCAAACAAATAATACTGAGAGCATAAGTCATGGAGTCCTTGAAAGCGAGTCCATAGGTTGTGGATTCAGTTCAATATTGAGGTGAGTGAAGTTGTATCACATTGTAAGTATAGTTCCTAAAGATACATGCACATCACTATAAAATCTATAAAATACTGTGTTTCCTTTAACAAAAATGTGAGATATCCATAACAGTGTTTATCAGTTAGTACATAAATTTAATTACTATTTCAAATTTTACAAACAATGTAAAATTATACAAGCAGCTAATTATTTGCAAACATAATGCATTATTATAAGGTTGTCTAAATATAAATTCACTAATTTTCTCATTTTCTTTAGCCCCAATCCTACAGGATGAACAATACATTAAGTAAGTAAAAAATAAAAATACCAGAAATACTGAGCAGGTCAAAACATCTGTGGAGAGAGATAAGTATTAGTATTTCAGCTCCATGGCCTTTCAGAGTTCGGACAAAATAACATGATAAGTTGAAGAGAAGGAGGAGAAATGCAAACTGAGCACAAGGAGAGATCTGTAAATGGATGGAGATCAAGACAAACTGAAGGGGGTAGATTGGTGCTGACTATGGAAGGATGCTGAATGCTTGTCAAGGATAGTTAATCTTTCTAGAGGGGGTATAAATAGAATGAATGCAGAGGGGAGGAAAAAAAAAGCCACTTGGAACTATGCAGTAGAGAACCCAACAGTTGCTTGAGATTTGAAATAAAGCAGAATGCTGGAAGTGTCTAGCAGGTGAGGTGGGAGATTTACTATCCATGGTTTCAACTCAGACTAATTCTACTTTACCATCCACTGCCTCTATATCACAGCTCAGTACCACTCTGATACCTGGATACAGAAGAGGGTGCAGATGCTGGAGTGTGTTGGAGGAACTCAGTGGGTTGAGCAGCATCTGTAAGAGGGAAGGAATTGTCACGTTTCAGATTGAAATCATGCTTTAGGGCTGCATGTGCAGATGCTGTTGAACCTGATGAGTTCCTCCAGCAGAATTGTTTATGACACCGCCTGCAGATGCTGGAAATCCACGGGGTCTCACACAAAATGCTGGGGGAACTCAGCAGGCCAGGTGAAGGGGTAAACCGTCAATGTTTCGGGCCAAGACCCTTCATCAGTCTCTTTGGCCCACTAGAGCAGCCCCACCAAACACATTTTCCCTCAAAACCTGCACTAATTCCATTTTTATTCTCCCACGTTCCTTCATCTCCCAGCAGGTTCTACCACTCCCCTACACGTTAGGGGCATCTTACTGTGGCCAATTAAATTACCCATCTGCGCATCACTGAGATGCTGGAGGAAACTGGATTACCTGCAGGAAACCCACACAGGGACCACCAAAGGTGAGGGCTGAATCTGGATTGCAGGAGCTGTCAGGCAGCAATTCTACCAACAGCCTCATTGTGACCATCAAGTGTAGGAGCAGAATTAGGCCATTCAGCCCATTGAGTCTGCTCCATCATTTGATCATGCCTGATTTTTCTTCTCAACCCCATTCTCCTGACTTTAATATACTGCCCTGCATCGGTGCTGCTATCAGTATTTGTTATGGTTACATGTACCGAGATGCAGTGGAAAACTTTTATTTTTCACAGCATCTAACAGATACTTAATTACACCGAGGTAGCAAAAAGAAAACAGAATGCAGAATTGATTGTTGCAGTTACAGAGAAAGAGCAGAGCGGGTAAACAAACTAAGTGTATTAGAACCTGTTCCTTTTTAGCCCCTTGATACTGCTGTGCTATTTTCTCAGCTCCAATGCATCATTCTTGACACCATGTGACATCCACGGGTTCCCTTAAATTACTGCTCAGTAAGATAAGTGAGAGAGCTTCTAAGCATACTTTATCGAAGGCTAAAAACACTTAACTAATAGCAGACAACAGGAATTCTGCAGATGCTGGAAATTCAAGCAACACACATCAAAGTTGCTGGTGAACGCAGCAGGCCAGGCAGCATCTGTAGGAAGAGGTGCAGTCGACGTTTCAGGCCGAGACCTGACGAAGGGTCTCGGCCTGAAAAGTCGACTGCACCTCTTCCTACAGATGCTGCCTGGCCTGCTGCGTTCACCAGCAACTTTGATGTGTGTGTTGTTGGTGAACTAATAGCAGTGAATGCATCAGAAGTTAAAATCATACAGTGAACAGTTTTTCAAGGTTTACAGTGCAGTACAGCATAAACACAAGAGGCTTTGCAGATGCTGGAAGTCTTAAGTAATATACACAAAATGCTTAGCAAGTCAGGCTGCACCTATGGAAGGGAATAAATAGTCAACATTTTAGGCCGAGACCTTCATCAGGACTGAAAAGGAAGGAGGCAGAAACCAGATTAAGAAGGTAGGGGGTGCCGGGTTGGGGGTGGGAGGGGGGCGAAGAGTTGGAGTACAAGCTGGCCAGCGATAGGTGAAACCAGGTGAACGGTAAGGAGGATGTGCGGAGGAGGACAGATAAAGTAAGAAGCTGGGAGGTGATAGGTGGAAGAGGTAAAGGACTGAAGTAGGAGGAACCTAATAGGAGAAGACACTGGACTGGAAGGAATGGAAGGAGGAGGGACACCAGAGGGAGGTGATGGGCAGGTGAGGAGAAGAGAAGGGATAAGAGGGTAACCAGAAAGGGGAATGGAAAAAGAGTGAGGGAGGGAGGACATGGAAATTACCGGAACTCGGAGAAATCTATATACTACTAAAACTCTCATGCTCTTTCTGTCTGTTTGTCCGTTTGTGACCTCCAATTAGTGCAAATGGTGCATTGCAGTGGCACTATTTTTGGCTAAATCGAATTAAAATGCGCTAACTTACAGAATGTAGGCAAAGTTCGGGGTTATATATTCGTATAAAATTGCTCATTCGCCAAAAATCAACAGGCTGGCTTTCACCCGAGATCCGATTGACCATCATGGAAATCGGGACGCGACAGCCTGACGCATGCGCACAGACAGCTTCAGCAGCGACACCTACAGGAGCAAAAGGGCAGGGCAGCTCTATTTCAAGGGGTCACATTCTGCTAATCACCATCAGCATGTGCAGGATTGGGACAGATCTAACTGCCACTCATTAATAAGAGATAAAGGCATCCATTAGTCTTGCGAGACCATGGATCTGCGCCTGGAAAGTTTTCACTCTCCAGGGCGCAGGCTGTAAGTCACCCTCTCCACGACACCAATGTTGTCCAAGGGAAGGGCATTAGGACCCATACAGCTTGGCACCAGTGTCGTCACACAGCAATGTGTGATTAAGTGACTCAAGGACACAACATGTTGCCTTGGCTGGGGCTTGAACTCACGACCTTCAGGTCGCTAGTCCAATGCCTTAACCACTTGGCCACGTGCCCACACCATAAGAGATAATTAAATCTTATTGTAATGGCGTACTTCGAGACACTCATAAAACCCTTTGCTGCAGTCAAAGGACAGCGGTGACTATATCACATCCATTTAGGAGAGTGCCAACCACATCATCAAGAATAATCAGCATCCTTTGATGTTAGTGCTTCGTATCTTCTATCCAGCATTAGGGTAAAAAAAATGGTCAGCCTAATTATGCCACGTGGAAAGAGAAGGGGGATATTATGACACCAAACGTTGTTGGGAAACGGCAAGGAGAGGGAGAGAACAAGAATCGGATGAGGCCAGGGCCGCACGACTCCAGGATCAAAGAGTCAGGACAAAAAAGGTGAGAGAAGAAGAGACAGAGGAAGAGAGGCATGCACGTCTCAAAAATGACAACAACTGGCATAGAAGGAGGAGAGATGAAGAGACAAAGGAGCTGAGAAATGCACGTCTCCAGAATGACAACGACAGGCACAAGGCTGGCAGATCAACCAGAAATGATGCCATCAAAAGTGTCCTTCATTAAATGAGGAGGAGCTATATTTGCCTTGCTACGCGTCATTCTTCTTTAATAAACTGAGGTTTTCTTCTTCAATTTCCAAAGCAAAGCGATACCAATAGCGTTCAGGAAAATTTAATGTTCATTCTGGTCACATCAGACTGCACTACCCTTCTCTCAAAGGGTGCCCCAACGGGTCACCCCGTTGTCTAGTTGATATTCACGCTATCTGGTTGCAGGCTACCCAGACGGAATATGAGGTGTTGCCCCTCCAACCTGAGTGTGGCTGCTCACAGCAGTAGAGGAGGCCATAGACTGACATGAAGGAATGGGAATAGGAAGCAAGTTGAAATGGATAGACACCGGGAGAACGAACAGCACAGGGACAGGTCCTTAGGCCCACAGTGTTGTGCAGAACTAATTAAACTAAAAGTGCTTAATAAAACTAAAGAAGTCTGTCTGTGCATGTTCCATATCCCTCCATTTTCTGCATATTCATGTCCTTAACTAAGAGCTTCTTAAAGTCATCTATTGTATATGGGCACCCAGTACAACATGAGAATTTGCATCTAAGTTGGCATTTTCAATTTTCAGGTGCTTTTCTGCTATTTTCCGGTGTTGATAACCCTGCTTATCAATGCATCATCATCTGCCCAACACAAGAGGACACCGTGGGAAGGTCTGGACGGGGCAGATTAAAAAATTCGCTTCCCTCAGCATGAAGATGCAATGATAAGGAGGCATAAGGTGAAGCTAATAGCTGCAGGAGGTACCTAAGGAAGTGGCCACTGAGTGTATGTTCATAGTCTCCTGCTGCTGCAGCCCATCCACTTCAATGTTTGACGTGTTGTGCATTCAGAGATGCTGTTCTGCACACCACCGTTGTAATGCGTGATCATTTGAGTTACTGTTTCCTTCCTGTCAGCTTGAACCAGTCTGGCCATTCTCCTCTGAACTCCCTCATTAACAAGGCATTTTTGTTTATAGAACTGCCACTGTTTCTTTGTATTTCACATCATTTTCTGTAATCTCTAGAGACTGTTGTGTGTGAAAGTCCCAGCAGACTAGCAGCATCTGAGATACTCGAACCACCCCGTCTGGCACCAACAAACATTCCATGGTCAAAGTTACCTAGGTCGCATTTCTTCCCCATTCTAATGTTTGGTCTGAACAACAACTGAACCTCTTGACCATGTCTGTATGCTTTTACACATTGAGTTGCTACCACGTGATTGGCTGAACACCAAATAAAGTGGCCATTGAGTGTAGAAGGATCAAATTGGAGCCACGCGTATTTGTTTTCCATCTGAAAGTTCTCGAAGTTTTTGCGTGAAACGGTGGTGGAGGCAGAAACTTGCATCACATATAAAATGTACTTAAAAACACTGTTGAGCTAAACAGACAAACAGCTAGGAAGGTGGATGAAGATGCATTAGCATTTTATTGAACAACATGGACATATGGGTCTGTGGGACTGCTGTCCATGCTATATATTTCTATAATCCTATGATTCTATGTGAGAATAATCCCTTTCTCCCTCCAACCCATAGGCTCGCTAAAGTCTGTGGCAGGATTCCACGCTCCTGGATTTACAAGACTGAGTGACCTATTCCATGAGTCAGTGGATGTGTATTTTTTCAGCTGCACATTTGCCATATGGAAAAGGACTGGCTGTGGTTCCTTCTGCCAGTAATTATTTCAGCACAGTGATGCACAGAGCCAAAGCCACTGAACCAGTTCTGGCAGGCGGTAGGAATTGTTGCCATTAGCTAATAAAGGAGCCTTCCCAATACTTACTACCTGAGCCAAAGTTCACAGTTGGGAGCTTAACAAGTGGCTTTAGTGGCATTCTTGCAGCTGTGCTTTTAACTGTAACAAATCCCACCTCCTTGTGAGATTGCGCAGACCTGCCAGAGGACTGGATCAGGGAGCAAAAATTAATCCTCATCTTCTCTGAAATGTGATCTTCCTCTCCCCAAGAGTCCAACAGCTTGCCTACCTACTTTAAGCAGCAGTGTCAGTGCCCAAAGGTTTAGGTGTGTTCCCAAATCTCCCTTTTTCTCTCTCTCCCACTTTCTCACTGCAAGTGTGCCTAACTCTGGGTTGCTGTGTGCAGTCTGCCATGAGGACACTCATTGGAGTGAAGCAGGTCAGCCTGTTCCCAGGGTAATCAGCGGTGGTCAGTTCAAGCCCCACCCTGGCTGTGTGAAAACCCAAAGAGTTTCTTCCTCTGGTGGTCTCCCGGAGGCCATGACCCTGGCAATTGTTCCCGAGGAGGCCCTCCACTTGTGGGACAGCCATGAAGCTATTAACCCAGCCTACCGCACAGTTAATTACATTGTGCAGACACACGTCACAACGGATAATGCTGAAGTGATTCTTAATGGCGCTGGATGTGTCCGAAACATTTCTTTCAAAGCTTTGTGAATGCAACAGTCTGTGATTATAATATAGATACTCATCAGCACAACAATCTATTGCGAAACAGTTACACATCTTGGTAAAATGTCTGGGAAAAAACATGGATAGCCTGTCACACATGTTGCTTTTGAATTTTTCTCGCAATGCTAAATGTATCAAATCCCAACGATAGTCCGTAAGAAGCACTTCCAATATATTTGCAGTCAGATATCTCTGAATGTAATTTGCTTCTTTCATTTTCAGTATTTTTCTTATCTTCATTTTCATTTGTCATATCTTTGACCGTTCTCCTCCAACTGCCTTTTCTCCTGATCCACAAATCTTCTTTCCCTATAGCTTTATTCTCTACCTTACCCTGGTCACGCCAGTGTCCCTGATGGTTATTTAACTTCAGATCTTGTTGTTGGGTTGGAGATCACATGAGCCACCCACAGCTTCTGAAGCTCATTTTCTCTGAAGGTCAGTTCTGGCAGCTGATAGCACCCGTCGCTGGTGGTTTCAGCAACTAAGGCCAGAGACTTGAGCCTATGAAATCACTTGGATGACAAGCTTCCCACATGGTCCAACAGATTTTTATTATCATCTTCTGCTAACACGGCGGTTCAATTTAATACTGAAGTGTCAGCCTCAGTTTTATTTTATTTTATTCTCATTATTAATAAAGCAGAATACTTTCAACTAATTTTTTGCTGTTCCCATGCTGCATCGCATATATTGCAGTGGAGTCTGCAGATGGCTGCCAACATTTCCAAGGAGAACTGTTATCATTTAACTCATTTAATTGCCAGAAATTTCAGGATTTGGCACGTGCATTGTTTTCCACAGAAATCCTGAATTTATTGTTGAGTTCGGAATACTGAATCCCTTTGGTTACATAGTGCATACAGTGGGGCAACTGGCAGAGCTGCTGATTCACAGTGGCAGAGTCCCAGGTTCGATCCTGACCTCAGGTGCTATCTGTGTGGAAGCCCACAACATAGAACATCAAACACTACAGTGCAGTACTGGCCTTTCAGCCCATGACATTGTGTTGACCTTAAAACCTATTCTAAGATCAATTTAACCCTTCCCTCCTATAAAGTCCTCTATTTTTCTATCACCTATCTAAGAATTTCTTAAATGCCCCTAATGTATCTGTCTTTTCCACCATCACTGTCAGGGCATTTCATGCACCCACAATGCTGTGTATAAAAAAAACATACAGCTGACATCCCCTCTATACTTTCCTCCAATGATCTTAAAATTATGCCCCTGCTATTAGCTATTTCCACCCTGGGAAAACGTCTTGGCTCTGCCCTTGATTTATGCCTCTAATCATCCTGTAATGAGTTCTTCAGGCCTGTGTGGGGCGCCAGACAGTGCTGGGCTCTGAGCTTTTTAGAGCACCTGAATTGGTTAGTTGTTGTTTAATAAGAGCCATTAATTGTTTAAATTCCCTGTGTTTTTCTAGAGTGACCTGCTCTTTGGAATGTGGTCTCCTAGTGCTTTCTGTTTAAGCGTGTTAAGTTTATTTTGATAGGCTCAGGGATTCCCTGTTGTCTGTATTATTTAAGTGGATATCTGATGAGCGCCAATCGTGGTGTCATAGTTTTGAGAATGTTACTTCTCGCAGTGTCGCTCGGCCGAGCCACCAATGTCCTTGGAATTATTTTGAAGAAAATATCTTTGCCCTCTCGATATCGAAGTCTGTCTTTCCTCTGTACTTGGGTTCTGATATTGCTAGGCATAACATGACACATTGTGTACAACTCTATTAACTCCGTCAGGATTGAATAGGTTAGGACTTTATTCCTTGGAACGTAAAAAAATTGAAAGGAGATTTGACAGGGGTATACAAAATTATGAAAGGTATAGATAGGGTAAACGCAAGCAGGTTTTTTCCACTGAGGTTGGATGGGACTACAACTAGAGATCATGGGTTAAGGGTGAAAGGTGAAAAGATTAAGGGGAACATGAGGGGAAACTTCTTCACTCAAAGTGTCGTGAGAGCGTGGAATGAGCTGCCAGCACAAGTGGTACATGCAAGCTTGATTAGATTAGATTATGAGGACACACCGTTCTCTTTTATTGTGATTTAGTAATGCATGCATTAAGAAATGGCACAATGTTCCTCCAGAATGATATCACAGAAGCACAAGGCAAACCAAGACTAAAAAAAACTGACAAAAACCACATAATTATAACATATAGTTACAACAGTGCAAAGCAATACCGTAATTTGATAAAGAACAGACCATGGGCATGATAAAAAAAAGTCTCAAAGTCTTTTGAAAGTCCCATCATCTCACGCAGATGGTAGGAGGAAGAGAAACTCTCTTCCTGCCATGAACCTCCAGCACCGCAAACTTGCCGATGCAGCACCCTGGAAGTACCCGACCACAGCCGACTCTTGAGTCCGTCCGAAAACTTCGAGCCTCCGACCAGCCCTCTGACACCGAGCACCATCTCTGCCAAGCGCTTTGACCCCGGCCCCAGCAACAGGCAATAGGCAAAGCCGAGGATTTGGGGCCTTCCCCTCCGGAGATTCTCGATCGCACAGTAGCAGCGGCAGTGAAGCGGGCATTTCAGAAGTTTCTCCAGATGTTTTTCCATGCTTCTCACGCCTGTCTCCATCTAATCAGGATTGTGCATGGTACCTACTTACAAATACAATATCATTTTGGAGCAGCCACGCGCGCTGCGTCACACCGCCATCTTCTCCTCCCCTCCCCTCATTTCAATATTTAAGAAAAATTTGGATAGGTACGTGGATGGTAGGGGCGTAGAGGGCTATGGTTCCAGTACAGATCAATGGGAGTAGGAAGTTTAAATGGTTTGGCATGGGCTAGCTGGGCCAAATGGCCTGTTTCTGTGTCGTATTCTTCTACGACTCCATGACTCTAAGTCACCTCTCATTCTTCATTGCTCCAAAGAGAAAAGCCATTGCTTGCTCAGCCTATCTTCATAAGACACGTTCTTTACTCTAGACAGCATTCTGGTCTTCCTTCATCCCAAAGGCGTTCAGGTTGATAGGTTACTTGGCTACTGCAAATTGCCATAGGTGGGGAGAGTTGGTAAGAAAGTGGGAAGAATATAAAAAATGGGATTAACGTAGGATTACTGTAAATTGGTGGTTAATGTATGGCATGGGTATGGTAGGCTGTTCTATCTCACTGACTATGTCACGAGACTCCAGCATGGAGATGCTGAAGCTCCCCACTTTCCTCTTTAGGATGTGCTTGGTGCAGCTCTAGTGAACCCAGTTTTAATTGGGTGTGCTAATGCTAAGTCTTTAGGACTAAACAAGATGAAATGACTAAGAGAAGGGACTTCAGATCCCGGAGTCTGGAGCAACAAACAATCTACTGCAGGAACTCAGCAGGTCAAGCAGCATCTGTGGGAGGGAATTGTCAATGTTTTGAGTGAAACCCTGCCTCTGGGATCCAAGAGAAGGGTAGGGCAGGAAGAAAGTAAAGGAAATTTTTTTTAAAAAAAATGGGTTGTCGCGTGTTAACAAGCTGGCAAATTTCACAATTCTTTTCTTCTAAAAGAATGTACTTTGCTGAATTGGCAAAGTCTGTCAATAGCTTGATATTTCAAAAAAAAGTTTAGAAGTTTTAAACTTTTGTAGAGAACTTTGAAACTGTCCCCGTCTGCAAGAGGAGTTCAGCTTGAGGTGGTGTGTGCAGGGCCCTCAGAACTTGTGGGTGGGGCTACTTGGGCCTCTGTGCGACTGCTTCCATTCACTGTTAGGGTGAGGGCCTTGCCAAATGGTTCCTCTGCGCCTGATGGAATCAGCAGCACAACCTACATGTGAGCGCAGGCTAGTCCTTTAATGTCTAACTTTATATCTAACATTCTTTATTCTTTTAACACAACTCTTTATTCTTTATAGTTGTTGAATGTTGTTGCTTTTTGTTGTCGCGTCCTGACCAGCACACTACAGCAAATTGCTAATACATGTAAATGTGCACGGTGAATAAAGCTGATCCCTGAACCTTGATGTAAAATTAGGCCTCAATAATTCCTCCAAGAGTAGGTGGAAGCCCATCATCCTTTGCAGATCAGACTCACTGGAGCAGTGACTCATTACTTGAATAAAAAATCTATCTCAGGCTAGAAATTCAGTTGCAGGAGGGACACAAAAGGAAGAATTTTATTTACATGTTGACAGCTTTCACAGCAAGAAGCTGAAGAACCTGAGAAACTACACTGCAGCTTGAAGCTGTCCTCTGTCAGGAAGCCAAGTGATACAAGATACAGGGTTATAGGGTAGCTGTTCACTGCAGGTCCTTAATTATAGCAACAACCCATCATTTTGTTGTCAGCACTGCAACCAAGTAATTGTAACTAAACAACATGACTGCACCTGCCAAATGCTTCTTGGGCTGAAATATTCTTTGCTTTTGCCTACTGTATATATAGACCTTTATGGAATATATATAGAGCTGTACCAGATGCCCTTTGAAATTTGGGCAATTTTGTTCAGGGGTAACACACATCTAGAGCTTCCAATATTTGGTAGGTTTCAATGTGATCCCACTTCATTCTTCTAAACTCCAGTGAGTTTAATGCTGCTTAAGCATCAGCTTGTGCTAATGTCTACAGTCTATGTATGTGAAGGGAACATAGGGTGATCGAGAATACAGACAAACAGTAAGGAAATGGTGCTATTAACTCATCTAGCCTATGCTGACCTTCAAGTACCCACTTTCACTAATCCTGCTCCCTTCCTATTTTATATCAATTTGTTCATTTTGGAAGGAAGAACAAAAGAATGGGGTATTCCTTAAAGGGAGAAGAACTGCAAAGAGCCACGGTAGAAAGGAATTTAGGGGTCCTTGTGCATGAAACACAGAATGCAAGCCCATGAGTGCAACAGGAAATAAGGAAGGCTAACTGTCTCATTTCAAGGAGCTGAAAATATAATAGGGAAGTTGGAGTACTCTGGTTCTCCTACTAAAGGAAAGAAATTATTTCATTGGAGGTGGTTCAGAAAAGGTTCAGCAGCATGATCCTGTGTCTGGAGAAATTGTCCAATGAGGTAAGGTAGGACAGATTGGAACTCTCTTCATTGGAGTTTAGAAGAATACTGGGGGGGGGGCAGTGGTGGTTGCTGATGGCGACACAGTCTAAATGCTCAGTGGATATTTCCTCTCATGATAGAGTCCAATACCAAAGGGCATCATTTTGGAAGAAGTAGTACTCATTTAAGACAGGTGAGGAAGTTTTATTTCTCCCTCAGAATATTGTACATCTTTGGAAATCCTAGCAACAGGGAACAGAAAGGTGGAATCCTCAGCTATGTTTAAGTGTAGGGTAGATAATTTATAAAGGAATCAGGAGTAATGGGGTGAGCAGGAAAGTGAAACTGAAAAATGTTGGATCAACCATGAATCTATTGAGTAGCAGAACAGGTTTGAGGAGTTGAATGGTCTACTCTGTTTCTACTCCCTATGATCTTATTACTGTGCAGTGTACCGTATTCAGACTATAAATAGATCATGAAGCCTATCTTACAGGCCACTTCCTGTTAGTAATAAGAACACTTGACATAGAATATGAACTAAGAAGAGGAAGAGTCAATGTTATTTGGCCTCTTGAGCCTGATCTATTGCTCAGTACATTCATAGAGGATATTACTACCTCCACTCCACTCCTCTGTCCTATCCCACTCCAAATATTACTACTTTCACTCCCCTGTCCTATCCCGCTCCAGATATTACTGCCTCCACTCCATTTATGTGGATCCCAGATCGGCCAGTACAGCCACCTGAGATGCACCAATAGATAACATCTTAGGAGAACGTCATACTCGACTCGAGTGATTGCGTTGCTACCTTGCTCCTCCAACGTAAACAATAGTCATGAAAGTGAATGAATACATTTGCTTATATCCATTTAGAATATAATTTGTATGTGATTATCGGCATATTGTGATGATATTACAGCTGCCAATGAAGCATGCGCTGACCATTTACTGCAATCTTCTGGATAAGTTGACTTTATGGCATTCTCCTGACCACACTTCTTGCCATAATGAAATGATAAAACTACTTTGTATTGATTTTAATATATCTCAGAAAATGTTTGTCCCTCAAGTCCCCAATCATAGTCCTTGCCACTTAGATGAATAAACTGGTGTAGAATCACAGTAAATTCCTGCTTTTAAACACCTCTTGCTGCTGGACTGTGATAATACCTACCAGCTTACTTATTACGTGTACTCTACAAAAAAGTCTCTATAGATTTACAAATCTTTTTATATGTCTTCTCAATGCCCTCCGAACTGTCGCATTCTGAATCATTGTTGAAGAGATTCCTTCCTTAATCGCACGGACATCTTCATCATTTTCTGTTCCTTTCATTCAGTTCCCAGCACTGTCGGCGTTTGGGGTAATGGCTTCCATGCCATTCCCTCAAAGTTCAATCGTCAGCTGCACTTACTATTGGTCACGGCTTATTATTGTCACACACGTACAGTGAAAGGATTGTCTCACCGACTGTTCGTACAGATCAAGTGCATTGAGATGGTACAAGGTAAAATAATAACAATTCAGAATAAAGTGCAGCAGCTACAGTGGAAGTGCAGTAGAGCTAGACAATAAAGCGCCAGACCTTTATCTGTGAAGTCAAGAGTCCTTCTTACCTACCAGGGAACCATTCAGTGGACTTATGACAGCAGGGTAGAAGCTGTCCTTGAGTCTGGTAGCAAGTGTTTTCAGGCTTTTGTATCTTCTGCTTGATGACCATAAGGCATGGGAGCAGAATTAGGCCATTCGGTCCATGAGTGAGGGGAGAAGAAAGAATGTTCCGGTGGCTGGGATCTTTGATTATGCTGGCTGTGTTACTGGTGCAGTGAGAAGCACAGAGAAAGTCCATGGAGAGAAGGCTGGTGTCTTTGATGTGTTGAACTATGGTTCAGGACTGATGAAGGGTCTAGGCCCAAAGTGTCGACAGTTTACCCTTTTCCAAAGGTGCTGCCTGGCCTGCTGAGTTCCTCCGGCACTTTGTGTGTGTTACTTTGACTTGCAGCGTCAGCAAATTTTTTCTTGTTTACGCTGAACTATGTTCAGTTTGTTCCTTACACTCACCACACGTGTAAAAGGAATGTTCATTTGTGTTGCACAACTTGTCCTTCGAACATAAGGGTGGATGAAGGCATCTGGTATTTTGAGCTTGCTCTGCCCTCTGGGGTTGAGAGGGACAACAGTTTTAATTTCCTCGCCATCCACATCACTGAGGACCTCACATGTCTGTACACACCAACTGTGTGGTGAAGAGGCACAACAGCACCTCTTTCACCTCAGACGGTTGAGGAAGATTGGTCTGTGCCCTCAAATCCCAAGAACTTTCTACAGGGGCATGATTGAGAGCATCACTGCCTGGTATGGGAACTGTATCTCCTTTAATCACAGAGAGTGGTTTGGACAGCCCAGTGTATCTATAGGTGTGAACTTCCCATGATTCAGGATGTTTACAAAGACAGGTGTAAAAAAAGGGCCCGAAGAATCACTGGGGACCCGAGCCACCCCAACCACAATCTATTCCAGCTGCTGCCATCTGGGAAATGGTATTGCAGCTAAAAAGCCAGGACCAACAGGCTCCAGGACAACTTCTTCCACCAGGCCATCAGACTGATTAACTCACGCTGATTTGAGTGTATTTGTATGTTACATTGACTGTTCTATTTATTATAAATGAATATGATTGCACATGGCACATTTAGACAGAGACGTAACATAAAGATTTTTACTCCTCTTGTATCTGAAGGATGTGAGAAATAAAGTCAATTCAATTCATCAAGATAACGGCTGATCTTTTACCTTTTCTGCACTATCCCACGTTCGTTTATTCCCTTAACATTGGGCTGTTGGGCTTGGTGGTGGCTTAAACAGTGCCGTCATTTCAGTTGGCTCCCTTTGAACATCTTGGTCCTAAACACAGCGTTCTTGACTCTGCAGCCAAAGGGAAACTCTGCACTGCATTCGGCCAGCAGGACCTTGTAGGAATATTGACAGTTTCGATGAGTCACCTTTCATCCCATTCTTTATAACATTCAGGCCTTGTCTACTCATTCTCTGCTTATTTGGAAACCCTTCTGTAGAAGTACATAACACATTTAGAGTGGAGTAGACTCGATGGGCTAAATGGCCTAATTCTGCTTCTATGTTTTTTGGCCTTCATCGTAGGTATTAGAGTGAATCTTAAGTTCATTTGCTCTATAGCAAGCATTTTTTTTAATAGATAAAGAGACAAGAACTATGCACAATACTTCAGGTGGGGTCTCACCAAGGCCCTATATAATTGCAGTAAGACATGTGTTTTTTTCCTGTATCAAATCCTTTTGTAGTAAAGTTACCATACCACATGCCTTTCTATCTGCTTGCCGCACCCACATGCTGGTTTTCTATGACTTATGTTTGAGAACACCCATATCCCTTTGAACTTTTACAGTTCCTATACACTTAGCTCTTAAAAAGACACAAACATGAGGAAAAGATACTCTGCTTTTCTGTTTGTCCATTTGTGTGGATGAACTTATACTTTTTCATGTGCTATTCCATCTACCATAACCTCAGCCTCAGCCTCCCATGACGACAGAACTTCCGAAGGGTCTTGGCCTGAAACGCCGACTGCATTTTGTTCCCATAGCTGCTGCCTGGCCTGCTGGGTTCCTCCAGCATTTTGTGCGTGTTGCTTGGATTTCCAGCATCTGCGGATTTTCTCTTGTTTGTGTTATGAAATTGTGAAGCTGGTAAATAGGCTTACTATCGTCCCCTTATCCAAGGCACAGTGAAAAACTTTGTTTTGCATGTATTCCATACAGATCATTTCATTGCATCAGTACATCAAGGTAGTCCGGGGAGAGGCATCCACAGAACTAAAGAATGCAGAATATAGTGTTTCAGTTACAGAGAAGGTACATTGCAGGCAGACAATAAAGTGCAAGGCTATGACAGGGTAGGCTGTGAGGTCAAGAATCTATCTTAACCTACATGAGGTACTTTCAATAATGCTGTAACAGTGGGCTAGAACTGTCCTCGAGCCTTGGAGGGTACGTACTTTCAGGCTTTTGTATCTGTTGCCTGATGGGAGGGAAGAGAAAATAGAATATCTGGGATGGGTGGGGTCTTTAATTATGTTATCAGAAGCCCTCTGGTAATATAAAATCCACACACATCCATTGATTTTGTTGCCTCTCCTGACTGATCTATATTGTGTGATTTATAGTTCTCTGAGTAAATTCTCTTTCCTTTTATTTGTATTAGAATTATTAATATTTTACACCACTCCCAAATGCCTATATTTGCTTATGTAGGCTCCTGTGTGACCATCCCAGTTACACTCTCCCAGCGGGATGTTGCCTTGGTTAAGGTGGAACCTAGATCTTTGGTACAGTTCTGTTAGCTCCCAGTGTTGATGCCAGTCACGGTTGACAAGGAATAGCTTTTTCTCACTTCACTCCTACAACCACATAAGTTTTTGCCTCCCTAATCTGGTTATTCCAATTCTTCTTTGCCTGTAGTTGAGGTAACAATCAAGTTCTTTAATAACACATGGCAGTCCTCAAACAGGACATTTTGTCTACTGTTCTGAAACCAATGATTTAAGAGACTATTATATTAAATCACTTTTACATTTCTATGAGAGATCCCTTGATTTCATACTATCATGTCCTTGTTAAGAAATGGCACAGTTCTTTGAAATGTTTTTCACTTACAAAGTGAGGCAGGGAGTTAATCCCTGAATGGCTCTCACTTCTGGTTGGAAGTTCCCAGGCAGAGATAGGCATATAGATGATAGGAAAAAATTAGAGGGCTATGTAGGAGGGAAGGGTTAGATTGAACTTAGCGTATGTTAAAAGGTTGCACAACATTGTGGGCTGAAGGGCCTGTACTGTGATGTAGTGGTCTATGTTCTGTGTTCTTCCTTTATATTCATCCATTACTTGCTCATTTTGCTTTGTATTTTCTTGCATCCTGCTTTCAGAGATTCAAACTCCCTAATGGACCGAACTAAATCACAACAAGCTATCAGATAAGCATGCAGTACCAAGCTTCAGTTCTTATATCCAGATGGTCACGTGTCATTACCTGCTGTAACCTCTGCAAATAGTGCAGGTGTATGTGAAAATAAGTTAACTCAGTGCTGGCCTGGAGAGAGATATGTTAAAGATGGTGAAGTGAACTACCACGCGCTGTGTCACCCTACTGCGGAAGGTTGGCATTCTTTCTCATTGTGGTACAAAACAGAGTGCAATTGTGCCAGGCTTGAACTGGTGCCCACCGTGGAATTTGGTCCTAATCACTCTCAAGTCGATATACCAGGGCTTGTGGGTGACTGGTGGTTTAATGATAAATGTGCATAATCTGGCTCAGATCCCAGTCCAATCTCAATGCTTCACCTTCTTTGTTTTAGTATCACTGTGATCTAGGTACTTTCAAAACAAAAATTTTAAATTGGCCCTTCAGGCAGAACGAAACCCACAGATTGAAATACAACAACTTACAAGTCCTCCCTTCCATAATATGTATCTTGAATACATATTTTAAAAAATAATCTGTTTCCTGGTTATTTTAAATGCATTAACAGATTTTAAATGATAAAACCAGCCCTTTAGTTGTTTACTTTATAGAACACCAAATAAAATCACACCTTTTAATTCACCTGGAATCTGATCACTTTCTGGAAACTGCTACAGAATTTGTTATATTTTTAAAGTTCAGTTTCTCTCATTTATTTTTGTTTTTTCCTAAAGTAATAGAGTCATAGAGAAGTACAGCACAGAAACAGACCCTTCAGTCATCTAGTCCATGCCAAAACCATTTAAACGGCCTATTCCCACTGACCTGCACTGGGACCATAGCCCTCCATATCCCTACCATCCATGTACCAATTCCAACTTTGCTTAAATGTTTAAATCGAGCTCGCATGCACCATTTGTGCTGGCAGTTCATTCCACACTCTCATGACACTCTGAGTGAAGAATTCTCTCTTCATGTTCCCCTTAAATCTCTCACCTTTCACCCTTAACCTATGACCTCCAGTTGCAATCCCACCCAACATCAGTGAATAAAGCCTGCTTGCATTTACCCTATCTATACCCCTCATTATTTTGTATACCTCTATCAAATCTCTTCTCAATCTTCAATCTTCCATGCTCTAAAGAATACAGTCCTAAACTATTCAATCCTTCCTTATAACTCTTGTCTTCCATACCCAGCAACATCCT
This sequence comes from Mobula birostris, assembly GCF_030028105.1. Classification (NCBI taxonomy): domain Eukaryota; kingdom Metazoa; phylum Chordata; class Chondrichthyes; order Myliobatiformes; family Myliobatidae; genus Mobula; species Mobula birostris. Next base: position 179,193,558 of record NC_092373.1, read on the forward strand.
TCTGAATTTTCTCTGTACTCTCTCAACCTTGTTTACATCTTTCCTTAGGTAGGTGAGCAAAACTGCACACAATACTCCAAATTAGGCCTCACCAACACCTTATACAAGTTCAACATAACATTCCACCTCCTGTACTCAGTACTTTGATTTATGAAGGTCAATGTGCCAAAAACTTTCTTTATGACCCTATCTGTCTGCGAAGCAAATTTCAATGAATTATGGACCTGTATCCCCAGATCCCTTTTTGTTCTACCACCTCCCCAGTGTCCTATTGTTCACTGAGTAAGAATCAGAGTCAGAATCAAGTTTAATATCACTGGCATATGTTGTGAAATTTGTTAAATTTATGGCACCAGTACATTGTGATACATGATAAATAAATGCAGAGAGAAGAAAACTGAATTAGTGGAAGTATACTTATGTCTATTAAATAGTTAAATTGAATAAGTAATGCATAAAAACAGAAATAAAAAGTACTGAAGTGGTGTTCGTGGGTTCAATATTAATTTAGAAATTGGATGGCAGAGGGGAAGAAGTTGTTCCTGAGTCACTGAGAGTGTGCCTTCAGGCTTCTGTACCTCCTTCCCGACCATAACAATGAGAAGAGGACATGTCCTGGGTGATGGAGGTCCTTAAGGACAGATGCCAGCTTCCTGAGGCCCGCTCCTTGAAGATGCCTTGGGTGTCTAGTAGGCATGATGGAGTTTTTATAAGTTTCTGCACTTTACTTTGATCCTGTGCAGTAGTGCCCACAACCAATCTCCATACCAGATGGTGATGCAGCCAGTCAGAATACTCTCCACTGTACATTTGTAGAAGTTTTTGATTATTTTAGTTGACAAACCAAATCTCCTCAAACTCCTAGCCACTGTCTTGCCTTCTTTATAGCTGCATCAATATGTTGGGACCAGGTTAGATCCTCAGAGATCTTGACACCCAGGAACTTGAAACTGCTCACTCTCTCTACGTCTGATCCCTCAATGAGGATTGGTATGTGTTCCCTCGTCTTATCCTTTATGAAGTTCACAATCAGCTCTTTGGTCTTGCTGACGATGAGTGAGAGGTTGTTATTGCAACATCATTCAACTAACTGGTATATCTCTCTCCTGTACACCCTTGCGTCACCATCTGAAATTCTGCCAACAATGGTTGCATCATCAGCAAATTTATAGATGGCATTTGAGCTATGCCTAGCCACACAGTCATGGGTGTAGAGAGACAAGAGCAGTCAGTGGGCTAGTCACACATCCCTGCGGTGTTGATTGTCAGCGAGGTGGGGGTGTTATTTACAATCCTCACAGATTGTGGTCTTCCGGTTAGGAAGTCAAGGATCCATTTGCAGAGGGAGGTACAGAGGCCAAGGTTCTGTACCTTTTTGATCAGGACTGTAAGAATGATGGAGTTAAATGCTATAGTCAATAAACAATTTCCTGACATAGGCATCCTACCCTGGTTTGTCCTACTGAAGTGCAAAACCTCACACATGTCTGCATTTAATTTTTTCTGCCATTTTCCAGCCCATTTTTTCCAGCGATGCAGATCCCTCTGCAAGTCAAGATAGCCTTTCTCTCTGTCCACTACAGCCCCAATCTTGGTGTCATCCACAAATTTGCTGATCCAGTTAACCACATTATTTTCCAGTTATTAACTTCAAACTTTCTGCATTTTCACTCAAAGAGTTGAACTGCACGTGCATGTAACAAGAGCTGTATAACTCATCTCCTCCTACCTTAGGCCACGAACTTATCAATCACCCTTGCTGTGGACCACTTCTACAAAGAAGGGATCAGTTTGCTCCACAACCGCTGGACTGAGTGTGTAAATGTAGGAGGGGATTATGTTGAAAAATAAATGTGTTAGGTTTTCTAAAATTGAATCCTTCTACCTTAGGCCACAAACTTATCAATCACCCCTCATAGTATATTTGAATTTCCTCCAGCCCTTTACCCTTTAAGAATTTAAGCCCCTTGGAGGACATACACCATGTATGACAGGACCCTGGAGTGTGTTGTAGAACAGACAGACTCAGAATTACATAGTTCCCTGAAAGTGGTGAAGTGTGGCCTGCTTGCCTTTCTCGAACAAGAGTTTGGACATGGTGTACAGCTGTACGCGACATTGATGAAACCACATCTGGAAAACTGTCATCCCCCTCCCCCTTCTCTCTGCTTTCCGCAGGGATCGCTCCCTACGTGACTCCCTTGTCCATTCATCCCCCCATCCCTTCCCACCGATCTCCCTCCCGGCACTTATCCGTGTAAGCGGAACAAATGCTACACATGCCCCTAATACTTCCTCCCTCACCACTATTCAGGGCCCCAAACAGTCCTTCCAGGTGAGGCGACACTTCACCTGTGAGTCGGCTGGGGTGATATACTGCGTCTGGTGCTCCCGATGTGGCCTTCTTTATATTGGCGAGACCCGACGCAGACTGAGAGACGGCTTTGCTGAAAACCTATGCTTTGTCCGCCAGAGAAAGCAGGATCTCCCAGTGGCCACACATTTTAATTCCACGTCCCATTCCCATTCTGATATGTCTATCCATGGCCTCCTCTACTGCCCAGATGAAGCCACACTCAGGTTGGAGGAACAACACCTTATATTCTGTCTGGGTAGCCCCCAACCTGATGGCATGAACATCGACTTCTCTAACTTCCGTTAATACCCCACCTCCCCTTTGTACCCCATCCGTTATTTATTTATTTATTTATTTATTTATTATTTTTTTCTTTCCCCTTTTTCTCCCTCAGTCCCTCTTACTATACTCCTTGCCCATCCTCTGGGCTTCCCACCTCCCCCTTTCTTTCTCCCTAGGTCTCCCGTCCCATGATCTTCTCCTTTCTCCAATCTCGTTTCCCTTTTGCCAATCACCTGTCCAGCCCTTAGCTCCACCCCTCCCCCTCCTGTCTTCTCCTATCATTTCGGATCTCCCCCTCCCCCTCCCACTTTCAAATCTCTTACTATCTCTTCTTTCAGTTAGTCCTGACGAAGGGTCTCGGCCTGAAACCTGAAACATCGACTGTACCTCTTCCTATAGATGCTGCCTGGCCTGCTGCGTTCACCAGCACTTTTTGTGTGTGTTCCTTGAAATTCCAGCATCTGCAGATTTCCTCGTGTTTGCGCTGGAAAGCGGTGTGCAGTTCTAGGTTTTGCACCACAGGAATGATGGTGATTAAGCTGGAGAAGGTGCAGTAAAGATTCACAGGGATGATGCCATGATGGGAGTACGCTCATTGTAAAGTTAGGCTAGACATACAGTGATTATTTTACCTGGAGCATGTGGATAGGAAAGGTTTAGAGGGATGTGAGCTGAATGCAGGCAAAGTGGGCAGCGAGGTGGCGTAATGGTTGGTGTGACACCAATACAGCGCCAGCAAACCGGTGTCAATTCTGCCGCTTGTCTGTAAGGAGTTTGTACGCTCTCCCTGTGACTGCTCGGGATTCCTTCGGGTGCTCCAGTAACCTCCCACATACCGAAGACATGTGGGTTAGGAGGCTAATTAGTCACATAGGTGTAATTGGGCTGATTGGGTTGCAATAGCTTGTTACCATGCCGATGAATAAACAAGGCCAGCTCAGGTCAGCAGCACAACAACCCATGTATCATTTGTGATGAAGAGTCTGTTTCCTTGTGGTATAACTCTATGACTCATTCCCTGATTTAGGTGTAGGTAACACTTATCCATCACCCTCAATACATTCCCCTTGTTTCCTGAAAAGAGGAAAGCCATTCATCATAATTATAGTCATAGTCATAGTCATACTTTATTGATCCTGGGGGAAATTGGTTTTCGTTACAGTTGCACCATAAATAATTAAATAGTTATAAAACCATAAATAATTAAATAGTAATATGTAAATTATGCCAGGAAATAAGTCCAGGACCAGCCTATTGGCTCAGGGTGTCTGACCCTCCAAGGGAGGGGTTGTAAAGTTTGATGGCCACAGGCAGGAATGACTTCATATGATGCTCTGTGTTGCATCTCGGTGGAATGAGTCTCTGGTTGAATGTTCTCCTGTGTCCAACCAGTACGTTATGTAGTGGATGGGAGACATTGTCCAAGATGGCATGCAACTTGTAGACGTTATGCTAACTCTACAACCAAATGCTTCAATCATGTGCCCTTAACTCCCTATTAGACTCCTAGACTCACACAGCATGTAAACAGGCCCTTAGGACCACCGTGGCTGTACCAAACCCCAGGCACCCACTACGTGAATTCCATTCTTCCCTCTTACATCCTCTCAACTCATATTCACTTTCCTCCCACAGCTCCCACAATCCTCTTGCCATCCTAATGACACTAGGAACAATTAATCTACCAACAGTCTTTGTGCTGTGGGGGGAAACCTGGAGGAAAACCAGGGTGGGGGGGGGGGAGTAGACTTACATAGTTAGAGAAGTTTGTGCAAACTCCAATCTCCCCACAGGCAGCACCAGAGGTCAGGAGTGATTCGTGTTGCTGGAGCTGTGGGACAGCAACACTACCCGCTGCACACACAGGCCATCCCATCAGCAAAGTGCTTCACTGAGTATCGATATTCCTGAGGTGCTGTTGATGACTTGATGTAGTCACAATTGCAGCTTTTGTACAAGTTGCATGCTCCTACAACAAGGAGTGTGATTATACGCCCATAAGGTATAGGAGCAGAATCAGGCCATTTGGCCCATCAAGTGTGCTCCACCATTTTCCCCCTCATCGCTAATCTCCTGCCTTCTCCCCATATCCCTACATACCCTGACTAATCAAGAATTTATCAACCTCTGCCTTAAATATACCCAATGACTTTGCCTCCACAGCTGCCTGAGGCAACAAATTCCATAGATTCTACCTCTCTGGCTAAAGAAATTCCTCTTTAACTATGTTGTAAAATGACGCCCACTATTCTGAGGCTGTGTCCTCTGGTCTTCGACTTCCCCACCATAGGAAACATCCTCTCCACATTCACTCTGTCGACATTCGATAGGTTCCAATGAGGTCACCCCTCATTCTTCTGAATTCCAGTGAGTACAGGCCCACGACCATCAAATGGTGTTCATATGACCAGCCTTTCAATCCTGGAATCATTTTCGTGAGCCTCTTTTAAACCCTGTCCAACGTCAGCACATCCTTTCTTAGACAAGGGGCCCAAAACTGCTTGCAATAATCCAAATGAGGCCTCACCAGTGCTTTAGAAAGCCTCAACATGATCAGATAATGCATACTTTAGTAACATTGCATCAGAAACTATCCTTGGTTCTGGTGATATGCATCTCAAGCTTTTGTACCATCTGCCTGAGGGGAGAGGGCAGAATGGAGATCGACCATAGTGGATCTTGATTGTGTTGTCTGCTTTCCTGAGGTAGCAGGAACTGTAGACAGAGTCCATGGAGGGGAGCTGGTTTTTGTGATGGACTGGGGCTGTGTCCACAATTCTCTTCAATTTCATGTGGTCATGGGCAGATCAGTTACTATACCAAGCTGTGATATTTTTACATAGTGTGCTTTCAGTGTAGGCAAGAACTTGAACATTTTTTGCAATTGTGTTGTTTCTAATTTTGGCCAATTAGCTGAAAGGCATTGGTTCATTGAGCACAACAAATTCCCATAAACTGCAATGTGATAAAAAGCAGATAATCTGTTTCCACTCATAGCGATCATGCGATAAGCACTGGCTTGCACACCATGCATAACACTTATTTGCTCTTTTGCAAAACGGTGCTATGGGTGCTTTTATGGCTATGAATGAGAGCTGGGACTCACTACACACTGTATTGGACTTAGCACCCGGGCACATGAAACAAAGAATTGAATAATCCTCTACCAAACCCATACAAAGTTCAGGTTCAGTTTATTGCCATTAAACTATAAATATGTATACTGCCAAATGAAACAACTTTCCTCTGGAGCAAGGTGCATGGTACAGTACAGTTAACTCACACACAACATATGAAGTAATATTACCAAAGACAAATTGACACATAATAAAATATAATTTATTGCAGATGATTGACATTTAGCATAAAGTGTGTTAACAACACAAGTTATAAGCAGTATAACACTACTAGGGGTTCAAACATGATGAGACCTGGTTGGTGGCAGGAAGTTCAGTAGTCTTATTTATTGTTAAATGATATTTACAAGTTTCTTACATAATGTGAAAGCAAAATCTCCCATACCCTGTTGAAGAGCAGGTCGGGCTGATAATAGATCAAAAGAAAGACTGGTTTTACAGGGATAATTCCACTGCACTTGGTATTGAAGCCAAGGATGTAAATGAATAGGAAATATTTGGCATGGCAGGCCAAATGTGGTTTTGCTCTGTTTAGTTAAATAACTAAACATTACTTATAATAATAAGTTAAAACGTATATATTGGAATAGAGCATTAAAAACTGAATATTCCACGACAATTTAATACAAACTAGGTTATATCAATAAGATTCTGAACAGGCACGGGTAATTAACCTCCACACTATCGCCAAGATAAGGGTGGTATTTTGATGGATAGTGGGTGGGAGTGACAGAACTAAGTTTATTGCTCAACACTAGTCTTTAAGTAAAAGGCATGTGAGAATGTTTTGCTGCTAAATGTCCCACGAGAGTGTAAATGTTAAACACTCTGCCATTGAACTGCTTTTTGCATGTGTGCAAGTGCTTCTTAGAAAGCACTCATAGCTGTAGAAAGGTAATGCATTTGTGTTTAGATTTTCTGTCTATTGCTATAAATATTCAGGATATTCTCTCTGAAATATGACTAAGGCATGCACACTGAAATGGTGCAGTATAACTCTATGTTGTTATTGGGATGATGCCAGGATGTCACTGAAATGGTATAATGCTGACAATGCTGACATTAAATGTGGTTTACAAAATCAAGTCCAGGGACTACAGCAAATATTACGTTGGCCAAACTGAGAGAAAACTATCCACAGGGATCCATGAACATTAACTGGCTGTAAGGTGGCATGACCAACTCTCCCTAGGCTCTACCCATGAAGACGAAAAGGGGCACAAATTAGACTGTGTATCAGTGAAAGCCATGGTACAAATGAACACGCAGAATGCAAGAGAATTCCTTGGAGTGAATTATCCGTGAATGATTCTGTAAACAATCACGTAGACCTCAATCCTATTTATGAGCCGATGCGGGCAAAATTCCAGACCACAAGATATGAAGTTTGCCACACAGGCAAGCGGTGACAAGATTCCCTCCCCACATCATAACTGAGTCTCTGAAATGACGTCCAGCCAGTTGATTATAAAGTATATTAATTAAGGCCAAGCATTTGGAGGACACACCACAATCCACAGCGCTATGATGATATCTCCTCACATGGTAATGAAACATTTGCACATAAATGGCCAACATCGGAGAACAACTCAACCCAACCATTCTACCCTGAAATTAATATGGCAAATGAAAATGGAAAATATGATTAGTATCATCCACAAAACAGTTTTTTTTCTAAATCCTCTGAGGGATGCGTCATTAGCTGCATTATTGATTGCCTAACCCTAATCTTCCCAAGGGCTGCCTTCTCGTTCCAGAGCGGTTCGTGTGGACAGTAGGGATTAGAAATCTGGAAGGTGTTATTCAAGGATCTGTGTTGGGTTCTGAAGTGAGTTTTTAGATGGTACACAGTATTGTGGAACATTGGTGTAGGAATTTAATTCAACATTTCAACATTCAGGTTCCTGGGCATCATTATTTCAACATTCAGGTTCCTGGGCACCATTATTTCAACAATCAGCTTCCTGGGCACCATTATTTCAACATTCAGGTTCTTGGACACCATTATTTCAACATTCAGGTTCCTGGGCATCATTTACTTCAACATTCAGGCTTCTGGGCATTATCATTTCGCAGGACATCATGTGGGAGAACCATATCTTCTTCGTTAACAGAAAGGCTCAGTAGACAATGTACATTTTTTGTGGCAGTTGGTAAAATTCCATCTTCCACAGAACCTGCTGGTTGAATTCTACTCAGCCATCATTGAGAGCATCCTCATATCAGCCATTACTGTCTGGTTTGTAGCGGCATCCTCTCACAGTGTACACGAAAACCACAACGAACTGTCAGGTTGGAAGGACAAACCAAGGTAGAACAAACAAGAGGTCGAAGCGTTCGGATAGAGATGGTGCTCAGTACTCAGTGTTGAAGGGCTGATCAGAGCTCGAAGTTTTTGGACGACTCAGAGTCGGACTGTGGTCGGGCATGGCAGGGAGAGTTTTCTTCCTTCTCCCGTCTGCGTGAGATGTGGGACTTTCGAGAGATTTTGAACTTTTTCACTGTGCCATGGACTGTTCTTCATCAAGTTATGGTACTGTTGCACTGTTGTAACTATATGTTATAATTATGTGGTTTTGTTAGCTTTTTCAGTCTTGGTCTGTCCTGTGTTACTGTGATATTACACCAGAGGAATATTGTATCATTTCATAATGCATGCATTACTAAATGACAATATAAGAGGACTGTTTGTCCTCATAATCCAAAAACAAATCTAACTGTATCCTTGCCTATGCCACCAATTCCATCATTAAGTTTGCAGGTGACACCACAGTGATTAGATTAATTACAAATAACAATGAACCATTGTACAGAGAGGAGGTGTAGAATCTGTCGGAGTGGTGCAAAAACCATAACCCTTCACTCAACATAAAAAGCAAAGAAATTTTCCTTGATTTCAGGAAGCTCCATTACTCATAAATGGTGAAGCAGTGGAAAGGGTCTCCAGCTTTAAGTTAACACAAAATAATCTGCAGATGCTGTGATCAAAGCAACACTTTCAGTACACTGGATGAACTCAGCAGGTCGGGCAGCATCAGTTAGAGACGATGAGTCGACATTCTGGGCCGAAACGTCGACTCATCGTTTCTAACTGATGCTGCCCGACCTGCTGAGTTCATCCAGCGTACTGAAAGTCCAGTTGTTGGACTTTTTGTTGGAAGTTGTTGGACTAAGTTGTTGGAAGTGAACAACACAGAGGAACTCTCTTGGACCACCAACACCTCCTTTAGCGGTGCCTATGCTATCTTCAGAGTCTAAAGAGAGCAAATCTGCCCCTAAAGCTGCTGGCAAATTTTTACTGAGAGCACACTGACCTACTGCATAACATACAGTACACCAGCTGCAACAAGGTTGACCAAAAAGCACTTCAGAAAGTGATCAGGACTGCACAGAACACCTTGGGAGGCAACTACCAGATATGGAAACCGTCTGCAACTCACAATGTCTATGGCAAAATTGTGATGGACTCATCCCACCCCAGTAATCTCCTGTTCAATCTGCATCCATCCGGCAGGAGATACAGAAACATCTCTGCACAGACATCCAGGCTGAAAAACAGCCTTTTCTGCAGGGCTGTCATGTAACTGAACAAGGCCCACCTCTCTCACCACCCCACAGTCCACGGGCACTACCAACAATCTCTAAGTGCAAGACAAGGGCATAATTCTTGATGCTATTTTATATTTAATTATTGTATTTTATAACACGGGCATATGCGAAACTTGAGTAGGGCAGCCACTGTTCCTTTTAATGTTAGAGTTGTTGCTTTTAATTCAGTTGTAACTTAGATGTCATTCTAAATAACTCAGCTGCTATTTTTAGATTTAGTCATTGTGTTTTTAGTAATTGAATTTCCAGTATGATGTGTTGTACTGAATGGAAGAGCACTGCAATCTTGTTGTCCTCAGCAATGACAATAAAGCTCGAACTAACTACATGACATATTATTCCATATCCATACTTTAACCTCAGGTGACTTTGACAGTGGAATGATTGTTGGTGCCAGAAGGGGACTGAGAAACTGCTGATCTCCTGAGATTTTCATGCACAAAAGTATCTCGACTTTACAGAGAATGGTGCAAGAAGACATTCAGTGAGTGTCCGATTGGAGCTGCCAGCCATGATTGACGAGCCCCATCTACCCAAGGTGACTGGCTTTAAGGTGCCAGAAGCCCACCCTTGTTACTTCTCCTGTCAGTAGAAACAGTTCCGCTGGGCTTATTAGCTAAGCCTCATGTGAAGGCCAGGAGCTGGACTTAGTTGTCAGAGGCTATCTGAGGCACACACCATTGGGAGTATTTAATAGGTAGTGGGAACTTATCCCCAGTACCATCCCCGGCTATAACAACCTTAAGGTCAGGACATATCATATAATTATATTTGGTCACATGTTTCTCAGTATTACCTGTCAATAAATATTAACATGATTTCTTAAAGCAGTACATATCACAAGATCACAAGATCACAAGACAAAGGAGCAGAAGTAGGCCATTCGGCCCATTGAGTCTGCTCCCCAGCTCCCCCATGAGCTAAACTATACACACAAAGATTGAACTTCCTCTGAATGAGAAATTTAACATCAGAGGTAGCACAACACTATTATACATGATGCAATCGCTTTCTCCTGAAGCCTGATCACTGTGTGTTTGGTATCGCAGCATGCATGTGATACCTATGATATAAATACAAATGGCAAATGGATGAAGGGAAAAATAGAGGGCTATGTGTGAGGAAAGTTAGATTGATCTTACAGTAGATTAAAGAGGTGGCACTACACAGTGAACTGAAGGGCCTGTACTTGCTGTACTGTTTTATGTTCTTTGTTCTATGTTATGTGTCTACACGTGGAGCCAAATCAGGAATAATATCAGCTAGTATGCATTATACAACTGACCTCACTTTTGGGATTCCAGAGTAAAACTGATTTTCAAAAATAGAACTGTTGCCCTTTATTGAAGGGTAAGCCTTCAACATCAAGGCATTCCATCTCCTAAGTAAAGTATTCTTATTTTTTTGGGAAGTGCTCAAAGAAAGCAATCTCTGGACTGGACGTCCACATTGGTCACACTGGCCTGCACAATCCCAGTCACTGCTGGGCAGATCTCCACCAGTGCCGTGTGGAACAACCAACTGAAAAGCTCCTATTAAAAAGAGGAAGGATCCCTATTGTTAGGAAGGAGATTTTGCAGAAAATGTCATTGTATTTCTTATATGCTTTTGCATCTAACCAGTAATTTCTACAAATGGTTATACAGGGAGCCCAGTATTCGGCACCCCATTGCACAGGATGCATCAGTTTGGAATATTGTACACTCAGGTACCTCCTGCACCTAATGAAGTGGCCTCTGTGTGAATGTTCATGATATTCTGCTGCTACAGCCCCTCCATTTCAAGGTTCAACGTGTTGTGCATTCAGAGATGCTCTTCAGCACACCACTTTTGTAACACATGGTTATTTGAGTTACTGTCGCCTTGATGTCAGCTTGAACCAGTCTGGCCATTCTCCTCTGACTGCTCTCATTAACAAGGCATTTTCACCCCCAGAACAGACACTGACTAGATGTGTTTTTTTTGTTTCTCACATGATCTGTAAATTCTGTGGACTGTTGTGTGTGAATATCCCAGGAGATCAGCAGTATCTGAGGTTTCAAGGTTTCAGAGGTACATTTGGTGTCAGAGAAATGTATACAATATACATCCTGAAATGCTTTTTCTTTGGAATCATACACGAAAAACAGAGGAGTGCCCCAAAGAATGAATGACAGTAAATTTTGGAACCTCAAAGCCCCACCCCCCAGCTCCCCTCCCTCCCGCATGTAAGCAGCATCAAAGCAACGATCCCCTCTCCACCACCAGCAAAAAAAAGCATCAGTGCCCCCCTCCGAGCACTCAAGCATGCAGCAGAGCATTAATAACGTCACAGACTTGCAGTATCCCAAGGACTACTCATCCACCGGGTATGCAACATTATTCCCTAATAAGTGAAAAAGAGTAGTCTCTGTTTCACAGCGAGAGGGGAGACATAACAAACAACTGTTAAAAGTCCGTTGCGTCACTTTTTCTGAGCTCTGTGCCCAAAGAACTCGGGTCTCTGGGCACACAGCCAAAGATCTTCTATCTCCCTCGACACAACGATTTCCTGCAGAGGCACCGACCTCGAGTCCACCTGCCTCGAGAGTCACGAAATCCTGAAACTCCGAAGGCGAGCTAATCTTCTAGGCTGCATCCTTGGCATATCGAATAACGGACAGTCGTGAGACCCTGAGAATGGGTCCCATGCCCGCAAAGAACCGAAGTCAGCGTGTAACTCCAGGTCAGGGTCTTCAAAAGAACCCTGAAAGGGAAAAATAGAGATGTTGAAGATAGATGTAGAGCTGTTTCTGAAGATGCAAGCAAAGGAGTTGCCGTTAGGCACCCTGTCTGGCACCAGCAATTATTCTATGGTCAAATAAAGTGGCCAGTGAGTGTAAGTAGGAAGAAATGGCTCAAAATTTTTGCCATAAGCATTTACATAAAATCAGAGTGAAGGTATGCACAACTTGTGTGTCCAAAGTTCAATGAAAAACCCTTAAAGTATTTTCCACAGAAATCACTACCCCCTGCACAGATTGGTTTATTGACAAGGATTGCCAACCAATTGGATATCATAGCAAACAAAGGAGCCACTTAGCTTCGATTTTCAACTGTGGTTCCTTGCTAAATTAACAAAAACATTTCCTATTACTGTACTCTTGTGACTGATCATGGCTGTTTCTTGTTCAGTTTGAAACGTTTTTCCCAACTCTGATTGAACATCAATCTGGTTTACATCCAGGTCCTACTTTCCAATTTCTACTGTCTACTCTTTGGCACTTTACTGTCTGCACTTCTTGCTGCCTCAGTAAAACAGCCAATATAATCAAAGAACATGCCCCCCCCCCCACTCAACCTGGACATTCATTCTTAAACTCCACCCTCCCAATGGGCAGAAGATACAAAAGAACCTGAAAGCACATACTACCAGGCACAAGGATAGCTTCTGCCTCACTGTTTTAAGACAATTGAATGGTTCCCTTGTATGAGGAGATGGACTCTTGACCTCACCATCTACCTAATGTTAGAACCTTGTACTTTATTGCTTACCTGCATTGCATGTCCTCTGTAGCTGTTACACTTTACTCTACATTCTGTTATTATTTCCCCTTGTGCTACCTCAATACACTATTGCATTGGAAGGATTGGCATGGATGGCATGTTAATGACAGCTTTTCACTGTGCATTAGTACTTGGGACAATAATAAATCAATTTACTAATTTGAACTTCTGAAAGCGATCTCTATTAAATTGGCCTCTAAAGGGGATGTGCTGAAATTACAGTAAACTTTGTACACAGTCATTCTTGGAATGCAATAGACTTTAGCGTGCAAATTTGGTAAACCCATGTAATTTTATTTTTAAGAATATTTTGTTTAGTAATGAATTTGAGGTGAGTTTTCATACAAGATTTCTTCTCCAAGGATTACGTCCTCCTAAGTGGCCATGAATAATCTTAGTGGGTGCATGGAGTCACCTTCACTTTGTCCTGGTGAGCTCGTTGAGTTCGAAAGAGTGATGCCGCTGGAGTTTAGGCATCTTGTACTTCATTCCTAGTAGGGTTGTCCACGGCGGTAAAGTCAAGGGGGAGGTTCTAGACAAACAGTGGTCTAACCAAGACTTCAACAGTGGATCTGGAGGAAGGTGCTGGCACATCACAACAGCAGTCACCTTGCATTCCACGCCTCCGGACCCTGACCCTATCTGTAAAGGATCATGTGGTGTTCACCTGTTCATCAGCCTCCTCACATTAAAAAAAACTCATGCACAGGTGTTCTCCATGAAGGAGATCCACCAACACCTTAGGGAAATGTCATATCTGACTTGAGAGTGACTGCAAGAAGAAGAAGACTCACAGATTTGAAGCTCTTTACTAGAGCTTGTATTTTCAATTGGGAAGTTGAGAAATCCATCCCGGGAGAGACTCAGTTTGTAGCAGTAATTGGTAGCTGTGTTACTAAGAAAATCCTTTAAGACCTTGAAAATGAGGTCAAGTGAATTCAGCTGATTTTCCTTCTTTCACAAATTCACTAGAGTATTTCCTGGGTAACGTACAAAATGCTGGAGGACGTCAGCAGGTCAGGCAGCATCTATGTGAAGGGGCGCGGCCTGCAGCGTCGATCCTTTATTCCTCTCCACAGATGCCGCCTGACCTGCTGAGTTTCTCCAGCATTTCACATGTGTTACTCTGGATGTCCAGCATCTGCAGAATCCCTTGTGTTAGAATATTTTCTGGGAAGAGAGGCTGCAGGTGCAAAGATATATGCGAGAGGCTGAGACTATTTCCTTTGGAGAAGAGAAGGCTGAGGCGCAAAGAGTCATAGGGTCATGAAGCATCCACCCAACTGGTCCCTGCCAACAAAAATGTCCATCCAAGCTGGTCCCATTTGACTGCATTTGCACTAGAACCTTCACTGAATAGGACAGATACGTATAAAATATTGAGTGGTCTTTACCACGAAGTGGAAGTGTCAAGGACTAGATGTGAAAAAGAGGAAGAAAAATAGTAGTGACTTGTAGAAAGCATTTTTAATCTCTGTATGGTTGGAATCTGGAAGATAATACCTGGAGATACGACAGAGACAAGTTCTGTTGTGACTTTCAAGAGGCAATTGGATAAACATACTGTGAAGAGAATGCAACATTATTAAGAAAGGACTGATAGGTGGAATCTGAGAACTGTTATGGGAAAGAGCCGGCATGGTCATGATGGGTTGAATGGCCTATATACTATTACCACTTTAAGTTGATAAGAATTACTTGAAGCAAGCAGTGTCTGTGAAGTATTTTTCTCACATTGGACATAGAACGAGTTTGGAGCTTTGGAAAGAGAAGAAATGTAATCAAAACTGCACATATATGGGTGAGTTATTTTACAGAATTGGAAAACAAGTCCAAATGGCTAGTTTTCTCAACGATTGGGAATGTGGACCTCAGCCAAAGAAAGAGTTCCTTTGATTTTCCTTCAGCTCATCCAATGGGCTGGAAGTCTTTACTTAATTGCATTTTGTTTCATAAGCATTAGTTGTTTTTAAAGTTAATTCGTTTCCTTAAAACTGTACTTTTGGTTGGACATATTTCCCCGTTTCCTTAATGCATTTTGTATTTTTAGAAAGTGCACGATTCACGAGTCTGAGCCATAATTCTCCCAACCTTTAGGTATGAGATTATTTCCTTTTGATTCTTATACAAGTGGGTGTAACTTTGAATGAAGCTCTGGGGTAAAGTGCAGCTGGTTTCTTTGTCTGAGTCTGTGTTGTTATTGTGCAACTGCATTGTACACTGAGCAACCTTGAGTAGCATCCCACTTTTACAGTATACAGTGAAATTATAACTGAAGTCCTTTGATAGCCAGACAGAAAGCATTTCTGCAGAAGAGGTTCTACCAAGGAACTACAGCCAGAGCATCCTTCACTCACTTTTTTTATTTCAAGGCAAAAATTCCATTAATCTTGCTGAAATATTTTCATACCTTCATGTAAATATTGAATGATTATGTACTGTAATCCCATTAATCCTTATTGGATCCAATGTGAATGACCACATGCTTCCCATCCTTTAGCCAAGGTTGTATAGTTATTTCTTCCACACTTTACTGTGCTTCAATAGTGCCATAGTATGTTCGTCCATCGTCATTGTCGATGAGGACCTCGACACCATGATGGTGTCGAGACTAGCACTTGATTTGGATTTAAGTGAGGGAGAGTTGCGCAGCATCAGGCTCACTCTCTCTTCTCAATTCCCATCTGGATCCAGTGGCAAGACAAGGATCGAGACAGCTGGACATGGGACTAGGCGCAGTGGGTGACCAGGACGTTTTCTGTGTCTTGTCCTGCCCTACATGTTCCACGATGCTTGCAGAGACCGCCTTCTTGACCGTTGGACTTTCCATTGGTCTCGTCCGCTCAATCCACCGGAGTCTATCTTCACATGCTGGGATAGGCAACTCCCTATGTCACTGAGGGTTTGAGACCCGTCAGCTACCCTCACCTGGTTTAGCTGGTTTGTCAAAGCCGTTACCCAGGGTGTGGCCGCTGTCACATGCAAACAGCTATGGGGAGCCACAGGTGAGAGCTGAGTGCCAGGTGGGGACCAAATATGGACAAACTGCCCTGAAGAGGATGTGACATGTTCCCCCACCAGAGGTGCTACCCCTCCCTGACATCCCATACACTCCATAGCGCCATTGAGTTATAGGGGGCTACTGCATATAATTTGGCCCTTTGGCCCATCTAGTCTGTGCTGAACTATTATTCTGACTGGTCCCATTGACCTCCATACCCTCCTCATCCATGAGGTTATCCAAATTTCTCTTAAATGTTGAAATCAAACCTGCATCCACCACTTCTATTGATAGCTCATTCCACACTTGCACCACCCACTGAGTGAAGAAGTTTCCCCACACATTCCCCTTAAACATTTCACCTTTCACCCTTAATCCATGAACTCTGGTTCTAGTCTCACCCAACTTCAGTGGAAAAAGCCTGGCAGCATCTCTAGGAAGAGGTACAGTCGACGTTTCGGGCCGAGACCCTTCGTCAGGACTAACTGAAGGAAGAGCTAGTAAAAATCTCTTACTAGCTCTTCCTTCAGTTAGTCCTGACGAAGGGTCTCGGCCCGGAACGTCGACTGTACCTCTTCCTAGAGATGCTGCTTGGCCTGCTGCCTTCACCAGTAACTTTGATGTGTGTTGCTTGAACTTCCAGCATCTGCAGAGTTCCTCGTGTTTACATGGAAAAAGCCTGTTTGCATTTACCCTTTCAGTACCCCTCATAATATTGTATACTTCTATCAAACCTCCCCTCATTTCCCTATGTTCCAGGGAATGGTGTCCTAACCTAATCAAACTTTTCCTGTGTCATAGGTCCTCAAGACCCAGCAACCTCATTATTATTTTCTTTTACTTGAAGCCAACTGTAAACTTCAGCAATTGGTGCTTTACTTCAACTCTCATTATATGATGAAAAACCAAAATCCTTGTATCAATATTTAGGATACACTGATGATCACAAATGATCAAGCAGAGAGGATTCCACTTATTCCTACTCATACAGTCATACTGTCTTACAGCCGAGAAACCCTGGACCTTTAACTCACCAAGTCAATACTACCCAGTTAACAGTAATCCCATTATATTTTCCCAACATTTCCATCCAGTCCCCCTCCACTCAGATCCCACCACACTCCTATACATTATGGTCAATTTACAATAGGTAATTTATTTAAGCACATGTACATCTTTGTGTTGAGTTTAGTTTAGAGATACAGCATGGTATCAGTCCCTTCTGGCCCAATAAGCCCACTCCATCCAATTACACCCTTGTGACCAATGAGCCTACTAAACCGTACGTCCTTGGAACGTGGGAGGAAACTGGAGAATCCAGAAGAAACCCATGTGGTCTCAGGGAGAATGTACTAATTCCTTACAGATAGCGGCAGAAAATGAACCTAAGTAAGTGGCGCTGTAGTAACATTACGCTTACTGCTATGCTACCATGTTGTGAGAGGAATCAGGATTAAGTTTATTGTGAAATTTGTTGATTTATGGCAGCACTACAATGCAGGCATAATAAATTGTTGTAAGTTACAATAAATAATAAATAAATAATGCAAAGCAAGAATAATGAGGTAGTTCTCATGGGTCCACGGACCATTCAGAAATCTGATGGCAAAGAGGAAGAAACTGTGTCATAAACTGCAGCAACTGGGGGAAGCATGCATGATCATCTGGGAGAGATCTCGACACATAAAACGATTCGGTCATTTGGGAGATATCTCTACACAAAAAGCAATTGGGTCATTCAAGATAAATCTCTACACAGTAAGTGATTCTGTCATAGGGAGAAATCATTCGGGTCATAGGAAGGAATCTCTACACAGAAAGTGATTGGGTCATTCAGGATAAATCCCTACTCACATTTCAGGATAAATCTCTACACAGAAAGCGATTGGGTCAATGGAGCAGCAAGGCAGCAATTCTACTAGTTGCGCTAGAGTTGTCTCCTTTATGTTCTGCCTTCCAGTGAATTACTGATCCCCTTCAGAGATTTTCTCTAATTCTGTATATTTTAACACACTTGCTAAGCTTACATGAGGAAGCAATTTATAGATTTTTCCAGCTTTACAAAGCTCTGGTTAGGCTGCCTCTGGAGTATTGCATTCAGTTCTGGTCGCTCCATTATAGGAAGGACATGATGTTTTGAAACGAGTGCAAAATAGATTTACCAGGATGCTGCTTAGATTAGGGGGCATGTGCGAGAAAGAGAGGTTGTTTTCTCTGGAGCTCAGAGGCTGAGCGGAGATCTGATAGAGCTTTATAAGAATTTAAGAGGCAAGGATAGAAAAGACTACTGGTATCTTTTTTACTAGTGTCAGAATGTCTCATTCTTCATCCAGGGTCCTCATTCATTGTTATTGGCAAGTCCGGGGGATGATTCTGAAGACTGAAGCCTCCAGGTCAATTGGAAGTCAAGAAATCTCTGGAAGCCTGGGTCTGTGAGTCTCTGCGAGTCTCTGCAGGTCCACTGGGGCAGTTGAAGGCTTATGTCTGTGAATCCACGAGTCTGCTTGAGGCTGAATATGGCCTGTCCTGGAGTTGGAGGAATGTGTATGTGCTTAGGGAGCAACGGGACATGTTTTGCTTTCGTTGCTTTTGTGCTTGTTGTGTTATGTGTTGTTCTGCCAAGCAATGTGGACGTGCTATGTTGGTGGCCAGAATGTGTGTTGACACTTGATGGTGACCCTCCCCCCCTATCATATCACTATGCTGTGTAACTTGTTAACGCAAACAGCGCATTTCATTGTATGTTTTGATGTACATATGATAAATAAACGAATCTGAATCTGAAGTACTTGCATTTAAGTTGACGGTGCAAAGTTCAAAGGAAGTATGTTGGGCAAGTTTCTAACATTGCGTGTGCTTATATTTCACTGATGCTGTATGACTTGCTGCATATTCCTACTCTTTTCTGTGTTTCCTTGTTATGCCTTCAGCTAATAATGCAATATGCAGTTTACCCCTTCGGTTTGCCTGTATGGGAATACATAATCACACCGTAATCGTGAATCATTGGTCTGGGACGTACTGGGAAGACAGTTTCCAGTCTGAGCTATGCACCATTCTCTCCTTTCACCCACATGAGAGTGAACTTATCTGCCTGGCGCAAAGAAGAACTGGCACCCGAGTTGAACTCATGGTAAGCTGACTTGAAAATAGAATTGATGGACTTGCCCTCAAGATAGATTAGATATTTCATCCTCCAATTAGAAAGCTTGATCTGGACAGAGGGATTAACTTAAACTGAAGAGAAAATAGGAACCAGGCGTAAAATCTGTTATAGTTATACTAGATGAAGCTCAATCCGCATGGATGGGAGCCAGGAGTCAAGGAATACTATTGATGATGGTGGGCTTGTGTGCAATAGCTGTGCAGTTGTAAAGTGAGGAGAGGTTATGAAGCAAGCAAAAACTGTTTGGATCCCACGGACTGTGCCAACATAAGCTGTTGACATTTTGTTTGTGTTAAGTTGTCCAGTGTTTAAATTATTTATCCCTCTGATGTGATCCATTGTAACAACTTGTCTGAAAATAGATCTGCTGTTCTCAAGTCAAGTCAAGTCAAGTCGCTTTTTAGTGTCATTTCGACCATAAGCTGCTGGTACAGTACGCAGTAAAAACGAAAAACGTTCCTCCAGGACCATGGTGCTACATGAAACAACACAAAACTACACTAGACTATGTGAGACAACACAAGGCTACACTAGACTACGTAAGACAACACAAAAACTACACTAGACTGCAGCCTACACCGGACTACATAAAGTGCACAGAACAGTGCAAGACAGTACAATAAATAATAAACAAGACAATAGGCACAGTAGAGGATAAATTACAATATAATAATAAATGATGTGAATGTCAGTCTGGTCTCTACGTATTAAGGAGTCTGATGGCTTGGGGGAAGAAACTGTTGCATAGTCTGGTCGTGAGAACCTGAATGCTTCGGTGCCTTTTGCCAGATGGCAGGAGGGAGAAGAGTTTGTATGAGGGGTGCATGGAGTCCTTCACAACGCTGTTGGCTTTATGGGTGAAGCGTGTGGCGTAAATGTCTGTAATGGCGGGAAGAGAGACCCCGGTGATCTTCTCAGCTGACCTCACTATCCGCTGCAGGGTCTTGCGATCCGAGACGGTGTAATTCCCGAACCAGGCAGTGATGCAGCTGCTCAGGATGCTCTCAATACAACCTCTGTAGAATATGGTGAGGATGGGGGGTGAGGGATGGACTTTTCTTAGCCTTCGCAGAAACTAGAGAAGATGCTGTGCTTTCTTTGCTATGGAGCTGGTGTTGAGGGACCGAGTGAGATTCTCTGCCAGGTGAACACCAAGAAATTTGGTGCTTTTAACGATCTCTATGGAGGAGTCATCGATGTTCAGTGGAGAGTGGTCGCTCTGTGTCCTCCTGAAGTCAACAACCATCTCTTCTGTTTTGTTCACATTCAGAGAGAGGTTGTTGGCTCTGCACCAGTCCGTTAGCCACTGTATCTCTTCTCTGTATGCTGACTCATTGTTCTTACAGATGAGACCCATCACGGTCATGTGATCGGCGAACTTGATGATGTGGTTCGAGCTGTGTGTTGCAGCACAGTTGTGGGTCAGCAGAGTGAGCAGCAATGGACTAAGCACACAGCCCTGGGGGGCCCCGTGTTCAGTGTGATGGTGTTGGAGGTGCTGCTCCCAATCCGGACTGACTGAGGTCTCCCAGTCAGGAAGTCTAGGATCCAGTTGCAGAGGGAGGTGCTTAGGCCCAGCAGTTTCAGCTTTCCAATCAGGTGCTGAGGAATGATTGTGTTGAATGCTGAACTGAAGTCTATAGACAGCATTTGGACGTACGTGTCTTTTTTGTCCAGGTGGGTGAGGGCCAGGTGGAGGGTGCTGGCGACGGCGTCGTCTGTTGAGCAGTTGGGACGATACGCGAACTGCAGGGGGTCCAGTGAGAGGGGCAGCAGGGTCTTGAGGTGCCTCATGATGAGTCTCTCGAAACACTTCATGATGATGGAGGTGAGTGCAACCATCACATGATGGTAGTCGTTGAGGCAGGCTGGATGGGACTCTCTGTCATGGTCCAGATCGGGGTCCCTTTAAATTTACCTTGTTTATGTTATGATCCGGACCGTTGATTCCCTGTTTTCCCGTGTCCCTCGACTTTGGTGATTAGAGGCAATTAACGCTTGGCTGAACCAGTAGTTTATAGTCTCCGGCTTTCAGCCGTTCGGGCGGGACCGTTTGCAAATTCACCAAGGTACAGCGTGCCAATGTCATCTGGCCGGAGCAAGCCTAGTCTCCGCCTGAAGCGAGTGCCAGTAATTCGCCTTTCCTCACAGGAGCAACCTTGTCAAGTTACCTCGCCAAAGTGAGCCTGCAAAGTTTCCTTACCGAGGTGGGTCCGTCAGTTAACCTGCCGGAGGGAATAAAGAACCGCTGTCTACTGTTCCCGGGCCAAGTCGAGAGCTTGCCACTACCCGGAGGCACCAAGTCAAGTCCTGGCCCTGGCGGCATTCAAGCACCAAGTCAAGTCCTGGTCCTAGCGGCTTCCCAGTTCTGAGTCAAGTCCTGGCCCTGACGGTCTGTGATTCCTGTCCTACCCCCTTGTCTGAATCCCTTCTCTGTCCCTCTCACCTCTAGCCCTCATCTGCAGCCCTCGCCTGCCCTTCAGTCTAGTTCCATCACCGGAGCTAGATAGGTACTGTCTGGTGTTCATTCGTGTTGGTCTTGTCTTTTCTTGTCCTCTCCTCCGTGGGGTAAGTCTGGCCGTCTTGCCGTTGCCCCGCGGGGAGACAGGTCTTGTCTTGTCTTGTCCTTGCCTCCGTGAGGTAAGTCAGGCCGTCTTGCCGTGCCCCGTGGAGGGTCATGAGTCCCGGCCCTATGTCCTGTACCCAAGGAGGGGTCCCGACTCTGTGTTCTGTGTATGTGTCTATGGTTCCATGTACCTGCTCTCCTGAGACTGAGGCTCTGTGTTCCCATGTCCGTTCTCTCCCTAGCCCATGTCATGTCCATGCCTGGTTCTGGGGTCCGAGCCCGAGGCAAGACCCAGGTACTGGGTCCTTGCCCAGTCTCGGGCTCGGAGTCCATACCCTAGCCTCTTCATGTCTCCTCTAGTTCTGGGAGCTGATTCCGAGTCCAAGCCCAGACCCTTGGTCCCAGCCAAGTCGTAGTCCTCAGTCCTTGTCCAGTTCGTTACTCCTGCTCCTGCCTAGCTCTCCTGATATCGAACAATAAACTAAATTTAATTAACCTCACAAGATGTGTCTTGCATTTGGGTCCACCCTTGCTCCCAATGCCCCCACCATTGTGACACTCTGGTTCATTGAGGGTCAGAATGCAGAATAACAGAAGGACTAAATTAGGTCGAATGTAGAAATGGGTCAGATGTGGTAGAAGAAAACTATCTCTGCTGTTTCTTAGCAGACATTACAGTTTTGCTTTTCATGGAAAATATTGTGGTGGAATTGAAGCAATGTTTGGATCAGAGTTTTTGATAAGTGGGAAATAGTGCACAGTCCATTTCCTGTCATAGTTATAGGGTTCTTGCTGGAATATGTATCTTTCCAACCCGTCGCAATAAGGACCATTGATATATGGACGTGATCTGAAAACTGTGAGAGTTAATTCTACCCTCCAAAAATTGCCAGTTATGGGGAAAATCGAACCACATCAGGTTTAAAGTGTTAGCCCTTTATATAAATTTTTCTGTTCATTCTTCAGACTAGTCTTTTGCTGTGTGCGGCAAACAAGTCATGTACCTTTATATGACATACTGTGTGTGATAGGGTGGTGGGGTGGAGATATGTCTGTACCAAAGAAAGTGTAAGGTGCTCCTTCCCCCCGCTAGCCTGCAGGTCAGCCTTGGGCAAGGTGCAGCACCTGCCTGGCCTCTTGTTCGGCCTCGGGAGCAGGTTGTAGATTGTCTTATAAGCTGCTGGTGCATATTTCAACCACTGTTGCCAGACAGACAATCGCTGAAGAGTATTGATAATGGCTGGGGGTCACCCGTCTTGTAAAGACACTGCCCAGAAGAAGGCATTGGCAAACTACTTCTGTAGAAAATCCTGCCTAGAGCTATGGTGGTCATGGTCACCCCACGCTATACAATATGGTACATAGCAAATGAACTGTATCTGAAGGTTTGATCATACTGTTCACTCTCTACTGTTCTAATTGTTGTCTCAAAGTATAAAGACCAGCTTTATTTGTCACATCATACATCAAAATATACAGTGAAAAGCATCATTTGTGTCAAGTCAAATCAAGTCAGAGATGATTGTGCAGGGCATCGCACAAGTGCTGCCACACGTCCGGCACCCACATAGCATGTGCCCAAAACTCACTAATCCTAGATGTCCATCTTAGGAATTGGGAGGAGAACTGGAGCACTCCGAGAAAACCCACATGGCCCTGGGAGAACATACAAACTCCTTACAGACAGCGGTGGGAGTTAAGTACTGATCTTACATCTGGTGTTGCATTAACCGCTAACTTACAATACCGCCTACATAGAGAATAACTTCCATACCAGTTTTCAGATAAATTGAAATTGCAACTTAATCTTCTCCTGCACCTTATCTATTCTTCTGGCTGATCCCCATATCTCTTGATCCCTTGATTCTCTTTAACTTTGATTGCTTTTCATCATAAATATATGGTTTTGCATCCATATTGCTTTCATAACCAATGGGCTTGACTATCAAGCAACACACATCAAAGTTGCTGGTGAACGCAGCAGGCCAGGCAGCATCTCTAGGAAGAGGTACAGTTGACGTTTCAGGCTGAGACCCTTCGTCAGGACTAACTGAAGGAAGAGTGAGTAAGGGATTTGAAAGTTGGAGGGGGAGGGGGAGATCCAAAATGATAGGAGAAGATAGGAGGGGGAGGGATGGAGCCAAGAGCTGGACAGGTGATTGGCAAAAGGGGATACGAGAGGATCATGGGACAGGAGGTCCGGGAAGAAAGACAAGGGGGGGGGGAGGAGAACCCAGAGGATGGGCAAGGGGTATATTCAGAGGGACAGAGGGAGAAAAAGGAGAGTGAGAGAAAGAATGTGTGTATAAAAATAAATAACAGATGGGGTACGAGCGGGAGGTGGGGCATTAGCAGAAGTTAGAGAAGTCGATGTTCATGCCATCAGGTTGGAGACTACCCAAATGGAATATAAGGTGTTGTTCCTCCAACCTGAGTGTGGCTTCATCTTTACAGTAGAGGAGGCCGTGGATAGACATGTCAGAATGGGAATGTCTTGTTCCCTTGGTTAATCTCTCACTTTGGATCCTCTGTTAACTCGACCTCAACAAAAATACCATTGCTATTAACCTACCTTGCCCTGAGCCCCATCACCTTGTGCTCACTAAGCCAAAGCCTTGCCCAATGCAGTAAGATCTCAATTCTCATGTCTCCACATTCTTGCCAGTGCCTCTCAGTAAATTCTCCTCTAGACCTAGAAACTTCAGTCTCCTCTCTTTTAATTCTGGCCTCACACATTCCTGATATTCATTTCTGTAGCACTGGCAGCCGTGTCTTCAGGTGCCCAGTCTCAGTTTCTGGAATTCCACCTTTTCCCCAACATTTGTTACCTGTCCTATTACCTCCTCGCATAGCTCCTCGTCAAATTTAGTTGGACGTGGCTTGGAAGTCATTCCAAATGATTTAAAAAAACATTGGTGTTATTTACAAGACGATAATGAATGTGATGTATTCTTTTTCAAGCCGTTTTGATGTGACAATGAAATAAATCAGCAGTGGATAGTTTTCCTCCGTTAGCAGCCATTGCCGACTTTTCCAACTTTGGCATTGGAGGCTAACAAACAGAAGCAAAGCAAAAATTGGACCGACCATAAAATGGAATCAGGAGGAACAAGAAAATTGATTCCAGATTTGGTTTAGGGTCTGGTCCCCACCTGCGCTGAGGCATAAATAATGAAAACAAAAGCTGTAATAAAAGAAAATGCGAGATAGAACAGGCCCCTTCATTTACGGACAATTGGCAATTATGACCATGGTAAATCTTGTAACCACAGTGGGAGTAGACATCAAAACCTTCTCACCAAAGCTATACATACTTTAAATGTTTCAGCTTGATTCTTTCAATCTAAATGTGCCTTGAAGTTATTCCTCATTAAAGCCATGAACATAGTAAAAAATATACTGCTCTACTCAGAGGACTGGGCATCTGGAGGTATAGCTGCCTGGGCTAGAGAAATGAAAATCAGGAATGTGTGAGGGTCAGAACTGGAGGAGAGGAAACTAAAGTTCCTAGGCCTAGAGGAGTGGCAACACAACTGAGAGAACATTTTCTTTCAGAGGATAGTTTGAGCACTGAAAGCTGTTTTCCATCTGTGAGAGCAATATACACAAAATGCTGGAGGCCAGGCGGCATCTATGAAAAAGAGTACAGTCGATGTTTCAGGTTGAAACCCTTCAGCAGTACTGGAGAAAATAAAAGCTGAGGAGTAGATTTTAAAAGTTGGGGGAGGGGAGAAAGAAGCACAAGGTGATAGGTGAAACTTGAAGGGGAAGGGATGAAGTAAAGAGCTGGGAAGTTGATTGGTGAAAGAAACAGAAGGTCATGGAAAAAAGAAAAGGGTGGAGGAGCTTCAGAGGGATGCGATGGTTGGGTAAGGAGATGAGGTGAGAGAGGGAAAAGGGGATGGAAAATGGTGAAGGAGAGGGGAGCACTACTGGAAATTCAAAGAATCGATGTTCACACCATCAAGTTGGAGGCTACCCAAATGGAATATAAGGTGTTGTCCCTCCAACCTAAGTATAGCCTCATCGTGACAGTGGTCAGACAGCTGTCAGAATATGTTTAGTTACCATCTGTACAAGGGCTTATCTGCCTTCTGGAGTCATGTATCAATGCAGAGTACAATGGCTCTTTAGGATTATTATCAGCTAGAAAGACTATTCTGAACATTTGGTCCTGGTAACATTTGAAACGTGACAGGCTGAACTTGTGTACTGAGGAAGGGTGGGAGGGGGTATGTGCTGGGAGCAACTCAGGCACCAGTGGGTCCTGGGTCCCTTCAACTGTGGAGAATGGGGAGGGTATGTGGAGTGTCGACAGGACAAGTAGGGGGAGGTTATTGACTGAATAAGGACAATACTGACAAAGCCAGATTTAATGCATCTTCCTAATTACCTGCGACAAGATAGAATTAGGCTGTATTGTTGACCACTGTAGCCTTTCTGGTAAAGGAACTCCCTTTGTATTAGGAAGATTCAGTAGTTAGACCTTGTGAGGATGAAGAAACAGTGATATATTCTCCCGTCATGATGGTGGGGAAACTGCAGGTGGCCATTGGCCTACCTCATGGTTTGCCTGTGGATTTGATAGGAATGGTATTGGTGAGTAACTTCAGTGTAGTGGAGTGGTTTGAAATGGAAGGGCAGGATATGGAGGTGGTAGATTAAAGAGACTGGGCCTGATGTCCTGCTCACCCAGGGAAAGTGTACGTGCACTACATCGCCTCTCCTTTCCCGGTGTAGTGATCGCCGCGTGGTCACTGTCTGGCCTGCTAGGTAGGAGGCCACTGCAAATGGCCTCTCCTACATTACTGAGTCCATAGCAACACCTTCTCGTCGGTGCCCCCGTTTTCACTGAGCTTGCTACTTCATGGCGCGACCGAGTGTCCGGTGGTATAACTGGATGGGTCGGCTGGGCTCGTTAGCCTTGGTTGGCAGCCAGCCTAAGAGAAGGACAACTCTGAATCCAAACCCGGGCAGGTGGGGCTCGTTAGCCTTGTCAGGCCATCCACCTAGGAGAAGGACACTCCGACGTAAATCCTACAACCCGAGGACCTTGCTGTCACCGTCCCAGCTTGCTAGGCTATGGCAGATGAACCCTGGGTGTAAAGGGTGGGGCCAGTACCGCGCACACTGCACTCCACCTAAAATACCATTGCGCAAGCCGAAGGACACACCCACGTCTACGATCATCCTCACCGATAGTGAAAGGCAATAGCTGGGGTATAGAAGGGAAGAGCTTGGAGAAGTGGACTGTGGAGGGAAGAGGTTAGGGTGTTGGGGGAAAGGTTTTGGAGAGGCGGGTATGGATAAGAAGACGTCGGGGAGTGGGTGTAGGAGGGAAGAGGTAGGGGAAATGGTTTGGGAGAGAAGAGGTTGGAAGGTGGAGTGTAGGAGGGAAGTAGTTGGGGAGATGGGATTGGAGAGGGAAGGGTGGGATGTGGGAAAGAAGAAGTTAAGGAGATTGTTGTGGGAGGAAGACTTTGGGGAGTTGGTGTGTGGGGGAGAAGGTGGGTGTATGAAGGAGGAGGTGAGTTGAGGTGTGGGAGAGAAAGGATTGGGGTGGTGGGGGTATGAGAAAAGAGGTTGGGGAGGCGCAGTATGGGAGGCAAGGGGTAGTGGAGGTAAGTTGTGAATGAGTGGAGTGGAGGATGTGTGGTGTTGAGTGCGAGGACTTGAGGAGAAGGAGGGGATCTGTGTCCTCAGAAATTTGACTTCTATTACTCATGAACGATCCATAAGAGGTATCACTATGAACAGAACAGAAAAGTGATTTTCATAAAATGGCCCACACTTTGACTGAATGAGTATCTTTTTTAAAATTAATTTGCAGGTTTAATTGAATAACAGCATCACAGAATCACAGTGAGGAATTAAGGGTTACATAGCTGAATGGGTTGATGATTTTGTTTTTGTTAGGATGTAGATGGTTCACATTTCCTTACGTTCTCCCTTCACTGCATGTGTCAGTGAAAAGCAGTTTATCAAGAGCCATAGTCTCATCGCACAATGGCAAGTGCCTTGTGGTCCATGTTAGTCATTTCCTCCATGCATTGTTCTGACAGAAGGTCATTAGCTTGAATCTTATCTTTTTTCCCTCAGATACTGCCTGACCTATGGAGTATTTCCAACATTTTAGTTGCCATTTCATTGTTCTCCTGTATAGGAAGTTTTCTCAAACTCACTGCTCAAGTTGTTAAGATTTTCCATGTAAACGTACAAGTTATTGCAGCCAAATTCTATTCTGATTTTCCTCTTTTATTTATTCCTGGGACATGGTTATTGCCTGTAAGTTGAGTAGTGATTGTCTGCTCATAATAGCCCTTGAATTGTGGTGAGGCAACTCATTGAACTCTTCCTGTTAATACTGTAATGGCCAGGTATAATTGGATCTAATGGACTGTGGTCATTTGGAATCATGTATGGTCTAGACTGCCTTCCCTGAAGGGCTTTTCAAATTCAGTTACCAAAGCGAGCTTTTCTTGATCCATTTTATTTAGCTGAAAATTTTGTTTCCAGCTGTAATGGTGGGGAACAAAAATACAGAGAAGTATGTTTGATAATTTTTTTTAATGGGTTCTTTTGGTGTTTCTTTGTTTTGTGGCTGCCTGTAAGGAGACGAATCTCATGCTTGTATAATGTATACATACTTTAATAATAAATGTACTTTAAATTTTGGAGTACTTACATAACCTACTCATTGTCTTAGTTACTTACTGTCCATTACACTGCTGAAGTTTAGGGCAACAGTGAAGGTCCTCCATCTGTCTGCTCTTGGCCATCTTCTCTTTTGTCCCATAGTTGTGGTTCAGCATCCTCATTTCTGCCTCTAAAGTATGGCGCCAAGTTGCCTTTGGTCTTCTGTGTTTCCTTCACCCTTCAAGGGTCCAATGAAGTGCTGTCTTGATGATGGAGTTGGCTTCCGTTCTCATCACGTACACAATCCATCTCCAATGTTTCCTCATGATGGTTGTGACCATGCCCTCTTGATGACACTGAAGGAATAGGGAGTAAACATCAGAAAACAGGAACAGGACTAGGCCATTCAATTCCAGGCCTGCCCCATTGTTCAATATGCTCATGACTGATCTGCCTTATCAATTCTTCTGTGCCAGCTCCCTGTAACCCTTAATGTATCTACTTTCTCTTTAGGTACCAACAAGTGATTAAACCTCCACGGTTCTCCAGAATACAGAATTCACCTGTGGGTGAATTCTGACACACCACAGTTTTAAGTGGCAGCCCACCCCCTAACTTGTAAACGTGCCACCTCATTTGAGATTTCCCCACCAGTGGAAACATCTTGACTCCTGCTCTCTCAAGGTTTTATATACATCAATAATTTCATCCTCATTGTAATAAACAAAGATATTCACTCAGTGAACAACAGGAATTCTGCAGATGTTGGAAATTCAAGCAATACACGTAAAAGTTGCTGGTGAACGCAGCAGGCCAGGCAGCATCTCTAGGAAGAGGTGTAGTCGACGTTTCAGGCCGAGACCCTTCATCAGGTCTCTTCCTAGAGATGCTGCCTGGCCTGCTGCGTTCACCAGCAACTTTGATGTGTGTTGCTTGAATTTCCAGCATCTGCAGAATTCCTGTTGTTTGCAGTTGTTCTTTTGCACGCCGTTGTAGTAACACATGGTTACTTGAGTTACTGTCATCTTCCTGTGATGTTGAACCAGTCTGGTCATTCTCCTTTGACCTCTCTCATTATTAAAGTGTTTTTGTCCACAGAACTGCCACTCACTGGACATGTTTTTGATTTTTACACCATTCTCTGTAAACTCTAGAGACTGTTGTGGTGAAGATCTCAGGTGATCAGCCGTTTCTGAGATACTCAGTTCTGGCACCAAGAATCATTCCACAGTCAAGCTCACTTGTATTATATTTCTTCCCCCTTCTGATCTTTGGTCTGAACAACAACTGAACCTCTTAACCATGTATGCGTGTTTCTATGTATTAAGTCACTGCCACATGATTAGATATTTGCACATGGCCACTGAGTGTAAATTGAATTTCTTCGTTGGCCCATGATAACTCTTACCCTCTCAGCCCACCATAGCTGATGTTCATACATGCGCTTTAGGTTGGAGGGCTGCAGTCAGAAGGACAAGCCTTTCCCCTTCGTCTTTGAGCTCCCTTTGCCAGCGTCATAGTGTATGTGGTTTGACACCACCATGAAAATATTGCATCTGAACTGAGACTGCAGCTCTGAAGCCTCAGCAGAATAACTGTGATGAAGATTGAGACTTGTGAATGCTCTATGTGGTTTTGGACCACAGTGAGATACAGACACATGTTTTGCTTTTGCAGACATATAAAAAAAAGACCTTACTGGTTTTAGATCAAGCAAACAATGAATCAGTCTCAAAATCTTCATTACACAACCTTTTAATTTTTCTGATCGATGTGGTCAGACTGTTAACATGGGAGGGTCCCATATGTAGCTGGTTTGCCTATGTATGAAAAGTGGGCAATTTTATCACCACATGCTGATTGGTGACCTTTAATCATGTCAATTTACAAAGTATGTAAACTATAACCATCTGATGGAACATTAACTGGCAGCAGGCAAATGAAACACTTTAACAAAGTGTTTTACATTGATTAACTTAGCTATAAAATAAATAAAAAGTCTTCTCAAGGTCCACCAAGGTAAAAACATGAATCAAGGGAACCAAAGGATATACCCTCTAGCAAAGTCCAAATATTAACATATTTATCTTTTAATCTATCTTTGAAATTGTCTTTCCTAATTCACTGATACCAGAAACCTTAAACCCCTATGATATATTCACTCTTCCAGTTCTGCCTTCTTGAATATTCCCAGTTATTGAGCCTTAGAGAAAGTACACCACAGAAAAAGACTCTTCAATCCATTACGTCTTTGCCAACCATTGCACCTATCTGTACTAATCCCATTTATCACATTAGCTCAATAGCCTTCTATATCTTGATAATTCAAATGTTTCATTACTTAATCTTTGCCATGTGCCTTCAGCCAAGGAGCAATACCTCAAAAAGGCAGTATACATCATTAAGGACCGTGTTACCCGGGATATGCCCTCTTCTCATTACTACCATCAGGAAGGAAGTGCAGGACCCTGAAGGCACACACTCAGTGATTCAGGAACAGCTTCTTCCTCTCAGCCATCTGATTTCTAAATGG
Source organism: Mobula birostris (assembly GCF_030028105.1). Lineage (NCBI taxonomy): Eukaryota > Metazoa > Chordata > Chondrichthyes > Myliobatiformes > Myliobatidae > Mobula > Mobula birostris. The sequence goes on from NC_092373.1 coordinate 179,224,369, forward strand.
ACATTGAACCCATGAACACTACCTCACTACTTTTTTATTTCTATTTTGTACTACAAATTTAATTTAACTATTTAAGATATACATAGGATATTCATACTGTAATTCACAATTACTGTGTATTGAAATGTACTGCTGCCACAAAGTTAGCAAATTTCACGACATGTGCCGGTGATATTAAACCTGATTCTGATTTCTAGCATTCTCACCTTTAACCTCAGCGATAGGAGCCAAAGCGCGAGGTAGGGGTTTCTTTCTCTGACTGAATGTCTGTAACCAGTGACGTGTCTTGGGAATCAGTGCTGAGACCTTTCCTGTTTGCAATATAAAAAAATGACTTTGAAGAGAATATTTGCGGTGATGAAGATTGGAGTTGTAGATAGTGATGATGGCTGCCAAAGAGGGACATAAATCAGCTGGGAAGTTGGGTGGAATGGTGCCAGATGATATTCAATACAGACTGGTGTGACATAATGTATTTGTTTTTTTGATAAGGGTCTAAGCTATACAATAAACAACGAGGGACCTTAGAAGTGTTGATGTACAGTTGGAAGACTTTGGGGTACAAATTCATAGCTGCATGAAAACGGATGGGGTAGTGATGAAGGCTTCCTTTCATTGGCAGGATATTGAGTATAAGAGTAGGGACATCATGTAGGGCATTGATTAGGCCATAATTGGAATAGTTTGTGCCATTTTGGGCAACATATGATAGAAAGGAGTGGGTGTTAAAGAGACTGCAGAAGAGATTTACCAGGATGTTGCCTGGAATGGAGAGCTTTAGCTACAGAGTGAAATAGGATAGGCTGGGATTGTTCTCATTGGAATATGGGAGGATGGGAGGTGACTGAAGAAGGGTCTTTGCCCAAAATGTCAACTGTTTACTCTTTTTCATAGGTGCTGCTTGACCTGCTGCGTTCCTCCAGAACCTTGTATGGGTTGCTTGGGATATGGAACAAGTTGCCAGAGGAGTGATCGAGGCAGGTAAAATCACAGCATTTACGTGCAGTGATAGAAAAGAAATTGGGGAATATAGAGACGGCAAGTGAAATGGTTTGTTTCTGTGCTGTATGTGACTATCTATGACTCTCCTTTTCAAGGCTCATTATTAATTTTTGTGATGTTGCCTCCTGAATAATGAAGACAATGAGAGCATTTGCACCTTCACCAGCCTCATTTCAGCCCCCTGAATGGAAATCAGGATTTGGGCTTGAAACACTTGGGATCTGCATGCCGGGAAATTTTTTTCCTGCATGATGTAATTTATCTATTGATTTTCCAGCCCCTCCCCCTTCAATTTCAACCCATTGAACTTCACACCAATTCTTGGCTTTCTGATGCCAATATGGATATCTCAGATAAAATTCAGAAGGGCACTGTGATTCACACAGTTTAAAACCATTGTGGTAAAACCAAGGAACTGCATTTCAACTCTTGATGATGAAACATTAAGATAAAATGAAACGGCTCTGGTCATTTCTCATTCACCTTTGCTAAGAGGTTATACCACTCTATTCCCACTAGAAATTTCCATCGCATGACCCTGACTTCAAGAAGATCCTGTTTGTATTTCAGTGCACTACAGAGGCACGTCACGGTTACTCGCCCGATGAAGGAGTTCAGACTCCATCATTGTTTTATACACTGTGGCATGGCCAACAGTTTGGCCTTTTTGAATAGAAGACAGTTAATGTCACCCTGAGTCTTGATGAATGGTTTCGGCCTGAAAATTTGACTGTTCATTCCTTTCCATAGATGCTGCCTGAGTTCCTCCAGAATTTTCTGTGTGTGTTACTCTGGAATTCCACCATCTGCAGAAACTCTTGTTTTTTTTTAAATATGACACCTTGATGACCTTTGTCAGAGGAACTTAATTTTCCTAGCCTACCACCTCAACTCTGATATCCAAAGGGTCCTCTTTTTGCTCCCTCTCTGCATTAAATGCCATCTAAATATAAACTTTTACCTCAGGAGAGAAGCTCAGACTTGCATCCTGTTTTCTCAAAGTTGTACACATCAACCAACCTGCAACCTATATTGTCAGTAACCGTCCTGGAACTGGAAAATAGGAGCAAGAGAAGGCCACCAGGCCTCTTGAGCCTGTTCTGCCAATCTATGTAATTATTACTGATCTGTCTTGGTATCAAATTCTCCTCTGTGGCAGTTCCCCACAATCCTCAATATCTCAATCTTTCAATTATTTACCTACATGCACCTTAAATACATCTAATGATCCAGTCTTCGCAACATCACTGAGGTACAAAATTCTAGCAATCTGTCTTCTCCCATTTTTAACTTGTACTATGTCCCCACAAATGAAAAGATCTCAACATCTCCCCTCTCAAGATCTTATATCTCAATAACGCTTCCTCTATTTGCCTTTTATAATTGCAACAATTATACCAGTGCCAAAGAAGAAGAATATGGGCTGCCTTAATAACTATCGCCTGGTAGCACTCACATCTACAGTGATGAAATGCTTTGAGAGGTTAGTTATGTCTAGACTGAACTCCTGCCTCAGTGAGGACCTGGACCCATTGCAATTTGCCTATCACCACAATAGGTCAACAGCAGACACAATCTCAATGGCTCTCCACACGGCTTTAGACCAGCTAGACAACACAAACACCTATGTCAGGATGCTGTTCATTGACTATAGCTCAGCATTTAATACCATCATTCCCACAATCCTGATTGAGAAGTTGCAGAACTTGGGCCTCTGTACTTCACTCTGCAATTGGATCCTTGACTTCCTAACCAGAAGACCACAGTCTGTGACGATTGGTGATAACATATCCCCCTCGCTGACAATCAACACTGGTGCATCTCAGGGGTGTGTGCTTAGCCCACTGCTCTACCCTTTGTATACACATGACTGTGTGGCTGAGCATAGCTCAAATACCATCTACAAATTTGCTGACAGTACAACCATTGTTGGTAGAATCTCAGATGGTGACGAGAGGGCATACAGGAGTGAGATATGCCAACTAGCGGAATGGTGCTGCCTGGAACTCAACGTCAGTAAGACGAAAGAGCTGATTGTGGACTTCAGGAAGGGTAAGATGAAGGAACACATACCAATCCTCATAGAGAGATCAGAAGTGGAGAGAGTGAGCAGCTTCAGGTTCCTCGGTGTTAAGATCTCTGAGGATCTAACCTGATCCCAACATATCGATGTGGCCATAAAGAAGGCAAAACAGCTGCTAAACTTTATTAGGAGTCTGAAGAGATTTGGCATGTCAACAAATACACTCAAAAACTTCTATAGTTGTACCGTGGAGAGCATTCTGACAGGCTGCATCACTGTCTGGCATGAAGGGGCTACTGCACAGGATCGAAAGAAGCTGCAGAAGGTTGTAAATCTAGTCAACTCCATCTTGGGCACTAGCCTACAAAGTACCCAGGGTATCTTTAGGAAGCGGTGTCTCAGAAAGGCAGCGTCCATTATCAAGGAACTCCAGCACCCAGGGCATGCCCTTTTCTCACCGTTACCATCAGGTAGGAGGTACAGAAGCCTGAAGGCACACACTCAATGATTTAGGAACAGTTTCTTCCCGCTCTGCCATTCGATTCCTAAATGGACGTTGAAGCTTTGGGCACTACCTCACTTTTTAAAATATACAGTATTTCTCTTTTTGCACCTTTTAAAAAATCTATTCAATACACGTAATTTATTTACTTGTTTATTTATCATGTTTTTATTTTATTTATTATTATTTTTTTCTCTCTCTCTGCTAGATTATGTATTGCATTGAACTGCTGCTGCTAAGTGAACAAATTTCACGTCACATGCCAGTGATAATAAACCTGATTCTGATTCTGCCTAATCTCCAAAGAATGCGGAAGCAACTAGTTCTCCTTTTCTTGATAAAATTAACCTGGAGAATTTGTTTTGGATTGCCTTTATTACTACTATATCCTTTTTTTGGGTAAGAGGACCAAAACTGTGTCCAGTTCTCCCCGTAACATCCTGTATAGTTACAATAGACTGGAACATGGTAATATGCTAAGAAAATTGATTAAGGAGCTCTATAATGAAATTGAAAGGGAAGAGCAAGTAAGAGATTAAACAAAATTGAAATCCTGTCCTGATGGAGGGTCTTGGCCCGAAATGTCGATTGTTTATTCCTCTGCATAGATGCTGCCTGACCTACTGGGTTCCTCCAGGATTCTGTGTGTGTGTTGCTCTGGAAATGTTGTTTGAAGTATGGCAGCTGAACTATTCTGTCTATGGGACTTTATCATGATGTGGCTAACTGATTAATGGATAACATTGATATATGGCTACACTGGCATGCATTTGCAGCAACTACTGTACAACTGTTGAGCAATGAAGTACAATGTTTTCTGAGAAAGTCTAAAGACAGAACACGTCCTTTAATGGGAAATGACCATGCCCCACAACATTTCACTTCCAGTGATTACACTATGTGAGCTCATCTGAAGGTAGCATTATTTGGTGATTGCCCTATTAATTTCTTTTTTGTGTTTGTGTGAGATAAGCATTAGTGTAAGAAGATGACATAATAGGTTCATGAGAGGTGGTGGGTTTGTAACCTGAGAGTTTGTGCAGTTTCAATATCATACAGTGAACGGAAAAAGGATTTGGCCTTTCATATTTGTGCTTGCTCATTGAGTTACTTAGTTGAGACCACCTTCTCGTTTGTACCCTACGGTCTTGCAAAACATTTCATTTTCAAGAAAACATACAATTTGCTTCAAACGTTATTACAGAATCTGCTTCAGGCAGGGTATCCTTGATCATAACAACATTCGATTTGCCTTCCTTCTGTTTCTTTTGCCAATTATGTTAAATGATCTCATTAGAAGCTGTGCCAACTCATGAGGAGCAACAGATGGGGGAAAGGGGTGGAAGCATGAAATATACTTGCAGCTTTTTATGTATCAATCCAAGGAAAGGCTTAGGGGAGTTCTGCCCAAAACAGGCAGCTACTGTATCTTGGCTGCATCACCTCAAGCAACCTTTATTTTGTTAGAGCCATTTTAGAATCAGGCTCGTATATTTTGGTCATTGGTGGTGACATGAAGGCCATTTCAATAGTAGTTTTCCTTTGTTTCAGTCATTCTTCTATTCAGGGTTTCATGGGACTTTTTTGTCAATTGGGCTTCTTCTATTCCCTCTCCTGGTCTTAAACACAAGAGATTCTGCATATAACACCAGAGAAATGCCTGGCCTGCTTCAGTGTCCCTCTCTTTGCATTTGGGCCATATCTGAATGCTCTGACATTCTTGGAGTCCTCTCTAATCTCAGCATACCCTTTGTTAGATAAGGGGCCCAAAACTGATCACAATACTCCAAGTGAGGCCTTATAAATTGCATTCTTGCTTTTATATTCTAGTCCTCTTGAAATAATTGCTAACATTGCATTTGGCTTCCTCATCACCGACTCAATCCTGTATGTGAAGCCCAAAGTCCCTTTGCACTTTGGAGTTTTTAATTTTCTGCCCAGTTAGAAATTAGTCTATACTTTTGTTCCTCCTACCAAAGTGCATGACCATACACTTTCTGACACTGTATTCTACCTGCCACTCCTTTGCCCATTCTCCTAATATAAGTACAACTGAAGCCTCTCTGCTTCCTCAACACTATCTGCCCCTTTACCAGTCTTCAGATCATGCACAATCTTGGCCTCAAAGCCATCAATTCCATCAACCAAATCATAGATATATAACGTATGAAGAAGCAATCCCAACTCTGACCCCTGTGGAACACCATTAGTAACCAGCAGCAAACCAAAAAAGGCTCCCTTTATTCCCACTCTCTGCCTCCTGCCTATCAGCCAATCCTCTGTCCATGCTAGTGTCTTTCCTGCAATACCATGGGCTCTTATATTTTTAAGCTGCCTCATGTGTGACACACTGTCAATGGCCTTCTGAAAACTGAAGTACACAACATCCACCAATTCTCCTTTGTCTATCCTGCTTGTTATTTCCTCAAAGAATTCCAAAAGATTTGTCAGGCATGATTTTTCCCTTAAGGAAACTTGCGGACTCTGACCTTTTTCATCATGTGCCTCTAAGTACCCTGAGACCTCATCCTTAATAATCAACTCCAACATCTTCCCACCCACTGAGGTCAGACTAATTGGCCTTTAATTTCCTTTTAATTTCCTTTCTTCTGCCTCCCTCTCTTCTTGAAGTGTGCAGTGACAGTCATCCAATTTTCCAGTCCTCCAGAACCAAGACAGAATATAGTGATTCTTGAAAAATCATTACTAACACTTTCAGAATCTCTTCAGTTATCTCTAGTAGAACCCTGGGGTGTAGTCCATCTGGTACGGTGACTTATCTATCTTTAGATCTTTCAGCTTTCCAAGCACCTTCTCCCCAGTAATAGCAATTGCACTCACTTATGCCCCCTGACACTTTTGAACTCTTGGCATACTGCTAGTGTCTTCCACAGTGAAGAGCAATCCAAAGTACTTATTCAGATTGTCTGCCATTTCCTTGACCTCCATAACTACCTCTCCAGTGTTGTTTTCCAGTGGCCCGATATCTATGCTCGTGTCTCTTCCACACTTTGTATATCTGAAAAATCCTTTAGTATCCTCCTTGATATCATTGGCGAGCTTGCCTTCATGGTTTTTTCAACTTTCCCTGTGTGGCTTTTTTAGTTGCCTTTTGTTGGTTTACAAAAGCTCCCCAATTCTTTAACTTTCCAATCAACATTGGCCAGCTTCTCTCCCATGTCTCTATAATTCTGATATAATACATGTTTCTATAATAATGATACATCTGACTTTAGCTTCTGCCTCTCAAATTACAGGGTGAAGTCAATAATACAATGGTCACTGTCTCCTAATGGTTACTTTACCTTAAGCTCCCTAATTAAGACCGCTTCTTACACAACACTCAATCCAGAATTGCCTTTTCCATAGTGGGCAGAACCACAAGCTGCTCTAAATATCCATCTCATAGGAATTCTATAAGTTCTCTCTATTGGAATCCTGCACCCATCTAATTGTCCCAAATTACTGCATATTGATATCCCCATGACCATCATAATATTGGCCTTTTGACATGTGTTTTCTATGTCCCATTGTAATTTGTAGCTCACATCCTGGCTCCTATTTGGAGGCCTGTATATAACTCCAGGGCTGGATTAAGCTAGTGCGGGGCCTGTAGCATATGTTATAAAGGGGCCCTAAATTTTAAAAATGCACATAAGTATTAAAACATAAATTATTTACTTGCATAGTAAATTAATTCAATTTTTTCATTTGCTATACAGCCAGATAATATGACAAATATCTAACACTTCAGTAATAGTATTACTGACATGTAGGTATCAATTTCAAATGTTATAAGTAACAAAACTACAATTTAAAAGTTAGATATTCTAGATTTAGCATGAACAAATTTGTTGATGATACTGGAAATGTCCATTTCATGCAGAAGTTCATGTACAATGCTCATTAGAGTGAGATTGTTCAATCTGTTTTGACCCATGGTGCTCCTTAGTTCATTTTTAATCCTATTCAGTTTTGAAAATGAGCGTTCTCCTCTCCAATTGGTAAGCATGAGTGACAAATAGATGCACAAGGCATTTTCTACATTTGGAAAACATGACTCCAAAGAATTGTCAGTTATCAAACGGTACAACTGTAACTCTACAAGGTCTTCTTTGGCGCCAATATGAGAAGCAAGATCAGTTTTCAACAGTTCAGTAAACTGCACAAATTCTTCATTAAGACTTTCTTCCACATCTTCTGGATATGATTTAATAAGATTTGATGACCTCTTTACAATCTCTTCAGGTGTAAATGACTGTAACTGATGAAGGAATCCAAAACCACCATCCACCTTTAGATAAGCTTTCTGCCTTTTTGACAGGGCAGAAAGCAAGCTGTCAATAATGGCAAGAAATGTTTGGCTTTTAAACTTCTGAGAAGGCGTTTGAGATTCAACAAGTGGATCAAGAGTGCTGGAACCACTGAAATCATCATTCGCGTGTTTTTGCTTGTGTTTTCTTCGAGTTTGCTGTTGATAATCTTCACACTTAGTTAGATCCTTGGCTTTTTGCTCAATGTTTGAAAAAGTAGACCGCATAGCTTGAATATATCCACTCAAGGATTCATAGAGTGCACAAGCTGTGTTCAAGTCTTGGCCAGAAGATTGCAAAGGAGCACTGGTCATTTGAAAACACTGTAATACTTGATCCCACAATATGACCATTATTCCTGTCTCCAACTTCATCATGGTTGAAGGTCGTCCATGAGTCTGTTGTTGACACTCTGTCTTCTGATCATTGTTATTTGAAATGTCATCTAAGACTTGTTTTATTGCAGAAAAGCTGTGTAAAAGTGCTTTTGTTGCATCTGCACGAGCTGACCACCTGGTATCTGACATTCTTTTCACAATGGGCAAATGAGCACCACCATCAGATAATGCAGCAGAAAGGAGATCCCACCGAAATGTAGAAGCAGAAAAAAATGTGTAGAGACTTTCTACAAATTGAAAGAAAATTAATGCTTCTTGATAACTTTCAGCAGCACATTTTCCAACGGAATTTAATGAATGTGCAAAATATGGAATGTAATCTGCAAACTCATTCAGCTCTTTAATTCGTGCTTGTAAGCCACAATACTTGCCACTCATGTTGCTGCCATTGTCATAACTTTGACCATGGCAGTCTTTTATATCAATGTCATTTTCCTTTAAAAAGTCAAGTAAACTTTGAGTGAGCTGTTCAGCACTATGACCTTCCATATCCAAAATCTTCACAAATCTTTCAACTGGTCCAGATGGCAAAACATAGCGCACAGTCAAAGTCAGCTGGTCCACATTAGAAACATCTGGAGTAGAATCCAATGAAACAGAATAATACTTCACTTCACTGACAAGGTGATCCAGTATGCTGGATCCAATCAGATTGATGAATTCCTCACATGTTGTTTTAGATAGGTATGATTTATGTCCCCTTCCTTGGTTTGCATGAGCATTTCTACCACGACACGGCAAGGAGCCAACACACGTCTGCACACACATACTGCACCATGCAGCATGCAGCTCTCTCGACATGAAAACAACAGCATTGCCAGATTGTTGTCGTTGTGGCGTGGATGAAATCACAGAGCGTTGCATTACCGGTAGGTACAAGGCAGTTTCTTTATTTGACAAAATAAGGTTACAGCAGGCAGAGACCCCTGGCAGAACAGGTCTAACTGCCTTGTGATTGATGCTCGATATTTATTTGCTGAACACAAAAGACAGTTCGTTGTTACAAGTATAGACAATTCTTTGAAGTTTTCACATCTTTTGATTAAATTCATTCTACCGGCGCCAGTGTGCCTAAGCTGGCATTCATGGCCTTTAGGAATGCAAGTTAAAATCCGTAATACATTATTTGGTATGTCACGTGCTAACATAGAGGACAATTCATATTCAAAAAGCTTAGATATGGTGTCTTCGCAAGCACCTGTAAACTTAACATTCTTGTCTCAGAGGTGCCGTGCCAGAGATGCATTGTTACAAATGAAACTGGGTTCATAGCTTTTAGGAAATGCCTTGTTATGGACTCAATCCACAGTACTTTGTCAAAGAGCAGAAGGCTGATGGCTGAAGTCATTTATTGAAGGGTAAATGAATCGTCTACCCAAAACTCACTCTAACAGTCGGGAGAATACGGTGAGAAAATGCCGATTTCACCAGACTGCAGTTTGCAAGCAGTTAGTGAGGGCGGGGCCTGTAGCATATGCTACTTTTGCTACTAGGTTAATCTGGGCCTGTATAACTCCTAACAGGGTATCTTTTACCTTTGCAGTTTCTTAACTCTTAACCACAAGGATTCTACATCTTTTGATCCTATGTCACCTCTTTCTAAGGATTTGTTTTCATTTTTTACCAACAGTTTCACATCACCCCTCTGCCTACCAGCCTAAAAACAAAACCTATCCTTGGATGTCAAGCTCTCAACTATAATCTTCTTTCACTCATGACTCAGTGATGCCCACAATGTCATATTTGGAGTTTGTGCACTTTCCCCGTGTCCACGTGAGTTTCCTCCGGGTGGTCTGGTTTCCTCCCATGGTATTAAGACATATCAGTTGGAAGGTTAATTGATCATTGTAAATTTCCCTGTGATCAGGCTAGGATTAAAATCATGAATTGCTGGGTAGCATGCTCAAAGGGCCAGAAGGGTCTATTCCACGCTGTATCGCAATAAAAATAATAAATAAAATAAAATCTGAAACCCTCCCCCCTGCATCAGTTCCTCAGCCATGCATTCACCCACCAAATGATCCTATTCTTACCCTCACTGGTGTGTGGCACAGGCAGCAATCCCGAGATTACTACCCTGGAGGTCCTGCTTTTTAGCTTTCTATCTAACTCCCTAAATTCTTTCTTTAGGACCTCCTCCCTTTTCCTGCTATGTCAATAATGCCAATATGAAGGAAGACTTCTGGCTGCTCAGCCTCTCCCTTTAGAATGCTTTGGACCCGATCTGAGACATCCCTGACCCTGGTACCTGGGAGGCAACATACTCTTTGGGTGTCTCTTTCATGTCCACAGAATCGCATGTCTATTCCTCTAATTATGGGATCTCCTGTCATTACTGGAACCTTCTTATCCCCCAGTCCCTTCTAAGTCACTACGCCACACTCAGTGCCAGAAACCCGGTCACTGTGGATCCCACCAGTAGGTTCACAGCCCCCAACAGTGTCCAGAACAGTACGCATATTATTGAGAGGTACGGCCACTGGAGTACTTAGCACTGGCTGCCGATTTCTTTTCCTTCTCCTGACAGTCACCCAGGTACCTGCCTCCTGGAACTTTGGTGTGACTACCTCACTCACTGTAGCTCCTATCTATCACCTCCTCAATTTCCCTTTGAGCAGAAGGTCATTGATCTGCAGCTCCAGTTCCTTAAAATGTTCTCTGAAGATGTGCGGCTCAGTCCATCTGGTGCAGATGTGGTTATCCAGGAGGCTGGAGATCTCCCAGAACTCCCTCATCTCACACAAAGAACACAACACAGCCCCTGGAGCCATTCTTACTGCACGAACTATGCACTAACAGAAGAAGAATGAAGAAGAACTTACCTCACCCAAGCCTGTTGAGCAAAGTCTCTCCGCTCTAACACTGGTCCACTCACACAATTGGCACTCTGCTTGTCTGTACCTTATTTTTATTTGCCCTTGCTAATGAATCACATTTTGATTGTGCCACCGGAAAAAGCAGAAAGTCTGTGAAAGCTTCCTTTTAAATCTCTTTCCCTGATCAGTGTGTAGCCTCCTCTGCTGATTTGATTGGGCTGCCAGAGAAAATGCTGACAATTCAGAGTAACATATACAAAATGGAGGAAGAACTCAGCAGGTCAGGAAGCATCCATGGAAAAGAATAAACAGTCGACATTTCTGGCTGAGAGACTCTCCTCTCCTCACCTATAGGTTTCTCACTAGTGGAACATCAGAAATAGAAGTTGGAACAGGTTTGTTTTCTCTCTCATGCCAACTCTGCCATTCAATAAGATATTGACTAATGTTTTACCCCAGCGCTGCTTTCCTGTATCAGCTCCAAAAAATCTGCAGAATAAGAAGAAGTGTTTAGACATCTGTATTTTTAGAAAGAAGAGTGAAACCTGGGCAGTTGTCAGGCAGTCTGAACCACTCAAGAACTGTTACCTGTCCATCTGTTGGTGTAATCATAATCAGAATAATCAAAGGTATAATCATCTGTGATCCAAGCAACATCTTGTCCAGATAGATGATTCGTGTGTGAGTAGACTTCCTGGACTAAATAATAACATTCAACCCAATGGAACATCTACTTTTGAATGCCAGATTAAGCAGCTGGCTTGTCTCTTTATTTAAGTCTCTCCCACCTTTGCCATCCTTAAGTTACCTAATGAGCAGAGATCCATTCATGAAACAGACTTCTGGTCATTGTGGAAGTAGTTCAGGTAAGATGAGTTAGAATGGACCATCTGGGTCTCTCCCCTCAGTCTGTATGGTGAACTCAATCCATGCTAAGTAACAACCGTGCACTGTAAAATCATTATTGTTTGCCTGTGGTGTGAAGAGGCATGATCTTTGGGGCAGCACAGTACTATAGTAGTTATCACATTGCTTTACAGTACCAGCACCCCAGGTTCATTCCCTGCTGCTGTCTGTAAGGAGCTTGTACGTTCTCCCCGTGACCACGTGGGTTCCTTCATGAGCTTTGGCTTCCTGCCACATTCCAAAGATGTGCAGGTTAGTATGGGTGCAATTAGGCGACATGAGCTGGTTCGGCTGGGAGGGCCTGTCATCGTGCTATATCTCAAAATAATAATAAAAAAGATCCTCCACAGTAATAATCTTCCTTCAACCTCTTTGAAGACACAAGATGCAACTAGGTGATGCATATTGCCATAGTTTGAATCCAGAAAATAACCAGTTTAAAAATAAATCAATGTTTTGTTGATGCAGGCTCTGGAATAATTTGACAATGCTGCTATGGAAATTTTGCCAAGCAGTTGTGGAATTTAGTCTAGCGTTGAACAGGAATCTAGAAAATCAATGGTTTTTATGCATAGAAAATGGCTGGAGACTGTCTGCCACTGTGCCCAGACACTGCATACAGGCAAACAGCCACTCTTCATCCTGATGACAAGGTCAGTCAGTGGTTTATAGATCAGTCAATGAATAACGAATTATCTGAAATTCCCTGCCCCGCAGAGCGGTGGAAGTCAGATCATTCGATAAGGTAGAATATAGATAAATATTTGAAAGATGCAGAAATTGAGGCTTATGAGAAAGGGAACAAAACAGAAAATGTGGTATAGATCAGACATGATCGCAGTGAAACAAACAACCAGACATTATTAAAGAGTTCGGTCTTGAGGGGCCTAGTGGCCTATTCCTGCTTCTATTTTTCTTCTATCCCACTCTGCCACCAGATTGCATGACCCTACAATGTAGTTAAATACTGAAAAACTGCTGGTCTATAATGAATACCTATGTCTAAGTACAAAAGACACTTTGGGATCCGTCTACAAGCCAACAAGAGAGGTAGCAAATGTGCGAACTGGAAGAATGGAACTGGGATGTTTGAGGGAGGTGCGGGAGAGATGGTTATTAGGGTCAGTCTGCTATTTTTTTTAAGTTTGAATGTCATTTGAAAGGAAAGGGTGACAGCTTTGTCCCCCATGTCAGTGCAATTGGTTATGAAATAGCTGGAGTGTTTTGGTGAGAAAAACTTACATAAAGGATGTCAGGGCTAAAACAGCAGCTTTGTAATTATACATGAATTACAGCACAGTTTGGAAAACATGTGAGTTATTTGATAAAAGTGTGAAACCACTGTGTGTTTTATAAGACAAACTTCTTGTTATTAGGATAAAGAATGCAACATTTTCATACTGGACCTACACTTCTTTCTCTACCTTTGATTCTATTGAACCGATGCTGTTGTTATGGCAACAGATTAGCCTGTTGCCTACCATCCTGTTGAGAAGGCTTTCCAGAGTATCTGGTGCAGGGCAAGAAATAAAGGAAATAATGGAAGCCCTCCCAGGCTGAATATCCCAGGGGAAGGGAAAGGGCAGAGAAGAGAGCCAAATGGGAGCCTTCTGATACATTGGTTGATGCCTGGGAGGAATGAAAGAGTCAGGCCCATGTCACGCTATCTATAAAGCATCCCCTTCTCACTCTGCCTCCATATCAACTTGTGTAAATGAGGGAAGAGCTAATACAATTGGGCTGATACTAAACAAGGAATTGTGTCATTTATTTACAATGATCAAAGCAGAGTTTGCTTTGAGTGAGTAAGAGGCACATGATGTTATGGTGCTGCTTCGTACAATTCCACAATTCTTTCATTAACAATTGCAAGAAAGCATGTTTTTGTACATCTGCATGGAACAAACAATCAGACATTATTAAAGAGTTCAGTCTTTTGGAAGAGAATTTTAATCATGTTCCCAGTACTGAACATGCTGTGTCCCATCATGTGTGAGGTCCCATAGTCTCTAACAGGATGTTTACGATATAACCAATTGAAAAAAAATCACTGGTTTAGTGTTTATCATCCAAGTGACATTTTTGCTTTGCAGTTATTTTCATCTTCACTGCACAGATATGTCTAATCTAATATTGCAAAAGAGAATTGTTCTGGCCTTTGGGAGCCTCCTTTAACGAAAGAAGCATACTGCAGATTTACAGCTGTGATCATCTCTTTTTTTCTATAAGCAAGATGATTGTGGAGAACTTGAAATCGATCATTTAATACCACTGTGTATCATTTGCAGTATTGAGAACAATCTTTCACACAGTTCTGTTTCCCTTTAAGTGATATGTTTCCAAGAGTGAATCACTAGATGGTGAAAATCAGAATTGTCTTTAAAGACACATCTTTCTTTCGTATGGTGCCTTGTCACTGCCCTAACAACTGTACAACCGTGTTTCAAGTACAATGAATCACATTGAAATGCAGTGTTTCAGGCGACTGTGGAAGCCATTTTGCAAACTCAAAATCCCACACAGTGCAATTAAATGAAAATCAAGTTTTTCTGGTTCTTTTTATTTTGCAAGTTGTGGTTCAGGGAGGATTGTAGGCCTGAGAAAATTTGCTATTCATCAGTGTCAGGAGTGGCCCAGTTTGTAATGACCATAAGATCATAAGATATAGGAACAGAATTAGGCCATTTGGCCCATTGAGTCTGCTCCACCATTTCATTGTGGCTGATCCATTTTTCCTCTCAGCCCCAATCTCCTGCCTTCTCTCTTTATCCCTTCATGCCTTAACCAATCAAGAATTTATCAGTCTTTGCCTTAAATGTACATACAGATTTGGCCTCCAGAGCTGCCTGTAGCAAAGAATTCCACAGATTCACCACTTGCTGGTCAAAGAAATTCCTTCTCATTTCCATTGTAAAATAATGCTCCTCTATTCTGAGTCTGTGACCTCTGGTTTTAGACTCTCCCACCATCGGAAACATCCTCTTCTCATCCACTCTATCAAGACCTTTCACCATTTGACAGGATTCAATGAGGTCACCCTCATTCCTCCGAATTCTAGTGAATACAAGCCCAGAACCATCAAATGTTCTTCATATGACAAGCTGTTCAAACCTGGAGTAATTTTGGTGAACCTCCTTTGAATCCCCTTTAGTTTCAACATATTTTTTCTAAGATAAGGAGACCAAACGTGCTCACAATATTCCAAGTGAGGCCTCACCAGTGCTTTATAAAGTCTCCATATTACATACTTGTTTTTACATTTGAGTCCTCTTCAAATGAATGCTAACATTGCATTTGCCTTCCTCACCACAGACTCAACCTACAAATTGACCTTTAGGGAATCCTGCACAAGGACTCCCAAGTCCCTTTGCCCCTCAGTTTTTTGTATTTTCTCTCCATTTAGAAAATAGTCAACCCTTTCATTTCTTCTATCGGAATTCATGACCATACACTTCACAATGCTGTTTTCCATCTGCCACTTCATTGCCCATTTTCTTAATCTATTTGTCCTTCTGTAATCTCTGTATTTCCTCAAAGCTACCCGTCCCTCCGCCTACCTTCATATCATCCGCAATTTTTTCAACAAAGCCATCAATTCCATCATCCAAATCATTGACATATAATGCAAAAAGAAGTGGTTACCACACTGAGCCCTGTGAACAACACTAGTCACCGGCAGCCAGCCAGAAAATGCTTCCTTTATTCCCAATCTTTGCCTCCTGCCAGTCAGCCTCTGCTTTATCCACACTGGAATCTTTCCTGCAATACCATGGGCTTATATCTTGTTAAGCAGCCTCATGTGTGGCACCTTGTCAAAGGCCTTCTGAAAATCCAAGTAGACGAAATCAACCAATTCTTCTTTGTCTATCCTGCTTATTATTTTTTCAAAGAATTCCAACAGATTTAGAAATATAGAAACATAGAAAACCTACAGCATAATACAGACACTTTGGCCCACAATGCTGTGCCGAACATGTACGTACTTTAGAAATTACCAAGGATTACCCATAGCCCTCTATTTTTCTAAGCTCCATGTACCTATCTAGGAGTCTTTTAAAAGATGCTATCATATCTGCCTCCACCACCATTGCCGGCAGTCCATTCCATGCACTCCCTGCGTAAAAAAACTTACCCCTGGTATCTCCTCTGTACCTACTTCCAAGCACCTTAAAACTGTGCCCTTTCGTGTTAGCCATTTCAGCCCTGAGAAAAAGCCTCTAACTATACACACAATCAATACGTCTCATCATCTTTACACCTCTATCAGATCACCTCTCATCCTCCGCCGCTCTGAGGAGAAAAGGCTGAGTTCACTCAACCTATTCTCATAAGGCATGCTCCCCAATCCAGGCAACATCCTTGTAAATCTCCTCTGCAATAGTTTCCACATCCTTCCTGTAGTGAGGTGACCAGAACTGAGTGCAGTACTCCAAGTGGGGTCTGACCAGGGTCATATACAGCTGTAACATTACCTCTCGGTTCTTAAACTCAATCCCGCGGTTGATAAAGGCCAATACACTGTATGCCTTCTTAACCACAGAGTCAACCTGCGCAGCAGCCTTGAATGTCCTATGGACTGGGACCCCAAGATCCCTTTGATCCTCCACGCTGCCAAGAGTCTTACCATTAATACCATACAGTATTCTGCCATCATATTTGACCTCCCAAAATGAACCACCTCACACTTATCTGGGTTGAACTCCATCTGTGACTACTCAGCCCAGTTTTGCATCCTATTGATGTCCTGCTGTAACCTCTGACAGCCCTCCACACTATCCACAACACCCCCAATCTTTGTGTCATCAGCACATTTACTAACCCATCCCTCCACTTCCTCATCCAGGTCATTTATAAAAACCACAAAGAGTAGGGGACCCAGAACAGATCCCTGAGGCACACCACTGGTCACCGACTTCCATGCAGAATATGACCCGTCTACAACCACTCTTTGCCTTCTGTGGGTAAGCCAGTTCTGGAGCCACAAAGCAGTATCCACTTGGATCCCACGCCTCCTTACTTTCTCAATAAGCCTTGCTTGGGGTACCTTATCAAATGCCTTGCTGAAATTCATATACACTACATCTACTCCTCCACCTTCATCAATGTGTTTAGTCATATCCTTCAATCAGGCTCGTAAGGCACAACCTGCCTTTGACAAAGCCATACTGACTATTCCTAATCACATTATTCCTCTTCAAATGTTCTTAAATCCTGCCTCTCAGGATCTTTTCCATCAACTTACCAACCACTGAAGTAAGACTCACTGGTTTATAATTTCCTGGGCTATCTCTACTCCCTTTCTTGAATAAGGGAAAAACATCTGCAACTTGCCAATCCTCCGGAACTTCTCCCATCCCCATTGATGATGCAAAGATCATTGCCAGAGGCTCAGCAATCTCCTCCCTCACCTCCCACAGTAGCCTAGGGTACATCTCATCCGGTCCCGGTGACTTAGCCAATTTGATGCTTTCCAAAATCTCCAACACATCCTCTTTCTTAATGTCTATATGCGCAAGCTTTTCAGTCCGCTGTAAGTCATCCCTACAATCACCAAGATCCTTTTCCGTAGTGAATACTGAAGCAAAGTATTCATTAAGTACCTCTGCTACCTCCTCCGGTTCCATACACACTTTTCCACAGTCACACTTGATTGGTCCTATTCTCTCACGTCTTATCCTCTTGCTCTTCATGTACTTGTAGAATACCTTAGAGTTTTCCTTAATCCTGCTCGCCAAGGCCTTCTCATGGCCCTTCTGATTCTCCGAATTTCATTCTTAAGCTCCTTCCTGCTAGCCTTATAATCTTCTAGATCTCGATCATGACCTAGTTTTTTGAACCTTTCTTAAGCTTTTCTTTTCTCCTTTACTAGGTTTTTAACAGCCTTTGTATACCTTGGTTCCTGTACCCTACCATCCTTTCCCTGTCTCTTTGAGATGTACCTATGCAGAATGCCACACAAATATCCCCTTGAGGAAACCATGTTAACTACAGCCTATCTTATCATGTGCTCCCAAGTACCCTGAGACCTCATCCTTAATAATCAGCTCCAACATCTTCCCAACCACTGCTGTCAGACTAACTGGCCTATAGTTTACTTTTTTCTGCCTCTCTCCATTCTTGAAAAGTGGAGTGACATTTGCAATTTTCCAGTCTTCTGGAATCATTGCAGAATCCAGTGATTCTTGAAAGATCATTACTAATGCTTCCACAATCTCTTCCGCTGCCTCTTTCAGAACCCGGTGGTGTACTCCATCTGGTACAGATGACGTACCAGACCTTTCAATTTCCCAAGAACCTTTGCCCTAGTAATGGTAACTTCAGACACTTCATGACCCCTGATACCTGGAACTTCCATCATACTGCTAGTGTCTTCCACAGTGAAGACTGACGCAAAATACTTAATCAGTTCATCTGCCATTTCCTTGTCCCCCAATACTACTTCTCCAGCCTTGTTTTCCAACAGTCCGATATCTACTCTCACCTCACTTTTACACTTTATGTATCTGAAGAAATTTTTGTTGTCCTCTTTAATATCATTGGCTAGCTTACTTCTGTATTTCTTCTTTACCTTCCTAATGGCTTTTTTAGTTGCATTCTGTTGGTACTTGAAAGCTTCCTTATCCTCAAACTTCCCACGAATATTTGCCCTCTCTTTAGCGTTTATGCTGGCTTTGAATTAACTTGTTAGACATCGACGTGTCATCTTGTCTTTAGAGTACTTCTTCATCTTTGATATATATATCTCCTGTGCCCTCTGAATTGCTTCCGGAAATTTCAACCTTATCATCCCTGCCAGTGTTCTTTTCCAATCAATTCTGGCCAGCTCCTCTCTCGTGCCTCTATAATTCCCTTTACTCCACTATAATACTGATACATCTGACTTTAGCTTCTCTTCTCAAAATTCAGGGTTAATTCGATCATATTATGATCACTTTCCCCCAAAGGGTTCTTTCACCTTAAGCTCTCTAATCAATTCGGGTTAATTGCACAACACCCAATCCAGAATAGCTGATCCCCTGGTGGGTTCAACTATGAACTGCTCTGAAAAGCCATCTTGTCGGCATGCTAGAAACTCCCCCTCCTGGAATCCAACACCAATCTGATTTTCCCAATCTACCTGCATATTGAAAACCCCTATGACTGTTGTAACATTGCCCTTTTGGCATGCATTTTCTATCCCCCGTTGTAATTTGTTGAGTTCATCCATACTACTGTTTGGGGGTCTGTATATAACTCCCATCAGGGTCTTTTTACCCTTTCAATTCCTTAGCTCTATCCACAATGATTCAACACCTTCTGACCCTATGCCACCCCTTTCTAGTAATTTGATTTCATTATTTACCAACAGAGCATCACCACCCCCTCTGCCTTCCTGCCTGACCTTTTGATTCAATGTGTGTCCTTGGGTATTAAACTCCTGGCTATAATCTTCTTTCAGCCATGATTCACTGATGCCTACAACATCATACCTGCCAATCTGCAAATGTGCTACAAGTTCATCTACCTTATTCCACATACAGTGCACATTCAAATTCACCCTTTTCGACTTTGTACCCCTTTTACATTGCAACTTATCCTATTGACTGCAATTTTGCCCTATCATCAGCCTCTCCTTGCTAGAAGTCTAACTACACATTGCCTCCATTTGTAAACCAATTACCTCATCTTCAGCACTTTCACTTCGGTTCCCATTCCCCTGCCGAATTAGTTTAAATCCACCTGAACAACTCTAGCCAAGGTGCTTGCAAGGATATTGGACCTCCTCGGGTTTAGGTGTAACCTGTCCCCTTTTTACAGGGCATACCTTCCCTAGAAGAAATCCCAATGATCCATCTGAATGCCTGCTCACTGCACCAGTTCCTCAGTCACACATTCACCTGCCAAATCATTCTATTCCTCTCTTCATTTGCACATGGCACAGGCAGCAATCCCAGACTTCCCACATCCACACAGAGTGCAAAATACTGCCCCTGAGCCATTCTCACTAATCTGCTATGCCCTATCAGTTGAAGAATGAACAAATAAAGACAAAGAGTAATTTGCATGACAATGTATCTCACCCAAATCTGATTTTGCCTAAACTTGATGAGCCAAAGCCAATCTAAACACTGGCACACTTCAAATGAATGGCCACTCTGTTTGCACTGGAATTATTCTTATTGGCCTTTTCTAATGAATCCCTCTGGCTGATTGGTTGCTCCTCAGCTCAGAGAAACTGCTGCGAATCTCTGCCTTTGAAATCTTGATTGCCCTCCTGATTAATAGGTAGCTCTTTTTACGTTGTCCTGACGTAGATTGTCCAAATGTTACTGCCTTTGGTAAGAGGATTGTAGGTTTGAAGTTGCACCACAGACATTTGAACAAAAAATTGTCTGATGATCCAATGCATTAGTTTTGGAGTGTTGTCCTGTCAAAGATCTTCTGCATAAGACCTGTTTCAATTGAGGTCTGTTTACCAGAATGATAAGAGTTAGCCCCAGTAGTCTGGCCAATGCCCATCCCTCAGTCAACACCCTCAAAGAAGTTTAAACACAGACATTTATGCCAATTGTGCAATGGTGTTTTAAATCCTTTTGACATTCATATTCATTCAACTCGTTAAAACTCTACTTCCACAGAAGAGGGCCACGGACTTCTTTTTCTTGGGCCCTTAGCTTTCAGTAGAGCATAGGCCACTGATGACCTCCCATCTCCATCATCCTCTGTTCTGAGCCAGTTTCTCGAGAGTGGACCAGTTGCGCCCCCATCGTCTAACTTCAGCCTCGATGTCTCTCCTCAATGTGTTCTTTGAACATCCTCGTTTTCCTCTTTCCTTGGGGCTTGGCTTCAAAAGTACTTAAGTTCTAGCAAATCACTTTGGGCTGTCCTGAAAGGGATGCAAAAGGCTCTTTCTCTTTTATTCTCCATTGCACTTACTGTGATTTTGAGCAGTCAGGAAGACCTGGTTAATGCCCCGCCTGAGAGCTAGTTAAAGATAATCAGCATCAAAGTTGCTGGTGAACGCAGCAGGCCAGGCAGCATCTCTAGGAAGAGGTACAGCCGACGTTTCAGGCTGAGACTCTTCGTCAGGCCGAGACCCTTGTCCTGACGAAGGGTCTCGGCTTGAAACGTCAACTGTACCTCTTCCTAGAGATGCTGCCTGGCCTGCTGCATTCACCAGCAACTTTGATGTGTGTTGCTTGAATTTCCAGCATCTGCAGAATTCCTGTTGGTAAAGATAATCGGTGCATTATTCCAACAATACTCACCGAAACTCCACCCAGTCTGATGACAATCTAATTGTATCTTGACAATGAGGAAAAACTTTTTTTTAATCGATTGGCTCTGATCTCTGTGAACCCTAACAGGTTCTGCCTGTTAGTGTAATGTAAACAAGATTGGTTTTAGGTTTTTGAAAATAAGACAATGGAGGTGTTTTATGTTTTATTCATTTATTGAATGCCAAAAGCGTGCTAAAACTCCTTATGTAATTACGTCATCACGTCAGACCAGCCTCTTAAAGTGAAACCCCAACTCAATGTTGGTTGTTTTGAATTACATTTCTCCCAATTATACTTCCCTACATGGTTAATATTTTCCAAATATTTACAGGGAAAGATAAGGGGAATGGGAATGACTACTAAGTGCTTGCATGATCTTGGTAACCAAGTGACCTTACATGGTGAATCACTTTTATGATGGTGTGTGAACCCACTGCAATATGGACCCAGTTACCCGTGGGATGCGGAAGCATCCCCTTGTGATGTGGACCCATTTACTCATGGAATGATGAAGTACCCAAGTGAAAAATGAGTAACTTACAGGATCAGAGTTTCTGCCATGTTTTTGTACGTACATCTGGGCTTCCAGTTAGCAAGAAAAAGCAGAAGTATGTTTTGAAGAGGCACCCGTGATCGGTGGGTCCTGAGGTCAATACCCAGAGGTTGGTGGAGTCTGGAGGGCAAAGCAAAAGATCAAAGTCCATGGACTGAAGGTAAAAAAACCGAACATTGAATATCCAAGTCAACAAGTCTGGAGGTAGAGGCTTGAAGGTCGAGAATGCGGGTCCTGGTGAGGGACTGGAGGTTGGAAGCCTGATGTCTGCAACTGTGCAGCCAAAGTCTGGAGGCCTGGAGGTGGCTTGTCCTGGGGTCGGAAGCCTACCTGAGTGTCTGAGGGGGTGGGAAAGGGGCTTGTTCCACTGTGGTTGTCTTGTTTTGTTCTGTTGGATTAGTTGCTGCTTCTTTTGTTTTGCTGTACATTGTGGGCATACTATGTTGGCACTGGATTGTGTGGTGACACTTGCAAGCGGCTTCTGACACATCCTTGGCTTGCTTTGGTTGTTAATGCAAATGACACATTTCACTATATGTTTTGATTACCTGTGATAAATCGATATGAAATCTGAAGTTGATAGACAGTTAAGATATACTAAGTAATGGGTGAACAGATCCCAGGGCAAAGTTCTCATTGTTACAATGTCTCTGGTCTACTCCTCCCATCTCCTAAGGGCACAGACATATTCTTCACGTCATTTCTGGTACAACAGTCAGGGAAGAATACTCCATTCTATGAATCCATGTAGTGAGTGCAGCAGGCGATGTGACTGAGTAGAGGTATGAAAATTGAACTCAATATTGGTACTGCACTGACAAAATTCCAGGCTGGATAATGATCCAAATCAGTGCTGTACTACTTAGGAACATGAGACCATAAGATATAGGAGCAGAATTAGGTCATTTGGCCCATCAAGTCTGCTCTGCCATTTCATCATGGCTGATCCAATTTTCCTTTCATCCCCAATCGCCTGCCTTCTTCCCGTATCCCTTCATGCCCTGACCAATCAAGAATCTGCAACCCTCTGTCTTAAGAATACATACAGACTTGGCCTCCACAGCTGCTTGTGCCAAAGAATTCCACAAATTCACCACGCTCTGGCGAAAGAATTTCCTCCTCATCTCCGTTCTAAGAGGATGCCCCTAATATGAATCTGTGTCCTTTGGTCTTAGACTCCGCCACCATAGGAAGCATCCTCTCCACATCCACTCTTTCAAGGTCTTTCTCCATTCCGTAGGTTTCAATTAGGTCACCCTATATTCTTTAGAATTCAAGTGAATACAGGCCCGGAGTCATCAAGTGCTCTTCATATGACAAACCATTCAATCTTGGAATTATTTTTTAGAATCTTCTTTGAACCCAAAGGGGAATTGGATGATGTTACGTACTTGGATTTCCAGAAGGCATTTTAAGGTACCACACATGAGACTGCATAATAAGCTATGAGCCAATGGTATTACAGGAAGAAATCTAGTATGGATAAAGCAGTGGCTGATTGACAGGAGGAAAAGAGTGGGAATAAAAGGAGCCTTTTCTGGTTAGCTACGGTAACTAGTGGTGTTCCACAGGGGTCAATGTTGGGACTGGTTCTTTCTATGTTATATGTCAATGATTTGGATGATGGAGTTGATGACTTTGCTGCAAAGTTTGCAGATGATATGAAGATAGGTGGAGGGGCAGGTAGTTTTGGGGAAATAGAGAAGCTCCAGAAGTACTCAGAACGATTAGGAGAACGGGCAAAGAATTGGCTGAAGGAATTCAATGTCGGGAAATGTATGGTCATGCACTTTGGTAGAACAAATGAAAAGGGTGACCATTTTCTAACAGGAGGGAGAAAAAAAACAAAAAAAAAAAAAAGGTGCAAAGGGACTTGGGAGTTCTTGTGCCGGATTCCCTAAAGGTTAATTTGCATGTTGAGTCTGTGGTGAGGAAGGCAATGTGATGTTAACATTCATTTCAAGAAGACTAGAATATAAAAGCAAGGATGTAATGCTGAAACTTTATAAAGGACTAGTGAGGTCTCACTTGGAGTATTGTGAGCAGGTTTGGGCCCCTTATCTTAGAAAGGATGTCCCAAGAACCTTCTCTCTAACGCGTGGCAGTTGGCGCGATGCTATTACAGATCAGGGCGCTGGAGTTCAGTTCAGTTCTGACATAATCTGTAAGGAGTCTGTACATCATCCTTGACTCCTGTGAAGTGCGTGGGTTTTCTCCGGGTACTCTGGTTTCCTCCAACAGTCCAAAGTTGTACCGGTTATTAGGTTTAATTGGTCATTGTAAATGACTAGGGTAGGTTTAAATCAATGGTTGTTGGGCGGCGTGGCTTGAAGGGCTGGAAGGGCCTATTCTGAGCTGTATCTCAATAAATAACTAAATAAATAACTAAAACTCAGCTCTGTCTCAACACTGAGCCAATTCTGAATTAAGAGGTTATCAGACTTAGTTACAAAATGAATTGAATTGAATTGACTTTATTTCTTACATCCTTCACATATGTGAGGAGCAAAAATCTTTATGCTGTGTCTCCGTCTAAATGTGCAATGTGCAATCATAGTAATTTATAATAATTCATAATAAATAGGACAGTCAATGTAACATAGGAATACACTCAAATCAGTGTGATGGCCTGGTGGAAGAAGCTGTCCTGGGGCCTGTTGGTCCTGGCTTTTATGCTGAGGTACTGTTTCCCGGATGGTAGCAGCTGGAATAGATTGTGGCTGGGGTGACTCAGTCCCTGATGATCCTACAGGCCCTTTTCTCACACCCGTCTTTGTAAATGTCCTGAATCATGGAAAGTTCACAAACACAGATGCACTGAGGTGTCCGCACCACTCTTTGCAGCATTCTGTGTACAGTTTCATACCAGGCAGTGATGCAGCCAGTCAGGATGCTCTCAATCGTGCCCCTGTAAAAAGTTCTTAGGATCTGGAGGCCCATAACAAACTTACTCAACTGTCTGAGGTGAAAGAGTTGCTGTTGTGTCTTTTTCACGACACAGCTGGTGTGTACAGACCACGTGAGGTCCTCGGTGATGTGGACGCCGAGGGACTGAAATCTGTTTACCCCCTCAACCCCAGATCCATTGATGTCAATAGAGTTTGGCCTGTCTCCATTCCTCCTGTAATGCACAACCAGCTCCTTTGCTTTTGCGACATTGAGGGAAAGGTTGTTTTCTTGACACCACTGTGTCAGGGAGATGACTTCTTCCCTGTAGGCCACCTCATTATTCTCTGAGATTAGGCCAATCACTGTAATGTCATCTGCAAATTTAATTAGTAGATTAGAACTGTGGGTGGCGACACGGTCATGGGTATACAGGAGGTAAAGGAGGGGACTTAGTATACAGCCCTGAGGGGCTCCTGTGCTGAGAGTCAGAGGGTTGGAAGTGAGGGAGCCCACTCTTACCACCTGCCAGCGATCTGACAGGAAATCCAGGATCCAACTGCACAAGGCAGGGTGAAGGCTGAGGACTCTGAGCTTCTTGTCAGGTCTGGCTGATCATTATTCTGGATTTGAAGATAAATAACTCAGTCTACTGACAATTATTCTCATTTTTATACACATCAGTTGTATCTTCACACCTCTCAAGGTACCTGTGAATTATTGCACCTTTAGACTCAGCAGGATCTGATCAAAACTTTAAACGGGCAGCCAGTTAATGACAGAACAGGAGCCAAAAAGCTAAGGTCTCATTTTGTTAAATAACAGTCAGACATGAAGCTCCCTTAAAGGACTAATTGATGCCAGTCTCAAAGGAATGGTTCAATTCAGCTACATGTTGTCAATTAACCTGTATCTTCTCATAATACTATTGTTATCTGTGCCTTTCATAATTTTCCCAGCTTCCAGCAGATCTTCCCTTAGTTTGCAACATTTGAGAGAAAACACCCTAAGTCTATCCAAATCGTTTCTGGAGATAATGCTCTCTAATTCAGGCAGCATCATAGTGAACCTTTTGTCTCTAAAGTCTACACCCTTCCTATAATGGGGCAATCAGAACTGAATGTGGCCTAACCAAAGTTTTATATAGGTGCAAAATGACTTTCTAACTCTTACATTCAACACCCAGCTGATGAAGGGAAGCAAGCAGTAGGCCTTCTTTTTCACCCTGTCTACTGGGTGGTCATTTTCAGGGAGCTATGGTCTTCTGCACATCAATGGTCTGTGTGTATGCTGAGTGTATTCTTCATGCATTTGACTTCCCAAAGGGCAGAGGGACCTAGGAGTCCTTGTGCAAGACTCCCAGAAGGTTAATTTACAGGTTGAGTCTGTGGTAAAGAAGGCAAACGCAATGTTGGCATTTATTTCAGGAGCAATAGAATTTAAAAGCAAGGAGATAATGCTGAGGCTTTATAAGACACTAGTCAGGCTGCACCTGTAGTATTGACAACAGATTTGGGACAATATCCCAGAAAGGATATGTTGTCATTGGAGAGAGTCCAGAGGAGGTTCATGAGGATGATTCCAGGAATGAAGGGGTTAACATCTGAAGAGTGTTTGGCAACTTTGGGCCTGTACTCACTGGAATTTAGAAGACTGCATGAGGATCTCATTGAAACCTACTGAATGTTGGAAGGACCAGATAGGGTGGCTGTGGAGAGGATGTTTCCTATGATGGAGATATTCAGAACTAGAGGGCACATTCTCAAAATTGAGGGGAAACCTTTTAGAATAGAGGTAAAGAGGATTTCTTTTTAGCCAGAGAGTGGTGAATCTGTGGAATGCTCTGCCACAGACTGCAGTGGAGGCCAAGCCTGTGTATATATTTATATATTTAAGGCAGAAGTTGATTGTTTCCTGATCGGTGAGGGCTTCAGAAGATATGGCAAGAAGGCAGGTGTATGGGGTTGAGTGGGATCTGGGATCAGCCATGATGGGATGGCAGAGCAGACATAATGGGCTGAATGGCCTATTTTGCGCCAATGTCTTCTGGTTTTATAGATTAACTACTATCTGCCATTTCTCCACCTACATCTGCAACAGATGTATATACCAGTTCAGTGATTGTATTCTTGATTCTAAGTCAGAGGTTCAAAGTTCAAAGTATATTTATTATCAAAGTATGTATACTATATACAGCCTTGAGATTCATTATCAAACAAAGAAACCCAATAGAACCCACTAAAAACACCAGATGTGCAGATAAAAACAAATTGTGTAAACAGGTAACATTCGGAACTGAAGTTTACGAAAGGGAGTCCACAGCTGATCTAGGAGCTGATTCGTTGCAGCCTACAGCGTCGGTTCCGCGCAGGGTCGAGTAAACCTCGTGAGCAGCAAGCTCAAGGCTGTAGGTTCATCTTCTACTCTAGATGCACAAAATCCATCTCCTTCAGCATGGTTCTAAACGAAGGCTCTGCCTACCATCTCAAATAAACACAAAAGATCATGTTTCTAAGAAGAAGGTGACCATCTCTAGACAATGACATTCAGCATTAATCCCTTGAATTACAGTTTGTCCATTTTCAAGGCTAGTTGATTATCTCAGTCCTCCTATTGTGCACAACTGAATGCTAGAAAACGAATAAAACTGTAGACGCTGATATCTGTCACAAAAACAGAGCTGCTGAAAGAACTCAACGAATCAATCAGTATCTATGGAAAGACAAAACACAGTTACCATTTCAGATCAACAACCCTTCCTGAGTAAGGGAAAAGCAGAGGATTTACAGTTTGAAAGCAGAGCTGGGGGATGGAGTGAGGTGCAAGACAAAAGACTAAAATTGTCTGAGACAGATCAGATGATAAGGAGCATGTGTATTGACCATTTGGTTGGCATTTCATTGAAACAGGTTGAGAAAGGGACAGAAACATGACAATAGGAAACAATGCGAGAGTATTGTTGGAAAATTCAGTGTTCATTCCAGAAAGTTTAAAAGTGCTCAGACTGAAGATATGATAATACAGAACAGAGAGCAGAGAACAATACCGCAAAGGAAAGGCCCCTCAGCTCATGATTGCAAATGCAAGTGGTACTGTGGAAGCTCGCAATTTTGAGAAAAACACACACAATGCTGGAAGAACTCAGCAAGTCAAGCAATATCTATGGAATGGATGCAGCCTGACCTGCCTCAGCCCATGATGCTGTACCAAACTAATTAACCTAGTAATTAAAAGCCTAACTAAACTAATTCCATCTACCTGCACAATGCCCACTTACCTCCATTTCTTGCACATAGATGTGCCTAAGAGCCTCTTAAATTCCCCTATCATATTTGCCTCCACTACCAACCTTGGTAACACATTCCAGGCACCAACCAAAACAACTCCCTGTGTAAAATACTTACCCCGCATATCTCTTTTGAGCATACCCTCTCTCACCCTAAATGAATGCCCTCTGGTGTTGGACATTTCGATGCTGAGAAGAAGATACTGGCTGTCTGCTCTCTCTATGCTTCCCATAATCTTATGAACCTCTGTCATATTGCTCCTCTAGTTTACAATGGGCCTCACAATGATAGTGAAGCAAGCTGCAGACAGACAAGTTAAAATCTGAGTGTGATTGAATTTAAAGTGTCATGGAAAAGGACTCTCAGGATTATCCCTGTGGACTGAATGTTAGTTTCACCAATCCAAAAGAGACCACATTGCAAACACCGAACGGAGTCGAATGAATGAATATTCTCATTTCAGCCTGATACAGCTAAAAAGCACAACTGCTTTCAAGGTCAGTACAGTCAACAAAGATGTCTTAATGTGCTTAAAATGAACTATTGCCGCTTAAAACTAACAGAAACAATTCTGACTGTGGATGGAAGTGCCCACGGAGGAAGCGTGGCTGTAGATCAGGGATAGAAGTGCGTTTAAGGAAATGGGGTTTTAAACTCCTAATACTGACTATCTTGCTGGCAAGTGTGCAGTCTCTGGTGAATAAAAATCGATGATCTCAGAGCCAGGGCGCTGAATCAGAGGGACATTAGGACCGCGTATGGCCTTTGTTTTACGGAATACTGGTTAACCTCTTCCATACCAGATGCAGCGATTCAGATTGACGGGTTTACTACATACCATCAGGATAGATCTAGAGAATCTCAAAAGCAGAGGTGGAGGAGTATGCCTCATGATCGCTACTCCACTGCGAAGTCTCTTCGAGGTATGCCTACCCTGAAGAAGTTCAAATCTTCTCTTCGACGGGAGTTCAGTGAGACCCTCTCTCACTGCTCGCCCTCTGTGATCTCCGCCTCTCTCCGACTCTTCGACCAGATCCTGATCCAGACCCGCTACCACAGCCACATCTCCTTCCTGGGAACGTGTCCCCTTACTGGTTTTTTACCTGGAACCTACCAGCCTTCTCCTTCCCACCCTCCCCCGACCTTCTTTATAGGGCCTCTGCCCCTTCCCTCTACAGTCCCGATGAAGGGTTCCGGCCCGAAATGTTGACTGATGGTTTCCATGGATGCTGCCTGACCTGCTGAGCTCCTCCAGCGTGTTGTGAGTGTTGCTATGCTTCATGATCAACTCTTCTTGGTACACAAATATATCAGTGCTGTACCAATTCTGCTCACCAGACCTGAAATGTCTAGCAGTTAAGTGCTGTCCTTTTTACCTACTACAGGAGTTCTCCGGGGTCATTTTGGTAGCAGTTTACACTCCACCTCAGGCCAATGTAAATCAGGCTTTAGATAATCTGAGCAATGGGATCAACATACATGAAACAGCACATCCTAATGCCTTACCCTTGTTTTGGGAGATTTAACCAGGCCAGTCTGAAAAAAATCACTAAGCAATTATCATCAACATATCCCTTGCAGTGCTAGAGGAAACAACACATTGGACCATTGAGACACCACCATCAAGAATGCCTACCATACTATTCCATGCCCTCACTTCGGGAAGTCTGATCACCTGGCTGTACTTCTACTCCCTGAGTATAGGCAGAGACTGAAGACTGCAGCACCAGTAATGAGGACCAAGAAGGTATGGACAAGGGAAGCACAGGAGCACCTACAGGACTGCTTTGAATCAGTGGACTGGACTGTATTCAGGGATTCATCTTTGAACCTGGATGAGTATGTTGCAGTTGTTACGACTTTATTAAAACCTGGTGGATGAGTGTGTGCCTACAAAGTCTTACTGCACATTTCCAAACCAAAAGCCATGGATGAACCAGGAGGTGTGTCATCTGCTGAAGGCTAGATCAAGTCTGGCGACCTAGGCCTGTACCAGAAAACCAGGTATAATTTGCGGAGGGCTATTTCAAGGGTGAAGAGACAATTTTGTGCGAGGTTGGAGGTGACATTGGATGCACGGCAACTCTGGCAGGGTTTTCAAGACAATACTTCCTACAAAGCAAAACCCAATAGCATGAATGGCAGCGACGCTTCACTACCAGATGAACTCAATGCCTTATATGCCCGCTTTGAAAGGGAGAACACAACTACAGCTGTGAAGATCCCTGCTGCACCTGATGACTCTGTGATCTCTGTCTCAGAGGCCGATGTTAGGCTGTCTTTAAAGAGAGTGAACCCTCGCAAGGCAGAAGGTCCCGATGGAGTACCTGGTGAGGCTCTGAAACCTGTGCCAACCAACTAGCAAGAGTATTCAAGGACATTTTCAACCTCTCACTGCTATGGGCAGAAGTTTCCACTTGCTTCAAAAAGGCAACAATTATACCAGTGCCTAAGAAGAATAATGCGAGCTGCTTTAATGACTATCGCCTGGTAGCACTCACATCGACAGTGATGAAATGCTTTGAGAGGTTAGTTATGACTAGACTGAACTCTTGCCTCAGCAAAGACCTGGACCCATTGCAATTTGCCTATCCCCACAATATGTTAATGTCAGATGCAATCCCATTGGCTCTCCACGTGGCTTTACACCACCTGGACAACACAAACACCTACGTCAGGCTGCTGTTCATCGACTATAGCTCAGCATTTAACACCATCATTCCCACAATCCTGATTGCAGAACCTGGACCTCTGTACCTCCTTCTGCAATTGGATCCTCAACTTCCTAACCAGAAGACCACAGTCTGTGCGGATTGGTGATAACATATCCTCCTCGCTGACGATCAACACTGGCGCACCTCAGGGGTGTGAGCTTAGCCCACTGCTCTACTCTCTGTATACACATGACTGTGTGGCTGGGCATAGCTCAAGCACCATCTGTAAATGTGCTGATGATACAACCATTGTTGGTAGAATCTCAGGTGATGACCAGAGGGCGTACAGGAGTGAGATATGCCAACTAGTGGAGTGGTGCCGCAGCAACAATCTGGCACTCAACGTCAGTAGGACGAAAAAGATGATTGTGGACTTCAGGAAGGGTAAGACAAAGGAGCACATACCAATCCTCATAGAGAGATCAGAAGTGGAGAGAGTGAGCAGCTTCAAGTTCCTGGGTGTCAAGAACTCTGAGGATTTAACCTGGTCCCAACATATCGATGCAGTTATAAAAAAGGCAAGACTGTGGCTATACTTTATTAGGAGTTTGAAGAGATCTGGCATGTCAATAGACAATAGACAATAAATAAACTCAAAAACTTCTATAAGTGTACTGTGGAGAGCATTCTGACAGGCTGCATCACTCTCTGGTATGGGGAGACTACTGCATAGGACCAAAAGAAGCTGCAGAGAGTTGTAAATTTAGTCAGTTCCATCTTGGGTACTAGTCTATAAAGTACCCAGGACATCTTTAGAGAGCAGTATCTCAGAAAGGCAGCGCCCATTATTAAGGACTTCCAGCACCCAGGGCATGCCCTTTTCTCACTGTTACCATCAGGTAGGAGGTACAGAAGCCTGAAGGCACACACTCAGCGATTCAGGAATAGCTTCTTCCCCTCTGCCATCTGATTCCTAAATGGACATTGAACCCTTGGACACTACCTCACTTTTTAAAAAATATATAGTATTTCTGTTTTGTTTTGCAGGGTTTTCAATCTATTCAATATACATATACTGTATAAAGTGTACTAAATAAGATTTACTTATTTATTTATTGTTAATATTATTTTATTTTTTCTTCTATATTATGCATTGCATTGAACTGCTGCTGCTAAGTTAACAAATTTCTCGTCACAGGAAGATGATAATAAACCTGATCTGATCTGATCAACTAAATTGGAAGAATATAGAACATAGAACTGTACAACACAGTACAGCCTTCCAACCCAAAATGTTGTGCCGTCCCGTCGACCTACTCCAGGATCAGTTAAACACTTCCATCCCTCATTGCCCACCAGTTCTTTTTCATTCCATGTGGAATTTTTCCAAACCTCAACAGAGATGAAACTTCAAAGAGCACACCAATAATTATGAAGTATTTTGGGATGTTCTGTGATCGTTAAGGGCACTGGATAAATGGAAGTCTCCCTGTAGTGGAGACTTTAATATCTGTGTTTCAGCTGGTGGGGGGAAGCTTGGAAATCTCTCCGTGCCCCTGAATTCAGATCAGTTTGATATAGTGTGAAACGTAATTAAAAAAAGAAGAAAATTGGTCCTTACCTCTATCTATGATGCTGACGGTTAATATTGAACCTCTCCGGAGGGGAATTCCGATAAAAGTTTATATTGAGCGGCAGAGATAAGGTGAATGTACACAGCTTTTCCCCCCAAGGAAAAGGAATTGGAAACTAGAAGGCATAGGTTTAAGGTGGGGGGGGGGGGGAGATTTCAAAGGACACAAGGTGGGAAAGATTTAAGTGGGACTTCTTCACTCAGAAGACGGTGGCATATATGGAAATTACTGAGGCAAGTATAATAAATGACATTAAATGGTCATCTTGGTCAGTTGAGACAAGTTGGGCCGAAGGGCATTTGTCTGTTCTGTATTACCCTATGACTTTCCGGTCAGCGTGCCTTTCCCAGGGTACAGATGTCTTTAAGGTGTGGGGATGGGGGGAGAGTTTGAAATAAATATGCCAGGCAAGTGCTTGCAATGGCTGCTAATGGCATGTATCAAAAACTACCATTTCTGCTACATTGGACACTCACCAATATGCTTACCGACGGAACAACTCGATGACAGATGCCTTAGCATCTGTCATGCACCTGGCCCTGACGCACCTAGGAAACAAAGACACTTATGTCAGAATGTTGTTTCTGAAATGCAGTTCGGCATTCAATACTATTGTCCCACAGACCTCGGTGAACGAACTCCTACTCCTCGGTCTAAATACACCATTGTGCAACGGGGATTTGGACTTCCTAACCAACAGACCTCAGATGGTTAGGATGCTCCCTCCCCATCACCCTCAGCACAGGTGCGCCCCGGGGCTGTGTGCTGAGCCCACAGATGTACACTCTGCTCACACCCACATTATCGAGTTCGGCAATGACATGACAGTGGTGGGGCTCTACACCAACAACAATGAGATAGCTTACAGAAAGGAGGTGGAAAAGATCGAGGTCTGGTGCTAGGCCAGTAACCTTTGCCTCAATGTCAACTGTGCAAAGGAGATGGTTATTGACTTCAGGAGAATTTGCACCACTCACATTCCTCTTTACATTGATGGTACAGCAGTAAAAACTGCAAGCAGTTCCACAATCCTGGGAGAGCACATCTCACACAACCTCCCACGGTCCCGGAACACAGTCAGAAAGCTCACCAACGCCTTTACTTTCTGAGGTGGCTGAAGGGAGCCGGACTTTGCACATCCATACTCACATCATTCCGCAGATGCACAGTAGAGAGAGAATCCTAACTTATTGCATCACTGCTTGGTACTGTGGTTTTAAGGAAGTCTCTACAATGGGTAGTCAAAACTGACCACTCATCACTGGCCCCAGGCTACCCGCCATCAAGGCGATACAGTATATGCAGAAAGGCATCAGGAAAGATCCAGTAACATCATGAAGGATCCTACCCACCCTGCTCATAAACTGTTTGTTCCACTCCCGTCAGGGAGGAGGCTACGTAGCATCCACGCCAGGACCACCAGACTCAAAAACAGTTACTTTCCCAAAGCAGTAAGGCTGATCAACACTCCCACCCACTGACCCCTCCCACCACACTCCCAACCACCAATACTTTATTGTTTCATATCAGGCACCTTAGTACAGACACTTTATGGACATACAATCAATCTATGTATAAAAGCAATCTGATGTATTTATATTTATTGTGTTTTTTTGAGCTGTTTTGAATCTGGAGTAGCAATTATTTAGTTCATCGTTACACTTGTGTGCTGGAAATGATTTTAAACAATCTTGGCAATATTGACAAGCGTTTTACAGAGAGAGCAGTGGGAGCTTGGAACACACTGCCAGGGCTAGTGGTAGAAACAGATATGATAGTGGCATTTTAATAGTCATTTAGATAGAGATGTGAACATGAAGAGATTAGAGGAAAAGCTATCATGTACAGGCAAATAGGATTAGCTTATTTTGGCCGAAGGGCCTGTTTCTGTGCTGTACTGTTCAATGCTCTATAAAGTGCAAAAGAAATGTAACTGTGCTCAAGATGCAGTAAAAGCCACTTTCAGAGGTGAAGCATCAGTTTAATTGCTGATCTCATTCAGCAATGGTTCATTAGTTATTTAGCCTCATTATAAGCAGTTTAAATCTCACCCTGACCAATTATTGATAAAATGGCAGCAAACTGATGCCATATTCCTCCAATGAGCTTAATGTTGGTGCTCAAAAGATTTCAAAAGGCTTGGGAGGGTTGTCGCTTTGTGAAGGAAGAATTGAAATGAACGCTTATTGATCCCTGACCTCCCAGGTTCTTAATGAGCCGGTGCCTCAGTCTGTGCTCAAATTGAGCAGCAAAGAAAGCAATAGAATGGAGTTATGGATAACAGACAGCTGCCCGTGAATGAACCAGGCCACCCCAGCCGGGAGAGGAGCCGGAAAGCTGCAGCGTGCGCTTGGCTGGGCACAGCAAGGCCTCCACTTGGAGGCGTCTCTTTGGACAGTTGACATGGAATCGAGTGCCTGCAGATTTCAGCAGGGAGGGTGGAGGTAGAAGTGCGAGGAAAGACAAAAGATGCGAAGCAGCAGGCACTGAATATCTGCTGCAATTCCCCAAATTAATTCCCCGCCAGAGGCATAACATTTAAATTATATTTTTGCCCTGCGGAGGTTAAGGCACTGACTATGGAACATAATGGGAAGAAGATTCACATTGAGAGCTTTTGATGGATTTGCAGGGGGGGTGACATTAGTATCTTACGGCATGAGCTCTGTGTTGGGCTGGCCAGTTTCCAACTGACTGAGTTTGCTTTTCACAGTACTGCCAGACACTCTCACCTTCTTTCTCCTCTGCTGACAATGTTGCTGGGCATGAGTTGCCGATTGACATCTTCCACTTGTGGCCACTCTCGAACCAGCTTCCTCTTCAGCTGCGGAGGTGCAGTCTAAACCTTTCCTCATTCACTGCTCACGTGATCACAGTATCAAAGGGAGGTTTTAAACATGAGAACGTTCAGGAAGCTTGGATGAGCTTTCGCTTTCTAATCCGGTGTGTTGGTTACAAATCCTTCGAGCCGTTTCTTCTGAATTACGTCAAATCCAAAGTCAAAGTAAAATTTATTGTCAAAGTAGGAATATGTTACCTTGAGAGTCATTTTCTTGCAGGCATTCGCAGGAAGTACAATACAATTTATGAAAGGCTATTCATAGACAGAGAGTGAGAAATAATCTATGTGCGAAAGAAGAAAATTGTGGAAATAAAACAATGATACTGAGAACATGAGTTTTAGATTCATGAGCTGTTGAGTTCTTGAATGTGAGTTTCTAGATTGTGGAATCAGTTCGGAAGTGTGAAGATATCCACACTGGCTCTGGAGCCAGATAGTTGTAGGATAATAACTGTTACTGAAGCTGGTGGTGTGGGATCCGAGGCTCCTGTACCTCATGTCCAATAGGAGTAGCAAGAAGAGAGCATGGTCTGGATGTCAGGGGTCCCTGCGTGGTGCTCCATGCAAATGTGCTCAACGGTGGGGTGCGTTTTGCCTGTGACTGACTGGACCGAATCCTCCACATTCTGCAGCCTTTTCCATTCCTGGGCGTGGGTGTTCCCATACCAGGCCATGATGCAACCAGTCAAAATACTTCCCACTGTGCACCTGTAAAAATCTGTATAAGTTTTAGATGACATGAGGAATTTACGCAAATTTCTAAAAAAGTAGAGGTACTGCCATGCCTTCTTTGTGATGGCATTTGTGTACTCATCCCAGGACAGATATAGAAATGCCAAGAAATTTAGAATTAATGATCCCTTCCACCTCCGATCCTCTAATGAGAGCTGCCTCTTGTGCTCTGGTTTCTTCCTCCAGTTGTCCGAGACCCAGGAAATGATCAATACTTGTTCAAAGGGGAAATGAGAACATTCTGGGGAGGATGATATTGGCATTTACTAAATTCAGTCTCAACATCACATATACACACACACACACACACACACACACACACACACACACACACACACACACGCACACACACACACACGCACACGTAAAACAAAATATACTTTCCTTCGACTATCACACAGCAGGGAACACTCTACTGAATTATAGGAACAGTTCCATTTCCCATCGTTGTCTCTTCAATCTATTGATCGTGGTTTTTACTTGTGCTCTGGTTTATGGTTCAGGTTCAGAAGCTAGAAATCTTCAGCATCGATGTAATATATAAAGATAATATACAGTGTCAATATAAAGTATTCCCCCCTTGGAAGTTTTCATGTTTTATTGTTTTAAAACATTGAATCACAGTGGATTAATTTGGCTTTATTTGACACTGAACAAAAGAAAAAGACTCTTTCGTGTCAAAGTGAAAACAGATCTCTACAAAGTG
Source organism: Mobula birostris (assembly GCF_030028105.1). Taxonomy (NCBI): domain Eukaryota; kingdom Metazoa; phylum Chordata; class Chondrichthyes; order Myliobatiformes; family Myliobatidae; genus Mobula; species Mobula birostris. The sequence continues at coordinate 179,260,883 of NC_092373.1, forward strand.
ACCTAAATTAATTACAAATATAAAACACAAAATAATTGATTGCATAAGTATTCACCTCCTTTGATAAGACACTCCAAATCATTACTGGTGCAGCCAATTGGTTTTAGAAGTCACATTATTAGTTAAATGGAGATCTGATTTTGGTGACCTGTGTGCAGTCAAGGTGTTTCAATTGATTGTAGTAAAAATACATCTGTATCTGAAAGTTCCAACTGCCTGTGAGTCAGTATCCTGGCAAAAGCTACACCATGAAGACAAAAGAACACTCCAAGCAACTCCATGAAAAAGTTATTGAAAAGCACAAGTCAGGAGATAGATACAAAAAAATATCCAAGTCACTTAATATCCCTTGGAGTGTGTCAATCATCAAGAAATGGAAAGAGTATGGCACAGTTGTAAATCTACCTCGAGCAGGCTATCCTCAAAAACTGAGTGACCGTGCAAGAAAGGGACTAATGAGGGAGGCCACAAGAGACCAATGACAACCCTGGAAAAGTTACAAGCTTCAGTAGCTGAGATAGGAGAGGCTGTGCACACAACTATTGCCTGGGTGCTTCACCAGTTGCAGCTTTATGGGACAGTAGCAAAGAGAAAGCCACTGTTGAAATAGTTCACCAGAAGGCATGTGGGAGACTCTGAAGGCAGCTGGAAGAAGGTTCTATGGTTTGATGAAACCAAAATTGAGCTTTGTGGCCATCAAACTAAACACTATGGTTGGCATAAGCCAAACACCTCACGTCATCAAAAACACACCATCCCTACTGTGAAGCATAGTGGTGGCTGCATCATTCTGTGGGGATGCTTCGCTGTTACTGAACCTGGAAAGCTTGTGCGGGTAGAGGGTGAAATGAATGCAGCAAAATACAGCAAAATCCTGGAGGAAAACCAATGTAGTCTGCAAGAAAACTGCAACTTGGGAAAAGATTTGTTTTCCAACAAGACAATGACCCCAAGCATAAAGCCAAAGCTACACAAGGGTTACTTAAAGACAAAGTTAATGTCCTAGAGTGGCCAAGTCAGAGTCCAGACCACAATCCAGTTGAGAATTTGTGGATGGCTTGAAAAGCGCTGTTCACTCACAATCCCCATGCAATCCGACAAAGCTTAAGCAGTTTTGTAAAGAAGAATGGAGAGAAATTGTAGTGTCCAGATGTGCAAAGCTGATAGAGACCTATCCACACGGACTGGAGGCTGCCAAAGGTGCACCTACTAAACACTGACTTGAAAGGGGTGAACAATTATGCAATCAATTATTTTATATTTAATAATTGTAATAAATTTAGACCAATTTGTAGAAATGCGTTTTCACTTTGACATGAAAGAGTCTTTTCTGTTGATTGGCACTGTAAATTGGGGGTGGTGGGGTGGATATACGTCTCTACCTAAGGAAGTGTAAGGTGCTCCTTCCCTCCGCTAGCCTGCAGGGCATCCTTAGCACCCGCCCCGCCGATCAGGGTCATGTGAAAAGCCATGGGAGCAGGTGGTGGATGGTTATGTGAGCAGCTGGCACATATCGCAAGTTCTGGTTACGCGACCATTGATGCCAGGCAGACAATCTCTAAAGGGTTTTGATAATGGCTGGAGTCACCATCTTGTAAAGGTATTGCTCAGAAGGAGGCAATGGCAAACTACTTCTGTAATAGAAAAATTTGCCAAGAGCAATCATGGTCAAAGACCATGATCGCCCATGTCCTATGACATGTTACATAACAAGCGAGTGAATACAAATTTATATGTGTGTGTGTGTGTGTGCGTGTGTGTGTGTGTGTGTGTGTGTGTGTGTGTGTGTGTGTGTGTGTGTGTGTGTGTGTGTGTGTGTGTGTACGTGCACCTATCCATTGTTAAACTAGATACAGGGATCTAAATCAATGCCTCTTCCTTGTGCTCTTGCTATTGTATGTAGATTATCCTGTTGGAACCTGCCCAGTACTCTTTGTGTTTGAAGAGGAGCAGGCCTTCTTAATCTAGATGGAGTGGTTGCCAATCAATCTTCATTGAAGCGTGATTGAAGTAGGCTGCATCTGACTCTGACCCAGTCTGGCTCTGGCCAGTTTTCCATATTTTCATACTGCTAATGAGATGGGTCATATGTGTTTCTATTTTGGTCTGCTTAGTTTGATAATGAGCTCTGCTAGTGATCTACTCTATAGCTGTTATTGTTATGTAGCTACTGCTCCCATAGATAGTTTAAAAAAAGTTGCATTTATCCCTTACGATACAGAACTTGGGGTTATTACCCAGAGCAGGTTTAATCTTATTAGCTCGGGTTACTTGGTTTATTCCATCTCTAAGCTGAAGGCAGGGGGCAGAATTACAGCTGTTCAAATCATTCCACCCCCAGTTTGGTCTGAGCTGCGGACAGAATAGACGTGCTTTCTTTGTGTTCCTTCCATTTTCCAATCATTGTACAATAAAGTCAACTTGTACTTCTCAAACAGCATTTTTAAAATACACTCAGTGGCCACTTTATTAGGTACATCCTACTTATGGTCTTCTGCTGCTGCAGTTCATCCACTTCAAGGTTCAACCCGTGCACTCAGAGATGCTCTTCTGCGCTGCACCATTGTAACGTGTGGTTATCTGAGTTACTGTCAGCTTCCTGTCAGCTTGAACCAGTCTGGCCATTCTCCTCCTCTGACCTCTCTCATTAACAGGGCATTTTTGCCCACAGAAGTGCCCACTAGATAGCTTTTGTCTTTTGCTCCGCTTTCTGTGAACGCGAGAGACTGTTGTGTGTTAAGATCCCAGGAGACCATGTCTGCATGCTTTTTTGCATTAATTGGCTGATTATATATTTGCACTATCAAGCAGATGTGCAGGTATACCGAATAAAGTGGCCACTGAGATGTGAGTGTTGCTGAAAATAGTGGCAATAAGTCTTTACGAGTGACTCTGACGGAACAATTCTCTTTCCTCTCACAGACCAATTTTGTCTCTTGTCTAACTCCATGTTCTTACCCACCCCTCCACACCAATTCCATGCCCTTTTCCTGTTCCCATCGCCCACTTCCCATCTTTTCTCACCCACCCATTCTCTCCCCTTCTCCACCTACTCTTTCCCCATTCTCCCACCTGAGCTGTCGACAGAATCGCATTGCTTTCTTTGAGCTCCTTCCATTTTACAATTATTGTACAATAAAGCTAAACTGGACTTTTCAAATGACATTGTTAGAGTGTTTTTTTTGGGGGGGGATTAGCGCATATAGCAAATACAACAGCAGCTGACTTCAGCCGCCAATCTTCAGATCTGAATATGAACTAGTTTAAATCTAAAATGCAGTTCTGAACAATGGGTTCCTAAGAACTGTGAACCACGGTTAATTAGAAGACCAGACAGTGCTGATTTAAATTTATCATTTGTGTGTCTGTAGTGAGGATGCAAAGAGGGAGGTGTGAGCCTGACATATAGTTCAAAGGAAGCATTGTAAATATGGAATTGTCCTTTGATCTTTAGCATATAAAATGCCGTGTAGTGTTGGGTCAGGCCGACCTTATCCTCTGAAAGAGGTCTCAATATGAAGCCTGCTGTGTCTCATTTTGTCGAATAAAGAGACTACTTCAAACCTATCAGTACTTCTCTCCGATGAACAATAACAAACATCTTTAAAATAGTTACCATCCAAGGCTCTCCAAAGAGGCAAATCAAGCATGAGTGAATTTGCATTTTTTTCAAATGCGTCTTGCATTCAAATAGTTTGTTTTCCCATTTCCAAATTTTTACTTGAAAGAATGAGCATTCTTCATGGGGAGGTGTGTGTTGCTGTAAATGGTGGCAATAAATCATTACAAGTGACTCGGATGCATTTAATGTTGAGATGTTCTTTTTGATAACTATCATGTTTGATGTGTGTTGCAAAGCTGGAGAGAGCAGAAAAAGAACTGTGTGGATTTTTCTTTGACTATGAACCGACAAGAAGTGTGGTATTCCCTTCTGGGTTATCGATGGACACACATAAAAATTTCTGGTGAACGCAGCAGGCCAGGCTGCATCCATAGGAAGAGGTACAGTCGACGTTTCGGCCCAAAACTTCGACTGTATCTCTTCCTATAGATGCTGCCTGGCCTGCTGTATTCACCAGCAATTTTTATGTGTGTGCTTGAAATTCCAACATCTGCAGATTTCCTTGAGTTTGGGTTATCGATGGTCTGCTTTTCTGCTTCTTGCGGCTGTCCCCATTGTGTGGCTCCTGTGCCTGTTTACTTCTGCCCTGTAATATAAGCAGGATCATTTCTCAGAGCAAAAATAGTCATCTATGGAATTGCCGAGGAGCTGCTGTGATCTGGCTACATCACCTCAGGTCGAAGCTAAGATTGGCACATCTGAGGCGAAGAAGAGCAATTGAATGATATCTCTGCATATTGGTTTCCACTGTTAGATCTGTGCATGAATGAAAGATTCTGATTCAGATTTATTTATCATATGTACATCAAAACTTACAGTGAAATGTATTGCAACACACAAAAAAGCTGCTGGTGAACGCAGCAGGCCAGGCAGCATCTCTAGGAAGAGGTACAGTCGACACTTTGGGCCGAGAGCCTTCGTCAGGATTTTCAGTCTTCTTTCAGTTAGTCTTGACGAAGGGTCTCAGCCCGAAACGTCGACTGTACCTCTTCCTAGAGATGCTGCCTGGCCTGCTGCGTTCACCAGCAACTTTTTTGTGTGTTGCTTGAAATTCCGGCATCTGCAGATTTCCTCGTGTTTGCAGTGAAATGGATTGTTTAACAATCCTGACAACAAAGGATGTGCGAGGACGGACAACAAGGGTTGCCACACATTCTGGCATTAACATAGCACGCCCGCGCTCTTTAGCAGAACAATACAGAACACAACAACGTTGAAACAAAGCGTGTTTTCTTGCTATTTAAAAAAGAATGATAATCCATTGAGTGAATTAGGGCTTTTCTCTTTGGAGCGAAGGAGGCTGAGGTGATTTGAAAGAGGAGTACAAGATGCTAAGATGCATAGATCAAGTGGATAGCCAGAGGCTCTTTCCCAAGGGGGAAATAACTAATATAAGGGGGTTTATGTTAAGGTGAATGGAGAAACGTATGGGGGGGGCGATTTTCAGAGGAAAGTTTTTACACGGATAGTCAATGCCAAAGGTACTGGTAGAGGCAGATAAATTATGGGCGTTTAAGAAACACTTAGACAGGCATATAGATGATAGGAAAATGGAGACCTATGTAGAAAAGATGGGTTAGACTGATGTTAGAGTAGGTTAAAAGGCCAGTACAACATCACGGGCTGAAGGGCCTGAGAAGTTATGTCATATGTTCTATGACCTTTGCGTTACAGTGTGAATAAAACCACATTAACACATGATTTTTAATGATATCATTAATTACAATTAATTTAGTTAATCACTTGACAGCCTAAATTAAAATGTTATAGTGTGAAATTTGTTGATAATATTATGTTTCATTGTGTAATAATATTATGTTTATATTGAACATAGCAACTGGTAACTTTTTAAAAGATTTCAATTAATTGGCTAATGATTTATATGTTTATCTAAAATATTTTTATTCCATGATTTTCTATAATTGCTATATTTTGAAATTTGCTTTTTTGCTAATAGCAGAGTCCAAAAGTGTCTGATAGGTCTGATACTTTCCAAGGGACTTCAACTGCTTCATCAGAAGGTAATTGATTTGAGACGATCTGAAAACATCAATACCCACATCATACTTAAGGATGTAAAACTGAGGCTTTGAAAGACCTCACTTAGATTATTGTGAGCAATTTTCGGCTCCTTATCTAACAAAGGATGTCCTGACATTAGGGAGGTTTCAACGGAGGTTCACAAAAATGATTCCAGGATTGAAAGGCTTGTCATATGAGGAGCATTTGAAGGCTCTGGGCCTTCACTGGAATTCAGAAGAAAAAGGGGTGACCTCATTGAAATCTATTGAATGTTGAAAGGTCTTGATAGAGTAGATGAGGGGAGGATATTTCCTATGGTGGGAGAGTCTAAGACCAGAGGGCACACCTCAGAATAGAAGCTTTTAGAATGGGGATGAGGAGAAATTTCTTTAGCCAGAGAGTGGCAAATCTGTTGCATTTATTGCCACAGGTGGCTGTGGAGGCCAAATCATTGGGTATATTTAATGGAGAAGTTGATAGATTCTTGATTAATCAGGGCATGAAGGGATACGGGGAGAAGGCAGGTGATTGAGGCTGGGAAGGAAAATGGATCAGCTGTGATGAAATGGCAGAGCAGACTTAATGGGGCAAATTGGACAAATCTTATGGTCTTATGGTCTTATCTTATGCTGTATTTTTGGGTGGAGACCTTACTGTATACAAATTATCTACTTGCTTTCTTACACTGCAATAAGACTGAACTTTATTGCCTGTAATGCATTCCAGAATGTAGTAAGGTTGTGAAAAAGTTGGCATTTATATTGGTTAGTCATTTTTTGACTGCTACTTGGTGTTCACATTTGTTTCAAGTCAGACTAGGTTGATTATCAAAATGAATCCTCTGTCCTTGGACTCACTTTACACCACATGCTGTCGGAGAAGTGTTGCCAGGATAATCAAGGACATGATCCACACAGCCAACACACTTTTCGTCCCTCTTCCCTCCGGGAGAATGCTCAGGAGCTTGAAGACTCGTACGGCCAGATTTGGGAACAGCTTCTTTCCAACTGTGATAAGACTACTGAATGGATCCTCACCTAGATCTGGGCCATACCCTCCAAATATCTGGACCTGCCTCTCGCTTTTTTTACACTACTTTACTTTCCATTTTCTATTTTCTATTTATGATTTATAATTAAAATTTTTAATATTTACTATTGACTTGTACTCCAGGGAGCGAGAAGTGCAGAATCAAATATCACTGTGATGATTGTACGTTCTAGTATCAATTGTTTAACGACAATAAAGTGTAAAGTATAAAGTATTCTGAAGATCGAAGCCTGAATGTCGATCAGAAGTCTGGAAGTCGGAGCCCAGTGGCCGAAGCCTGGAGTCTGGAAGCCTGTCTTGGAACTGAAGGACTGTCCGTATGTATGGGTGGATGGGAGGGTGAAAAGGGGCTTGTTTTGGAATTGAATTTTCATGTGTCAACAGTTGACCTTGAATGGAATTCCAGACAATGGAATTTGCATGGAGATGAAGTCTTCTTGTTTTCTTGTTCTCAGTCACCTGAATGTTTTTGTTTAAAAGCCCCTCAGAAAGATGCTTTACCTACCCTCTGAATTCTATATAATAGTGAGCAGCCGTTTAGGAGGAACTAAAGCAATCAGGCTGAATACATAATTATGCTTGAGCATTGTGCTCATTTTAATTACATCTGCTCTCCCATGAAGGAGGTGTGGCAGGCGGCTTTCTAAATCTGCTGTAATATTATTTGGAACTGCAGAATAGATCATTTGGGAATAAGTCTTTATCCATGGAGTTAACTTGTTACGCCATGAGATTCCATTTCAGGCTCTTTCTTTTCAAAACAGGATTGGGAAATCAGAGCTTTGGAGACATGATGAGGAAAGAGCCTCCTGATTAAACTCAATTAAATTATGATAAAACAAAGAAAATGTATATTGGGAATTTGCCACTTAACCCATTAAGCCCATTTAAGCCATTAAACCTGCTCCCTTCAAGTGACCTTGTAGAATATGCATTACTTAAATTTCCACAGGGTGCACCCACACAACGATATTGCAATTTTCTGAAATGCTAGGGCTCCTCCCAGCCCTTCTCCTCAGAGTGTTTGATGTTTAGACGGATGACAGAGGATCTCATTGAAACCTATCAAATATTGAAAGGCTTAATAGAGTGGATGTGGAGAGGATGTTTCCGATAGTGGCGGAGTCTGGAACCAGAATGCATAGCCTCAGATTAAGAAGGATATCCCTTTACAAAAGAGGGAGAATTTCTTTAGCCAGAGGGGTGGTGATTCTGTGGAATTCATTGACACAGACGGCTATGGAGGCAAAGTCACTGGGTATATTTAAAATGGAGGTTGATAGGATCTTGATTAGAAGTAATGTTGAAGGTTACGGGGCGGCTGGAGAATGGGGTCGAGAGGGATAATAAATCAGCCACGATGGAATGGCAGACCAGTCTCAATGGTCCAAATGGCCTAATCCTGCTTCTCTGTCTTACGGTCTTAAGGTATAAAAAGCACAATTGACAGCATCCTGGTAGAAAGGACCACAGAGGTGTTGTAATTATGTTCCCAAGTGTTTTCATTGACTATCTCTCCACTTACTAAGCTACAGAAAGGAAGAACATGTTGTCAGAGATGTTGAAGAGGGAATGGTGGAGAGTGATGTGCGACCAGTGGTGCTGGGATGTTCTCCTTCTTTGGACAGACTGTGTGGTGAGTCACTGCAATGACAAGTTGGATTTAGATAGTGTACCTTAAAATCAGAGGATTTTCTGGGGGCACTTCTGAAAGACTGAGGCAAAAAAAACGTTATCATCACAAAATGATCTGGGGCACTTCTCATAGGCTGAGGCAAGCCAAATTGAGCCAGCAGAACATGAAGAAATGAGACTTATAGAGGAAGAGAGAAGTAATGAGATCGAGAAGTGGAGGAAAAGGGATGACAAAGCAGGAAAGGCTAATGACAGAGTTGCCAGTGAATTTAATTTTTTTATTTCTGACGCAGCACGGTAACAGGCTCTCCCAGCCTAACGAGTCCATACTGCCCAATTACACTCTTGTGATCAATTAAGCTACTACATCTTTGGAACATGGGAGGAAACTGCAGGACCTGGAGGGAAATCATGTGGTTTTGGGGAGAGGATACAAACTCCTCACATTCTCGGATGGTTCCCCTTATTGACAGCACGCTGTAATTGAGATGTTTTGCTATACTGTAGGTGTCACACTTATCCAAATCCCTCAATTTGTTTGTCCCCCTGGTATGGTCCTCTTCTCAATCCAAAATACTTAGACACCGGACACAAGTGGATTCAATCATTTGCCACCTAATCTACCTGACACACAAAAGCCAGTGTTAAATTCTAATCTTCCTTACTAGATCTGCTCACTATTCTAGCATCATTCTGAAATAAAAGAAAACTATAGCTCTTGCAATCTGTAAAGACTTCTCTCCTGTCTCCTCCACCAATTACTTTCAAATTTCAATGCAAGGAGTCCAAGGAGTTAGCCACTGTCAGACCAAATTCCTCTAATCTACCAGGATGATTTCCATCTCCAACAGTGCTCTTTACATTAATTGATGACCTAAGTTAATTTAAGTTACCTCCTTTTATATTTGATCATTTTTTTCCACCTGTCAGAATTCTTTTATGGTTATTGGGGAAAAAAATCAATTGTTCCAGTCTTCTTTGCCTCACCAATAATGATTATTTCGTAACATCCAAATAATGATCATTTCTTATCATTTATTTTTCTCTCAGTTTCCCTCCTGCCTTCACCCTGAACTTTCAGATTTCTCCAATTTCTATACTTGCCAAAGTATTGAAAGTATTGTTGCCCCTACCCTATGTCATTCTTTGGGAAGCTTTGCTGCATTAAAGCTACTATGCATATGTATGTTGTTGTTGCTGTACTGACATGAAAATATTGCAATAAAAGTAGAGAAGATTCTTAACAATTATAGCATCTTTCCCATTCCATTTATGGCACTCAGCTTTAAAATCAGCTGTTGCTCGTTGGAAGTATAATCATATCATAAGATAGGACATTGAGTAACCAGGTTATGGACAGTAAACAGCAAATATTCAGGTGTTTGCTCCATTTTTGTATTACAGGAAGATGAGCATGAGGTCAGAATCAGATGAGAGCAGATATCTCTGAGGCAGTAGTACTGCGAAATCCTTTAGTGTAAAAATTGACTGCAGAACTTATGTACAATAACTGCACTGTCAATCCCCTGGCAAGTTTTTCTTTGGCTGAGATCAAAAGCTTTGATGTAAGTCACTTCTTTTATTTTGCCATCGTATTTATCTGTTGCCATTTAGGAATTTGCCATCAACAGCTTTGAGTGCAACGGGACTCTTGGAAGATGCCTGGGAGGGAAGGAAGAAGAGCCTTGGAGAAGTGGCTAGGTTTCACAAGAGGCAGACTGTGCCTACCCACTGATATGTTTGCTCATGTGCTCCCATGCAGTGTTGGAGATGTGCCAATCGCGTAGGCCATGCTTTCACTGGCACCACATGAGAGGATGTTTACCAATGTGACAGGCAGTTTGCTTTTTATGGTTCTATTTCTGAATGTTGGGTTTTTCCTCTGCTGAATTCCTTTAGCCCTCACCCTTCTTTCATCCTTCCAGACTCTGACAGTGGACTCAGCGATCTTAGAGTCATAGAGTTGTACAGGACAGAAGTGGTTTTGCCCACCATTTCCATGCTAACCTTTCTGCCCATCTATATTAATTCTATTTACTAGCCTTAGACCCATATCCTTCAATGACTTGTCCATTTAATTGTCTATTTAAAATGCTTCATAACTTAGAACATGCAACAGTACAGGCCCTTCAGCCCACAATGTTGTGTTGACCTATTAACCTACTCTATGATGAAAGTAAGCCTTCCCTCCCACATAGCCCTCAATTTTTCTTTCATCCATGTACCGACCCAAAAGGTTCTTCAATGCCCCTAATGCATTTGCCGCTACCAGCATCCTGGCAATGCGTTCCATGCACTTAACACTCTTTGTAAAAGCTCTACATCTGACATTTCTTCCAATTATCTTAATGTATGTCCTCTTGCATTGGTCATTACCACCTTGGGGAAAAAGGAGCTGGCTGTCCAATCAACTTTATGCCTCTGATTATCTTGTACACCTCCGTCAAGTCACTTCTCATCCTCTTTTACTCCAAAGGGAAAAGCCCTAACTCACTCAACCTTTCCTCATAAGATATGTTCGCTAATCTAGACAGCATCATGGTAAATCTCTTCTGCATTCTCTCTAAAGTTTCCAAATCCTCCAAGTGTGGTCTAACCAGAGTTTTATAGAGGTGAAAATATTATCTTGAACTCAATCCCCCAACTAATGAAAGCCAACATACCATATACCTTCAATTTGCACGGTAACTTTGAAGGATGCATGGATTTTTTTTAGATTATGAGGACACGCAGTCCTCTTTAATTGTCATTTAGTAATGCATGCATTAAGAAATGATACAATGTTCCTCCAATATGATATCACAGAAACACAAGACAAACCAAGACTGAAGAACTGACAAAAAACACATAATTATAACATATAGTTACAACAGTGCAAAGCAATACCATAATTTGATGAAGATTAGACCATGGGCATGGTAAAAAAAAGTCTCAAAGTCTCTCGAAAGTCCCATCATCTCATGCAGACAGTAGAAGGAAGAAAAACTCTCCCTGCCATGAACCTCCAGCGCTGCAAACTTACTGATGCAGCACCCTGGAAGCACCCGATCTCAGCCGACTCTTGAGTCTGTCTGAAAATTTCGAGCCTCCGACCAGCCCTCTGACACCGAGCACCATCTCTGACGAGCGCTTCGACCCCGGCCCTGGCCGCCACCTCATTGCAATGAAATGATATTTAGTGATGGCCCGAGTGCAGAGGGAGAGACACTGAAGGGGATGAACAGTTCATTGAATTTTAATAAGAACTGTGCAGAACAAAAGGAAAAATAATAAACACTAGGCTAACAGGGCTGTTAATAAAAACTCTCAACTGAAAGCTAATGCTCACACTACAGCTCGGAAGCAGTAATGCTAAATAAATAGGCAAACAAGAGAAAATCTGTAGATGCTAGAAATTCGAGCAATACACACAAAATGCTGGAGGAACTCAGCAGGCCAGGCAGTATCTATGGAAAAAAGTACAGTCGAAATTTTGAGCTGAAGCCCTTCGGCAGGACTGGAGAAAAAAAGCTGAGGAGTAGATTTAAAAGGTGGGGGAGGGGGAGAGAAACACAAGGTGATAAGTGAAACCTGGAGGGGGAGGAATGAACTAAAGAGCTGGGAAGTAAATTACACAGAAGGCCATGGAAGAAAGAAATGGGGGGAGGAACACCAGAGGGAGGCGATGGGTGGGCATCGCCTAGGAGGAGATGAGGTGAGCGAGGGTAAAGGGGATAGGAAATGGTGAATGGGGGGTGGGGGGCATTACTGGAAGTTTGAGAAATTGATGTTCATGCCATCAGGTTGGAGGCTACTCAAACAGAATATAAGGTGTTGTTGCTCCAACCTAAGTGTGGCCTCATCATGACAGTGGAGGAGGCCATGGATGAACATATTGGAATGGGAATGGGAAGTGGAATTAAAATGGGTGGCCACAGGGAGATCCCGCTTGTTCTGGCAGATTTATATAAATCACAAAGAGTAGGCGTCCCAGAGCAGATCCCTGAAGAACGAGTCACAGATCTCCTAGTAGAATATGTTCTTTCTCTCTCCTTTTCAATGGGCAAGCCAATTCTTAAATATAGTAAATGTATCTGATTCCTCTACCTCCTCTGGAGCACATTCCACACATCAGCCAATCATTCCAAATTCTTGTCCCTTTACTTACTGACTTTCCTTTAAATACAAGTACCTTGCCTTGAGTTATCATCACTTGTGTAATGCTCTCACTGGGCTCATATACAAATTCAGCTTGTTAGGTAGATCTGCTAACACCCATGTGACTTAGCAGTGAGAAGGCCACCTTTCATAAACATATATACCTAGGGTCGGTAGAATTTGGGGTTCAACCAAACAGGAACCCGTGGTGTTCTGATTAAAGAAACCTTGATTTGAGCAAATGCTGTGGAGTTGCTGCCCATACACAATTATTGGTTGGCAAGAAATAACAGATTGTACACAGCATAAAAGTATACAGAAAGAATATTTACTAATTTCAGCTTTATCAAACAGTTATTAAGAAAAAGAAAAGAAAGAAAAGAAAAAAATAAATAAGAGGGCCAATATAGTAAAACCAGTCTAAATGTGCCCATGACTGTTGGAACTCGTCTCTTCCAAAAGCTGGGTATAACCGTTACTCATGGTGCTGAATTCTCATCAGCAATCACTGGTAGATCTTCCCACCTTGGACTCTTTCATCCCTGCAATCGTATCTTCCTGTCAGATCAAATCCTACAGGAGCCTCTCCCAATATTCTCTTTACCACATCTCCTGCCAAAAGACCACGAACCAAAGTAAGGTCCTTCAGAAAACTCAACCCAGCATGAAGCCAGTCAGATCTGAATATGGGACCATTCGCCTCGAGGTCTGGTGTGGATGCCACTACACCACCAGCAGCAGGCTTTATGCCACTTCAATGCACTGTTGTAATAAATTATCTGTATGGATAGCATACAGAACAAGGTTTTTCACTATTCCTAGGAACAGGTGATAATAACAAACCAATTTACCAATTTACCAAACTTGATACTGAATATAAAATTCCATGAATATTTTCTGTAGCAGGAGACAGATTAAAGTCTGGTTAAAACAGTTTAATATTTGGTTGTGTCCCCTGGGCGGAAGAGGGAGAAACACGTACTTCTAATAGGGCAAAAGTGGGGGATAAGCTGTAAATGTGGTTACCTGGTCAGTGAGTAAATGGGAGAAATTAGAAAGCACAAACGTAGACAAAAGAATGTGAGAGTTGCAAAGTGTAGAGCAAGAAGACATGCCCAGCAGGTCTGACTGGACATGTCCACCACTGTTAGAGGAAAGAAAGTGAAAAAAAATTGGGAGAGGATAACAACAATAATGAAACTGAGCCAATATCAGATATGGACAGAAGTCAAGATACCTGAAAAAGAGATGCACATATACAGTAAACAGTAGTCCACTGAGGAATGTTGATATACACTGAGACCTTGGGATCCAATCCATAATCTTTGGAAAGTTGTAATACAGGCCACTAGGGCAGTGAAAAAGGTATGTGGGCTGCTTGCCTTCATAGGTCAGTGTATAGAATATAGTAATTTGAATGTTACTTTGCAACTTTACAAAACAATGGTAATGTCACACTTGGTATGTTGTATACATTTCTGATTGCCTTGCTTTAGGAATAGTATAATTGTGCTGTAGAGGATGCAGGGGAGATTCACTCAGATGTTGTCGGGATTGGATTGGAGATTTTAGTTCTGGAGATAGTATGAATGGAGACATGGAGTTATACAGCACAGAAACATGCCCTGTGACTCATGCTGAACATAGTGCCTTCCAGAGCTAGTCCATTTTGCCTAGGTTTTGTCCGTATCTCTCAAGATCTTTCCCACCAATCAATCTCTACAAATGTCTCTTAAATGTTTTAATTGGACCCACTTCTGCCACACTTTTTCTTGCATCTCATCCCAAATATCCACCACCCTCTGTGTGAAAACCTGTCCTTCAATTCCACCTTAAGTCTTTCCCCTATAATTTTTGACTCTTCTGTCTTGTGAAAAAGACTGTTACCATCTTCTTTATCTATGTTGTTTATTATTTAGTAAAACTATAATGTCACACCTCAGCCTCCAGGGAAAGTAGTCCTAGTGGATACAGACTCCCTTTATAACCAAAGAGTTTAAGGTGAGAAGAAGAGGCTCTGAAGGGTATAGTTTTTAATGTGGATATTGATTGATATCAAGCAGATGGTGGAATAAATACAATGACTATGTTTAAGAGGCACTTTAACAGACACTTAAAAAAGCAAGGTTTAGAAAGATATTGTCCTAATTTGAGCAAATTGGACTAATGAATAGGGACAAAAATGTCAGCATGGACATGATGAGCCAAAAAGGCCTGTTTCTGTGCTGGAAAGCTCTATGACTGTACAAAACAAATGTCGTGCCCTTTACTGATGCAAATCAGTGGCTAAACGTCTCTTTTAGTCTCCTATGCAAAAGTTTGTTTGCAACCAACAGGAGCCTATAGTGTGTATCCGGTGTTAAGATTCTTCAGTGCTTGGCAGGCTAGCTGTCAGTGACTTTTCCTGATAAGATTTTTGCTGACCTATTTGTGCTACTCTTCGTGCTCCGCACTGAAACTCTGGACACTGCTGACCTTGATAGACAATGTCTGTACTTTCCTTCCCCATAGCTTCCTGACCATGAATGAAGATGACTATTCACCAGTTGCTCTTACTCCTGCTAATTAATTTATATCATGTCACCTGTGTTGAATATTTCAGTAATATTTGAGTAATTTTGTAATTATGTTGTTGATTAAGCATTCTTGCTTACTTAAGTCATTCATTACTAGTTATTTGTGTTATACGGTAAGTGAATTGCAAATGTCATGATGCTACCACGTGAAATGGGCATGCACCCCTTAAAGAACAAATTCACATTTCAGACTCTCTGTCTTTTCCTTTTAATTAGTTTAATGTTTTGGAGTTACAAAACATAACCACTTGTATCTTCCCATCCCCACCCTCCACACCTATTTTTTCTCGGAAATTGGAGACTCAAGAGACTGTGGATTCTGGAAAGCTTCGAGCAACACACAAAACACTGGAGGAACTCAATGGATTGGGTAGCACCTATGGAGAGAAATGCAGTGTTGATTCAGGTTAAGACCCTTCACCTTGACATAGTGATATATGGAATTTGCTGCCAGAAGAGGTGGTGGAATCAAATACAATTATTATGTCCAGATGAAGTGTCTCGACCTGAAAATGCTGGCTGTCCATTTCCCTCTGTAGATGCTGCCTAATCTGCTGAATTCTTCCAGCATTTTGAGTGTTGCTCAGAGCTTTGTGCCTAAATTACCCTCTTAATTCCAGATAAGTGGTAATTAAGACTCAATTCTGTTAAGAATATTATAATTGAAAATTTCTATATTAATCAATCTCTCTGACCCAGAGAAGAAGCAGGTATAACAATTTAGTCTAATATAATATAATAGATATATCCAAAATGTCAATATGTTCACTAGTTATTGTGCGATACTTCCTCTCACCTAATCCAGTCTTCCTTTCTATGTCACTGCTATTTCATATTTGCTTGTAATTCACCCTTCATTCCTGCTCTTTTTTGTTTTGCTTCCAGGCCCTCAGTTCAATTAACTTAGC
This sequence comes from Mobula birostris, assembly GCF_030028105.1. Lineage (NCBI taxonomy): Eukaryota > Metazoa > Chordata > Chondrichthyes > Myliobatiformes > Myliobatidae > Mobula > Mobula birostris. The sequence continues at coordinate 179,276,833 of NC_092373.1, forward strand.
TTGACTATTGGTCCTGTCATTCACTGGCATCTGAGGACATTCAATGATGTCATTATTCATTTGCATTCCTAAAAGGCCAAGGAAATTGTGGAGCTGAAGGATTTCGGAGGAAGTCTAATAGATGGAGTGTGCAGCAAGCTGGAAACACAGGATCCTTCAAGAATCAGAAGCAACAAACTGCTGGAAGGACTCAACAGGCCAAGCAGGGTTTCAACCCATAACATCAACAATCCCATTCCCTCCATAGATGCTGCTAGGCTTGCTGAGTTGTTCTAGATCACTTGTTGCCATGCCCTTATTTGCAAGGTTGGGCTCATTGTCCTCACCTCTCACTACCAATTCCTTTACCTAATACAGACACCATCACTTTCCAAACTCTGTTTTCTCCCACAGCCTGACACTGTACCAGAATGTTTACCTAGACCCTGAAATGAAATTCTTGCCACATGTGAACTCCGTTAACAGAAACTGAGGGAACTTGACAATGTAAATACTGAGAGGATGTCTGCCTTTAAGAGGAGGCAAGATAGCCAGCAACTTAGTTAAAATTTCACCGGCTGTCTGCCATTCTTTATTCTTTATGATCAGAATTGGAATCAGGGGTGACACCACCAGCATATGTTGTTTTGCGGCAGCAATTGCAATACATAGTGATAAACATTATAAATTACAACAATAAGTATATATGTATATAAAATGAAATATAACACCGTGGCGTGGTGTGACAATGACATCTCTAGTCTGAATATTGGTAGGGCCATTTGGCTCTATGGTGAGGAGATCACACTCACAAAATACCCTGAAAGAGCCTTGTGAGGCAGCAAGGTTCTAACCACCATTATAAACTGATAAATGTATTTTTATGTTTCCTAAATGCTCATGCATTAAGAAATAGTTTTAAATAATTAAAATTGAAGTAAATAATTAAAACATTATTAAAAATTTAATATAAAATATGTTTATCTGAAAACACAATTAAAAAGAGAATAGCAATGCAATTAAACAAAGTAACTAACCTTCCACTGTACCATTGAGTCAGAGAGCTATAGAGTGATGTATCATAGAAGCAGGTGGTTCAGTCCAAATGGTCCATGCTGACCAACATTGCCATATAATCTAGTTCTAAATGCCCTCAGCTGCCTTACGTTCCTATTAAATTTCTCACCCTAATCCTATGCCCTCTAATATTTGATTCCCAAATCCTGGGAAGAAGACTACACATTCACTATCTTTATACCCCTCATAATTTTATAAATCCCTCTAAGATCACCCCCATGCTCTAACTAAGGAAGTCCCAGGCTACTCAATGGGTTGACAGAAGTGGATTGGCATTTTTGTCAACTGAGGGAACTAGAAAAGTTCAAAGTTCAGTGTAAATTTGTTATCAAATTACATATATGTTACCATATACAACCCTGAGATTCATTTTACTGAGTGCATTCATAGTAAATACAAGAAACAATAGAATCAAAGAAAGACCGCATCCGACAGGACAGATGAACAACAAATGTGCAAAAGACCAAAAGACATGGAATCATAATTAGGCCATTTGGCCCATTGAGTTTTCTCCATCATTCCATCATGATTGATCTGTTATCCCTCTCAACCCCATTCTTCTGCCTTCTCTCCGAAACCTTTAATGCCCTGATTAATCAAGAACCTATCAACCTCTGCCTTAAATATACCCAGTGACTTGGCCTGCACAGCCATCTTTGGCAATGAAAAGACACCAGACTGTGCAAACAAAAGAAAGAAAAAGGAGATAATAACAATAATAATAAACAAATAAGCATAAATATCGAGAATGTGAGCTGAAGAGTCCTTGACAAAGACTCCACAGGTTGTGGGAACAGTTCACTGATGGGGCAAGTGAAGTTTTCCACTCTGGTTCAAAAGTCTGATGGCTGAGGGGTAATAGCTTCAGGTTCAGCTCATGATAAAATGACGGAGCAGACTCGATGGGCCAAATGGCCAACTTCTTCTCCTTTGTCTTATGGTCTTATGGTCTTATGGACTCATACCACCAGGTTCAGGAACTGTTATTACCCCTCAACCAACAGGCTCTTGAAACAAAGAGGATAACTTCACTCAACTTCACTTGCGCTATCATTGAAATGTTCCCATGACCTATGGAAACACTTTCAAGGGCTCTCATGTTCTTGATATTTATTGCTTACTTATTATTATTTCTTTCTTTTTGCATTTGCACAGTTTGATTTCTTTTGCACACTAGTTGAACGCCGAAGTTGATGTGGTTTTTAATTGATTCTTTTATAGTTATTATTATGGATTTATTGAGTATACCCACAAGAAAATGAATCTCAGAATTGTATATGGTGACATATATGTACCTTGTTAATGAAATCACTTTGAACTTTAAACTTTAAACTGTTCCTGAAGCTCCTGGTGGCTCGTGAGGCTCCTGTTGATAAATTTCCCGTCACATACCGGAGATAATAAACCTGATTCTGATTCTTTCAGATAGCAGCTGACCTTTCAGATAGCAGCAGCGAGAAGACAGCATGGCCTGGATAGTGGGTGTTAGGATGTGGAAGCATTGGAAAGGGTACAGAGGAGATTTACTAGGATGCTGCCTGGTTTAGAGAGTATGCATTATGATCAGAGATTAAGGGAGCTAGGGCTTTACTCTTTGGAGAGAAGGAGGATGAGAGGAGACATGATAGAGGTGTACAAGATATTAAGAGGAATAGATAGAGTGGATAGCCAGCACCTCTTCCCCAGGGCACCACTGCTCAATACAAGGGGACATGGCTTTAAGGTAAGGGGTGGGAAGTTCAAGGGGGATATTAGAGGAAGGTTTTTTACTCAGAGAGTGGTTGGTGTGTGGAATACACTGCCTGAGTCAGATACACTAGTGAAATTTAAGAGTCTACTAGACAGGTATATGGAGGAATTTAAGGTGGGGGGTTATATGGGAGGCAGGGTTTGAGGGTCGGCACAACATTGTGGGCCGAAGGGTCTGTAATGTGCTGTACTATTCTATGTTCCATGTTCCTTGAAGATGGATATTGCTTTTCTGCAACAGTGCTCCATGTAAGTGTTTTCAGTGGTGATGAGGGCTTTACCTCTGGTGGACTGGGCTGTATCCATGGCTTTTTATGGGTTTTTCTATTCAGGAGCATTGATGTTTTTATACATAATGTGCAAATGGAAATTTATTCTTAAGCATAGTTCAGCCTTGAAAATGTTTGTATGTGCGAGGTTATTAATTTACACTTATTATTATCAGTAATAGTAAATGAGAGGCTATAATTAGACTCTCATTGCAGCAGACAGCCTTTATGAAACGGAGTTTGTTATGGGGAATCAATAAGATCTGCATGTATCATTAAAATTAATCCTATTGTTGATGACCAGGGTTATTGTTCCCCAATTACTAATTACAATCATCAATGTTAAAATTATTACACCTAAAGTTCATCATTGGGCCTATAAAAATGGAGATAGGACCAGCTGTGTATCCTGTTCTGATGTATCTCGACAAGATCTTTAAGTTTAACTGGTAAAATCAATGTATCAATCAATATCCGTCTGCAACCTTGATTGATAAATGTGGCCTAGGTCAGCAAATTGGGACAGACTTATGGGAATGAAGAAGGTCAACAATTGGCAATATGACTTTGACTAAGTGCTTTGTTGTCAGACTGTTAAATTGCATTTCACAATGTTAAATTCCATAGTGTCAATTATATCGCTCATGTCAGGAAAGTGATCATTTGGTGGATGGAAATAAACACTAGAACCCCAAAAATATAAGATTGTCCTATGGTCTTCAATATTGTAGAATCCTTGGTTCACTTACAGACTGGAAAACTGTTGGACTGTGTCAGGGAACTGGGATCTTTCACCTTCTGAAGTCTAGGATCCCAGCTCAATCACTGCTACTGTCAGGCAGGAAGAAAAGAAGTCTGAAGTCCCATACCACAAGGTTTATGAACAGCTACTTTCCTTCTTGGTAGGGTGGAGATATGCCTCTAACATAGGAGGTGTAAGGTGCTTCTTCCCTCCATTAGCCTGCAGGTCACACTTGGGCAAGGTGTAGCACCTGCTAAGCGCCTCGCTCCTTCACCGATCAGGGTCACATGAAGCCATGAGAGCAGGTGGTGGATGGTCGTATGAGCAGCTGGTGCATATCATAAGTACTGGTTATATGGCCACTGACGCCAGGCAGACAATCTCTGAAGGGTATTGATAATGGGGTCACTCGTCTTGTAAAGACACGGCCCAGAAAATCACTTCTGTAAAAAAATTTGCCAAGAACAATCATGGTCGCAGACTATGATCGCTCATGTCATACGACAAGGCACATAATGATGATGTTGACTTTCCTAGACCCATCAGGGTTTTGAACCTAACAACACAACCAAACACTCCCTCAGCAATAGAACATTATCGATTGAATTTTCCCACTACCATGAACTCGTCTTTAGTTGTGTTTTTGTTCTTTTTAGCACTATTGCCAGGTGCTGCATACTCTTTTTTTCACTGTATGGTGTAATTTTAAGGATAGTTTATATTTTAGGTGTTGTTATAGAGTCATAGAGAAGTAAGTACAGCACAGAAACAGGTCCTTTGTCCCTTCTAGTCCGTGCTGAAACCATTTAAACGGCCTACTCCCATCGACCTGCACCGGGACCATAGCCCTCCATATCCCTAACATCCATGTTCCTATCCAAACTTCTCTTAAATGTTGAAATCGAGCTCGCATGGACTAGTTGAGCAGGCAGCTCATTCCACACTCTCATGACCCTGTGAATGAAGAAGGTTCCCCTCATGTTCCCATTAAGCTTCTCACCTTTCACCTTAACCCATGACCTCTGGTGGTAGTCCCACCCAACCTCAGCGGAAAAAGCCTTCTTGCATTTATCCTATCTATACCCTCATAATTTTGTAAACCTGTATCGAATCTCCCCTCTATCTACTATGTTCTAAAGAATACAGTGCTAACCTATTCAATCTTTCCTTATAAGTGTGTTCCTCTAGACCCAGCAACATCCTTGTAAATTTCCTCTGCACTGTTTCAACCTTGCTTACATCTTCCCTGTAGGCAGGTGACCAAAGCTGCACACAATACTCCAAATTAATCCTTTCCAATGTCTTATCAGTACCTGCATTCATGTGATGCTTCTACAAGCCTTTCATTGTACTGTTCCTCACCATATTTGTGCACTTAACAATAAGCTGAACTTGACGTAACATTGGTGACTCAGTAGGACACAATTGCTTTACCAACACCACCCCCACCACCGCCACCACAGCTAGATCACTGAGGAAATTAGATCTGAGGACCCAGCTTGCAGCAACCTATTGCCCAATTCCTGCTGGAATGATCATAGATGTTCAAAGGTAAGAATTTGTTTGGAATATTGCCTATTTCCTTTTGTAATGTTAAACTGATTACTAGTAATCTAACTCAGTCTGACAGACCATATATTGATTAAGGACATGTCATGAATCACAAGGGTTATGCTTACCATAAACTGGAGCACTGAAGCAAGAGTTCAGTTTACTTGGCTAATGGGCCAATGAAGAAGGCATACCGTGGTCCACAGGAAGGCAAGAATAATTATGCGATTTGATATCAGAAGTAAACATAAGGGAAATATTTTGTATAAAACAGCTAAAGCTTACACTCAGGCTCAGCGTTCAGTTTCATGGTCAGGTCACTGCTAGACTTACTTGCCTTAGTATCCTTATTCTGCAAGTAAAATACTGCAGAAGCTGAAAACCTGAGGTTTAATATTGGAAAATAGTGGAAGAATCCAGCAGGTTGAGCAGTATCTATGGAGAACTGGAGAAATGTTAACTATGTTACTCCCACCACCTACCCCCATAACTGCTGCGTGACCAGCTGAGTATCTCCATCATTTTCTGTTTTTATTTCTGTATCTCCACTCTCATGAGAGAATGAATGGGACTAAGTTCCCACTGCTAGTTACTATGTGTAAACATTTTGACAGAATATCAGTGGAGGGGAATTGTGCATATTTTGTTTTGTCATGCTTGACACGTTATCCAAAATCACTTCATGCCCCTCCCACCCCCCATTTGAGCAATAGCACAGTCCTCCGTTTATCTGCTATTCTTGTTGCTCCTGAACCTGTCTGTAGGTATTTGTTTATCTCATATGTATAACAAGCTTCAAGTCACAGCCAAAAACCAAACTAGTCTAGCAAGTTGATCTTGACAGTCAAAATAAATCCTGTGCATCAGAGTTGATGGGATTATTACTTTATCCTTTCTTTCCCTTCCTGAAGGCACTGACTCATAATGGGATTTGTTTCCATGGGACCTGATTTCCATCCAGCATAGGTTTAGACAGTATTGAGTGAAAGCTGATGCATTGGTACCTGATTCTGATTGTTCTCGCGAAACACAGACTCACAGATGCACACATGGAGCGTAGGCATGTACTAGGGCAATGCAACTTCCCCTTATTGTCTCCAAGTTGGGCATGGCTGCCTGACCCCCAAGAAGATAATCGGCCGTGGACTTCTACATATTGGAATTGGTTTGTTATTGCCACATGAACCGAGGTTCAGTGAAACGTTTCTTGCATGCTGTTGATGCAAATCAATTCATTACACTGTGCATTGAGGCAGTACAAGGTAAAATAATAACAGTGCAGAGTCAAACGCAACAGCTACTGAGAAAGTGCAGTCAAGGTAGGTAATAAGGTGCAAGAATAACGAGGTAGATAGTGAGATCAGCAGTCCATCTTATCGTACTAGTGGACCATTCAGTGGTCTTATAATGGGGATAAAAGCTGTCCTTGAGCCTGGTAGTACATACTTTCTGGCTTTTGCATCTTCTGACCACTGGGAGAGAGGAGAAGAGAGAATGTCCAAGGGGGGTGGGGTCACTATTTATGCTGGCTGCTTTACTGAGGCGGCAAGAAGTATAGACAAACTTCATAGTGGGGATGCTGGACTTCACAAAGATGATGTGCTGAGTTGTGTCCACAAATCTCAGAAGTTTTGTTGTGGTCATGGGCTAAGTAGATGCCATACCAAGCTGTGGTGCATCCAGATAGATTGCTTTCTGTTGTGCATTGATAAAAATTGGTAAGGGTTAACAGTTTCATGCCAAATTTCTTTAACCTCCTGAGAAAAAAAGAGGCACTGGTGAGCTTTCTTGTCTGTGGTGTCTACATGGTTGGACAAGGATAGACCTATTATTGAAGTCCATTCCCAGGAACTTGAAACTCTCAACCCTCCTAACCTCAGTACCATTGATATAGATAGGAACCTGTCTGCTGCCACCCTTCCTGAAGTCCATGACCAGCTGCTTGTTTTGCTGACCTTAAGGGAAAGGTTGTTGTCATGACACTATGTTACTAAGCTGTCTATCCCCTTCCTGTACTCTGACTCATCGTTATTTGAGATAGTGGTATCATCTGCAAACTTGTATTTGGAGTTTGGAGCACAGTCTGGCCACGCAGTCACAGGGTGGTACTGTGGTTTGTCTAGTAGAACCATTTCCAAACTGCTCCAGAGATTTCGGTTCAATCTTGACTTCTGGCAGTGTCTGCGTGAAGTTTGCACATTCCTCCTGTGACCATGTGCTCTGGTTTCCTCCCACACTGGAAAAATGTGCATGTTGCCAGATTAATGGTCCGTTGTAGGTGATTGTCCTATTGTGTAGATGAGTGGTAGGATTGTGGGAGAGGGGTGGAAAGGGAAGAATAAACTGGGTTAGAGAAATAGACTGTTTCCCTGTTGAATCGTTGTATGACTCCAGAGTTCTATAGTTAAGGAAGTTGAGATTATTCCAGTGATTTAATGTGTGTGAAAATAAGGTCGTCAGTATACTTTGCATATGAATGAGTATGATGTTGTATCATAGGGTTGTACCATGGCACTATTTCAAATTATGACGCACAGTGCAGAGCTATATTTGTGTTTATGCATCTTCTGAGGGAGATCTGTGGTTAGTTCTCACAAAGCAGTTCATGAATTATATTTGAGACTTCAACACATCTTTAAATTGACTACAATAGAGGAGGCCTAGTATCAATCAAAGAATAACAAATAACTGGAAATATCTAAACAATAAGAATATACTTAGTGAACATTGGACTAATTTTATGTCCCAAAAATTTATCAACCATGGATCAAAAGTCGCATTTGTGACACCATCAGCGTCCATCTCATTCCAACTCTGACCTCTGTCCATGGATTCTAAATTTTTTCCAATAAAGCTCAACGTGTTCTAGAGGAATAGCGCATCCTTTCTATTCAGGCAAATTATCTTCTTCATAAGCAGTCTCTTAGGGTTGAGGATGACTTGCATTCACTCTGGTCTTTGTCGTGGCTATCCCTCAAGGTCGAGAATGATGGTCTTCGTTCTGTTGATCTACTTATGGTCTCTCAAGTGGCTTATGAGTCCAATCTTGGACTTGGAAGTTCTTCCGCATTCAGTACAGGTAGTTCCAGATGGCATATCGGGCTTTGGTTGTTGCTGCCTCTCTTTCCATCTTCTTCTCTTTTCTTCTAATTCTGCACATCTGTTGGCCTCGAAAGTTGCTGTTCCTTCTTGGATGATGGCTTGCCAGAGTTTCCTGTCCTTGGCATTGGTTTCCCAACTGTTGATGTCGATGTTACATTTCTTCATGTTGGCTTTTAAGACATCTTTGCAGCTCATCTGTTGTCTGCCTCTTTCATGTTTTCCTTCTTTAAGCTGGGAGTAGAAGATTTTTTTCGGCAGATGTTCGTCTTTTATTCGAACAACATGACCGCTCCATCTTAGTTGGTTCTTGATGACGCAGGCTCTAATGCTTGTTGAAGCATTGAACTCTGGTCTTACAGGGTCCTTGAAGACCTATGTGGCCATTATGGAACGGGAGCTGCAAGCTGCAAGGCATTAGCGATGATCTTTCAAAAGTCGATAGATTCTGGCATGGTTCCGGAAGACTGGAAGATTGCAAATGTCACTCCGCTATTTAAGAAGGGGGCAAGGAAGCAAAAAGGAAATTATAGACCTGTTAGCTTGACGTCGGTGGTTGGGAAGTTGTTGGAGTCGATTGTCAAGGATGAGGTTACAGAGTACCTGGAGGCATATGACAAGATAGGCAGAACTCAGCATGGATTCCTTAAAGGAAAATCCTGCCTGACAAACCTATTACAATTTTTTGAGGAAATTACCAGTAGGCTAGAGAAGGGAGATGCAGTGGATGTTGTATATTTGGATTTTCAGAAGGCCTTTGACAAGGTGCCACACATGAGGCTACTTAACAAGATAAGAGCCCATGGAATTACAGGAAAGTTACATATGTGGATAGAGCGTTGGCTGATTGGCAGGAAACAGAGAGTGGGAATAAAGGGATCCTATTCTGGTTGGCTGCCGGTTACCAGTGGTTTTCCACAGGGATCAGTGTTGGGGCCGCTTCTTTTTACATTGTACATCAACGATTTGGATTATGGAATAGATGGCTTTGTGGCTAAGTTTGCTGACGATACGAAGATAGGTGGAGGGGCTGGTAGTGCTGAGGAAACGGAGAGTCTGCAGAGAGACTTGGATAGATTGGAAGAATGGGCAGAGAAGTGGCAAATGAAATACAATGTTGGAAAGTGTATGATTATGCACTGTGGCAGAAAAAATAAACGGGCAGACTATTATTTAAATGGGGAAAGAATTCAAAGTTCTGAGATGCAAAGGGACTTGGAAGTCCTCGTACAGGGTTCCCTTAAAGTTAACCTCCAGGTTGAGTCAGTAGTGAAGAAGGCGAATGCAATGTTGGCATTCATTTCTAGAGGAATAGAGTATAGGAGCAGGGATGTGATGTTGAGGCTCTATAAGGCGCTGGTGAGACCTCACTTGGAGTACTGTGTGCAGTTTTGGTCTCCTTATTTAAGAAAGGATGTGCTGACGTTGGAGAGGGTACAGAGAAGATTCACTAGAATGATTCTGGGAATGAGAGGGTTAACATATGAGGAACATTTGTCCGCTCTTGGACTGTATTCCTTGGAGATTAGAAGAATGAGGGGAGACCTCATAGAAACATTTCGAATGTTAAAAGGCATGGACAGAGTGGATGTGGCAAAGTTGTTCCCCATGATGGGGGAGTCTAGTACAAGAGGGCATGACTTCAGGATTGAAGGGCGCCCTTTCAGAACAGAAATGCGAAGAAATTTTTTTAGGCAGAGGGTGGTGAATCTATGGAATTTGTTGCCACGGGCAGCAGTGGAGGCCAAGTCATTGGGTGTATTTGAGGCAGAGATTGATAGGTATCTGAATAGCCAGGGCATCAAAGGTTATGGTGAGAAGGCGGGGCAGTGGGACTAAATAGGATAAAATGGATCAGCTCATGATAAAATGGCGGAGCAGACTCGATGGGCCAAATGGCCTACTTCTGCTCCTTTGTCTTATGGTCTTCTTCTGAGAAAGATAAGGAGGTGGTTAATGGGAGTGGGTGTAGGTAGCTTGGAAGGTGGTGTACTCCTTCTGCCATTTACATTGGATTTCTGTGTACCCCGATCCATGGACTGTAGGTTCATTACCCAACCAAATACTCTTCTCCAGTTAAGTGGTTTATAGATCAGGGATCCCCAAGAGTCCAAAGAAAAATGCAGCAGATTCTCAAATCTTTTCCTCAGACATCCTTGCCATGACAGAGCTTGAGTTAAAATGTCTGGTTTGAGAACCTGATGACGCCTGATTCTGAAAATTAAGTTGTCAGGCCTGCACAGGCAGGCAACCCCAAGTCTCCACTCAGTGAACAACAATCATCTGCTGCTCATTTCCAACTCATTACCTGCAGCCTATTTAAACCCGGCTCTAATCCACAATCCTTGTTCACTCATATGATCTAGCCAGTCTCAACCATTCAACCATTCATTTCTAGCCTTCAGTTATTTTGTTGCCTTTGAACTTAGTATCTGTATTGTATTGTTTTGTGGCCCCTCATGGCTTGTTATTTTGCAGTTCATTTTTAAAGTTATCTTTCACTGCTGAATTGTCTCCGCTGCACTGGATTTGGGTTAAGCCTCCTTTACATTTCCTTACAGGATGGGTGAACCAGCGATTGACCCAGAAGAGTTTTCTTGCCTAAAGAAAGTCATCCATTGACAGGAGCACACAATCCTGAAGCAACAGGAACCATTGGCCCTTTGCTTGTACTCTCAACCAACTTTCCATCTCGTTACAGCAGCCTCACACCAGTCACCCTCCTCCCTTGGAGCCTCCTCAGTGGCACAGGAAGTATACCAAGGCAGATGTCATGGAACCTTACTTACCTACACAGATGCTTCAAAAGATCCAGAGACAGGTCACTTAGTCTCTTCTCATCCTCCTTAACTCCAAAGAGAAAAGCCTGAACCCCCTCTACCTATCTGCATAAGAGCTGCTCTCTAATTCAGGCAGCATCCTGGTAAACCCTCTTTAAAGCTTCCACATCCTTCCTATAATGATTCCTATAATCACATATTTGTGGCAATGAAAGTTGCAGCACCGAGTTACAGTGTTAAATGCTGGAGCCTTAACCTTTGATAAAGTTGGAATAACACAGAGATTTGTGGGAAAACAAGTTGTGAGGACATATAAGAGGATACAAAATAATATTGAGTGGTCAAGTGAATGGGTAATGTTCTGGTAAATTTAAATAAACATAGTAAAATGCGAAAATTTTAGCAGAAAAAAATGCACCGAATCCAAACGGAGAGAGTTACATAGCTCCACGAATATGGACAGATCTGGGTGTACTAGTGCGTCATTCATAAAAAAAAAATTGCATGCAGGTACAACAAGCACTTTGGAAATTTAATATAATGTTATTGCTTGTTGCTAGGTGAACTGAATAAAAAAGGTTGAGAGGTTTGGCATGAGAAACACAAGTCATTGATGAGACCATATCTGGGGGACTGTATATGGTATTGATTTCCGTAAAAGAATGTAAGTGCACTGGATGGAGTTCAGAGAAGATGTATTAGTCTAATAGCTGGAAGGGATTGGTTATTTATCAAGAAATGTTGGACTGGCTAAAATTTAGAAGAGTGAGAGAGGATTTGATTAAAGCACTTATGAACCTGAGGGTATTAATCTAAAAAAGGGCATTGATCTAAAAAGGCATTAAAATTGCAAATGATGGAAAATTCCATTAAGGGATCTTTCATCTTGTAAGAGAATTTAGATCTAGGGGGTTGCTGTTGAAAAATAAGTGGCCACTTATTTAAGACAGATTTGCTTTTCTTTTGGAAGGTTTATAAGTTTTTGGTATTCTTTTCTTCAAAGAGCAGTGGAAGCCTTGAAGACAGAGTTGGGTAAATTCTTGATAAGCATGGAGATGAACATTTACCATGGGCAGACGGGAATACAAAGTTAAAGTTACAAGCAGATCAGCCACAATATTATTAAACGGTGGAGTAAGCTTGAGGAGGCAAGTGCCCTATTCCTGCTCCTAATTTGCTGTCTATTAATTTTGTCATCATCGTTACTCATGACTAGAATATTAACTGCACTCAATTGCTCTCTGCCATCATGGGAATTGAACTCAGATCTCCAGTTTATTAGTCAGGAGATTTGACTGCACACCACCCATGAACGCAAAGTAAATCTTGGGGTTTGAATAATAAGGGATACTGCAGGAGCCCAAAACAATGGAAGATGTTTGCATAAAAAAGCAATAGATTGAAAGCAAGAAGGTCAGAAGCGTATTTCTGCAAAGTGAAAGACATCTTGTTTCAAAATGTGTTACAGATACTCCAGATTAAATCATTTATCTGAAGCTGTAATAAATAATCAAAACTGTAAGTTTGGCAGAAAAAGCCAGAAGCAGGTAAAACGACCAGTGAAGACACAAGACACTGCAGGTGCAGGAAATCTGAACAAATAGATACTTCATCTGGACTCACGTTGGGTCTTGACCCAAAATGTCAGCCAGCCATTTCCTTCTGTAGACATTGCCTGACCTGCTGAGTTTCTCCAGTGTTTAGTTTGTTGCGGCAAAAGGACAAGTCAATATATCGTTCCATTAATAGAATTTTCTATTATTTGTAATTTTGGTGCCTTTTTTAGATCATGCTGTATGTGACAGGTTTTTATATGAACAAAATCAGTCAAAGCTGCAGTGCATGCAAGCTTGACCTTTAACTTGCATGTGACATTGCCATGACGACAGAACGCTAGTGTGTGCTCTCCACCATACGTGATTGTTATAATTGTGGTCCATAGTCAGATTGCAGAAGCAAGGTCAGTGGCCATGAAACCGAGCCCAAAATGAGCCAGCGAGACCAGTTTAGTCAGTTGCTTGCATTGTAATAGCTATCACTCACCAGTTTAGATCAGCTAAGAGTTTGTTGCCTAAAGAAAAGTTACATTTAATAACCTGCCGATCCAAAGTTAAGACAACCAACAAAAACAAGTTCAGGCTAACCGGAAACCAATAGAAAAAAGGACTTCTCAGCCTGGAAGTTCAACTCATGTTTGTTCAAGCAACAAGGAACAGCAATTTAACAACATTTGCTCTGCAGACAGTAACACTACCAAGCAGACAGATTGTTGAGTAAAGTTATTGAATAACAACTATTGTGTTACGAGAAACACAAACATAAACGTGGGCACATGGGACTAATTTAGATGGGAATCTTAGTCAGCTCTGGTGAAAGGGCCTGTTTCTATGCTGTAAGAATCTACAAGACCATGGGAGCTACCTGACACCTCAAGCCTGCCCTATGATTCGATATGATCATGGCTGATCTTCCCCAGGCCTCCAGGCCTCCTCTGTGACAGGTCCACGTAATCTTCAGTTCCCCAATCTTTCAAAAGATTATCCATTTCTGCTTTCAATCCAGTCTCTACAACTCAAAAGGCACAGTTTAGACGAGCTGAGCCAAAGGGCCCAATTTCACGCTGAATTAATCTATGACTCTGTGATTATACACACGGAGAACCACTCAATCAGAGAGCCACGTCTGATTTGCCTGTCAGAGGAAGGGTTTGGTGTTTGAAAGTTGAGACCCCAGTCCTGGGATAAAGCTCAAACTTCTCCATGTATTAGTGAATCTTGTCTACCTGTAGGGAATGAAGACCTGAGAAACCGACACATAGTTCCTGAAAACGCTGGAGAAATACCGTCAATGACATCATTGCATTATTGCCTAAATACACTGGCAGAGAGGATGAACCCATATCAGTCTTCCCTTCCACACCAACATCTCTAGTATTGTCTCCGCTGCTGGAGCAGATTTCATTGCCTGCACCCTGAGACTATACTCATGAAAGAAGGACTCTACTCTGAGCTCTGTCATAGCAAGAGTTTTCCAGTCCAAATGGTTTAAGGAACTTCTCAGAATTTCTTGGAAAGGTTTAACTTTCTCACTGACATAGGAACCCTGGGCCTGAAACTGTGCAAAGTGGAGAAAGAGAAGGAAGGCAGTAAACACTTTGAATCTCTGTGACTGGAGCAAGCACAAATAGTGGAAACTATTCCCCCCTCCACACACAATAACCCACCCATCTCTGAAACAACAATCTTCCCCAAATGCGTCGGGACCCATGGACCCACTTGGCACTTCTCAGCCATCAGAGCACCCCATGGAAGCATATCACTGCTGGCACTGGGAGTCTGCCTTAGAAGGTAAAAGAAATGACATTCTAAAGATATTGTAGGTGAAGAACTCTTTACTGAATTTATTAGTCACATTTACATTTAAGTTTTGGACTCACTGATTCATAAAGCTGGAGTGATACGGTTAGGAAAGCAACCCTTCATCCCAGTGAATCTCCTTAGACCACCAAGTTTCCATATACAACAATCCCAGTTTATTCTCTCCCCATTCATCAACTCTCTCCAGATTCTACTACGTATTTGCACATCAGGGGCAACTTATAGTGGTCAGTTACTCTACCCTGTGACCATGTGACCAGGTACATATCCAACACAATCTTACCATGTGCGATACCACTGTAATTTGGCCAGTTCACCCACAATCATCAGATGGGAAAGAGGTTTTAAACATTTTGTGATTGTGTCAGAACGACGGCTTGGGCATTAATATCAGCTAGTCTCGATTTTTTTATAGCTGCATTGATATGTTGGGACCAGATTAGGTCCTCAGAGATATTAACACCCAGGAACTTGAAATTGCTCACTCTCTCCTGATCCCTCTGTGAGGAATGGTGTGTGTTACCTTGTCTTACCCTTTCTGAACCAGTCACCTCTTTCTCACCTCCTTCTTGGTGATGCTGCAGTGTTCTTGGACTCTTAACTCTATCTCTCTCAGTTTCTCCATTATCGTCACTTTGCTTAAGATTGCTCTACTGCATTTTCACTGTTCTGCTGTTCTGCGCTTGTCGTAGTTGTTGCTGTATTTATTATTACCTTGAATACTGTTTACTCTGTGAGTGACATGCAAACAAGGATTTTAACTGCACCCTATGCTTGACTTCTGACCAGCAATGGGGGTGGTGGTCGGGTGACCAGTTCTCAGTTGTCCTTCGCGCTGGAGGAACTCAGCAGGTCGGG
This sequence comes from Mobula birostris, assembly GCF_030028105.1. Classification (NCBI taxonomy): domain Eukaryota; kingdom Metazoa; phylum Chordata; class Chondrichthyes; order Myliobatiformes; family Myliobatidae; genus Mobula; species Mobula birostris. The sequence continues at coordinate 179,292,314 of NC_092373.1, forward strand.
CAGCATCAGTGGAAAAGATCGATCGACGTTTCAGGCCGGAACCGCCCGAAACATCGATTGATCTTTTCCACGGATGCTGCCCGACCTGCTGAGTTCCTCCAGCGTGTTGTGAGTGTTGCTTTGACCCCAGCATCTGCAGATTATTTTGTGTCTCAGTTGTCCTTTCTTCATCCACCTCTAGTCTGACCATGGTGGATGTGAGAGTGGCTCAGATTTACCTCATTCTGCTCCTGCCCTTGCTGATTCTTGTTGCAACAAAGCACTCCAAAACTGGCCCAGAATATGCTTGATAGAAAGCATGTGAACTCATTGACATTGACCCCATCCTTTTAATAGACACCCCAAAAGTGTCAACAGATGAGAAGTGCAGTCCAGCAAAGACAGTTGACTTGTCATTGATATCACAGTTATTCATGAGGAAGGGAGTTGTCTGTGAGTACTGGCTAAATAGAAATCTAAAATAAAGTTTGTTATTTTTAAGTCTCGATAGGCTGACACGCATGGTGTGGAAAAGGAGGTGTGAAATTCTAGTTAGCATGGCTCTATTTTTATTCAGAGTGAGGGTGAGTGGTGGGCACATGGCCAACTGGTTAAGGCGTTCGACTAGTGACCTGAAGGTCGTGAGTTCGAGCCCCAGCCGAGGCAGCATTTTGTGTCCTTGAGCAAGGCACTTAACCGCACATTGCTCTGTGTCGACACTGGTGCCAAGCTGTATCGGCCCTCACCCTTCCCTTGGACAACATTGGTGTCGTGGAGAGGGGAGACTTGCAGCATGGGCAACTGTCGGTCTTCCGCAACTATCGATCTTCCATACAACCTTGCGCAGGCCTGCGCCCTGGAGAACAAAGACTTTCCAGGTGCAGATCCATGGTCTCGCAAGACTAATGGATGCCTTCATAAGGGTGAGTGATAGTGTGCATGTGCTTAGTTACCTCAGGAAACAGCATCCTCCTTTCAATAGCTGTCAGGTCATGGTGATGTGACTGAAATTCTTTCTTTGAGAATTGCAGGTCTTTTGCAGCTTTCAGGAAGAACAAGTTTTGCATTGCCTTGAATCTCAGAGCACAAGACCAACTAAATATCAAAGACTGAAGAAATTAGCTAAGATTCAAAGTTCAAAGTAAATTTAATATCAAAGTACATATATGTCACCATATACTACCCTAAAATTCAGTTTCTTGCCAGCATACACAGTAGAACAAAGAAACACATTAGAATCAATGAAAAACGACAGACAAAGACTGGCAACTAATCTGTGAAAGAAGACAAACTGTGCAAATACAAAAAAAACCTAATAATAAATAAATAATATCGTCCCGGGAGGGGGAGGGGGAGAAGTTGGCGGCACGATGGCAGCGCGCGTGGCCACTTCGGTGATGATATCTGTTATCTGTCAAGTAGGGGACCATGCAAAATTCTGATGTGATGGGGACAGACATGAGAGCACGGAGGAACATCTGGAAAACTTCTGAAATGCCCGCTTCACTGCCGCTGCTACCGTGTGGTAACCGGAATCTCCGGAGCTGAAGGCCCCGAAATCCTCAGCTTTGTGTGTTTCAGCGGCCGGGGAGAGGTCGAAGGCGCTCGGCAGAGGATGGCACTCGGGAGGCTGCATTGGAGAGGCTGGTCGGAAGCTCGAAGTTTTGGGACGGATGGACTCAGTGTCGGCTGCTTCCAAGGTATTGGCAAGTTGACGGTGCCTGTAGGTCTATAGCAGGGAGCTTCTGCCCTTTGCCGCCTGCTATCGGGGACTCGGGAGTTGATCGACTCGGGACTTTGAGACTTTTTTTCACTGTGCCCATGGTCTGTCCTTCATCAAATTATGGTATTGCTTTGCACTACTGCAACTATGTGTTATAATATGTGGTTCTGTCAGTGTTCGTCTTTGGTTTGTCCTGTTTTCTGCGATATCACTCCAGGGAAACATTGTATCATTTCTTAATGTATGTATGCATTTTTAAATGACAATAAAAGAGGACTGACTGTTCTCATAATCTAATCTAATATAATAATATAATATTGAGAACATGAGTTGTAGAGTCCTTGAAAGTGAGTCCATACATTGTGGAATCAGTTCAGTGTCAAGGTGAGTCAAGTTATCCATACTGGTTCAGGAGCCTGATGGTTGAAGAGCAATAAATGTTCCTGAACCTGGTGGTGTGAGGCCTAAGGCTCCGGTACCTTCTTTCCAACTGCAGCAGTGATAAGAGAGCATGGCCTGGGTGATGGAAGCTGCTTTCTTGCGATGTGCTCCTCATAGATGTTCTCAATTGGTAGGAAGGGGTTTTCCTGCAGGGGACTGGGATTTATCCGCTGCTCTTTGTAGGCTTTTTCATTCTTGGGCAATGATGTTTCTCGATGCCAAACTATGAAACAACTAACACACATCAAAGTTGCTGGTGAACGCAGCAGGCCAGGCAGCATCAGTAGGAAGAGGTGCAGTCGACGTTTCAGGCCGAGACCCTTCATCAGGACTAACTGAAGGAAGAGTGAGTAAGGGATTTGAAAGTGGGAGGGGGAGGGGGAGGGGGAGGGGGAGATCCAAAATGATAGGAGAAGACAGGAGGGGGAGGGATGGAGCCAAGAGCTGGACAGGTGATAGGCAAAAGGGGATATGAGACGATCATGGGACAGGAGGTCCGGGAAGAAAGACAAGGAGGGCGGGGGGGGACCCAGAGGATGGGCAAGAGGTATATTCAGAGGGACAGAGGGAGAAAAAGGAGAGTGAGAGAAAGAATGTGTGCATAAAAATAAGTAACAGATGGGGTACGAGGGGGAGGTGGGGCCTTAGCGGAAGTTAGAGAAGTCGATGTTCATGCCATCAGGTTGGAGGCTACCCAGACGGAATATAAGGTGTTGTTTCTCCAACCTGAGTGTGGCTTCATCTTTACAGTAGAGGAGGCCGTGTATAGACATGTCAGAATGGGAATGGGATGTGGAATTAAAATGTGTGGCCACTGGGAGATCCTGCTTTCTCTGGCGGACAGAGCGTAGATGTTCAGCAAAGCGGTTTCCCAGTCTGCGTCGGGTCTCGCCAATATATAAAAGGCCACATCGGGAGCACCGGACGCAGTATATCACCCCAGTCGACTCACAGGTGAAGTGTTGCCTCACCTGGAAGGACTGTTTGGGGCCCTGAATGGTGGTAAGGGAGGAAGTGTAAGGGCATGTGTAGCACTTGTTCCGCTTACACGGATAAGTGCCAGGAAGGAGATCAGTGGGGAGGGATGGGGGGGACAAATGGACAAGGGAGTTGCGTAGGGAGCGATCCCTGCGGAATGCAGAGAGAGAGGGGAGGGAAAGATGTACTTAGTGGTGGGATCCCGTTGGAGGTGACGGAAGTTACGGAGAATAATATGTTGGACCCAGAGGCTGGTGGGTTGGTAGGTGAGGACCAGGGGAACCCTATTCCTAGTGGGGTGGCAGGAGGATGGAGTGAGAGCAGATGTACGTGAAATGGGGGAGATGCGTTTAAGAGCAGAGTTGATAGTGGAGGAAGGGAAGCCCCTTTCTTTAAAAAAGGAAGACATCTCCCTCATCCTAGAATGAAAAGCCTCATCCTGAGAGCAGATGCAGCGGAGACGGAGGAATTGCGAGAAGGGGATGGCGTTTTTGCAAGAGACAGGGTGAGAAGAGGAATAGTCCAGATAGCTGTGAGAGTCAGTAGCCTTATAGTAGACATCAGTGGATAAGCTGTCTCCAGAGTCAGAGACAGAAAGATCTAGAAAGGGGAGGGAGGTGTCGGAAATGGACCAGGTAAACTTGAGGGCAGGGTGAAAGTTGAAGGCAAAGTTAATAAAGTCAACGAGCTCTGCATGCGTGCAGGAAGCAGCGCCAATGCAGTCGTCGATGTAGCGACGGAAAAGTGGGGGACAAATACCAGAATAGGCACGGAACATAGATTGTTCCACAAACCCAACAAAAAGGTAGGCATAGCTAGGACCCATACGGGTGCCCATAGCTACACCTTTAGTTTGGAGGAAGTGGGAGGAGCCAAAGGAGAAATTATTAAGAGTAAGGACTAATTCCGCTAGACGGAGCAGAGTGGTGGTAGAGGGGAACTGATTAGGTCTGCCTCTGGAGACAGTTTATCCACTGATGTCTCTGTCTCTGGAGACAGCTTATCCACTGACGTCAACTTTGCCTCCAACTTTCACCCTGCCCTCAAGTTTACCTGGTCCATTTCCGACACCTCCCTACCCTTTCTAGATCTTTCTGTCTCTGTCTCTGGAGACAGCTTATCCACTGATGTCTACTATAAGCCTACTGACTCTCACAGCTATCTGGACTATTCCTCTTCTCACCCTGTCTCTCGCAAAAACGCCATCCCCTTCTCGCAATTCCTCCGTCTCCGCCGCATCTGCTCTCAGGATGAGGCTTTTCATTCTAGGACGAGGGAGATGTCTTCCTTTTTTAAAGAAAGGGGCTTCCCTTCCTCCACTATCAACTCTGCTCTTAAACGCATCTCTCCCGTTTCACGTACATCTGCTCTCACTCCATCCTCCCGCCACCCCACTAGGAATAGGGTTTCCCTGGTCCTCACCTACCACCCCACCAGCCTCTGGGTCCAACATATTATTCTCCGTAACTTCCGCCACCTCCAATGGGATTCCACCACTAAGCACATCTTTCCCTCCCCCCCCTCTGCATTCCGCAGGGATCGCTCCCTACGCAACTCCCTTGTCCATTCGTCCCCCCCATCCCTCCCCACTGATCTCCCTCCTGGCACTTATCCGTGTAAGCAGAACAAGTGCTACACATGCCCTTACACTTCCTCCCTTACCACCATTCAGGGCCCCAAACAGTCCTTCCAGGTGAGGCAACACTTCACCTGTGAGTCGACTGGGGTGATATACTGCGTCCGGTGCTCCCGATGTGGCCTTTTATATATTGGCGAGACCCGACGCAGACTGGGAGACCGCTTTGCTGAACATCTATGCTCTGTCTGCCAGAAAAGCAGGATCTCCCAGTGGCCACACATTTTAATTCCACATCCCATTCCCATTCTGACATGTCTATCCACGGCCTCCTCTACTGTAAAGATGAAGCCACACTCAGGTTGGAGGAACAACACCTTATATTCCGTCTGGGTAGCCTCCAACCTGATGGCATGAACAACGACTTCTCTAACTTCCGCTAAGGCCCCACCTCCCCCCCATACCCCATCTGTTACTTATTTTTATGCACACATTCTTTCTCTCACTCTCCTTTTTCTCCCTCTGTCCCTCTGAATATACCTCTTGCCCATCCTCTGGGTCCCCCCCGCCCTCCTTATCTTTCTTCCCGTTCCTCCTGTCCCATGATCGTCTCGTATCCCCTTTTGCCTATCACTGTCCAGCTCTTGGCTCCATCCCTCCCCCTCCTGTCTTCTCCTATCATTTTGGATCTCCCCCTCCCCCTCCAACTTTCAAATCCCTTACTCACTCTTCCTTCAGTTAGTCCTGACGAAGGGTCTCGGCCTGAAATGTCGACTGTACCTCCTCCTAGAGATGCTGCCTGGCCTGCTGCGTTCACCAGCAACTTTGATGTGTGTTGCTTGAATTTCCAGCATCTGCAGAATTCCTGTTGTTTTTGTATGAAACAACTATTCAGGATGCTCTTCTCACGGATCTATAAAAGTTTGTCAAAGCTTTAGATAACGGGCTGAATCTGTGCAAACTTCTAAGAAAGTGGAGGCGAGGCCGTGCCTTCTTTGTAATGGCACATGTTGGTCCCATGACGAATTGTCTGAAATGATAACGGCAAGGAATTTAAAGTTACTGACCATTTCCCCCTGACCTCCTACTGAGGGTTGACTCATGGACCTTTGGTTTCCTACTCCTGTAGTTGATAATCAGCTGTTTGGTTTTGCTGGTGCTGAGTGAGAGGTTGTTTCTTAGCACAATTATACCAGATTCTCAACCTCCCTCATATGCTTGGCTGGGAATTCCACTCTGTGAATGTCTCGACCATACCATCCTGCGTAACACTCAATGATTCTCTCTGAAAACCTCTTTAAAAGAAATGATTTGATCTTAATCAGCCCAGTTCAGACTGATAATTACCTCATTAAGTGTTAATGATTTGACTTAATATTCATTTATGTGGCTCGGTTTTGAAATTTGTCTTCTTGTCCTGCACTGAAGTAGAATGAGATGTTTTTAAGCCCTTGTTGATGTAATGCTTCACACTGGGTTAAGTGAATGAATTTGCTTGTTACCTTTCCCTGTTGCCACAACCTATAGGCTCACTTTCAAGGCTTCTTCATCTCCTGTTCTCCATTTATATTTATTGCTATTTCTTTTCCTCTTTTGTATTTACGCAGTTTTGTTGTCTTTCGCATTTTGATTGTTTGTCTGTCTTGCTGGGTGTGGTCTTTCATTGATTCTGCTATGTTTCTTACATTTACTGAGCACGTCTGTAAGAAAAAGAATCTCAGGATTGTACTGTATATGGTAACATACTGTATATGTACTTTGATAATAAATTTAACTTTGAACAGTGGGTAACGTAGGATTGCCCTTCCTTGGCTCATGGAATGAATGTTTGGGCAATTAATTCCTTATTGTTTCAATACTTTGACCTACGTTGCCCTGGAATTACCCACTGACTTGCTGTTGACGCCTTCATGACTGGTCGTTAATTTATCTGCTCCAACATTTGGTCGTTTCACCCTTGTTTCCTTGTTTTGTTTTCCAAACTCCAGCTTTCGCTGTTACACCATGTGGGTGGGTGGCTTGGTAGCCTGGCGGTAAGCATAACACTATTACAGCAGTGTAGGTACAGTTCCACCTCTGTATGTAATGAGTGTATATGTTCTCCCCATAGCCACATAGGTTTCCTCCAGGTGCTCTGGTTTCCTCCCACATTCCTGAGACGAATGGGTTGGAAGGTTAATTGGTCGCATAGGTGTAATTGGGTGGTGTGGGCTCATTGGGCTGGAAGGCCCTGTTACTGTGTTGTATCTGGGAAATAAAATAAACGATGCCACCACTTGCCATTCACCAGCTGGTCAAACTGTCCAAACACATTGGGTTTCTTTTCCATGATAATTGTCTTCTCCTCTGGGCTTCCACTCAAAACATTGCCACACCCATGAGCAATGGCCTCAACATCTTGGATTAATGGGTAAAATTGGGGAGGAAAAGCTGACATTGATCTCATTGCAGCAGAAAAATATAAAGGGAAATTTGATAGGAATGTTTGAAATTACACTGGGTTCTGTTTGAATAAACAAGGAGAAATTATCACCACAGGAGTTCACTGATTTAAGGTAATTGGGCAAAGAATCAGATACACGATGTGGAAACATTTATTGACATAATAAATTGCTTTGATCTGGAAAGCACTGTCTGAAAGAGTGGAGGTAATATGACTTCTAAAAGGGAATTGGATAATTACATAAATGAGGCATAAGTCATGCCTGTGAAGAGATTTCTAGCAGATCAGGAGATTGAGAGCTATGGGGAACTGGTACAGAAGAGATGAGGCAGATCAGTCATGACCATTTTGAGTGGTGGGGCCAACGACAGGCCATGTGGCCTGCTGGAGCTTCTATTTTTGTATGTTCTTATGAAAGATTCTACACTTAGAGTCATAGAGCACTACAGCAGAGAAGCAGACCCTTCAGCCCATCTAGTATATGCTGAATTATATTTCTGCCGAGTCCCATTGACCTGCACCTAGATAATAGCCCTCCATACCGCACCCCCATCCATGTACTTAACTAAATTTCCCTTAAATGCTGAAGTTGAACCACCATCCACCACTTCTGCTGGCAACACATTCCACACTCTCACTAGCATCTGAGTGAAGGAGTTCCCACTCGTGTTCTCCCTAAACATTTCAACTTTCACCCTTAATGAGGGAGGAGAAGATGGTGGCGTGACGCAGTTCGCAGCGGCCACTCTGGTGGTGATGTCTGTTATTTGTCAAGTAGGGTGCTGTGCACAATCCTGATTTGATGGAGATGGACGTGAGAGCACGAGGGAACATCTGGTGAAGCTTCTAAAGTGCCTGCTTCACTGCTGCTGCTACTGTGTGATCCAGAATCTCCGGAGGAGAAGGCCCCGAGTCCTTGGCTTTGCTTGTTGCTCGGCAGCTGGGGCGGGGTCGAAGCGCTCAGCAGAGGATGGTGCTCGGAGAGGCTGTGTTGGAGGGCTGGTCGGAGGCGCAAAGTTTTCGGACGGACTCAAGAGTCCGCTGCGGTCGGGTGCTTCCAATGGTGCTGCATTGGCAAGATGGCAGCACTTGGAGGTTCATGGCAGGGAGAGTTCCTCCCTTCTACCGTCTGCGTGAGATGATGGGGCTATCGGGACTTTGAGACTTCTTTTTCACTGTGCCCATCGTCTGCTCTTTATCAAATTACGGTATTGCTTTGTACTGTTGTAACTACCTGTTATAATTACGTGGTTTTGTTAGTTTTAGTCTTGGTTTGTCTTGTGTTTCTTGTGATATCATTCTGAAGGAACATTGTATCATTTTTAGTGCATGCATTTCTAAATGACAATAAATGAGGATTAAGGTCCTCAAAATCTAATCTAAAAAAAACCCATGACCTCTAGTTCTAGTCTCTCCCAACTTCAGTGGAAAAAGCCCATTTGCATTTACCCTCTCTATACCCTCATAATTTTGTGATTTTGTATACTTGCCTGTGTGAGTGTAGCTTCAGCATCTTCCACATTGAACCTGCCTACTTAAATAGCATATCCACTATCACAAAGATAAACTTTCTCCAACACCAGCACACTGTAGCTCCAGTGGGTCTCTCTATCAGGTAGGACAGCGATGACACCATCAGGAATGAATGAAAGGAACCAATAACTCCAAATTGTTTCTGCCATAACATGAAAAGGTATCATGGTCGAAATGCCGAAACTAGCAATACTGTCGGAGTGCTTCAAGTTAGACCATAAGATATAGGAGCAGAATTAGGCCATCTGGCCCATCGCGATCCCCTCCCCCTCACCTTGCTCCATTTGCCTCTCACCTCCCTCTGCCCCCCCCCTTGTCTGACTTTGTCTTTATTTGCCTGCCACTGTCTCCTGATGATCAGTTACCAACGGGTGAGAGGCAGAGTAGCATAGCGACTAGCACTTCGCCTTACAGTGCGAGCTGCAAGACTGGGGTTCGATTCCCACCACCGTCTGTAAGGAGTCTGTACATTCTCCCCATGACAGCATGGGTCTCCTCCGGGTGCTCTGGTTTCCTCCCACATTCCTAACATGTACAGGTTTCGGTTAGTGGGTTGTGAGTGTGCTATGTTGGCACTGAGAGCATGGTGACACCTGCGCCAACACTATCCTTGCTGCTTTGATTTGACACAAATGGCATATTACACTGTGTGTTTCAATGTACTTGTGACAAATAACACTAATCTTGCAACTTTAATCAACCCCACCGCTATTTCCCCCCATCTGCCAGTCATCTTACCCTCTCCTCAGTCCAGTTGTCACCCCAGACTCCTTCCCCACTTTTTACTAGCTTTCTCAACTCTTCACCCTCTGTCCTGATGAAGGGCTTCGACCAGAAACGTCAACAGTTCCTTACCTCCCACAGATGCTGTTTGACCTGCTAAGTTCCTCCAGCAGCTTGCTTGTTGCACCAGATTACAACATCAGCGGTCTCTTGTGTCCCAATTAGAAATGTACTATTTCTTTAAATTCACCTTATCTCATTAGTTTCAACTATAATACTTCACTTCACACTTTTCTTGGGCTTTATGAGGTATCGGTCAGACCGCACTTGGAATGTTGTAAGCAGTTTTGGGTTGCCTACCTAAGAAAGGATGTGCTGGTTTTGGATAGAGTCCAGAGGAAGTTCATGAGAATGATTGCGGGAAAGAAAGAGTTAATGTATGAGGAGTGTTTGATGGCTCTGGGCCTGTACTCGCAAGAGTTTAGGAGAATGGGGGGGGGGGGGAATCTCATTGAAAACTGTTGAATATTGAAAGGCCTAGACAGAGTGGATGTAGCGAGGATGTTTCCAGTAATGGGGAAATCCAGGACCAGAGGGCACAGCCTCAGAATAGAGGGATATTCCTTTAGAACAGAAATGAGAAGGAATTTCTTTAGCCAGAGGGAGGTGAATCTGTGAAATTCATTGCCACAGATGGTTGAGGAGGCCAATTCATTGGGTATATTTAAAGTGGAAATTGATAGGTTCTTGATTAGTCATGGTGTCAAAGGTTTATGGGGAGAAGGCAGGAGAATAGGGTTGAGAGGGATAATAAATCAGTCATGATGGAAAAACGGAGCAGACTTGATGGGCCAAAAGGCCTAATTCTGCTTTTATGTCTTATGGCCTTATAGTCTTAAGTTATTTTCAGCATTAAATTTAATTTACCATCAAGTTAAATATCTGCAGGAATTGTGTTAGTGATTGAGAGAATTCCAGTGAAATTTCAATTTCTACTTATTTGACTTCTATTGTCCTTTGAACATGATTGAGCAAGACATTCAGTTTGCAAAGATAATTGCTGCTTCATGGAGACGGTTCATCAACACCTGCTGAGGTCAACGAAGAACGGGTGACAAATGCGGCCTTGTCACTGGTGCCTGCATCTCAAGCAAAAGAAAGTGATGGCAGTGACTGACAGAGGGTTTGCAACAATTACTTTCACCAACTGTAAAAATGCCACTCTTCCCTCAAAGACTATGATTAACATTAATATCTATAATTACACAGATTCAATCACTGAAGAGCTCTTGCAACAGCTCAGACTTGCAAAATTGGCTGAGTAAATGGCTTCCGCATAAGTTTAATGTGTCATGGTCATTCTAAAAAAGAAGGTAGTTACTTGGCACTGGCAATCTGCAGAAAAGCATTCTGCGGCTCCAACTACGTTAAATAAGGAAACTAAGCAGTGGTGTTTATTTTTAAGGGAATGGAATTAAAAGGCAGAAAGAGAAGCTAAGTTAAGCTTACTTAGAACCCTGGTTAGAGAGAAGGGTGCAGTTCAAGCTGCAGGACATAAAATGCATACAGTAATGTAAGTGTGTAACCTTTGCGCCTGAAACTCAGTTATATTTGAAGAAGGGAAGAATTTGAAAGCAGAGTTAAGCTCATATTTATCACCATAAAGTACACTCAACACATTTTGCTGAAAATCGGTACAGTGAAGATTAGCTTTATTTGTCACATGCACATCAAAACTTGGATGGCAGGATGGAGATATGTCTCTCCCAAGGGAGATGTAAGGTGCTCCTTCCCTCCGTTAGTTTATCCTTGGGCAAGCTGTAGCGTCTGCTTAGCCCCCCCCCCCCCTCCCCACCCCCAATCAGGGTCACGTGAACCCATGGGAGCAGGTGGTGGATGGTTGGATGAGCAGTTGGTGCATATCACAAGACCTGGTTACGCGACCACTGACACCGGGCAGGCAATCTCTGAAGACCATTGATAAGGGCTGGGGTCACTCGTCTTGTAAGGACACTGCCCAGAGGAAGGTAATGGCAAACCACTTCTGTTGAAAAATTTGCCGAGAGCAGTTGTGGTCATAGATAGACCATGACTGCCTATGTCATATGACATGGCACTTAATGATGATCGAAACATGCAGTGAAATGTCCAGCACAGTCCAGGATGTGCTGAAAGCAGACTGCAAGGGTCGCCATGCTTCTGGTGCCAACAGAGCATCCCACAACTTCCTGACCCTAACCTGTACATCTTCTTGGAGTGCAGGAGGAAACAGGAGCACCTGGAGGAAATACCTGTGGTTATGCGAAGAACGTACAACCTCCTCACTGACAGCAGTACGAGATGAACCCCAATTTTACAGCTAGCACTGTAAAACATTATGCTAACTGCTATGCTACTGAGTCACTGAAAGAGAAGGGTGATGTAATCGAGATCTATAAAATTATTAAATGGTTTGATACGACTGATGTGGAAATGTTGTTTCCAGTTTTTTGGAGCTAATATTAACTGAGTGATAATTTAAAAGAGCCACTAATAAATCCATTAAAGAATTTAGGAGGAATTCATTTATAGGAGGGTGCTTGGAAAACGGACTAGCTGCCACAGGAACTGCTGAGGGGATTTACCTCAGACAGGTCTAAGTGATCTGAATGAGGGGAGATCTTCTAAAAGGCTGAGAAAGACTTGGCGAGCGAGAACAGAGAACAGTACAGCACAGTACAAGCCCTTTGGCCCACAATATTGTACCAAATTTTTCACCTACTCTAAGATCAACCTACCCCTTCCCTCCTGCATTGTCCTCATGTGGTAAACCTATAACAAGGACAAGTGTGTATTTGGGACCACCCGACTTGCTATCCTTGGGTGTGTCGTGGAGAATGGAGTCATTGGCCCTGACCCCGACCGTATGCGCCCCTTGTTGGACTCCCTCTTCCCAACACCTTCAGAGCCCTTAAAAGGTGCCTGGGCTTCTTTTCATATTACGCCCAATGGGTCTCTAACTATGCAGACAAGGCCCGCCCCCTGGTCAAGTCCACCACATTCCCCCTCTCTGCCGAGGCCCACACGGCCTTCAACCACATAAAAGGGGACGTTGCCAAAGCAGCAATGCATGCGGTGGATGAGGCCATTCCCTTCCAAGTAGAGAGTGACACCTCCAACTTTGCGCTGGCTGCTACCCTCAACCAGGCAGGAAGACCAGTAGCGTTCTTCTCCCGTATCCTTCAAGGCCCTGAAATTCGGCACTCTGCGGTAGAGAAAGAGGCCCAGGCCATAGTGGAAGCTATAAGGCACTGGAGGCACTATCTTGCTGGCAAAAGGTTCACCCTGCTAACTGACCAGCGCTCAGTCGCATTCATGTTTAATAATCAGCAGCGGAGCAAAATCAAAAATGATAAAATTCTGAAGTGGAGAATCGAACTCTCCACCTACAACTATGACATCATGTACAGGCCTGGGAAGCTCAACGAGCCCTCCGATGCCCTATCCCGGGGAACATGCGCCAGCGCGCAGATCGACCGGCTATACGCCCTACATGTAGACCTTTGCCACCCGGGAGTCACCCGGCTTTTCCACTTAGTGAATGCCCGGAACCTGCCTTACTCCCTTGAGGAGATCAAGATGATGACCAGGGACTGCCAAGTCTGCGCAGAGTGCAAACCGCACTTCTACTGACCCGAAAAGGCACCACTCATCAAGGCCACCCGCCCCTCTGAGCGACTGAGTGTTGACTTTAAGGGCCCCCTTCCCTCCACCGACCGCAATGTGTACTTTCTTATGTAATTGACGAGTACTCGCAGTTCCCCTTCGCCATCCCCTGCCCCAACACCACTACTACGTCAGTTATAAAAGCCCTGCGCAAGCTCTTCACTCTGTTCGGATACCCATGCTATATCCACAGTGACAGAGGGTCCTCGTTTATGAGTGATGAGCTGCGCCAATATCAACTGGCTAGGGGAATTGCAACCAGTAGGACCACAAGCTATAATCCCCGGGGGAATGGACAGGTAGAGAAAGAGAATGGCACGGTGTGGAAAGCCACATTCTTAGCCCTCAGGTCAAAGGGACTGCCGGTCTCCCGCTGGCAGGAGGTCCTTCCCAAGGCACTCCACTCCATCCGCTCCCTGTTATGCACGGCCACCAATGCCACCCCTCATGAGCGGCTCTTTTCTTTTCCCAGAAAACCGACCACTGGAACCACCCTACCATCTTGGCTGACTTCCCCGGGGCTAGTGCTACTCCGGAAACATGCCAGAAGCAATAAATACTCCCCGATAGTCGAGAGGGTTCACTTACTTCATGCGAACTCCCAGTATGCCTACGTGGTTTTACCTGATGGGCGGGAGGACATGGTCTCCATCCGCGACCCGGCACCCACAGGAGCTCTGGGCCCCTACCCTGAACACTCTGTGGTGACTATTGACCCCGTACCCACCAATGTATGTACCTACGAGACACCGTGCACCCCAAACCCTATACAGACACCACACGACACTCCCATACCAGGCGCGACGCACACGCACGAGGGATTACCGATGCCTAACGTGCTGGCACCTGAAGTCAGGCCGGAGCCGGCACAACCGCCATCGCCGGTGCAATCACCGCCGGTGCTACGTAGATCACAGCGATGGACTCGACCACCTGATAGACTTAACCTGTAAATATACTTCTTGTAAATATTGTCAAGTCACTTCACCCCACGGGACTCTTTTTAAAAAAAGGAGGAGTGAATGTGGTAAACCATGTATATATGTTGTAAGTCGGTTACCCGTCTGGACACACCCCTCTGCTGACTGCCCCTGTGGCTCCTCCCACAGAGTCCTGTATAAAGGTGTTTGCCTTGCCCCTCCCCCTCAGTCCGGGGGCAGACACTCACTGTGGAGGTCGTATTGTACAGCGAATAAAAGCCTTTCAGTATTTTACCAAACCTCAGTCTTTTGGAGTAATCGAAGGTGCTTCACCTCAATTTTTCAATCATGGTCCAGCCGATAAAGAGGAGGCAAGCTCAGGTAGAACGGACATTTTGAGAGTGGAGGTTTTGATATTGAAGAACTTTGCCTGAGGCCCAAGTGCAGAGGCTTTAGCAAGTGAGATTTTATTGAGGAGACTGACAGGGTAAGGTCTTTTCTTTTGCTTTCTTTGAACTCATTGCCAACTCAGAGTTAGAAATAACAGTTAGTGGAACTGTGCGCTCTTCCTGTGAGATGTGGGAGATCAGAGAGACGTTAAATGAGTCTGATAATCAAGCTTGCAAGAAGTGTGTCCAGCAGTAGTTCCTGTCAGACTGGATAGATCAGCTGGAGGGAACGATGGACTTACTGAGGAGCATACAGGAGACAGAAGATTGTTATAGACAGAAGGGGTTTCAGGGAAATTCAGCCACGTAGACAGGTGACCACTAAGAGGAAAGCCAGGTGGTACAAAGCTTGCTGTGTTTATTCCCCTCTCTAACAAGTATACCTTTTTGGAAAATTTTAGGAAGGAAGGATTGTGGTAACCGCTCACGGAAAAGCAATAGCAACAGCAACAGCCAGAATGGTGGCATCACAACTGGCTCTTTTGTACTGGCTCTTTTGTACTATGTGAGGTGTAATGATGCTGCTCGCTTTAGTCAGGGGCACAAGTATACATTTTTTGACTGCAAACAAGCGTGAAGGATGCGTCTGAGGGAAGCAGCCAGATGTTGTGGTCCCTCATGACACAAACAAAATAGGCAGTAAGAGAGATGAGGTTCTGAAAAATGAATACAGGGAGTTTGGCAGAAGGGGAAAAAGCACAACCTCCAAGATCGTAATATCAGGATGACTATCTGATAATGTGCAAAGCCTCAGGTGTTAAGGAGAATGAATGCATGGCAGATGAAGAGGTGTAGGCAGGGGAGGGTCTGCTAATTAGAGCAATGGCACCTCTTCTGGGGAAGAGGCAACCTTTAACAAGAAAGTTGGATTGAATCTGAACTGGACGGAGACCAACATACTTAAGGAGAAACTTGCTAGTGCTTCTTTGTTTTTGCACAATGGTTGTATGTCAGTCTTTCAGTATTGTTTTCCATTGATTCTATTGTAATTCTTTGTTCTACTGTGAATGCCTGTAAGAAAATGAATCACATATGACATGTACGTACCTCATATAAATTTACTTTGAACCTTGAACTTGGGAGGGTTTAAACAAGTTTGGCTAGGACCCAAAGGAATAGTGAATCAGATGTCAAAGTTGAAGCAAATATGGAGATGAAAGAAAACAGGTGGATGAGTGGGGAGGTGGGGTTTGTGCAAGGTCTCTGTCTCCCTGTTCAAAGCCTTCCTCCATACATCTGCTCCATTTTGAGTGGACAGGGGTCAGAGTTCAGGTGGCCACTGGGGCAGAGGGGTAGCAGTAAGCATTCTTCCTGTACCCTTCTGAGGACACTGAGCACCATGGATGAGCCAGTTAATCAGCCTTGGCTCCAAAATAAGATAACTTACAGTATGGCCAGTGAAAAACGTTTAAAGGGCAATAAGACCGAAAGTTGTATTTTGTCCAAAGCAGTTTGAAAACAATGTTTGCTCAATGGTTAATCAATATGTCAAAATGTTTAAGGAGATCCTTTTGCTAATAGCATTTCCAAGGTCAATCTATTGAAAACAGTGCAACCCTTCAAAGAAAAATGGAGACATAGATCACCAGCCCAGTGAAATAAATCAAACTGCCCTCACAAGGATTAAGCAGCTTGCAAGATTGCAAGATAAGGAAGGTTATTCAGCTGATCTCTCAATATGTCTTACTGATGTGATCCAAACATTCCGTCCTTTACAGCTTTCATTGTTTTCAGGGAGACTGTCTGCATTTACCTCACTGAAAGTTTATTCTGCACCTGATTTGAGTCTCCTAACAGTAGTCAAATAAGACCATAAGACATTGGAGCAGAATTAGGCCTTTTGCCCCATCAAAACTGCTCCACTATTCTACCATGATTTATTATCCCTCTCAACCCTATTCTCCCTGTAACCTTTGGCATCCCCATTAATCAAGAATCTATTAACTACCACTTGAAATATACCTAATGATTTGGCCTCCACAGCTTTGTGTGGCAATGAATTCCACTGATTCACCTCCTCCTGTCTAAAGAAATTCCTTCTCATCTCCTTTTTAAAGGTACATCCTTCTATTCTGAGACTGTGCCCTCTGGTCCTAGACTTTCCCACAAAAGGGAACAGTCCTGATACCAAGCATTGTAGGTAGAGCTAATTGAAAATTTAATTCAGCAAAGGTGACGACTTTCCCTTTCCAGCTTGACAGAACTTCTTGACAGTCTCCTCATCCAATCCTCAGCAGGATCTAAACCTGCTGCTGTCTGTAAGGAGTTTGTATGTTCTCCCTGTGGGTTTCCTCTGGGAGATCCAGTTTCCACCCACATTCCAAAGCTGTACTGGCTGGTAGGGCAATTGGTCATTGTAAGTTGTCCAGTAATTAGGCTAGTAAAAAATCAGGGGACTGCTGGGTGGTGTGGCTTGAAGGGCTCGAAGGGCCAGAATGGCCTACCTAGTCTGCGCTGTATGTCAAAAAATAAATAAAATTAAAAACTGCTAATTAGATAGGCATTATAGCTGGAAATTCCTTCAGTGTAGATTTGCTCCCTTTAGTAAAACTGCATTTTTTTCATGCATGGTAGTTCTTCCAGTCAATTTAGGAGTGGAAATCATTTAGATATAATTAGAAATAATCTATTGGCATAACTTCAGCTTTTGATTTTCTGGCAATAATCCCAATACTTTTGGGGCAAATTTTCAAAGTAGCCAAGTTTTGTTAACCCTCCTGCTGCACCTGGATCACATTGAATTTAGCTGTCCACACCCTTCAGCTTCGGTGCAATCTTCAAGCAGGTTTTCTGATCTTGTGTACTCTCCATCATAAAGACTGGCTTCTCGTTCCACCATCTTGGTGCAGCTCCTCTTTTCAGCCCATCTTTCATTGAAATGCTCACTAAATGATTGTTGCCTTCAACCCTGACCACTCCAGTGTTTTCCGACTGGCCTCTTGGATTTGACACTCCACACTCTTCAGCTTCTCTCCATGAAGAAGGTACCCTATTTCACACCAAGTCACCCTCACACTTTCTCTAATTCTCACATTGGTCCCAACAGTCCAATTATACTGCTTTGATTTAGTCCATTTTGGAGAAAAGGAAACATTATGGCTATATTACTGGACTTTTAATAAAGAAGCCTGGGTTAATGATTCAGAAATATGAGATCAGATCCTGATTTGCAACAGCCAAAGTAAAATTCAGTTAATTAAGTAAATCTAGTATGATATATTAATGTAATTACACTACTGGATTACTTTACCATCTCATTCACATGCTTTAAGGAAGAAAACCTGATGAGTTTAACTCATCTGGTCTATATGTGACTTCATACTCACAACATGTTTACAAATTTGTATAAGATGCATGATGGGGAACATTCTGACTGGTTGCATCGCAGGGTGATGTGGAGGCTCCAATGCTTTGGATTGTGATAGGCTGCAGATCCAGCTCCATCACAGGCACAACCCTCTACCACCATCAAGGATATCTTAAAGAGATGATCCTTTCTGATAATGCCTTCTGGGATGTCTGGGATATGCCCCTCTTCTCATTACTGCTATCACAGAGGAGGTACTAGACTCATACTCAATGAATCAGAAGCAGCTTTTTCCACTGCCCCATCAGATTTCTGTATGGTCTGTGAATCTAAGAACATTACCTCATTATTCCTTTCTTTTGCATGAATTATTTGTTGCTAATTATTGCCGTTTTATGACGTTGTACTGTACTGCGTGTTTGGCGTGTCCAGGGAGTGGTAGCACCTCTGGTGAAGGGTCTTGTCGTGTCCATTCTGGGAAGCTCGCGCACCTTTGGTTCCCACCTGTAGCTCCAATTAACTGTCTGCATGTGATGGCGGCCACACCCCAGTACACCGCTTAGGCTGATGGGCCTCATACCCCGGTGAGATAGGGACATGCCTGACCTAGCATGTGAAGTCAACTCCAGCTTTCTGGGTGGATGGGATCTGCGGTGAGATCCAACAGCCAGAAAGCTGGTTCAGTAACACTCTGCAGAGAGCAGAGGGCATGACAAGGCACAGTAGACATCACGGTCATCCACTGCAACCAAGGAAGATCCCAGTGTGTGACGGTTGTTCATACCACTGGATCCAGATTTTAGACTTTGAGAGTCTGGAACTGCCCCAGTACAAGGGCTTTTCCACTTTAAAACTCTCCTGCACGGGTCTCCTGTCATCATCGGACATGATGGGCATGCAGCCTCTTCTGGCTGGCTGCCGGTTACCAGTGGAGTTCCACAGGGGTCGGTGTTGGGACCACTGCTTTTACAATGTATGTCAATGTTTTGGACTATGGAATTAATGGATTTGTAGCTAAATTTACTGATGATACAAAGATAGGTGAAGGAGAGGGTAGCGTTGAGGAAACAGAGAGACCGCAGAGAGATTTAGATAGTTTAGGAGAATGGGCAAAGAAATGGCAAATGAAATAGAATGTTGGAAAGTGTATGGTTATGCACTTTGGTAGAAGAAATAAGTAGGCAGACTATTATTTAGATGGGGAGAGAATTCAAAATGCAGAGGTGGAAAGGGACTTGGGAGTCCTTGTGCAGGGTACCCTAAAGGTTGACCTCCAGGTTGAGTCGATGGTGAAGAAGGCAAGTGCAATGTTGGCATTTATTTCCAGAGTTATAGAATATAAGAGCAGGGATGTGATGTTGAGGCTCTATAAAGCACCCATGGGACCACACTTGAAGTACTGTGTGCAATTTTAGGCTCCTTATTTTAGAAAGGATATACCCAATGGCCTACTTCTGCTCCTATATCTTAGGTCTTATTGTCTTACACCACCACTGTACTGCTGCTGCAAAACAATCACATTCGTGTCAGATAAATCAGTGATGCTGATCTACAAAGAGCAGTTTTACCAAATTGCTCTTCATACAGCAGTTCAAGGAAGTGCTTCACCTTCACCTCAAACAAGGGTGGACAATTTTTTTCATTTTGGGGTGATTCCCACAAGCCTTGACTGAATAACAAGAAATTCTCTCATGGATTTGCAATCTACAATAACAGTAATCTCTACAGGGTTCCTTCAACTGCCATTTCAAGCATACAAAGAGACCATAGTCATTATACTCTAAACCAGCAAACTCCACACTATGAAATGCAGTTCCTAAATTCTATTATTTATTTATTTACAATCTAATTCAATGTTTTTTTTTCCTTCACCTATTTTCTCCTGTGGCTTTATGCCTTCACAAAACACATTAGCTGTGTTGTGTTCTTTATATGTACTGTGGGTTACTAAGAACAAACCATATTCTGGAAGAATTAAAACTAGAATTTTTATTTGCAACAGCAACAGCAACCACGTTTTTAACATATAAGTTTCTCGATCACTCTGTCACTTCTGCGCATGCTCAGAACTCTGTCCAATCACTTTCTTACATGTAACATGTGATATCACCACATCTTCCTTTCCTTAAAAAGAAAAACAATTAGCAACGTTAACCAGAACAAATGCATAATTTAACATGTCTCTATCAGTCTCTCTGGGGTTTATGAACATGAGTAGACCTTCTAAGTGGTTCACACAGTTCTTGTGTTTCATTGTTATTTCCAAGTTTTGTCTGGTCTGCATCAGTTAACTGAAACTCTGAAGTTGGCTCTTTCTTGAGGTCTTTCTGATTTCTTCTTAACACTGCTCCTTCTTCTGTTTGGACCACGTATGATCTGGGTTGTACTTCTTCTAGTGCTGTAGCTTTTTGTGTCCATGTGTTCATTTTGTCTTGTATCCTCACTTCATCTCCTTGGTGCAGTTCAGGTAATGGACGAGAACATCTGTCAAAGTATGTTAACACAAGGAATTCTGCAGATGCTGGAAATTCAAGCAACACACATCAAAGTTGCTGGTGAAAGCAGCAGGCCAGGCAGCATCTCTAAGAAGAGGTACAGTCGACGTTTCGGGCCGAGACCCCTCGTCGGGACACTTCTCGGCCTGAAACGTCAACTGTACCTCTTCCTAGAGATGCTGCCTGGCCTGTTGCGTTCACCAGCAACTTTGATGTGTGTTGTCAAAGTATGTTTTCTGCTTCGCTTTGTGTTCATCTTTCCATCTTTTCACTTGTTCACCTCCCTCTGTTCCCAGAAGGCTCTCATCTATCAGCAGATTGGATTTCAAACGGCATCCCATCAAGAGCTGAGCAGGTGAACATCCACATTCAAGTGGAGTACTACGGTAGGCGAACAAAGCTTTATAAAAATCACCTCCACTATCTTTTGCTTTGTCTATCAGTTTCTTGATAATTCCTACCAACTTCTCAACCAATCTATTGGACTGAGGGAAAAATGGACTAGATGTTGTACGAACAAAGCCCCATTCATGAGCAAAATGTCTCATACATTCACAATTGAGTTGTGGACCATTGTCTGTGAAAACTTCATCAGGTACACCATGTCTGGAAAAAACTGATTTCATGCATGTAATTACATCCTCTGCTGTTGTTCTGCTCAAACCACACACTTCAGGATACAATGAGTAGTAATCTGTTATTAGTAGATAATCTTTGTTGTCAGTTACAAAAAGATCAATGCCTACCTTCTGATAAGGTCTCTGAGGACTAGGACGTAGATGCCGTGGCCCCTTAGGGTTGCTAGGCTGGTATTTAAAGCATATTTGACAGGAAGACACCAACTCTGCAATTTCTTGATTCACCCTGGGCCAAAACATCACTTCCCACGCCCTTAGAAACATAGAAACATAGAAGGGCACAATACAGGCCCTTCGGCCCACAGAGTTGTGCCAAACATGTCCCTACCTTAGAAATTACTAGGCTAACTCTATTTTACTAAGCTCCATATACTTATCCAAAAGTCTCTTAAAAGACCCTATCGTATCCGCCTCCACCACCGTTGCCAGCAGCCCATTCCACACACTCACCACTCTCTGAGTAAAAAACGTAACCCTGACACGTTGCCCCTTCTCTTACACTTTTCAATACCGAGGTGGCCTTCATGAATTTTCCCAAGCATTTCTTTTTGGAGTCTTTTAGGTATCACAATTCTACCACCTTTGTACAATATTCCATCCACAACAAACTGTTCTGATCTGTGGTTCCAAGAATCTTGTACTACTGAGGTACAGTCATGCCTATTAGCTGGCCAGCCATCCATCACCACTTGTATTACCTGACCGAGAATTTTGTCCTTCTCTGTCTCAAGACACAGCAGTTCCAACTTTTTGGGAGCAACGGGTAAAGTCTCTGTGATCATATCAACAAATGCCTGAACATCAATAATGTTCCTGTGACTGTCTTTTGTTGTTGGATCCACAGCTCTGGAAAGTGTGTCAGCAGTGTACATGAATTTTCCAGGTGTGTATGACACATTCAACGCATATCTTTGCAATTTGATCATCGTTTGCTGAATTCGCAAAGGAGAGTCGCTTAAAGGTTTGCAAAACAATGCAATCAGAGGCTTATGATTGGTTTCAACATCAATAGATTGCCCTGACACAAACTGATGAAATCTCTCACAAGCAAACATAATACTGAGCAATTCTTTTTCAATTTGGGCATACCTTGTTTCTGGATCAGATAATGCACGAGATGCATATGCCACTGGTAACCATTCCTGATCATGTTTCTGGAGTAATACTGCGCCTAAGCCTGCTTGAGATGCATCACATGAGATCTTGATGGGTCTGACAGCATCACAGAATTTCAACACAGGTTCTTTGTTGAGCACTTTCTTGAGATTTTGCCATGCCCTCTCCTGTTCATGATTCCAGCTCCATTCATTTTTCTTTTCTGTTAGCTGCCTCAATGGAGCAAGCCCTTCCGAAAGGTTGACCATTCCCATAAACCTTTGAACATCCTTTTTACATTGCGGTTTTGGCATGTTCTCAATGGCAGAAACCTTCAATGGATCAGGACATACACCCTCTTTGCTGATGATATCACCCACAAAGGTAAGTTCAGTCACTCCTACTTGACATTTGTCTTTATTCAACTTCAGGTTTGCCTTGTGTGTTGCCTCTAAAGGCTGATTTATACTTCTGTGTCAAATCGATGCCGTAACCTGCGCAAGTGGCCTACGCGCATTGTGAGCATTTATACTTGTGCGTTGGTGTGTCTGCATCGCTCTGCAATTCGGGCATGTCACGCATGTGCACACACCTGCCCATGCAAGGCTTCATGGTCATGGTCATGGTAGTCTTTCTCGGGGTAAACAAGTTTAAAGCGAGCGTCTTTTTTCGTAAAAGCGAAATGTGTCCTCCATAATTTCGGAGGTCTGTAAAGCTTTATGGAATGCATTGCAGCCAGAGTTCCTTCCCTGCCCTTCAGTTGCCCAATGGGAAGCTATTGTAGCGTAGGATGAAATGCGATACCACCAAACGGACCAACCACAGTTGTTGCGGTCTGCGTTGCCGCGATGCGTAGTTACATTTTGGGAGAGGTGCGCGTCAGGCTACGGTGTAGGGATCCGCGTAGGGTTTGCGGCGATGCTGTACCTATGGTGCTGATTTGACGCAGAAGTATAAATCAGCCTTAAGAATTGTCTAAGTCTGGCATTATGCTCTTGTTTAGATGATCCCCAAACAATGATATCGTCCATGGAAGTATCTACGCCCTCAATGTGCTCATATCGCATGTGAGTGATTTTGCGATACACTCCAGGAGCTGATGCAATCCCAAACGGAAGCCTAAGAAAACGGTATCTGGCAAAAGAAGTGTTCAAGGTACACAACTTCGAACTCGGTTCATCTAGTTTAAATTGCCAGAATCCAGAGGATGCATCTAATTTACTAAAATACTTTGTATTAGCAAACTGTGACATAATTTCTTCAAGAGTAGGCAATTTGAAATGCTCTCTTTTAATGGCTCAATTCAAGTCTCTCGGATCTAAACAAATCCTCAGTTTTCCATTTTTCTTATCAACAATAACAAGCGAATTGACCCATTCAGTCGGTTCATCAATTTTTTGTATGAGTCCTAACTGTTCCATTCTGTTAAGCTCTGTTTTCAGTTGATCACGTAATGCAAAAAGGTACTTTTCTACATGGAGGTATTGCGGGTTACGCTGTGTTGTAAATTTTAATCGTGTGCTCTCCTGGAAGACAACCAAGCCCTTTGAACAAGTCCTCATACTCTTTCATCAAGGCACTGTATTCTGACTCTGTGTCACTATCCAAGACTTTCCACCCATTTCACCAAATTCGGTCTCTCGCAGGCAGATAGACCCAGTATTGAATGTAAATTCTTCAGCACACCACAATTGAAAGCATGTGCACAATTTTTTTGTGTGATACTTTTGCTACACATGTTCCTTTAACTGGAATGTCTGCACCTGAATACCCAGTCACTTTTATATTTGTCTGATGTAACTTTGCTCTTGGCTTTAATGCATTAAACTCAGATTCTGCAAGAACATTTAGTTGTGCTCCAGTATCAAATTTAAACAGAATAATGTTTTGGTTCACTTGCAATGGCATAGTCCAGTCATTCTTACTTTGTTTTCACAAAGCACATCTATATAAAACTCATTGCATTCACTTTCAAGCACTGCATTTACGTCTTTTATTTCCTTTCTACTTCTGCATCAGCATGAAAAATGATTACTCTTACCACAAGTGTTGCACATTTTCCAATACACTGGATACTTTTTCAGATGACGTTGCTGCCCACAGTGATCACAAAGTTTTTTTCTTTTAGATGATGTCTTGCTCTCTGTCGGTTTCATTGTCGCTGCATTATTTTTTCTAATATGTTCGTGCGTTACAGCGTCTACGCAGCCGTTCTCGATAAAAAGCTCTTTAGTCTGCGACATCATGGTCTCAGAAGCTTTGCAGAGTGCCACAGCTTTTTCCAAATTCAAATCTTGTTCTAACAGCCTTTCTCTCAGAACATTATCCAGAATGCTGCAAACAATTCTGTCTTTAATGAGAGAGTTGGTAAGCTCTGCAAACTTGCGTCTTTTACTGTGGTTTCTCAACTCCATAACAAATTGATCAATCGTTTGACCAGGTCTCTGCCGACATTTGAAAAAATTGTACTGTTCATATGTCACATTGCGCTTTGGTATACAAAATGCGTCATATTTGCCCATTATTGCTTTTAGATTCAAATTATCTCCATTTTCAAAAGTAAAATGGTTATATACCTCAATTGTGTCATCCCCTATCACATGGAGTAGAATTGCAGCTTTTGTTTTCTCTCAATTTTATTATCTGCTCCGATCGCCGATAAATAAATTTCAAAATGCTGTTTAAATCTTTTCCAGTTTTCAGCTACGTTTTTCAGTCAGCTGAAGCGTCGATGGGGTTGCAAAATTTCCATTTTTAAAGCAGCTAGCAAACAACTAAAAAGTTCGCGCTCTTTTATTTTGATTATTTTCGCTTCTCCTGTGTTAGCGAAACGTATTATTCTTCCAGACCGACTTCTGACACCATGTTGTGTTCTTTATATGTACCGTGGGTTACTAAGAACAAAGCATATTCTGGAAGAATTAAAACTAGAACTTTTATTTACAACAGCAACAGCAACCATGTTTTTAACATACAAGTTTCTCGATCATTCTGTCATTTCTGCACATGATCAGAACTCTGTCCAATCACTTTCTTACACGTAACACGTGATATCACCACAAGCAGTATATTCTCAAGTTGAGTTTGTTGCCATATGCACATATACAGTAAAGCCTCTAACCCTCTGTTGTCATATTCTTGAACGATAAGACGGACTATTGGCTTCACAATCTATCATGTTATGATCTTGCACATTATTGTTTGCCTGTACTGCACTTTTTCAGTAGCTTTTAGACTTCATTCTGCACTTTTATTGTTTTACCTTATTCTAGCTCAATGCAGTGTGTAATGATTTGATCTGTATGAACAGTATACAAGTCCAGCTTTTCACTGTATCTCAGCAATTGTGAAAAGCTTGCTTGCATTAGCATCACTGCAACATAGTTATAAGCAAGGAAAAAAAACTAAATTATACATAAAATTATGCCACACAGAGAAACAAAAGAATCATAACGTCACTACGTTCGATATGGCCCAAGTGCGGAGCGAGAGACACAAAAGCAGGCCGATAGTTCGCAGGCTTTAATGCAAACAGAGTTAGAGGGAAAAGAGAACAATAAACTCTAGGCCAAACAGGCCGTGAACTAAAACTCTCAAATGGAGAACGAAGCCAACACTGCTGCTGAAAGGAATAACTAAATATAAGACTAATACCGCTAGTCTTTGGAGACAGATGACTTGACAGTCCAATTTCTCAGTCAAGGCCAAATACAAGCAGGCAGCAAAACGTTGTTGTGCTTTGCTCAAGTCTCAACAAGCACTACAACAAAAAGAATGGAGTTAAATACTGTCACAATGAAATAATAATTAGCTGACGTGCATATTCACAAGCACAATTGTCATATCTGCTCACTGCTGAATCCGTGATTGTGACAAATAATCAGTATCACTTTTATTACCACTGGCATATATGTCATGAAATTTGTTGTTTAAGGCAGCAGTACAATGCAATATATTAAAAATTACTATAAGTTACAATAAGAAATATAAAATAAAATATTTTTTTAAAAATAGAGCAAAATAGTGAGATAGTGTTCCTGGGTTCATGGACCATTCCATAATCTGATGGCAGAAAGGAAGAAGCAGTTCCTAAAGCATCTTCGGGCTCCTGTACTTCCTCCCTGATGGTGGTAATAAGGAGAGGGCATGAGACCATAGTGCAAAATCAAGACATTAGTGTAAAAAAAACACACACATTCATGGCAGTGCAAGAAGTGGTTCATAGAGTTCCATTGCTGAGGTAGGTTTAAGATTATGTAGGTTTTATAGTTAAATAAACTTAGAAGTTACCGTTGTTGATTGCTCTCTTGTAATCCATTATTGTCTTGTTCACATCATTGGCAACAGGTTGTGGTGGTACTTTTGTCCAATGGCTTTGTCGGGCCTGCATGTCTGCCCTGTTCCGGTGAATGGCAGTGCATCTGGATCCCCAGATCATTACAAAACACTGGAGCAGATAATTTTATTTCAAATTATATGTTCATTTATAAGGTGACCTTTTTGTTTAGGGAGAATTGGCAGAAGGTGAAAAACCACAAAGATGTAATAGCATTCCAAACACAGAACTTATGTAACTTGCTGTGTTGAGCAGATTGAGAAGGTGTGTAATGTAATGTGATAGGGAACATCTTGAGACAAGGTAAAAGGACCCAGGACAGAACTGAACACTCCACCAATATAAACGAGGAATCTGTTGGCTGCTGTAACTCACATTATTATTTCTAGTTTTCTCTGCATCAAGGTAGGTCTTTTTAACAGACACTCAGAAAACTACAGATGGCTTCCCTGATTAACAGGGCCACAGACATTTGACAATGAATATGATTTTATAAGAAGTTTTTATTTTTCTATAAACGTTCCAGTTATGTAGTAGCAAATATTGAGTTTAAACAAAATGCTGAGAAGGATCGGGTCATGGGGAGACTCTGAGACATAGAAACACAAATTTAGATCATGATAAATAGCTGCATCTTTCTCTACAAGATAAAGTTACAGTAAGGCTGCTGCTAAAAGCTATGTTTCCATTGCTGTAATCGAATACATAGGGTAATCTCTGCAAGTCCAAGATTTCCCAAAATAATTTAAGCACAATGGACTAGATTATGTTCGATCTGACTCACTGCCTGTGTTCAAGCCCCTGAGCTATTCTGTGTATTTGGAGTAATAGAATCATGGAGCTACGTAGCATAGAAATAGGCCGTTCGGCCCAAGCTGCTAATGCCGACCAGGCTGCCTACCTGAGCTAATCCCATTTGCCTGCATTTGGTCCACGTCCCACTAAACCTTTTCTATCTACGAGTCTTATAAACACAGTATTTGTACCTACTTCCATCATCTGTTTCCATATATCCATTACCTGTTGTGTGAAAAAGTTGCCCCTTAGGTTCTCTTTAAATCTTTACCCTCACACCTTGAACCTATATCCTAATTTGAAATGTAAATAATTTTTAAAAGGTACGGATAAAAATAAGATTGTGTGAAATGACAAAATTCAAGGCAAACCTATTTCCCTGTTCAAATTATCCCACATGCCATTGCTTCTGACCCCTCATCTCAGTGTAACAGAGATCTGCTTTGGAAGTGGTGGCGTAGGAGTTCATATATAGTGGTTTCCAGTGAACTGCTGAGTTACTATTCACACATACTGAAGTCAGGGATGCACTTAACCATGCCCCCCCACCCCACCATTTACTCAACATAGCCCAGTCAGCGACATGATTCTGCTCATTTTCAAGCAATAAATCAAGTTCTATTGTTCATCATTCCTTATGTATCATGTCATAGAACAAAGAACATTCAAATTTACAGCACATTACAGGCCACTTGGCCCACAATGTTGTCCCGACCATGTAACCTGCTCTGGAATTACCCTACTGCATAGTCCTCTATTTTCTAAGCCCCATATACCTATCTAAGAGTCTCTTAAAAGACCCTAATTTATCCCCCTTTACCAGCAGCACTGGCAGTGCATTCCACGCACCCACCATTCTCTGTATGAAAAACTTACCTCTGACATACCTCTTGTACCTACTTCCAAGCACCTTAAAACTTTGCCCCCTTGTGTTAGTCATTTCAGCCCTGGGAAAAAACCTCTGGCTATCCACACGATCAATGCCTTTCATCATCTTATACACCTCTATCAGGTCACCTCTCATCCTCCGTTGCCCCAAGGAGAAAAGGCTGAGTTCACTCAACCTATTCTCATAAGGTATGCTCTCCAATCCAGGCAACATCCTTGTAAATCTTCTCTGCACTCTTTCTACAGTATCCACATCTTTCCTGTAGTGAGGTGACCAGAAATGAACACAGTCCTCCAAGTGGAGTCTGACCAAGGTCTTATACAGCTGTAACATTACCTCACGGCTCTTGAAATCAATCCCATGGTTGATGAATGTCAACACACGATACAACTTCTTAACCACAAAGTCAACCTGCACAGCAGCTTTGACTGTCCTATGGACACAGACTCCAAGATCTCTCTGATCCTCCACACTGCCAAGAGTCTTACCATTAATACTATATTCTGTTTTCAAATTTGCCCTTCCAAAATGAATCACTTCACACTTATCTGGGTTGAACTCCATATGCCACTTCTCAGCCCAGTTCTGCATCCTATTGATGTCACACTGTAACCTTTGACAACCCTCCAGACTAGCCACAACACCCCTGACCTTTGTGTCATCAGCAAACTTACTAACCCACTCTTCTACTTCCTCATCCAGGTCATTTATAAAAATCACAAAGAGGAGGGGTCCCAGAACAGATCCCTGCAGAACACCACTCATCACCAACATCCATATGACATGGGCGATCATGGTCTTTCCATTTCTGTGATTGTTCTTGATAAATTTTTCAACAGAAGTGGTTTGCCATTGTCTTCATCTAGGTGACCCCAGCCATTATCAATACTCTTCAGAGATTGTCTGCGTGGTGTCAGTGGTCATGTAACCAGGATTTGTGATATACACCAGCTGCTCATATGACCATCTATCACCGCCACCCATGGCTTCATGTGACACTGATTAGGGGGCTAAGCAGCTGCTGCATCTTGCCCAAGGGTAGCCTGTAGACTAGTGGAGGGAAGGAGCGCCTTACATCTCCTTTGGTAGAGACGTACTCCACCCCGCCACCCATAAAATCAAGTTCACATATACAATAAAGAAGACCTTTGCTGGGTACCACATGAATAACGTAGTCCTACCGAGTTAATATTGCATGAGATGAACTTCAAAATGGAAAGCATTGCTTGATCAACATTGTTGAGCTTTTTGAACAGGGGAAAAGAAGTGTGGACAAAGTTCATAGTTCAAGGTAATTTTATTATCAAAGTATATAAAGGCCTCCATATACGTACAACCCTGAGACTTATTTCCTTGCTGGTATTCACAGTAAAAGCAAAGAAAACACAATAGAATCAATGAAAGACTGCACACACCAGGGTGGACAAAGTAATGTGGTCGATGTAATTTATTTACATGCTGAAAGCCATTGACAAAACTCCGTTTAATAAACAGTAAATAAGGTCTCTGGTATTTGGTATTTGGTATTTGGTATTTGGTATGAGGAGACAGAAGATCCTTCTGTACATCAGCATTTCTGAGATCCTTACCATTTACACTTGGGTGTTTGACATCTCAAAATGAATTAGCTCACACTTGCCAGGATTAAATTCCAACTGCCACCGCCCTGCCCAACTTTCCAACTGATCTATAACCCTTTACATGCTTTTGCAACCTTCTTCGTAATTTATTATTTCACCCATTTTCATGCATTGTTTAGATTCACGGGTGGTATGTTAATAAAGGCATATAGAGGCAACGGTGAAGAGGTACAGATGTTTCATAAGAATGAAACCAGGATTCTGAGGTTTACTTATCAGGGATGGATGAATGGGTTTTCTTTCTTTTTGAATTGAGAGGGCTGAGAGGTGATTCAATAGAACGGACACAATAGTGTAGATACAAAGTGAGAGAAATTGGAGGTATCCAAGAAATGAAGCAGTAAATTAAATAAGATATATATGATAAAGGGTCCACAGGTCTGGTAACACAATGTAGAGAGGAAAAAAAGTTGCTTTTCAGGTTGTTGTTCTATCATCAAAACTGATATGAAACAGGAAATTTAGGAGGGTGTTCTTTTACTCAGGGATGGTGGGAGTGAGGAACTTGCTATCATTGTCATGATTAGGCACACTTAGTGGGAAGAGGGAATATGTTCATAGATTGAGATAAGGAAACAAAATTAACATAAAAACATGATTAGGAGCTGGGATAGGCCATCAGGCCCTTTGAGCCTGGCCCACCATTCATCAATATCACACTGATCTCCTGTCTCCTCTTCCATTTTCCCGCACTATACCTGGATCCTTTGATCCAGAACTCCACTGATTACTATTTGTTAATCAACATCATGACCAGTCTT
This sequence comes from Mobula birostris, assembly GCF_030028105.1. Lineage (NCBI taxonomy): Eukaryota > Metazoa > Chordata > Chondrichthyes > Myliobatiformes > Myliobatidae > Mobula > Mobula birostris. The sequence continues at coordinate 179,322,740 of NC_092373.1, forward strand.
CCTCAACTCTCTGAGATACAGTATAGGGTTTAAATATTCATATTTAGGACTGAGATGAATTTTTTTCTAATTTTAATCTTAACTTGTACACATATTATCATGAGGCTGTGAGCTCTGATTCTAAACTACTGCAGCCAGAGTAAACATTCATCTTTGGAGTCCTCATAAGAATTTTGTAAGTTTCAAAGAGATTATCTCTTATTTTTCTAAACTTGTGGGAATAGCTTGCTTAATATTTCCTCATATGGCAAACCTGTCATCCTGGGAAGCTATCCAGTGCATCATCACTGAACTCACTCTGCATCAAGCATTTTGTTTTTAAGTAAGGAGAAAGAAAATATACATAACACATCTGTAGTGATCTCACCAAGGCCCTGAATAATTGTGGTGAAATGTCTCCATTTCTGTATTTGAATTCTCTCACAATAAAAGGCAACACACCAAGCTCCTTTGAAAATCAGCATTACCCAATCTCTCACCACTTAACAAATACATTGCTCATCTATGTTGTTGGCCAAAATTGATGACATCACCCAATTCCACATTATATTTTATCTGCAATTTTCTCACTACTCACCCACTTTGTTTATCTACATTCCTCTGAAGCCTCTGTGCATTCTTCTCACAGTTATTTACTGTATGTACCATGTCCTTTGCTATTTCTTAACTCCTTCTTCATTCTAAACTGATTCTTGTTCTGTCATGATCTGCCAAATCAAGATTATTTCTCACCATTGTATTGATCTCACTCCTCATTAATAGAGCTGTCCAACTTCCTTTTCTTTCTTGCATATCCTTCCTAAATGTTGAATACTCTTGAACATCCAGCTTTGGTCCCCTTGCAGCCATTTTTTCAAAATGGCAATTAATTCATCATTCATTTATCTTGTTGTGAATGCCAGGTGAATCTCGCTGTTGAAAAAATTTCCATATTTTGACCCCATTTACCTCTCACCTTTGTTTCCTCTGCCTATTTTTTTTTCACCTTCTGCATTTCTCACTTTCACCTGCTGATGTTCTTCCCGAATCAAGCTCATTTAAACCCTCCCAACAGCCTCGTGAAACCTCTTTGATCCTGGATTACAGTAATCAAGTTGTGATTCTGAGGTGAGATGTTTAATTGAATAAGATGTTTCTAGTGAGAGGATTGGTTGGCCTTCATCCTGCTCCCTTTAACAATAGGAAGCATCCGGGTGGTTTGGTTCAACCCATGCTCAATGTTTGAGGAACAACTTGCTCCCTTCCACCACTGGTTTTCTGGACGGTTTATGAACCAATGAGTACTATCTCGCTATCTGTCTTTTGCACCATTTTTTTAAACTTAAAGTAATTTTTACTTTTCGCATTGTGCTGCTGCTGTGAAGTAAAACATTCCACAACAGTGATAATAAACCTGATCCTGGTTCTGTTTTTTCAAAGTTTGATTTTAACCTTTGACCCCCCCCCTTATATCTATTATGTGGTTAAGATTGAGTTTAATAATTTCCTTTCAATCTTTTTCCCTTCTCACCTCTTTTAAAGCTGCATTGGCTCAAGTGAGTGTTCATGTAACAGCGAGGGCTTCAAAATGGAGCTTTCTCTTCACATGTGAATTCTTTCCTCAAGGAGCCAATAGGTTTCAACAGTTGGGAACAGTCTCTGGTGAACCTTTCCTGTTAAAGGTCAGGTATGACAGGGCTGATTTGTAGCAAATTAGCCGGTGAAGTCATTTATTCCGGAAGAGGCCACAAATTGAACTCTTTTGGCTCTTCTGTTCAGTGAAGCATCCAATAGTACATTTTCAAACTGGAACCTTTGGGAATGACAAGCCATTGCAGTGGGAACATAGTCTGATGCTTCACACTGTGCAACATTTTAAAATCAAATTAACTGTTATCGGACAATTATTGCCTCTGCATGCTGTGAAATCAAACTACTGAAGGAACTCCAGATAACAGGCGCAGGGCATGTTGGAGCATGATTCATTTTGTGCTTGCATGCAAGATGTTAACTGGTTGCTAGAATTAGGGGAAGAGAGATTCGACTGGCTGTGAAGTAAATATAACAAAGATTTCAATAAACTGTAAAGAATGCACCATTTTTCCATTATTATGCAAATTATTGAAATAGATGACTGAGTTTACTTTTTCTGAGAGAAAAATATTGGAAGAACCACAGGTCTTAAAAACCCAAAACAGCTGAATGACTCAATGCAGCATTTTTCCATTGGCTGTGATGACATTTTCAGCTATTATTGCAATAGTATATTGTATCTCTAGCTGGGAAACAGCATTCCACCAACTGATGCCATTAGTGATAAGTTAATAGAATAAACCTGGTCATCTACCCAGGACTGGCTTCTTAGCATAGACTGCTATATGAGATTTACATAATGAAGTGAGCTGGAAACAGTTTGCGCACATCTATAAGATCACCCTTTCTGCATATTTTCCACTTTCTTCATTTATTCTTGGAGATGGGAGGAGTTGTGAGAAGGGATGTTGTCAGTTATAACAGTGCATTGACAGGATGCAGAGCTGGGCTGAGAAGTGGCAGATGGAGTTCAAAAATGTCAAGTGATTCATTTTGGAAGGTCTAACGTGAAGGCAGAGTGCAGTCTTAATGGCAGGATTCTTGGCAGTGTAGAGGAACAGAGGGATCTTGGGATCCATGTCCATAGATCCCACAAATTGATAGGAAGGTTAAGAAGGATAAAGGTGTGCTGGCCTTCATTAGCCAGAGGATTGTGTCCAAGAGCCGTGATTTAATGTTGCAGCTCTATAAAACCCCGGCCTGATCACACTTGGAATATTGTGTTCAGTTCTGGTTGCCTCATTCTAGGAAGAATATGGAAGCTTTAGAGAGTCATTGAGAAGTACAGCACAGAAACAGACCCTTTGGCCCATCTAGTGTATGCCAAAACCATTTAAACTACCTACTCCCATCGACCTGCACCGGAACCATAGCCCTCCAAATCACTGCCATCCATATATCTATCAAAACTTCTCTTAAACATTGAAATTGAGCTTACGTGCAATATTTGTGCTCATTCCACATTCTCCCAACCCTCTGAATGAAGAAGTCCTTCTTCATGTTTCCCTTAAACTTTTCACCTTTCACCCTTCATCCATGATCTCTCATTGTAGTCTCACCCAACCTCAGTAGAAAAAAGCCTCCTTGCATTAACCCTCATAATTTTGTATACCTCTGTCAAATCTCCTCTCAATCTTCTATATTCTACTGAATACAGTCCTAACCTGTTCAATTTTTTCTTATAACTCAGGTCCTCCAGACCCGACAACATCCTTGTAAATTTGTGCTGTACTCTTTCAACTTTGTTTACATTTTTCCTGTAGGTAGGTGACCAAAACTACACACAATACTCCGAATTAGGCCTCACCCAATGACTTATACAATTTCAACATAACATCCCATCTCCTGTACTCAATACATTGATTTATGAAGGCCAATGTGCAAAAAGCTTTCTTTATGATCCTATCTACCTATGAAGCCACTTGCAACAAATGATGGATGTATATTCCCAGATTTCACACTCCTCAGTGCCCTACCAATCCCATTCACTTTGTAGGACCTACCCTGATTGGTCCTATGGAATTGCAAAACCTCGCATTTGTCTGCATTAAAATCTATCTGCCATTTTCAGCCTATTTTTCCAGCTGATGCAGATCATCTGCAAGCCATGCTAGCCTTCCTCACTGTCCACTACATTTCCAATCTTGGTGTCGACTGCAAATTTGCTGATCCAGTTGACCACATTATCATCCAGATCATTGATACAGATGATGAACAACAAAGGACCCAGCACCGAACCCTGCGGCACTCCACTAGTCACAAGCTTCCAGTCTGAGAGGCAACCCTCTACTACCACGCTCTGATTTCTCCCCCAAAGCCAATGACTAATCCAATTTACTACCTCATCTTGAATGCCAAGCAACTGATCTTCTTGACAAACCTTCCATGTAGGACCTTGTCAATTGCCTTACTAAGGTCCATGTGGACAACATCCATTGCCTTGTCTTCATACACTTTCCTGGTAACTTCCTTGAAATAGTCTAAAAGATTGGTTAGACATGATCTACCATGACCAAAACCATGCTGACTATCCTTAATCGATCCATGTCTATCCTAATACTTATATGTCTGGTCCCTTAGAATACATTCCAATAACTTTCCCTCAACAGATGTCAGACTCACCAGCCTATAATTTCTTGGTTTTTGTTTAGAACTTTTTTTAAACAGCAGAACAACATTGGATATCCTCCAATCTTCTGGTACCTCTCCTATCTCTAAAGAAGGTTTAAATATCACAGCTAGGGCCTTGGGACTGCCTGCATTTGCCTCCCGTAGGGTCTGAGGGAGCACCTTGTCAGGCCCTGGGAATTTATCCAAAATAACTTGACTCAGAATACCAAACACCTTCTCCTATGGAATCTGTACGGGGTCAATGAAGTTGATGCCATTTTGCCCCATTCCAATGACTCTGTGTCCATCTCCTGAGTAAATCCAGATGCAAAAAAAAAAGATTTTTTTTCATCTCCATCCTAACTTCCATTAATCATTCCCATCTGTTTTGACTCCACCCATCGATTATCATTCTGTTCTTCCAGCAGACCAATTTTGTCCTTTGCAATCCTTTCGCGCTTAACATATCTGTAGAATCCCTTAGGAGTCTCCTTCACCATGTCTTTTAGAGCAACTTCATGCCTTCTTTTATCCCTCCTGATTTCTTTCTTAAGTGTTCTCTTGCATATCTTATACTCCATAAGCACCTCATTTGTTCCTACCTGTCTATACCTGCTGTGCACCTCCTTTTTCTCTCTTAACCAGGCCCCCAATATCTTTTGAAAATTATGGTTCACTACACTTGTTATCTTTCCCTTTTATTCTGACAGTCACATACAAGCTTTGTACTCTCAAAATTTCACTTTTGAATGACTCCCACTTAGCAAGTACACCTTTGCCAAAAAACAGTCTGTCCCAATCCACACTTACTACATCTTTTCTGATATCATCGAAATTGGCCTTACTCCAATTTAGAATCTCAACCTGTGGACCAGACCTATCTTTTTGCATATTTACTTTGAAACTAATGGCATTGTGGTCACTAGATGAGAAGTGTTCCCCTACACAAACTTCTGTCACCTGCCCTATCTCATTCCCTTAAGCAGATCCAGTATCGCACGCTCTGTCATTGGGACTTACACATACTGATGAAGGAAACTTTTCTGAATACGTTTGACAAACTCTATCTTGTCTAGTCCTTTTACAGTAAGGGATTCCCAGTCAATATGTGGAAAGTTAAAATCATCTGCTATAACATCCTTGTGTTTCTTGCAACAGTCTGTGATCTCTTTACAAATTTGTTCCTCTAAATCCCTAGAACTGTTGAGTGGTCTGTAATATAGCTTCATTAATCTGGGCATACCTTACTTATTTTCTGGTTCCGCCCATAATCCCTTATGAGATGAATTCTCCAATCTGTTGTGACGGAGCACTGCTGTGATATTTTTCCTGATTAGGAATACAACCCTCCTCCTTTAATCCCTCCTGCCCTGTTGCATCTAAAACAACAGAACTCTGGAATATTGAGCTACTGTACCTGCCCCTCCTGCAACCAAGTCTCACTAAAGGTTACAATATCATAATTCCAGTTGTTCATCCATGCCCTGAGCTCATCCACCTTTCTCATGATACCTCCTGCATTGAAATATATGCAACTCAAGATACCAGTCACACCATGCACAACCTTTTGATTCCTGACTTTGTCTGAGGTCTTACCAACATCTGTCTCCCACAACCTCTCCACTAACTGTTCTGGCACTCTGGTTCCCATCCCCCTGTAACTCTATTTTAAATCCCACCACGCAACATTAGCAAACCTTCCCACTAGAATATTAGTCACCTTCCAGTTCAGGTGTAAATCGTCCCTTCTGTACAGGTCCCACCTTCCCAGACAAATCTTGCCACCGTACCATTAAAAAAATTACATACGTAGAACATAGAATAGTACAGCACAGTACAGGCCCTTCGGCCCACATTGTTGTGCCGACCCTCAAACTCTGCCTCCCATATAACCCCCCAATTTAAATTCCTTCATATACCTGTCTAGTAGTCTCTTAAATTTCACAAGTGTATCTGCCTCCACCACTGACTCAGGCAGTGTATTCCACATAGTAGGCATTTTACCTTAATCTGCTGATAACTGCTCATATTAAGCCATTTCAATTTATCCTATCACAGTCACTCCCTTGTTTTGGCCTGTAGTTATGTTCATCACAAATGAAAACACACCATGCACTCTGTCAAAACCTTTCATAACTTTAAAGATGTCTGTTAGGTCACATTACAGACCTTTCTGACTGGAGAGACCAAGTTTGTTCATCCATTCTGATACTGTACTGCCACATTTCTGATCTCTTACCTTTGCTCCCCAATCTTTTTGACAATATGGTGACCAGAGCTGTAAGCAGTCCTCCAAGTGTGACCGAAGCTTTTGATACAGGTTTAATGTAACTTCCGTATTTTTCCAACGTTGTCTTCCAAGATGTAACTTCAATGCACAGTTCTAACGTAAAATTAAAATACTTATGATATTCTGTCAAACAGCCCTGAAAAGTTAATCATGTTTCTTTCTGCACAGGTGCATGCTAAACAGTCTAGCATTAACTGTTTTTATTTATTATAAAGCTAAGTGGCCTTTCAAGCTGTACCACCATAACGAAATTCCCTACAATACACATGTAAGGTCGCTGACTGGAAGCACATCATCTCTGAAGATCTACTCTAGGTCCAACATATTGATACAATTACAAAGAAGGCATGCCAACGGCTACATTTTATTCGGTGTTTGAGGATATTTGTTATGTCACTGAAGACTCCAGCAAATTTCTACGGATGTACAGAGAGCATTCTGACTGGTTGCCTCACTACCTGGTTTGGAGCCTTCAATGCATAGGACCAGAAAAGGACAAGCAGAGTTGTAAACACAGACAGCTGCATCATGGCACTAGCTACCCCATCATCAAGGACATCTTCAATGTCAATGCCTCAAGAATGCAATATCCATCACGAAGGACCATCACCATCTCGGAAATGTCCTGTTCTCCTTACTACCATCAGTAAGGAGGCACAGGAACCTGAAGATGCACACTTAATGTTCTAGCTTCTTCCCTTCCATCATCACATTTCTGAATGGTCCATGAATCCATGAACATTATTACCTCAGTACTTTGCTCTCTTTTTGTAATTTTTTAGTAATTTAAGGCCATTTTTATGTATTGTGCTGCACTGCTGCCACAAAACAACTTTTTTTTTCAATATCCTGTACGTCCGTGATAATAAACTCCTGATTCTGATCCTGTTGTGTTAGCAGTCTGGCTGGAAGAAGGGGGTAGATGTTGGGATCTCTGGAGCATGGCTCATTTCTCCCAGCTGCATTTCCATAGCTCGCAAAGCTCAAGACAGGATGGTGATGGAATACTCTGCACCTCCCTCAACGTGGTTATCGACAGCAATAATCAGGATGATCAATATTAGCCTACTTAACTGGTCTCCCCGTAGCTGAATTCATCATCCAAACCCTGTGATAGAAATAAAAGAGCCAAAATTTCATTGGCGTATTGCCACTTCTAAGCTTAGCTTTCCATTCTCCACACTGACCTGGACACAGTTTACCTTCTTAGTGCCATCGGTTTTCTAAACCAGTAGCATTATGGAATTACAATCACTTGAGCATTATGGGAAATCAATAGAAAACACTTTGCTCCCTTTTTTGAAAACCTGCAGCTTGGCAATGAAAGTAGCCTCGCCTGAATGGCCAGTTTTTGGGCAGAAGAAGTCTTAGACCTTAAGACTGTAAGACATATGAACAGAATTAGGCCATCTGGCTCATTGAGTCTGCTCAGCCATTCAGTCAAAGCTGATCCTTTTTCTCCCTCCTCAACCCCACTGCCTGGCCTTCTCCCCGTAACCTTTGATGCCATGTCAAATCAAGAACCTATCAAGCTCTGCCTTAAGTACACCAAACAACCTGGCCTCCACAGCTGCCTGTGGTAACAAATTCCACAATTTAGCCAACCACTGGCTAAATAAATTTCTCCACATTTCTCCTATCCTGAGGCAGTGCCCTCTTGTCCTAGACTCCCCCACCATGGCAAACATCCTTTCCATATCTACTCTCTCTAGTCCATTCAACATTTGAAATATTTCAAAGTGGTCCCCCCCCCATCTTTCTAAGTTCCAGCGAGTGCACAGCACCATCAAACATTTCTCGTATGATAACCCTTTCATTCCTGGAATCATCTTTGTGAACTCTTCAATGCTCTTCTAAGATGAGGAGTCTAAAACTGTACACAATACTCAAGGTGAGGCCTCACCCGTGCCTTATAAAGCCTCAGCATTACATCCCTGCTCTTGTATTCTAGACCTCTTGAAATGAATGCTAACATTGTCTTTGCCTTCCTCACCATCGACTCAACTTGCAAGTTAATCTTTAGGGTGATCTGTGCAAGGACTCCCAAATCCCTTTGTATCTCAGATTTTTGGATTTTCTTCCCAATTAGAAAATAGTCCACACATTTATTTCTACTACCAAAGTGCACGACCATGCATTTTCCAACATTGTATTTCATTTGCCCATTCTCCTAATCTGTCTAAGTGCTTCTGCAGCCTTCCTGTTTCCTCAACACTGCCTGCCCCTCCACCAATCTTTGTATTATCTGCAAACTTGGCAACAAAGCCATCTATTCCATCATCTAAATCATTGATATACAACATAAAATGAAGTTGTCCCAGCACTGAGCCTTGCGAATACCACTAGTCACCGGCAGCCAACCAGACAAGGATCGTCTTGTTTGGACTCACTGCCTCCTACCAACCAATGTTCCAAACATGCCAGTAACTTTCCTATAATACCATGGCCTCTTAACTTGGTAAGCAGCCTCATGTGTGGCACCTTGTCAAAGGCCTTCTGAAAGTCCAAAAATACAACGTCTAGTACATCCCCTTTATCTATCCTACTTGTAATCTTCTCAAAGAATTCCAACAGGTTCGTCAGGGAAGATTTTCTCCTAAGGAAACCATGCTGACTTTCTCCTATCTTGTCCTGTGTCACCAAGTACTCCATGACCTCATCCTTAACAATTAACTCCAACATCTTCCCGACCACTGAGGTCAAGCTAAGTACGTCTCTATAGTTTGATGTATGTTGTAATTTTGATATGAATAACAATAATATAGGTATGTGGAACACCAGTCATGTGAGGTGTAAAGTGGTTGAGTATCACCAATTCTGTCTCCATGAAGCTGTAATCAGGAGAACCATCAACTGGTGGAATGTGCCTTATGAGGTTTTTATGTATGTCATAACCTATGCCCTTATCTCAACGAGATAATGGTAAATGCAATGGATGCAAGATAGGTTAGGCATTTGCCCTTTAAAAACTCATTGACGCATTATCAATGGATTGAAGACAAAAAAAAAGGTAAAAATAATTTCAAGAATTTAAGTCCGGCTAAAATTCTTACGATCCTCTGAACAGTTTTTTTTTGACTGGAAGATGGCCATATTAACCTCCATTTCCATGCATAATTGAAGGTCTTGGATAAGCTGAGCATTATTCAGGTATTCTCTATAATATAGAGCATCAGAACTTTTGCCTTGACTCTTCTGTTTACTATAGTAATTTCACCACACAGAATTGCTTTAGTTTAGCTTATGAAGCAACTCAATAACAGGATATGGTTAGAGATAGAAGAACCAAAAAAAAATTGACCCCCCCCCCAAATCTCTCCTCCTGCTCAAAAAAATCTGACGAAAATGGATCAGGCACATTGTTTCCCCCAAATCCCCCTCCCTGCACAAAAAAAAAAGAAATTGGAGTCCTCTCAGAGACTGCAGACCGCTGAAGCACCTAAATGATCTCCAGACAACAAAATACAGGCTCCAACAGTTCCAGAATCACATTCAAGATGAGAAACAAATGTGGCAGACATTAAAGAAGTGAAAAAGATGGTTTCATGATCTCTCCAAAAGATGTTGACCAAAGGAGCGTTGTACACAGGCAGAAAAAAAGTATACTCTTAAATAGTATTAGAAATTGAGCCACAAAAGAAGCAGTAGGCCAGATAAAAGAAGTTTAGATAAAAGGATAAGTTTTAACTAATGGCTCAAAGAAATGGAATAAGTGGAGAAGCTGAGAGATTTAGAGAGGAAATTCCAATGCTAACAGCATAACAGCTGAAGGACTACTGGAACAATTAAAACAGAGGGTGTGCCAGAAGACAAAATTAGAGCACACAGACTTGAATGACTGGTAGTAAAGAGGCCACAAGGCACTTTGAAAACAATGATGAAAGTTTTAAAATTGAGGGTCTGCTGAACGAACCTCAGAGATGGAGAAGATATTGGATTGGAAGGCTTTCTGGCTGTCAAATTCAACGCCAGCACTTACTCAGTTCAGTTCAATTACAAACACTCAATGAGTTACAATGAATGACTCAAAGAAAAGATTCCGCTGGTTTATGGGAGTACAGAAGGAATGGGAGACAGGTTTTTGGGCACTGATCAGCAAAATTATTTCCATAAGCCAACGTGCACTCTGATTTCATGTGTGAGGACTTATCCTGCTATTAAATTGTGTTGTACCAGGGCCAAGTGGACATGAAAGGAAACAAAATATCTGGAAAGGAATTTCAGAAGCCACACAAATTTTATGTGAAGCTCTAAAATTGCAATCAGCATGTTTTTTTTTTGATTGACTTGAAATGTCATCTGCAGTATTATTGGGTCATGGCTGTGGAGTGATTAATACACGATGCTAGTGATCACTGACTCCGATTCATGACATTTGAATCATACATGATATGAAGAGATAAATATGTGTAGTACTATATATATATGGCTAGGGTGCCTAAAACATTTGCACAGTATGGAACAGAGAGTGATGGAGGTGTACCCCAGGAGCAGTGTGGCAGAGAAGGAGTGTCTGTCGGGGGGGGGGGGGTGCGGTGGAGTGGAATGCTGACACAGGCGGAGACATACCCAACTCTGAGACACCAGGCAAGGTCATTTGTTTCCAAACAATTGCTTTATTGATCATAACAGAATGTCTTTCTGGTGTTTCCTGCTGCATCCCCTCTCCCTTCCCCTTTTTCCCAATCATGACTCCCCTCTCCCTGACCTCTTCTCACTCTCACTCCACAACAGAGACCCATATCAGAATCAGGTTTATCACCACTCACATATGTCATGAAATTTCTTTTTGTTTTGTGGCAGCAGTACAGTGCAATACATATACCCTGGCTATATGTGTGCCTAACACTTTTGCATAGAGCTGTAATACATAATAAAGAGGTAATATTAGAAATGGAAGCCAGGAAACTACCTGATTACTGCAAAAAATGCACTTACGTATTTCAATAACGTTGATCTGTGATTTGTACTTCTTACCAATCCAGTTGTCCACTCTTACCATTTCAGGGATAAATAGAGAGGAGCAAATTATCAGTTTAACCAATTATGATCATATTAGAAATAAAATATAAAAATAAATCAGAATCAAAATCAGGTTTAATACCACTGGCATAGGTTGTGAAATTTGTTGTTTTACGGCAGCAGTACATTATGTACAATGTTGTATGACGCGGGTGGTCATGGTCTATTGATCATGATTGTTCTTGGCAATTATTTCTGCAGAAGTAGTTTACTATTGCCTTTACCAGGTGGGTAACCCCAGCCATAACCAATACTCTTCAGAGATTGCCTGCCTGGTGTCAGTGGTCGCATAACAAGGACTTGTGATCTGCACCAGCTGCTCATACGACCATCCACCACCTGCTTCCATGGTTTCACCGAACATTGACTGTGGGGGGCGGCGGGGGGCTAAGTGAGTGCTATTCTTTGGCCAAGTGTGACCTGCAGGCCAGCAGAGAGAAGGACCGCTTTACATCTCCTTTGGTAGACTCGTATCTCCACCCCGCCACCCGGACATTGCAATACATAATAATGAAAAAAGCTATAAATGACAATAGGAAATATATTTTAAAAAAAACTAAAATAATTAGTTCAAAAAGAGAGTAAAACATATATTGAGGTTTGTTACCCATTCAGAAATCCGATGGCGGAGGGAAGATGTTGTTCCTAAGGCGCTGTGTGTGTTTTTTCAGGCTCCTGTACCTCCTCCTTGATGGTAACAATGAGAATGGGCCACGTCCTGGGTGACGGAGGTCCTCCTTTTGAGGGATCACCTTTTGAAGATGCCCTTGATGCTGGGGAGGCTAGTGCCCATGATGGAGATGGCAGAGTTTACAATCCTCTGAAGCTTTTTCCAATCCTGTACGTTTTCTGCTCCCCCCCCCGCGATACCAGATGGTGATACAACTAGTTGTAATGTTCTCCATGATACATCTGTAGAAATTTACAACAGTCTTTGATGTCACACAAAGACTCCTCAAATTTCTGATGAAGTGCAACCACTGTTGAACCTTCTATGTAATTGCATCAATATGTTGGGCCTAGGACAGATCTTTAGAGATATGTTGATGCCCAGCAACTTGAGCTTGCTCATCCTTTCCACTGCTGACCCCTCGATGGTGTGTGTTCCCTCCACTTCCCTTTCCTAAAGTCCTCAAAAAAGTCCCTTGGTCTTACTGACATTGATTGCAGAGTTGTTGCTGTGACGCCACTCAACCAGCTGACCGATCTCACTCCTGTACTCCTCCTTATCACCATCTGAAATTCTGCCAGCCATAGTTGTGTCATCAGCAAATTTACGGATGGCATTCGATCTGTGCCTCGCCACACAGTTGTGGGTGTAGAGAGAGTAGAGCAGTGGGCTAGCACGCATCCTTGAGGTACGGCAGTGTTGATTGTCAGTGAGGAGGAGATGTTATTTCTGATTTATTTTGACTGTGGTCTCCTGATGAGGAAGTCAAGGATTCAGTTGCAGAGGGAGGTACAGAGGCCCAGGTTTTGGAAACTGAATTGTCACCTGAAATGTCCTTTATTCCATTTTGAAAATGTGATTTTTTTCATCAATTGTAACATGGCCTTAATTATTTTGAACTTTTGGATAGAGTTCACTGCCTATTAACCCCACCTTTCCATTCTCCTTTAAAAGAACTGGATACATTGAAGGCAGGGGGTTACCACAAATAACGTCAGTAATTAAAAGTTTCACATTGCATTAATGTGGACAATGTTCTGTATATAAATCAAATGTGTCATAGTAAAGAGTAGAGATGAATTACCCATGAGTTTGGGTTGTCCATAAGAGTATGACTGTATATTTACTGGAAAGGGTGCAAAATCTTGATTGGCATTAATTATTGTTGCTGCTTAATTTTCTGCATGTTGAATTGGAAACCTCTATTTCAAAAGTGCAAATTAATTGAAGCTCAAGTATGTGAATTAAATAAGGGACTGGTTGGGCAAAAAAAAAGACAGGCTGTTCGCATTTTACTTTTCATACTCCAGCAAGATGAAATCTCAGTCAAATTGGAAGCAAGGTTAATACCCTATCACCTTATACTGAAGCTTAGAAACTTATTTTTGCATAAATACAAATCTGTTATGAGTCATAGCTATAGGGGCTCATTATCCTTTGCTTTGATGGAATTGCTGATGCATTTTAAATAGCTTTAAGTGGTGGGTAATCTTGGAAAAGCAATTTTGTCATGTTATATAATATAATTCAGAAGAAAAAACTATCAATAATATTGGAATTGTTGCACCATGCAATACTAAATAACTAACATCGGACCAGGCAAATCTGAGAAAGTGCAAGTATGTGATCAAAGGAGAAAGGAACACAGCATTTTCGGAAGTGCTCTTGGAGGACAGTGATGTTGTATGTGACTTGAATAGTGCTCTTGTTAATTCAGTTCTGGACTCAGTTACCTGAGAGCTGCACTAACTGGAATGCTACTGTATAGGTTACTGACAAAACTTCCTCATTTTTATTTTTGGGTCACATTTACTGTTTTTTTTTGTCTTGAGCAAACCGACGCATCACATATCCCCACATGTTAGCAAAACATAAGGGGTACACAGATGGCAAGTGTACCCTGTTGCTAAATTGATCTGTGCTAAACTGTTGAACAAAGGGCAGATTATTATAATCTTTGCCTGGCTGCTTATATCAGATTTTGGAAGTCATTAAGTTGCTCCATGCATAATTCGTAATACTGTAGGTCAATTGTTTCTTTCACGTACAGCGCAGAAGGACATTTTGGTACCGATACCCTGAAAAATCTTTCCGAACAGTAACACTGCTCTGGTCTTTCACCAATGTCCTTCAGAGAAAATGAGAAAGAGAGAAACAGGACTTTTGCCCACTGAGTCCACACTGACGATTAAGCATCCACTATAATGTTGATCCTAAGCTAACCCATTTGATTTGCCCAATATTTCCCTCAATTATCCCGGATTCTATCACTTGTCTGCACCCTAAGAGCAATTTATAGTGGCCAAGTAACTTACTAACCTGTGGAGTTTTGGGACATGGGATGAAACCAGATGCACTTAGTAGATGCACTTTGGAACAATTACAGCCTAGAATGTGTTTGATTAGGGCTCTGTCAGCATTGCACATCTGGAGGATCCCCAGTCACAGAGAGAGCATATAAACTCCACGCAGGCAGCATTGCAGGTGAAGATCGAACCTGGACTGCTAGAACAGTGAGAAAGTAGCTCTGCTATCTGTGCCACTTTGTGCCCTGATTTTATGATCTACTGTTCAGGTAGTTGTCCAAGTCCTTATTGAACAGTATTGCTTCCAGGAAACTTTCAGGGTATGTTTTTCATATAGAAATAACATGCCAAGATATCTTCTTTTCCATTCCTATCCTATTAGATGAATTCCAGGGTGAAAACCTTGTGGAACGATCTAATTTCTTGAGTGGATGCTCTGGGTTTTGTGGAATCAAATGCAGAAAAACTCATACTTATTTTATTTTCAACTATCATCTCTGAACCTGTTTCAAGTCATTCTGCAGTGATAGTGGACTAAGGAGTGGCAAATGGATTTTGGAACGTCAAACTAGTGGAGGACTTATACTATAATAGGGCACTAGGGAGTGTAATGGAACAGAGGGACCTTGGAATCCAAGTGCAGAGTTTGTTGAAAGCAGTGTCACGACAAGACAGGGTGGTGAGAATGGTATTCATTGAATCAGAGTGGATTTAATTTGGCTTTATTTTTATACAGGTCAACAGAAAATAATTTGAGTCAAAGTGAAAACAGATCTCTACAAAGTGATCTAAATTAAATGTAAAATACAAAATAATTGATTGCGTAAGTATTAACTCATTCATGACAGTATTTAGTAGATGCACTTTGGAACAATTACAGCCTAGAATGTGTTTGATTAGGACTCTGTCAGCATTGCACATCTGGACACTGCAATTTCCCCATATTCTTTACTCAATTACTCAAGCTCTGTCAGAGTGCATCAGGATCATGAGAGAAAAGCCCTTTTCAAGTCCAGCCACAAATTTTCAACTGATTTGAGGTCTGGACTCTGACTTGGCCACCCTTGGACATTAACTTTGTTGTTTTTAAGCCATTCCTGTGTAACTTTGGCTTTATACTGCAGTCATTGTCTTTGCTGAAAAACAAATCTTCTCCTAAGTAGCAGTTCTTTTGCAGACTGCATCAACATTTCCTCCAGGATTTCTCTGTATTTTGCTGCACTCATTTTACCCTCTACCTCAGTTTTCCGTTAAAGATGGCGCCGGTAACTGGCGACTTTGCATGCGCTCTCCCGAGCAAACTGCCCTCTCCACTATCCTATACCCGAGAAACCCTTCTAAACCTCCGATCTAGCAAGATCAAGATCAACAACACCTTGGCGAAGCTACTGACCCAGCTGGAGACCAGCGCACCAGAACTGCTTCTTAAACACAGGACCACACCTGGACCCGACCAGCGAGGTCCACCACGTTCCCGGAGACCCGCGGTCTGCTACCATGCTGGTGTGCTTGGAGACACGGCTCATTTCGACCAGCACTTCTCCGGAGCAGACGACCACACAGAAGTGATGGCAGAGACCTCAAGGTGCCCCAGACGCTTCCCCGGAGCGACCACCGTAAAGCCCCGTTGGTGGCCATCCACAGCTGCCGGAAGTGAGGCCTCCGCCGCCAACCTCGGAAATCAAGCCCGAGGCTCAGTTGGAGCGGAGGCCTCCGCAACCGTGACTCTGCTTAAGGACTTGCTTCAGCCAGGAGCCCGGCCATCCGGGATTTAGCGTCGGCTTCAGGGCCCGACCCAATCGACAGCCCGGGACCCCGGCAGCTGGAAGTGGCAGCAGAGCCTCCCCCGTTACTCGGCCCAACCTGGAGCGTCTGACGATGTGACCCGCCGATCGATTCCCGCGGGATGTGTTCACCAACTGCAAAGAGCTGACAACATCACACTGCATCAATGGAAACCTGGAAAGATGCACTATTTACTGAGGAAGCGTGGGGAAAAGAGCTGGGCTGCTGGTCAGATTGAAGCTGAGGGGCTTCAGGGTCCCTATGCCTGCCATCCTACTAGCTAATGTTCAAGCCATAGAGAACAAGGTGGATGATCTTAAAGGGAGACTCACCTACTGCAGGGAGGTGCAGAACTGCTGTGTATTCTGTTTCACTGAGATCTGGCTCTCCCCTGCCACCCCCGACTGTGCCATCCGACCGGAGGGATTTTCAATCCATCGGATGGACTGCATGGCGTCTTCGGGCAAGACGAGGGGAGGTGGTGTCTGCCTACTGATCAGCACTGGGTGGTGCTCGGACACAGTGGTACTGACAAGCTCCTGCAGCCCGGACCTGGAACACCTGTCGGTGAAGTGTCGTCCCTACTATCTGCCACGGGAATTCACCTCGGTCATACTGACAGCAGTCTACATTCCCCCCCAGGCGTACATGGAGTGTGCTCTGAACATACTGTATGCCAACACCAGTGAACTAGAGACCAGGTATCCGGAGGCTTTGCTTATTACAGCTGGGAACTTTAACCAGGCTAACCTCAGGAATGCGCTGCCAAAGTTATACCAACATGTCTCCTGCCCCACTAGAGGCCCGAATATACTAGACCACTGCTACACAGCAGTCAAGGATGCCTACCGTTCCATCCCACGACCTCACTTTGAAAAATCAGACCATCAGGCCGTACTCCCCCTCCCGGCTTACAAACAGAAACTGAAGCGGGAGGTCACGGTGTCAAAAGTAGTGTCGCGTTGGACGGATGAAACAGATGAGGTCCTCCGTGACCGCTTTGAATCGGTGGACTGGTTAGTATTCAAGGACTCGGCAGCTAACCTCGATGAGTATGCCTCAGCTGTCACGGACTTTATTTGGAAATGCACGGAGGACTGTGTGTCTCACAAGACGATCCGGGTATTCCCTAACCGGAAACCTTGGATGAATTATGAGGTCAAGTGTCTTTTGAAGGCTAGAGCTGCGGCTTTTAGGTCCAGGGATACCAGTCGCTACACGGAATCCAGGCATGAACTCCGGAAAGCCATTAAGGGCGCCAAGAGGCAATATCGAGCCAAGTTGGAAGCCCAGGCTAACCAAAGGGATGCCAGTAGACTATGGCAGGGTCTAAATGAGATCACTGGGCGCAAAGAAAAGGCTGGGAATATCAATAACTGTGGCGCTTCTCTTCCTGACGAACTTAACGTATTCTACGCAAGATTCGATCAGAAGAGGAGCGTCCCGCTTCCTCCGGATGAACCGGACCTGGTGGCATCGAGATTCATTGTCACCGAAGAGGATGTTAGAAGGGCCTTCCTGAAGATAAATCCAAGGCAAGCGATGGGCCCAGATGGCGTTCCAAGACGGGTTCTCCGGGCCTGTGCAAGCGAGTTGCTGGAGTGCTTGCTGACATCTTCAACTGCTCCTTGCTTCAGTCTAAGATCCCTTCGTGTTTTAAGAAGGCAATGATAATCCCAGTGCCGAAGAAGAGCAAAGTGGCATGCCTGAATGACTATCGACCTGTGGCTCTGACATCAATTGCTATGAATTGCTTCGAGAGATTGGTTATGGCACACATCAACCACAGCCTACCAGTCAACCTCGACGCTTTGCAATTCGCCTACCAGAGCAACAGGTCAATGGCAGATGCCATCTCTCTGGCCCTACATTCCTCCTTAGAACACCTGGATAATAAAGAAGCATATGTAAGGCTTGAATACTGCTCTGCCTTTAATATCATCATTCCAAATAAACTGATTCCTAAGCTCCAGAACCTGGGCCTTAGCATTCAGATCTGCAGCTGGATCTTCAACTTCCTCACAGACAGGACCCAGGCTGTAAAAATAGGGGACAAGCTCTCCTCTACAATCACTCTGAGCACCGGTGCCCCACAAGGCTGTGTACTCAGCCCCCTGCTGTACTCACTGTACACCCATGATTGTGTAGCCAAGTTTCCATCAAACTCAATATACAGGTTTGCTGATGACACAACAATTGTAGGCCGTATCTCGGGTAATGATGAGTTTGAGTACAGAGAGGAAATTAAGAACCTGGTGGCATGGTGCGAAGACAATAACCTATCCCTCAACGTCAGCAAGGCGGAGGAATTGGTTGTTGACTTCAGAAGGAGTAGTGGACCGCACGACCCAATTTACATCGGTGGTGCGCAAGGGGAACAGGTCAAAAGCTTTACGTTCCTCAGGGTCAATATCACAAATGACCTGACTTGGTCCAACCAAGCAGAGTTCACTGCCAAGAAGGCCCATCAGCGCCTTTACTTTCCGAGAAAACTAAAGAAATTTGGCCTGTCCCCTAAAACCCTCACTAATTTTTATAGATGCACCGTAGAAAGCACTCTTCTAGGGTGCAACACAACCTGGTATGGAAGTTGTCCTGTCCAAGACCGGAAGAAGCTGCTGAAGATTGTGAACACGGCGCAGCACATCACACAAACCAATCTTCCGTCCGTGGACTCACTTTACACCGCACGCTGTCGGAGCAGTGCTGCCAGGATAATCAACGACAAGACCCACCCAGCCAACACGCTTTTGTCCCTCTTCCCTCCGGGAGAAGGTTCAGGAGCTTGAAGACTCATACGGCCAGATTTGGGAACAGCTTCTTTCCAACTGTGATAAGGCTGCTGAACGGATCCCGACCCAGATCTGGGCCGTACCCTCCAAATATCTGGACCTGCCTCTCGGTTTTTTTTGCACTACCTTACTTTCCATTTTTCTTTTTTCTATTTACGATTTATAATTTAAGTTTTTAATATTTACTAATTTTTCTATTTTTTAGTATTTTTAATATTTAATATTTGTAATCCAGGGAGCGGGAAGCACAGAATCAAATATCGCTGTGATAATTGTACGTTCTAGTATCAATTGTTTGGCAACAATAAAGTACCTTCACAAGGCTTCCAGGCCCAGCTGCAGTGAAGTATCTCCACAGAATGTTTCCACCACCATGTTTCATAGTAGGGATGCTCTGTCCTTGATGATGTGTGGTGATTGCCTGATGCCAAAGATAGTGTTTAGTCTAATGGCCAAAAAGCTCAATTTTCAACAGTGGTTTTCACTTTGACACAAAAGAGTATTTTTCTGTTGATCAGTGCCAAAACCCCAAAAAAGCCAAATTAAATCTACTGTGATTCAATGTTGTAAAACAATAAAACTTCCCGGGGGGGGCAGGAAAAAGTGAATACTTTTTTTAGGCATTGTATGAGGATATTGCCAAGATTAGAGGAACTGGGTTATAGGGAGAGGGCGGCCAGGCTCAGTTTTTAGTCTTAGGAATGTGGAAGAATGAGAGGTGATCTTCTAGAAACGTTTAAAATTATGCAAGGCATAGATGAGGTAGAAGGTAGCAGTCTTTTCCCCAGGGTAGGTTGAATCCAAAACTAGGGGCACAGATTTAGTGTGTGAGTGGAAAAATTTTAAATGGGACCTGAGGGGTAAAAGGGACCTTTTCACACAGAGGGTGGTGAACAAGAAGGCCCACCAGTGCCTTTACTTCCTGAAAAAGCTAAAGAAATTTGGCCTGTCCCCTAAAACCCTCACTAATTTTTATAGATGCACTGTAGAAACCATTCTTCTAGGGTGCATCACAACCAGGTATGGAAGTTGTCCTGTCCAAGACCGAAAGAAGCTGCAGAAGATCGTGAACATGGTGCAGCACATCACACAAACCAATCTTCCGTCCTTGGACTCACTTTACACCGCACGCTGTCGGAGCAGTGCTGCCAGGATAATCAAGGACAAGACCCACCCGGCCAACACACTTTTTGTCCCTCTTCCCTCCAGGAGAAGGCTCAGGAGCTTGAAGACTCATACGGCCAGATTTGGGAACAGCTTCTTTCCAACTGTGATAAGACTGCTGAACAGATCCTGACCCGGATCTGGGCCGTACCCTCCAAATATCCGGACCTGCCGCTTGTTTTTTATTTTTCACTACCTTACTTTCCCTTTTCTATTTTCTATTTATGATTTATAATTTAAATTTTTAATATTTACTATCGGTTTGTACTCCAGGGAGCGCGAAGCGCAGAATCAAATATCGCTGTGATGATTGTACGCTCTAGTATCAATTGTTTGGTGACAATAAAGTATAACATTTACTGTTTCACCACTGAGTTCCTCCAACAGATTGTCTTTTGCTCTAGTACCCAGGTTTTTGGCGGAGTGACACATAGTCTGAACAGATTATACATTGATATAACTCAATAGACAGGCTGACTGGCCTTGGTTTAATGTATCAACCAAAGGAGAGAACCCTTGTAAATACAGCACTTCTCCAATGCTTTTTAAGCCTTGGCTGAGACTGTGGCTCAGCAGGGACAAAGTTACAATAGTTCAGGCTTCCACTGACACCTTGAACTGTTCAGAATAGAGGATGTAGGGGTTACAGGTCAGGGTCAGTCATCTCTCCATCAGTGTGACACTAGGCAACCATCCGTCAAACCCATAATCACATTCACTCTTAACAAGGTGGCTTGGCTTTAATGCCTGGCATTTGCGAAGGCATGAATTGTGTTTCTGTTTGTAGTACAGTGGCTCCCTATTCATCAAGGGTTGTCTGAGCATAGTTCATCACAAATTACATGTCGAAGGAAGACACATAAAGGCAGAGGGACTAAAATATGTTGGATTCTGGCTTGTCTTTCAAGTTTTGTGCGTAGGATTCACTGCTTGGTTACCTAGTTCCCTGTGATGGACTAAACTTTGTGGTTGCAACATTGACTTGCTCCCAAGGTTCGAGGCAACCTTTTATGTGCAAGAATATCTTTTTCCGCTTAACATCTGACACTCATAGATCCTCACAGACTGATAGCAAACTCTGAAAACAATATTTGAAAGACTCCTTCCAAAGCAATACACTGCTGTAGGCCTTCAGTGTTTTTATGTTGGTTTCATGGATTCCTGCATAATGATGTACAGTTTATGCTGCCAGACTCCCTTAGGGTTTTACATGGTAATGTACAGACAGATCAGCAGGAAGAAGGATGCATGGCTTGTCCCAGTCCAGCCATGAGCAATAGTAACAAAAGCTGGCACTCAGATTGGAGTTTGTATCCTTGTGTTAATTGAGCTGGTAATCGTGGTAAGAATGCATCTGGCAGAGGCACGGCTATTTTTTGTTGACAACTCCATTTATGCTTTAGAAATAACCAGCGATCATAGAACATTAGAACATTACAGAGTGTGGTCCTTTGACCCACACTATCTATAAGATCAATCTAACCCTTCCTTCCCACACAGCCCTCTATTTCTCTATCATCCATGTGCCTACTTAAGAGTTTCTTAAATACCCCTAATGTATCTGCCTCTACCATCACCCCTGCCAGAGCACTCCAGGCAACCACATCTCTCCGTGTAAAACAACCCACTTCTGGCATTCCCCTCCAAAAGATCATAGACAAAAGATAGTGGAAGTAGTGAAATGCTGACGGGGGTGCGGGGGGACGTGCCCGGTAGGTCAGGCTGGTGATGTCTTCAAACCCCAGAAAGAGAAAAACAAAATAAGGCCAAAAAAAAAACCGAACAAGCTGATCATAAATACAAGAGATCCTGCAAGTCCAGTCTCGGTCCTAAACCTTGACTGTTTATTCCCCTGTACTGATGTTGCCTGACCTGCTGAGTTCCACCAGCATTTTGAATGTGTTACTAAAAAAAAAGCTGAGCTGATCATGGAGGATATCTGATGCAGACTGAGAAATGAGGTTACTTAAAGTTTTAGAATTTATTATGGAAGACCACAACATGCCTAGAGGAAAATAAAATGATGTTCCTCAATATTCCGTTGGGCCTCAGTGTGACAGTGCAGGAAGTTATAGACTAATAGGTCCAAGTGGAATTTGGATGGAGATTTAAAGTGCTAGACAATGGGAAATTCAGCATCATCCCTGTGGAGTGAACATACATGCTCTGCAAAGTGCTTATCCAATCTACGTTTGGTTTCTTCATTGTCCAGAAGACCACATTGTAAAAGCCTAATGGAGTTCACTAGATTGGAAGAACTGCACGATGCTTCATCTGGGAAGGCTGTTTGAATCCTAGGTTGAGGAATGGGAGGGGCGGGAAAGAGTTGAAAGGAGAAGTGTTACATCACCTGCGACCGCAAGGGAAAGTGCTGTTGGAAGAGGATCAGAAGAGTGGATCAGGGATGTCACAAGGACAACAGTTCTTGCAAGATGCTGAAATGCTGGAATTGCTGCAAAATGCTGAAAGTGGAGGAGGGTGTCTGGTGGTGGAAATCCAACATCAAGGACCCCCACCATCCTGGCCATGTCCTTTTCTTGCTGCTCTCATTCAGGAAGAAGCTACCAGAGCCTAGGGTCTCACAGCACCAGGTTCAGGAGCAGTTATTACCTTTCAATCATCAGGCTCCTGAATCTGCTTGGAAAACTTCACTCACCTTGACACTGAACTGATTCCACAACCTATGGACTCACTTTCAAGACTCTACAACTTATGTTCTCGGTATTATCTACTTAATATTTATTATTATTTTTAAAATTGTGTTTGCACAGTTTGTCTTTCTTTGCACATTGTTGATTGCCAGTCTTTCTGTGAAGTTTTTCCATTGATCTTATTGTATTTCTTTGTTCTACTGCCTACAAGAAAATGAATCTTAGGGTAGTATACAGTACCGTGATAATAAATTTACTTTAAATGATGAACTTTGATACTCTTTGAAGATGGCATAAATTGCAGAGAATGATCTGTTGAACACAAAGGCTGGTGGGATGGAAGATGAGGACCAGGCAACTCTATCCTTGTTCTGTCCCAGAGGAGAGAGATTGAGAGCAGAAGCATGGGAAAGAAATAATCAAAAGCTTTGTTAATATTAAGGGAGAGGGGTGGAAAGCCATAGGTCAGGAAGAAAAAAGGAAGAATTTTCAACTTAGAACTTTTATTTTCTAATCATTCTCTGTCTTCTCTCCCTCCATCCTAGTTCTGTACAACCCCATCCATGATTGTTTAGTCAAATTTTAATTGGTTCATGTTGATGAAGTTCGAAGATGTGTAATTCTGCGCCGCAGTCTCCCACTCTCTCCTCTCTCAAGCTATCCCTTAAAACCTGTTGCTTTACTCTGGTTTTGCATACTGTCAAATCAGATGTCAAATAGTACACGTGTTAACAGGCAGGAAACCTGCATTAAAGGTCAGTGAGTATATGGAATATGTATTTTCATATACTAAATTAAAAACTTACATATTTCCTTGTCTTTTTACTGGCAACATGTTCTACTATAACTACGATTGATCAATGGGTTGCTGAGCAATGTGCACAGTTTGAGCAGACACAATTAACTACCATAATATTAACATGGGCTACAGTTGTGAACTAACACAGAACAGCTGGATCTTGCCTACCTATGCACTACTGGCTGTTGGCGGCAGTTCGGCCTTTGCTAGGTAAAGTACTTTTGGGGTTAATTGTGTAGCACACTGTATTTCATTGCTCCCGCGTGGATGTGTGCTGCCAGCACATCACAAAGAGAATGCAGGTGAAAATCTGCATCAAAATGTTCAAAACAACTCTGGCAAAATCCACTGAGTGTGAGGAAGCAAGGGGGTGGGGTGGGACTGTATGGAAAAGTAGACTTCCTGAGCTTCATCCTTCAACACCTTGTCCTGAACTGCCCATCACATAAATGCCCTTAATCTAAATTTTCCATGGTTAATGTCCAAATGCTTTAATACAGCAGCTGCTCGGCAAGACTTCAAGGTTGGAATGTTTTGAGCATCCATCTCAGGAAATATATCCCACAGAGATATCAGCAGCAACACCTATTAAACAGCTTTAGAAAGGGGAGAAAAGTTATTTATGTTGTTGTACTCTAAAACAAGCTGGTCATGGACGCTGAGGATAGAAAGGGGTGCATACTGAGAATCTGGTACTTCCAGTTACTGGGAGGTTCAAAGCGTACGTCAGCTAATGGATGTCCTGCTGAGCAGAATAATTGCTGAAAGGCTACAAGTCACGTAGAATAAAACACCAACAATTTATGAAAATCAGGGCTAAGGCTGGGTATTGATTGTTTGGCACCTAGGCACCTGACATCAAGTTTGTTTCGTTAATTTGGGAAAAATCTTATTCTTGCTCAATATTCACTTAGCTGAACCTACTAGTGTTATTTACCTATTACAAGACCATAAGATATAGGAGTAGAATTAGGCTATTTGGCCCATCAAGTCTGCTCTGCCATTTTATCATGGCTGATTCAATTTTCCTCTTGGTCCCAATCTCTTACCTCCTCCCCGTATTCCTTATGCCCTAATCAATCAAGAATCAATCAACCTCTGCCTTAAATATACATAAACACTAGACTTCTACAGCTGCCTGTGGCAAAGAATTCCACATATTCATTTCTCTCTGGCTGAAGAAATTCCTCCTCATCTCTGTTCTAAAAGGATACTCCTCTATTCTAAGGCTATATCTTCTGGTCTTAGACTATCCCATAACAGGAAACATCCTCTCTACATTCACCCTATCAAGGCCTTTCACCATTCGATAGGTTTCAATGAGATTTTTTTCTGAATTCTAGTGAATTCAGGCCAGAGCCATCAAATGCTCTTCATATGACAGACCATTCAATCCTGGAATCATTTTTGTGAACCTCCATTGAACCCTCTCCAGTTTCAGCACATCCTTTCCAAGATAAGGGGCCAAAAACTGCTCACAATCCTCCAAGTGAGCCCTTAACAATGTACCATCAACTCTCAACGTTACAACCTTGCTTTTATATTCTAGTCCTCTTGAAATGAATGCTAACATTGCATTTGCCTTCCTCACCACAGAATCAACCTGTAAATTAACCTTTCGGGGATCCTGAACAAGGACTCCCAAGTCCCTTTGCACCTCAGTTTTTTGTATTTTCTCTCCATTTAGAAAATAGTCAATCCTTTCACTTCTTGTACCAAAGTGCATGACCATACACTTCCTGACACTATATTCCATCTGCCATTTCTTTGCCCATTCTCCTAATCTGCCTAAGTCCTTCTGTAGCCTCTCTACTTCCTCAAAACTACCTGCCTCTCCACGTACCTTTATATTGTCTGCAAATGTTGTTACAAAGCCATCAATTCCATCATCCAGAATATTGATGTATAATGTAAAAAGAATTGGTCCGAACACAGATCCCTGTGGACTACCAGTAGTCACCGGTAGCCAGCCAGAAAAGGCTCCCTTTATTCCCACTCTTTGCCTCCTGCCAATCAGCCACTACTTTATCCATGCTAGAATCTTTCTTGTAATACCATGGGTTCAAAGTTCAAATTTACTATCAAAGTACATATATGTCACCATATATTACCCCGAGATTCATTTT
Organism: Mobula birostris; assembly: GCF_030028105.1. Taxonomy (NCBI): domain Eukaryota; kingdom Metazoa; phylum Chordata; class Chondrichthyes; order Myliobatiformes; family Myliobatidae; genus Mobula; species Mobula birostris. Next base: position 179,348,527 of record NC_092373.1, read on the forward strand.
CTTGCAGGCATTCACAGTAGATACAAAGAAATACAATAGAATCAATGAAAAACTATACACAGACCAGCAGATAAACAGCCAATGTGCAAAATACAATTTGTCTAAATACAACCCCCCCACCCCCAAATAATTAATAAATAAATAATATTAAGAACGTGAGTTCAGAATCCTTGAAATGGAGTCCATTGTTTGTGGAATCAGTTCAGTGTCAAAGTAAGTGATGCTATCCTGGAGCGGGATGGTTGAAGAGTAATAACTGTTCCTGAACCTGGTGGTGTAAGATCTCAGGTTCCTGTACCTCCTTCCTGATGGTTATGATGGAAATGAGAGAATGGTCTGGATGTTGGGGGATACTTGATGAATAATGCTGCTTTCTTGTGACAGCACTCCTCATGGACGTGATAGGATGCAGAAGTGGGCTGAGAAGTGGCAGATGGAATTCAACCCGGAGAAGTGTGAGGTGGTACACTTTGGAAGGACAAACTCCAAGGCAAAGTACAAAGTAAATGGCAGGATACTTGGTAGTGTGGAGGAGCAGAGGGATCTGGGGGTACGTGTCCACAGACCACTGAAAGTTGCTTCACAGGTAGATAGGGTAGTTAAGAAAGCTTATGGGGTGTTAGCTTTTGTGAGTCAAAGGATAGAGTTTAAGAGTCACGATGTAATGATGCAGCTCTATAAAACTCTGGTTAGGCCACATTTGGAGTACTGTGTCCAGTTCTGGTCACCTCACTATAGGAAGGATGTGGAAGCATTGGAAAGGGTACAGAGGAGATTTACCAGGATGCTGCCTGGTTTAGAGAGTATGGATTATGATCAGAGATTAAGGGAGCTAGGGCTTTACTCTTTGGAGAGGAGGAGGATGAGAGGAGACATGATAGAGGTGTACAAGATATTAAGAGGAATAGATAGAGTGGACAGCCAGCGCCTCTTCCCCAGGGCACCACTGCTCAATACAAGAGGACATGGCTTTAAGATAAGGTGTGGGAAGTTCAAGGGGGATATTAGAGGAAGGTTTTTTACTCAGAGAGTGGTTGGTGCGTGGAATGCACTGCCTGAGTCAGTGGTGGAGGCAGGTACACTCGCGAAGTTTAAGAGACTACTGGACAGGTATATGGAGGAATTTAAGGTGGGGCGTTATATGGGAGGCAGGGTTTGAGGGTCGGCACAACATTGTGGGCCAAAGGGCCTGTACTGGGCTGTACTGTTCTATGTTCCATGTACTCAGTGGTGGGGAGGGTATTTCCTGTGATGCACTGAGCTGTATCCACGACTTTTTGAAGCCTCATCCATTCGTGGGCATTGGTGTTTCTATACCAGGCTATGATGCAGGCAGCCAGTATGTTTTCTCCACGGTGTAGCTGTAAGTTTATGCTGTATACTGTCCCCGATCCCAGGCAGCGATTTGCTGGAATGTAAATAAGTGTGACCAACAAACAACGTGCTGAAAAAATATCTGAGTCCTGGAGAAGATACAGATGTGGTAACGATCAGGGATCGTGTTAGGAACGCAAACCCCACACTGTGACATGGGATGATTCCTATTGAGCATAACCCGTAGAGAGGTGATTTCTTGGACAGTGCTCCTAGAAAGGACTTTGATGCAATAAATTGGCACTTGTTTTAGGGTACTACAATAACTCTAAATAAAGACTCAGAGTTAGGGATTGAACTAATACTGAGGAATATGGACTGGAGAGTTAACTGCTGACAAAAGCTCTGAATTGGATTAGTGATTAAGGATACTAAAGTCATAGTATTTGCTGTTATTAAGGAAAATCTGTGTAAGTAAGCTTTAAGGGGTATAATCAAAGTGTTGCGCTGGCTTTCTTGCTAATTAGAGGGGGCCTTCCGTTGGTTGGAGCCAAAAGTGGATGTTGTGTTCCGGCTGTCTATGTGACATGCAAACCAGGGCAGTACGATATGCAGAGCTCCCATTCTTCACACAGCTTATGAATCCAAAAGAACAGCAGGGGCCAATACAGTTTGGCACCAGCAGTGTTGAAGAGGTTGCCAGTCACTGTTGAACTCAATGTGCTACTGCCTTAGGGATTCCAGCTCTGGATTTTTCCCTTGGGGTTTACTCCTGAAGCCTCCCCCATGAGGAGGTATAGCTACAAGGCAGCAGAGGTCTGAGATCAGAATTTTCTTCTCCCTAGATGAGTTGCCAACCGTGGCTAACAAGTCCCATCTGCCCTAGGCAACTGGTTTTTAGATACCAGTGACCTGCCTTTGCCCCTTCTCCTGTCAGTAGAAACGGTTCTACCAGGCTTAGTTGCTAAGCCACACAGGAAGGCCAAGATCAGGACCTGGTTGTCAGAGGCTATTTGAGATGCAAGTCATTGGGAGCATTTAATAGGTAGTGGGAGCTTATTCCCACTACCACCACATCTATAACAACCTTAAGGAACAATTTTATTTAATTCTAAACTTTCTATTTAGAGCAGGTTGCCACCTTAATGTGATACGTTCTGAAAAATGTATCACATTAAAATGGCAGCCTGCCACCACACTCCCCAGCACTTTTTGCCCTTGACTTCTAACACCTCTTCAACTGAACACATCGGCGTTCATTTGCTGAAAACCTCGAGAGACTGAATAGTCTCTATAAATGCTCCTGTGAAACATGAACCGTGGATAGAGGTATGAATGGGAATCATCGGCGCTGGAATGAGCATGGATGCAATCCATTTATATGGAAATTGCTGTTTCCCCACATGGTGGTTTGCTTGTGATCTGCAGAGCCTGTCTGGCTGCAGAGTCAATGGACTGTGCAACCTTTTGCCTCCTGACATTAATTTGAAAAAGCTCAATAACTTTTTATTGGTTTATTGTACTCCTGCATTGTGGAAGGACCATTCAGCCCCTCCAAAGAGCCTGTGCAGCTTTCGGTACGCTGGCCTTTATAAATCACAGCATTGAGTATAGGAGTTGGGATGTAATGTTGAAATTGTATGAGGCATTGGTGAGGCCAAATTTGGAGTATTGTGTACAGTTCTGGACACCGAATTATAGGAAAGATGTCAACAAAATAGAGAGAGTACAGAGGAGATTTACTAGAATGTTGCCCGAGTTTCATCTCCTAAGTTACAGAGAAAGGTTGAACAAGTTAGGTCTTTATTCTTTGGAGCGTAGAAGGTTGAGGGGGGACTTGATAGAGGTGTTTAAAATTATGAGGGGGATAGATAGAGTTGACGTGGATAGGCTTTTTCCATTGAGAGTGGGGGAGATTCAAACAAGAGGACATGAGTTGAGAGTTAAAGGGCAAAAGTTTAGGGGTAACGTGAGGGGGAACTTCTTTACTCACAGAGTGGTAGCAGTGTGGAATGAGCTTCCAGCAGAAGAGGTTGAGGCAGGTTTGATGCTGTCATTTAAAGTTAAATTGGATAGCTATATGGACAGGAAAGGAATGGAGGGTTATGGGCTGAGTGTAGGTTGGTGGGACCAGGTGAGAGTAAGAGTTTGGCACGGACTAGAAGGGCCGAGATGGCCTGTTTCCGTGCTGTAATTGTTATATGGTTATATGTCTTTGGACTGTGGGAGGAAACTAGAGCACCTGGAGGAAACCCACATGGTCATGGGAGAACATACAGATTCTTTACAAACAGCGGCAGGAACTGACCCTAGGTCACTGGCACTGAAAGAGCGTTATACCAACCACAACGCTACAGTGCGGCCCATTTGGTAGGCTTGTGACTGTTGTGGTATTCAGTGAAGCATGACGGAGCAGCACACACAAAACAGTGGGAGGAACTCAGCAGGCCAACCAGGATCCATGGACAGTCTCTGCCTTCTTCCCACTTCCTTTCCAGTCCTGATGAAGGGTCTCAGCCCAAAAATTTCCACTCTTTATTCCCCTCCATAGAAGCAGCCTTCCCTGAACTCCTCCAGAATTTTGTGTGTGTTGCTCTGGATTTCTGGATCCTTCGGAATCCGTTGAGTTGACGATTTTTGGATCAGTGTTAAGATAATGTTCCCATCTAGGTTGCTGGAGTATTGCTGAGACCCTTCATCAAGACCGGAAAGGAAGGGGAGAAGTCGGAATAAGAAGGTGGGTGGGAGGTGGGGGAGGAAGAAGTCCAGGGTAGTAGGTGATAGGTGAAACGGGGGAGGGGGAGGAGCACCTGAGGGAGGTGATGAGCAGGTAAGGAGATAAGGTGAGAGGGAAATAGGAATGGGGAATGGTGAAGGAGAGTGTGGTGGGGGGCAATTGCCAGAAGTTCGAGAAATTGACATTCATGCCATCAGATTGGAGACTACCCAGACGGAATATAAGGTGTTGCTGCTCCAACCTGACTGTGGCCTCAGTACGGCAGTAGAGGAGACCAGGGACTGACATGTCAGAATGGGAGTGGGAAGCAGAATTAAAATGCATGGCCTCCTGGGGATCCCATTTTTTTCTGGTGCCTGGCGAAGCGATCTCCCAATCTATGTCGGGTCTCACTGATATACAGGAGGCCACACCAGGAACACTGGATACAGCAGATGACCCCAGAAGACTCACAGGGAATTGTCACCTCACCTGAAGGACAGTTTGGGGCCCTGGATGATAGTGAGTGAGGAGGTGTAGGGGCAGGTGTGGTACTTGTTCCGCTTGCGAGGATAAGTACGTGGAGGGAGATCAGTGGGGAGGGATGAGTGGACAGGGAGTTGTGTAGGGAGCGATCCCTGTGGAAAGCGGAAAGTGTGGGAGGTGGGGTGGGGAGGGAAAGATGTGCTTGGTGGTGGTGACCAGTTGGAGATGGCAGACGTTAGAAACATAGAAAACCTACAGCACAATACAGGCCCTTCAGCCCACAGAGTTGTACCGAACATGTCCCTACCTTGGAAATTACTAGGTTTACCTATAGACCTCTATTTTATTAAGCTCCATGTACCTAACTAAAAGTCTCTTAAAAGACCCTATCGTATCTGCCTCCACTCCTGTTGCCAGCAGCCCATTCCATGCACTCACCACTCTCTGAGTAAAAAACTTACTGGGCTATGTGAATTATGTGCTGGACGTGGAGGCTAGGGCAGTATTCTGTATGCCACTGCCTCATTCTCTGAATTGAAACACCAGGTCGAATCCATCCTTCTGCTGAAGATAGACGTAAGAAGATCGGATTAGACTCTGCTCTGCCACCTTCATGAGAGTAAGCCAGTGCTTTATATCTGCTTGCGGGATAACAACCAACGTTCATTTATTGCATTTCCAATCATAGTTTTTGGACAACACTGATTAAAGATGGAATACAAGTTAAACCACCATGACATGAAAGACTATTCGTCTGGTAAGACTATTAAGTATAATCTCGTCAGATATATTTGGCTTGTGGAAGTGAAACATTACCTCAGCTGTGCAGTTCAAATGACAACTGAATACCACAAAGCAATATAATTTCATTCTGCACAGTTAGTATAAATCCTGAAACTCTGGTTGCCGAAATGGGATCAGATTCAATTTAGTTGGACTGCTGCTCGACAATGGATCAGTCTTCCAATGGAGACAGATACGTTTCTACCCCTATAAAACCAGTGCTAATAGCAAAGAGATGTTTACAACATCATTTAAGCTCACTCCTGAGAAATAAAACTCCATGTCACTGTATGGATTAGTGCCCATCATTTTTATGGACTGCTTTCAATTGCCTGCGGGTCTGTGATTGCACGATAAGTATTCCAGCAGGGGTGTGCGCTGGAGTTGGTAGGGAGGCAAGCAAGCAGGGGTACTGTTACTTTTCCTAATAATCAGCTGAACTTGACATGAGATTGTACATGCGAGCAGTTTGGCACATAACATTAAGAAGGCAGCCTTCCCTCTGAAGTCCGGCAAAAGGCAAATGCTTGCATGTGCCCCTGTCAAAAACTAACTCCATTCTTAGATAGTGAGAGCTTGAAGTCTTTCCTTGAGTTGTCTCACATTGAATGCAGGTCCTCTGGCTCCCATACCTCCTCCATGATGATAGTACTGAGAAAAGGACATGTTGTGAATGGTGAGGATCATGGGAGCCACATTCTAAAGGCACTGCCTTTGGAAGATCTCCACAATGGTGAGAGGGGTGTGCCTGTAATGGAGCTAGCTGAATCCATAAATCTCTGAAGCCTCTTGTGATCTTGTGCATTGCTGCCACCAAACCAGCTGGTGAAGGAACAAGTTATCTATTGAAATTAGGTGACATACCAAATCTCCTTCACACTCCTAATGAAGTATAGCCACTGCCGTGCCTTCATAATGATTGCATCAATACAATAGGTCCAGGGGTGATCCCCTGAGATGTTGACTCCCAGGAACACGAAACTGCTCGCAACACACACAGGATGCCGGAGGAACTCAGCAGGCCTGGCCAGCATCTATGGGAAAAAGTACAGTTGATGTTTCGGGCCGAAACCCTTCCGTAGGACTAGCTTACCCTTTCCGCTGCTGACCTCTTAATGGGAATTGGTGCGTGTTCTCCCAACTTAATGGTCATGAAGTCTTGCTGTCTTTGGGGTGCAAGGTTGGCACTGTGACTCTACTTGACCAGCCGATTTATTTTGTTTCTGTTCGCCTCGCTGCTATCTGAGATTCTGCCAACAACAGTGGTATTGTTGATGAATTTGATGACGACAATGATGAATTTAAAGAATTTGAGCTGTGCTCGGCCACACAGTCATGAATGTAGAAAGAGTAGAACAGTGACCCTAGAACAAGAGGAGGAGATATTATTTCTGATCTGTACTGACTGCGGTCTCCCGATGAAGAAGTCAAGAATCCAATTGCAGAGGGAAATATGGAGGCCCTGATTTTGAAGCTTGAAGCCCAGATGTTTTGTTAAGGTGTTTCCTTCAGAGTTCATCTTCAAACTTTGTTTCATGACACAGCCGTTTCAGTTGTGACTACTGTCCATGTGAATCTGACATCTCTGGTGCTTCCCCCCCAACCCATCTTTGATACTCTGATCATTTGTCTAATTCCTGCAAACAGAGCACTGATTAAAAGAGTCCAGCCAGGTCAAAGGTTTGAAGGAGCAACCTCAGCATTGCAGGGCAGTTTTTAAAACACAGATGGCAAAATGTTCAGGGAAGCAGCAATCTACAACTATAACAGTAGCATTGATGAGTATGCGGGATCTATGACTGTCTATATAGAGAAGTGCATTGAGGACATCACTTTTATTAAACACATTTCTGTGGGGGCAAGTCAGAAGCCATGTTTGACAGCAGAGGTCCGGGCGCTCCTGGGAGGTCAGGATGTTGCCTTCATTTCATGGAATAAAACAGCTCTCAGGGCAGCAAGGGCTGCACTTTCAAGTGCCGTGAGGAATGCAAAACAGGATTATTTACAGACAATACACAGCCATTTCTGTGACACCAAAAACACAAGGCATGTGAGGCAGTGCATTCAGACCATAATGGACTACAAGTCCATGTTGTGCCACAACGATAGTGACACCTCTCTTCCCGAAAGGCTGAATGTCTTTTACACATGGTTTGATGCATGAGCAATGTGCTGGCAAGAAAGGACACCCTCCCACCAGCTGAGGAGCAAGCACTCTGTCTGGCTGCAGCTCATGTGAGGAAGACCCAAGCCAGTTCGACCCATGTAAAGTGGTGGGGCCTTATAACATGCCTGAGGTATGGTATCAAGCACTGAAGGACTGTGCAGCCCAGTTAACAGAGGTTCTAACAGACATCTTCAACATCTCCCTGAAACAGTCCACTGTCCTTGCAGTCTTCAAAGCAGCCATCATCATCGCAGTGCCCATGAGGGCAATGATAACCGGCCTTAACAACTGAGCTCAATAATAATGAAGTGCTTTGAGCAGCTGGTTATGGGTCACATTTCTCCTGACTACATTGAAACCTTTCCAGTTTGCTTATGGCTCAAGTTGGTCCACTGATGATGCCATAGCCTCTGCGCTCCACTCCATCCTATGCCATCTGGAAAATGATGCTTCATGTGCTAGGATGCTCTCTATCAGCCTCAGCTTGGCACTTAATATGCTTATCTCTCAGAAGCTGGTAGGTAAACGGTCCTCATAGGGTCTCAAAACTTATCTCTGTAATTGGACCCCGGACTTCTTGACAGAAAGATGACAGTCAGTCTGTGTCAGCAGTGACATCTTTAGCTCTATTACACTGAGCACCGGCACCCCTCCAGTGCTGCGTGCTCAGCTACCCACTGACCATGCTGCTGATGCATGACTGTACTGCTAGATCCAGTTCAAACCGAACATCGAGTTCGCTGATGACGCAACAGTGGTTGGCGTCATCAACAGCGGTGACGAGCTGGTGTACAGAGAGAAGGTAAAGCGGCTGTCTGAATGGTGTAAATACAACAACTTGAGTCTCAACACGGACAGCACTGAAGAGATGACTGTGAGCTTTAGGAAGGTGCAGGCTGATCACGCCTTACTGCATATGAATGGCTCGCCCGTGGAGAGAGTTAGGAGCACCAGGTTTCTGGGAGTGCACACAATGGACTATCTCACCTGGTCCCTCAACACCACCTCTTTAGTCAAGAAAACCCAGCTTCTAAGGAGATTTCTACGGAGACTGAGGCAGATGATGCTCCTTACTTATTCTAACCAATCTTTGCAGGAGCACCATTGAGAGAGTCCTGACCAGCTGCGTCATTGTCTGGTATGAGAATTGCACAGCGTCTGGCTGCAAGGATTGTGAGGACTACTGAGAAAATCATTGGGGTTTCTCTTTCACCCATCTGAGATATTAATCAGGAGTGCTGCATACGCGGGGCCCTTAGTATTGTCAAGGATCTCTCCCATCCATCCAACAGTCTCTTTGACCCCCTACCACATCACTGCCTCGCTCCAGAATGAGCTGTCTTTTTTACGCTTGTTTCAAAGTCGTTAACACTGAACTCCTGAGGAGGGCTGCTGACGTGACCTGCACCTCCAAGGATGAGGTACGTAGGTCATTTCAGCACATCAACAGCCACAAGGCAGTGGGGCCAGATGGCATCCCAGGGCGTGTACTCAAAGTGTATTTACAGACATTTTAAATCTTTCCCTCTCCCAGTGTGGAGTGCCCTCTTGCTTCAAAACATCCACCATTGTCCCTGTACCAAAGAAAGCCAAGGTAACATGTCTGAATGATTGGCGTCCTGTCACACTCACCTCAATAATAAGCAAGTGCTTTGAGAGGCTGGTCAAGGATTACATCTGCAGCTTGCTACCACCCACACTGGACCCCCTGCAATTTGTCTACCAACACAACCGATCGACAGACGATGCCTTAGCCACAGCACTACACACCATCCTCACTCACCTGGGGAAGAGCGATGCTTACGTTAGAATTCTGTTCGTGGACTACAGTTCAGCATTCAACACCATAATTCCCCACGGGCTCAATGAGAAGCTCAAAGACCTCAGCCTTGTGCAGCTGGATCCTGGACTTCCTGTTGGATCGCCGGCAGGTGGTAAGGATGGGCTCCATCACCCCTGCCCCTCAACACAGAAGCCCCCCAGGGCTATGTTCTAAGCCCCCTCCTCTACTCCCTATACACCCACGCCAGCATTGCCACACACAGCTCCAATCTGTTGATCAAATTTGCAGATGACACAGCTCATTGATAGACCTTATTTCCAACAACGATGAGAGGAGGAGGCAACACCCTGAAATATTAGTGTTAAGAAAACAACCTCTCCCTCAATGTCAAAAAAACTAAAGAGCTGATCATGGATTACAGGAGAAACGGAGACAGGCTAGCCCCAGTTGACATCTATAGGACTGTAGTTGAGAGGGTGAGTAGTTTCAAGTTCCCGGTGTACACATCACCGAGGATCTCACCTGGACTGTACATACTGGCTGTGTGAAGAAAGCACAACAGCGTCTCTTTCACCTCAGATGGCTGAAGAAATTTGGCATGAGTCCCCAGATCCTCAGGACTTTCTACGGGGGTATCATCCAGAGCATCCGGACTGTCTGTGTCATCACCCGGTATGGGAATTGTATTACCCTCAATCGCAGGGCATTGCAGGGAGTGGCGTGGGCAGCCCAACGCATCTGTGGATGTGAACTTTCCTCTGTTCAGGACATTTACAGCAGCAGGTGCGTAAAAAGGGCCCAGAGATTCATCAGGGACTCCAGCCACCCCGACCACAAACTGTTACAGCTGCTTCCATCTGCCAGTGGTACTGCAGCATGAAGGCCGGGACCATCAGGCTCCGGGACAGTTTATTTCACCAGGCTATCAGATTTATCAATACACATTGATCTGATTGCATATCTGACAAAACACTTACGTGTACAATTTCACGTACATTGCTCTCGCTCCATCCTCCCGCCACCCCACTAGGAATAGGGTTCCCCTGGTCCTCACCTACCACCCCACCAGCCTCCGGGTCCAACATATTATTCTCCGTAACTTCTGCCACCTCCAACGGGATCCCACCACTAAGCACATCTTTCCCTCCCGCCCCCCCCGCATTCCGCAGGGATTGCTCCCTACGCGACTCCCTTGTCCATTCGTCCCCCCCATCCCTCCCCACTGATCTCCCTCCTGGCACTTATCCGTGTAAGCGGAACAAGTGCTACACATGCCCTTACACTTCCTCCCTTACCACCATTCAGGGCCTCAAACAGTCCTTCCAGGTGAGGCGACACTTCACCTGTGAGTCAGCTGGGGTGATATACTGCGTCCAGTGCTCCCGATGTGGCCTTTTATATATTGGCGAGACCCGACGCAGACTGGGAGACCGCTTTGCTGAACACCTACGCTCTGTCCGCCAGAGAAAGCAGGATGTCCCAGTGGCCACACATTTTAATTCCACATCCCATTCCCATTCTGACATGTCTATCCACGGCCTCCTCTACTGTAAAGATGAAGCCACACTCAGGTTGGAGAAACAACACCTTATATTCCGTCTGGGTAGCCTCCAACCTGATGGCATGAGCATCGACTTCTCTAACTTCCGCCAATGCCCCACCTCCCCCTCGTACCCCAGCTGTTACTTATTTTTATACACACATTCTTTCTCTCACTCTCCTTTTCCTCCCTCTGTCGCTCTGAATATACCCCTTGCCCATCCTCTGGGTCACCCCCCCCCCTTGTCTTTCTTCCCGGACCTCCTGTCCCATGATCCTCTCGTATCCCCTTTTGCCTATCACTGTCCAGCTCTTGGCTCCATCCCTCCCCCTCCTGTCTTCTCCTATCATTTTGGATCTCCCCCCTCCCCCTCCAACTTTCAAATCCCTTACTCACTCTTCCTTCAGTTAGTCCTGACGAAGGGTCTCGGCCTGAAACGTCGACTGTACCTCTTCCTAGAGATGCTGCCTGGCCTGCTGCATTCACCAGCAACTTTGATGTGTGTTGCTTGAATTTCCAGCATCTGCAGAATCCCTGTTGTTTACGTGTACAATCCTAGCGTTTGGGCAATATCCTCCCACATTTACCCTCTTTATTGTTTGTACATCGTGACGGAGGCGCAACATAAACATTTTTACTCTCTTGGATGCATGAAATAAAATAAATACAAATACAACTACAAATACTATCAGGCAGGAAGTACCGTAGCAGTAGAATAAGGGCTGTTAGGACGGGAAACTGCTTCTTCCCTCAGCCTGTGAACCTACCGAACACCACTCAGGTCTCGTCACGTATGAAGCACCAGCAGCTTTTTAAGCTTGTGTCGGTAGGCTTTTTAACTGTGTACTTTTCAACCTGTGTCATAAATGCACCTTATGTTAAATGTCAATCTTCTGGAATATATTTTATTATTTGTTAATCTATTTGTGGTAATATTACTTTGTGTGTGAGTTTTATGTACTGTGTTCTGCATCTTAGTCCAGAGGATTGTTGTTTCAGTTGGCAGTACACATGTATACAGTTGAATGACCATAAATGAACTTGAACTTACTTCCCTACATCACCAGAGAGGGCCTCCAGTGAAAGGTACAAATTGGCTGCTCATTACCACACTATTCAGGTGCAATTCATGATGGGCAACAAATGCTAGTCTGGCTAACAGTCCACATGTCATAAAATTTATTATATTGAACATTAATAATGCTTCTTAATCTACTTAGTTTCATTATTAGAAGGTAGAACCTTTGAATTAGAATCAGGTTGTTATCACTGACTTATGTATATTGTGAAATGTGTTTTTTTGGCAGCAATACTTTCAGCAAGGCATTTGATAAGGTACCTCATGCAAGGCTTATTGAGAAAGTAAGGAGGCATGGGATCCAAGGGGATATTGCTTTATGAATCCAGAACTGGCTTGCCCACAAAAGGCAAAGAGTGGTTGTAGGCGGGTCATATTCTGCCTGGCGGTCGTGACCAGTGGTGTGACTCAGGGATCTGTTCTGGGACCCTTATTCTTTGTGATTTTTATAAATGACCTGGATGAGGAAGTGGAGGGATGGGTTAGTAAATTTGCTGATGACACAAAGGTTGGGGGTGTTGTGGATAATGTGGAGGGCTGTCAGAGTTTACAGCGGGACATTGATAGGATGCAAAACTGGGCTGAGAAGTGGCAGATGGAGTTCAACCCAAATACGTGTGAGGTGGTTCATTTTGGTAGGTGAAATATAATGGCAGAATACTGTATGGTATTAATGGTAAAACTCTTGGCAGTGTGGAGGATCAGAGGGATCTTGGGGTCCGAGTCCATAGGACACTCAAAGCTGCTGCGCAGGTTGACTCTGTGGTTAAGAAGGCATACGGTGTATTGGCCTTCATCAATCGTGGGATTGAGTTCAGGAGCCAAGAGGTAATGTTGCAGCTATATAGGACCCTGGTCAGACCCCACTTGGAGTACTGTGTTCAGTTCTGGTCGCCTCACTATAGGAAGGATGTGGAAACCATAGAAAGGGTGCAGAGGAGATTTACAAGGATGTTGCCTGGATTGGGGAGCATGCCTTATGAGAATAGGTTGAGTGAACTCGGCCTTTTCTCCTTGGAGCAACAGAGGATGAGAGGTGACCTGATAGAAGTGTACAAGATAATGAGAGGCATTGATCGTGTGGATAGTCAGAGGCTTTTCCCCAGGGTTGAAATGGCTAGCACGAGAGGGCACAGTTTTAAGGTGCTTGGAAGGTACAGAGGAGATGTCAGGGGTAAGTTTTTTTACACAGAGAGTGGTGGGTGTGTGGAATGGGCTGCTGGTGACGGTGGTGGAGGCGGAAACGATAGGGTCTTTTAAGGGACTCCTGGATAGGTACATGAAGCTTAGGAAAATAGAAGGCTATGAGTAACCCTAGGTAATTTCTAAGGTAAGGACATATTCAGCACAGCTTTGTGGGCCGAAGGGCCTGTATTGTGCTGTAGGTTTTCTATGTTTCTAATACTGTGCAATACCTAAAAACATACTATAAATTATAATGAAAGTTGAAAATGTATATAAAAATCAAATTAAATAAGAAGAGCAGAGTGTGAAAATGCTGAGCACCAGTTCATTGCCCAGTCAGAAATCTGATGGTGGAGGGGAAGAAGCTGTTCCTAAAACATTGAGTGTGTGTCTTCAGGTTCCTGTACCTCCTCTCTGGTGGCAGCAATGAGAAGGGAGCATATCCTGGATGCTGGGCCTTCTGAAGTTGTCCTTGATGGTGGAGAGGCTAGTGCCCATGATGGAGCTAGCTGAGGTTACAACTCAATTTGTTTACAAGCTAAATAAGCTAATAACACCGAATCCCTTCTGCCAGCACATGGTCTACATTCTCTGCACTTCCAGGTGCCTGTCTATTATCTTCTTAAAAGCCTCTGTCATATCTGCCTTCAACACCACCTCTGGCAGCACATTCCAGGCACCCAAAACTCTGTGAAAACTAGCCTCACACATCTCCTTTGACCGTCCCCCCCTCACCTTAAATGAATACCCTCCTGTAATGGACATTTCTACCCACTCTCCCAGCTGTCTACTCTGTCTATACCTTACACAATTTTATAAGCTTCCACCAAGCTTGTAGCTCTGGAGAAAGCAAGTCGGGTTTGTCCAGACTTTTTTTTATAAAGAGTATATTCTGTCTAATCCTGTCAGCACTGATTAAATAAACGACTGAAATGCACATCATTGCCATTTTAGTGATCAAATTAATATACGTAGCCAACTATTCCTGGAAAAAAAAAGATGAAGAAACTTCCATTTATATTGAATCTTTCATGATGTCAGGACATTTGAAGTGCTTTATAAGTAATGAAGTATTTCTGAGCAACGGGCATTAATTTGACACAACCCTGACAAACAGCAGCACGATGGCTTATGCTCAATCTACACATGCATTTGGAATGCTGTTAAACATATCAGGCCCATATTTTAGGCATCTCAGCTGAGCGTTAGACCGACTGAGCATGTTAATTCAGGCTCTGGAAAATATGTGAACAGAATGGTGTCCATTCTGCCCTGCCAAGAATTCTCCGCACACTAATTGATGGTGTCAGGAGGAACAGTGGTGCTTCTGCAGATGGTGATGGTGACCCACTTTCCCCACTTTCTCTGTCCCAGCAGCTTCTCCCATGGCCCCCTCCATCCCGCTCCCCCTTGAGGTTTACTTCAGTGACAGCAGTCTGGTAGCCAAGATCATCGGTGACCCAATGGAGGGATATCAGTTGTCCACAGCTTCTGGTTAAGATATCAGTCAAGACCAATGATCAGCATCCTGTTGGATGAAGTTTTCTCTCCCGGGTGGCATGGAGGGGAGAGGTAGCAGTGAGCCTGAACCTATACCAAAAATGCAACCCGAATTACTAACCCTATTATGCCTCGAAGATGCCTGCTACATATCTACAATGCCATAAAATGCCAATTATAAAGTAGCACTGAATATTTCTGAAGTTATTTGAAGAGCATTACTGCTACTTTTGCATTTGAGCCAATTTATTTTGCTTCATTATAAAGAGCACAATTATCCCATGCACTTTGTTGAAAATACAGTTCCAGTTCCAAAACCATACAATGTTAGTTTTTTTTTTGAGGGAAACTCTTAAACAGTACATCACTGTTTAAAAATCCGTCCTGACTTTTAGATATCGGGAACTGAATGAATGCTGCCACTGTGCAGAAAGATCACCAGGGATAAATATCTATTGATGTCTTGAGATCTGAAAGCTGTGGCCTCAGCAAAATGGCATTTTTGAACATGCATGCAAGTAGCCAGACCCTCTGCCTCTCTATGAGCCCTATTTTCAAAGGAGCACATCTCTGTACTGTCAAAGTCATGGGTTCATCGCCATTATTGCCATTGCCAAGTGACATAATGCGACTGTGGACGGTTAAATCAGATTAACATCATTTAGAAAAGTAGTCAAGCCATTATGTTTCCAAAGAGGATTTCAGCAGTGCAACATAATGTTCTGTAATGATCTCAGGGGACGATAATGATCACTGCTCCTCGATGGATGATATTATTATCTTTATTCGATGGATGTTTAAAGTTTTCTGCTGTCAAGATTTGTTCCTAGTTTGATACATCAATTGTAAATTCTGTCACCCATCCATTTTTATCTAGATAAGTCATTACAAGTAGTAATTCAGTATCATGGTGAGTACAGATCGAGCAGAATGAAAGGCTGAAAACAGATAGTGCCTTAAAGGAATTTTTAAAACTCTTAATCTAGACATAGTGAAGGACCCTGAATAAGATCATCGATTGATTGATTGCTCCCACAGATGCTGTATGAGTTCCTTCAGCTTTTTGTTTGTTCCTCAAAATTCCACCTTCTGCAGGCTCTTGTAGCTCCATTTTGCAACTTGGTATGCCAACTTTTATACTCTGTGCCCAAGCTGACGAAGGTAAGGGTGCTGGATTGGCATTGTCTGTATTGGTTTTGTAATATCTGCAATAACAATGTATTGCTGTATAGGCACTGGTAGTATCTACAGGAGGTGCAACCCGGGCATCCTGTAGCAGTTAGCAAAATGCTATTACAGTTCAGGGCATTGGAGTTCAGAATTTAATTTAGGCACTGCCTGTACGGAGTTTGCACGTTCTCCCTGTTGCTGTGTAGGTTTCCTCCGGGGGCTCCAGTTTCCTCCCACAGTCCAAAGACATATTGGTTGGTAGGTAAATTGGTCATTGTAAATTGTCCTGCAAGTAGGCAAGTGTTAACTAAGTGGTTTGCTGGGCTGTGTGGCTCGTTGGGCTGGAAGAGACTGTTTCGCATTGCATCTCTAAATAATAAAAATCAATAAAAATAATGATGGCCTCCACAGCCATCTGTGGCAACGAATTCCACAGATTCACTACCCCCTGGCTAAAGAAATTCCTCCTCATCTCGGTTCTAAAGGGACATATTTTTATTCTGAAGCTGTGCCTTCTCATGGTAGACTCCTGCGCTATAGGAAGTATCCTCTCCCCGTCCATTCTGTCTGGACCTTTCAATACTGCACAGAAGGAGCTGGCTGAGTTACGTGCTATCTCTGGATCTGGTGTTGTGACTCAGAGGTATAATTGTTGCCAACTGATCCATATCCAACATCATATAAAAAGCATTTTCATGCTGAATGCTCCTGTGCAAAATGAATTTGAGTGAACCTGAGGACATACTCCAGCCTTGTGTAATTGAATTGTTGTATCTAAAACATTGCACAGGGAGCAGACACACCAGCTCACTGACATCTTCACTTTGGCATTCAACATTAATGTTTCACAGATTCCTACTCCTACAGAGAGTCGGGATACGCAACTGCTTCTTCCTCCCCTTCACCCTCGACATGAGTGCTCCCCAAGGTCGTGTGCTGAGCTCAGTGCTGTACACTCTGTTCACACATGACTACATGGCCAAACACCTGAGCAATCACATCGTCAAGTTTGCCGATGACATGACATTCGAGAGGCTCTTCACCAACTATGATGAGATGGCCTACTGAGAGGAGGTGGAAGAGCTCGAGGCCTGGTGTCAGGCAACCAATCTCTTTTCAATGTCAACAAAACAAAGGAGATGGTTATCGACTTCAGCTTGACTGGCACCATTCACACTCATCTTTACATCAGTGGCAGAGCAGTGGAAACTGCAATCACTAATTCCTGGGAGTGCACATCTCACACAAACTTTTGTGGTCCCAGAACACATCCTACACAGTCAAGAAAGCTCACCAATGCCTCTCCTTTCTGACAAGGCAGAAGAGAGCTGGACTTTTGCACATCTATACTCCTGTCATTCTACAGACGCACAGTAGAGAGCATCCGAACAAGCTGTATCACTGCACGGTACGGAAACTGCACTGCGGCAGACAGGAAGGCTCTACAACGGGTATTCAAAACTGCCCAACGCATCACAAGCACCAGCCTACCTACCAGCAAAGACATATATACAGAAAGATGCCGGAAAAGGGCCAGTAACATTATAGATAATCCCACACACCCTGTTCATGGACTGTTTGTCCCAGTCCCATCAGCAAGGAGGCTATGTAGCATCCATGCCAGGTCCATCAGACTCAAAAACAGTTACTTTCCCCAAGCAGCAAGGCTGATCAACACCTCCACCCACTAACTCCACCACTACTTTATTATTTCTCACCAGTCACCTGATGTATAGCCTAGTGTCACTTTATGGACATAGTCTATCTACACAAGCGATCTTATGCATTTATATTTATTGTGTGCCTCTTTATTATGATTGTGTTCTTTATCTTTTGTGATTTTTTTTGGGCTGCACCGGATCCAGAGTAACAATTATTTTGCTGTCCTTACACTTGTGTACTGGAAATGACATTAAATAATCTTGAATCTTGAAATGATGTTGCATTGGAATAGATTGTCAAAGAAGGGCATTTATGAAAGATCTTGAAAATGAGGACAGTTAACTTCTCACTTCGGCAGTCTGAGGTACCCATCTGTTTCCAGCAGATTTCAATTACACCAGTGCCTTAGAAGAACGTGATTACCTGCCTGAATGACTGTAGTCCAGTCGCACTTACATCCACTGTGATGAAGACCTTTGAGAAGTTGGTGATGAAGCATATTAACTCCTTATGACTGTGTGGCTGAGCACAGCTCCAATGCCATATTCAAGTTTGCTGACAGCACTGTCGCAGGCTGAATCAAAGGTGGTGATGAATCAGCTTTAGAGAGCCATTAAAAATCTGGCTGAGTGATGCCACTACAACAAACTCTCACTCAATGTCAGCAAGTCCACGGAGCTGATTATTGACCTCAGGAAGAGTTAAGCCGGAGGTCCATGAGCCATTCCTCGACGGAGGATCAGAGTTGGAGAGGGTCAGTAAATTTAAATTCCTCAATGTTATAATTTCAGAGGATCTGTCCTGAGCCAAGTTCACAAGTGCCATTACAAAGAAAGCACAACAGTGCCTCTACTTCCTTAGGAGTTTGTGAAGATTTCATATGACACCTAAAACTTTGACAAACTTCTATAGATGTGTGGTGCAGAGCATATTGACCAGTGGAATCATGGCCCTGGAATAGAAAATCCTACAAACGGTTACGAATATGGCCAGTTTCATCACAGGTAAAGCCCTTCCCACCAATAGGCACATCTTCATGGAACACTGTTGCAGAAAAACAGAATCCATTTCTAAGGGCCCCTACCACCTAGGACATGCTCTCTCCTCACTGCTGCCGTGAGGAAGGTGGTACAGGAGTCTCAGGACTCACACCACCAGCTTCAGAAACAGTTGTTATCCCTCAACCATCAATCTCTTGAACCAAAGGGGATAACGCCACTCAACTTCACTTGCCCCATCACTGAACTGTTCCCATAACCTATGGGCTCACTTTCAAGGACTCTTCATCTCATGTTCTGGATATTTATTGCTTAATTATTTATCGTTATTTTTATTTTTTTTGTATTTGCACAATTTATTGTCTTTTGCACATTAGTTGTTTGTCCGTCCTGTTGGATGTGGCATTTCATCGATTCTATTATGCTTCTTGGATTTAAGACGACAAATTTCAGGGTTGTATATGGTAACATACTTGGATAATAAATTTACTTGTACTTTGTAGGTAGAGAATTGTAGAGGTTTAAGATGGATGCCTGAGTTAGAACTTAACCAGCTGTAGGCTGGTGTTCAGCAGAGATGAGAGGTACTAGAGGCAGAAGGTGAGAGAAATAATTGGGCTGGATGGGTTGGGACAAGCCAGGTGGGCTATGACCCCTGACTGGCCTGACTCGACTCACTCCACGTGACAGATTCCTGATGACTTGGGGAAGTGGACTCAGCTCTCTAGCCTCAGCATCATTGGAAACAACTGTGGAAAAAATCAGTCTCCTCTGTCACAACTTTCCTGCTTAAAGGTCATTTCCTCTCTGAACGTACTAAGCATTCAAGAATGCCATGAAAGCCCAATGTGCTTCCCTGATTATGTGGCATCCAGATATTGGTTTCATTTCCTAACTACATGTGCCCCATCTGGTTTATCCATCTTTTTCCGCAGGCTCCCTATTGCTGTACAATCAACACATTACTTTCACCCAATATTCCCTCACAAGTCATCTTTTAGCTTTTAATTTATTTCTGAAACCAAGTACGATTAATCATTATCTCCCCTTGTAACTTTGCCAAAATGTTAAAATGTAAAATTTCCATATTCATGTTCACAGAATTACAAAGACCAAAAACTAGTTCAGGCTCCTTCCAAGAGACCCACTCACACTGTTATTGTCTACAACCCCATAAGACGTTAAGCTCAAGAATCTGAACAAACCCCTAGTATAATTATTGATGAAAGAGGGAATATGGAAAAAAAAAGATAAAGAGGGCTCCCACTAGTGTGTTCTTCTGTAAGATCACAGTGGATTTTTAAAAATCTCTATTTACTATCTTGCCACTCCACCAATATATCCTGCACTCCGTGGCTATTTATTAGGTACCTCCTGTACCTAATAAAGTGGCCACTGAGTGTATGTTTGAGGTCTTCTGCTGCTGTAGCCCATCCACTTCGATGTTCGACATGTTTGACATTCTAAAATGTTTTTCTGCCTGCCACTGTTGTAACGTGTGGTTATTTGTGTTACTGTCGCCTTCCTGTCAGTTTGAGCCAGTCTGGCCATTCTCGCAGATCTCTCTCATTAACAAGGCATTTTCGGCCACAGAACTGTCACTCACTGATGCTTTTTTGTTTTTCACACCATTCCGGTTTAAGATGACGCTGAAGAATCTCAGTGATTTCTGGCTGGTGGCCGACGAAGAACAAGAAACAAGAAAAACAACTGAATACTTGCTAATCACTTTTTCTGGTAAACGATCATCACAAACAATAGAATCGGAATCAGGTTTAATATCACTGGTGTATGTCATGAAATCTGTTAACTTAGCAGCAGCAGAACAATGCAATGCATAGTATTATAGAAAAATTAAGTAAATCAATTATAGTAAGTTTATACATGTATATTAAATAGTTAAATTAAAAATAGTGCAAAAACAGAATTAATAAAAGTGAGGTAGTGTTCAGGGGTTCAATGTCCATTTAGGAATCCAATGGCAGGGGGGAAGAAGCTGTTCCTGACTCGCTGAGTGTGTGTCTTCAGGCTTCTGTATCTCCTTCCTGATAGTAACAATGAGAAGAGGGCATGTCTTAGGCGATGGGGTCCTTAATAATGTACACCGCCTTTCTAAGGCACTGCTCCTTGAAGATGCCTTGGATACTACAGAGACTAGTACCCACAATGGAGCTGACTAATTTTACAACTTCCAGTCACAAACAAGAGAAAACAAGCAATACACACAACATGCTGGAGGAGTTCAGCAGTCCAGGCAGCATCAATGGAAAAGAGCACAGTCGATGTTTCAGGCCAAGACCCAGGCAACATCTATGGAAAAAAAGTACAGTCAATGTTTTGGGCTGAGACCCTTCAGCATGACGGGTCTCGGCCCGAAACGTCGACTGCACTTTTTTTTTCCCATAGATGCTACTTGGCCTGCTGAGTTCCTCCAGCATTTTGTGTGTGTGTGTGTGTGTGTGTGTGTGTGTGTGTGTGTGCGTGCGCTTACAACTTCCTGTAGCTTCTTTCGATCCTGTGCAGCAGCTCCCCCCATACTAGTCTGTCAGAATGCTCTCCATGGTACATCTGTACCTGTAGCCTGTAACTTCCCCTTGGACTTGGGGGCAATTCGATATGGCAGAAAAGAGGTGAGACGAGGCAGCAGGCCCATTGCTGAGAGCAAGGTTAACCCAGGGCTCGATCAATTCAAATGCAGGGCCGAGTCAGAAAGGTCAGCACAGGCCAAATTGAGGTGGCCGTGTCCACACCTCAGGGTGTATTGAAGCAACTGAACCCAATGTTTGGATTAGGATTTAGGTGCCAGGCCGGATTGAAAGGTCAGGGTGTCAGGGCCCGAAGTGAGGGTTAAGCCGGTTCAGTTCACTGCTCTGCGACGTTTACTCAGCTCTGCGCTGAACTATGGGTCTCAGTCTCTCTTTGTGGACTTCAGTTCAGAGAGCTATTTGACTGTGTTTATTGTTCACATGATTTGTTTATTTTTCTCTGCACATTGGGTGCTTGACGGTCTTTTTAATGGGTTCTATTGGGTTTCTTTGTTTTGTGGCTGCCTTTTAGGAGATAAACCTCAAGGTTGTATAATGTATACATATTTTGATAATAAGTGTACTTGACTCTGTAAACTTTAGCAACTGTTGTGCATGAAAATCCCAGGAGATCAGCACTTTCTGAGATACTGAAACCACCCTGTCTGGCTCCAACAAAACCACAGTCAAAGTGCACCAACTTGTGTGACTTTCTTCCAGGACCCTTCCTTCCCAACCTTTTTAATACCATGGCCCCCTACCTTTAATCGAGGGGTCTGTGAACCCCAGGTTGGGAATCCTTGCTTTAAAGCATCGGAAAGATTATGTAGCTAAAGGGAATCAATTCAGAGGGAGATTAATTAGTTGAAAATGATCTTCATTAACTCTATTATTTAAAATGAACTGTACCAGGTTTTGTTGAAACTGAACTGACCTTGCTACGAGATTCCTTTCTGCCCTCGCTGCAGGTGATGCTGAATTGACATTTGTGGTCATATCTTTTTTCACAATCGTGAGATGCTCTCAAACACCTTAGAGCAGATGTAGTATTTCTAAAATGGAGACAAAATTGTAATGTAGGAAATGCAGGTCAATTTGAATGCAGCAGTCTTCCACAAAGTGCAATAGAAACTGTTAACAGGAAATTCACTCCTGGTTGGCAATAGTAAATGTACTACATTATGACATTGAAGCATGATATTCTGGTGTCAAAGGTATGAACCTTTTGGACAGAATACAACGAGTTGTTGCAACTATATAGCATGCTTAGCACCACTGATCAAGGATGACTGTCTAGACAATTCCCTTTCAGTAATGTTGTTTGACAGTAAAATATAGCTTTGGGCACCAAGGAAAACTTCGTCTCTTTATGAATCTTCTTCAGAAGTTGCCATGATTTTTCTTTACATGCACCTGAGAGCAGAGAGGATGTCTGTATAAAACCTCATCCAGAAGATATCTGGCAAGGCAGTATGCTCTCTCTGTGCTTCACTGGAATGTCAGTCTAAATAAGGAGCTCTTTTCTTTGGAGTGGAGTTGAACCAGTATTCTAACATGGGGAGCTATCCACTGAGTCACGACTGACAGCTAATTATATTGTTAATTACTCAGTCTTCAGAATTTATGGCATGGCCTATTTCTATTTCATTTGGTGTCTGAACATTTCACTTAGGCTGCATTACATTGTTGAAAGAATAGAAGGGATTTTCTGATCTCAGAAGCAAAGACCAAATTAAATCTGAAGAAGTACATCAGAAATCCAAGATGATCAATGCCTATCAAGCAAAGTTAGACCAAACTGAAGTCGGTTGAGGTGACCGAAGGTGGCCAAAAAAGATGACTTTTGACACTGTACAGAACCTGTGTTGTAACAGCAATGCAATTGATGTCTTTAACCTCTGCCTACATCTGTTTGCTGGCAATGATATTTTATTAGTCAACGTATTTTTGGATGGTCAGCAAGTCAGGATGTGTGAGTTAGGATAAAATATGTGACCTCCTGGATGGAATTAGATATTTTTGGCTGTTTCAGATGGCTGTTTAATTAGTCACTGTCTGCTAGGTGCTTGTGGTAAATAAGTTCATGGATGCAATTGCCTTAACACTGCATGCAATGCTGTGCCTCTGAGTGAGAATGATTCTGGGTCACCATGTAACATTTGACGGAAGTTTGTAATACTGTCTTGACTAAGAGAAAACTATTATAGACCTTAACTCTTTGTTGTGGCCAATTAATTGGTTCTCAGTCTCACAAAAAGAAAGCTCCCCCATATTGCGACTCTGTCCTCTGCCTTCAGAAAGGCATCAAATCAAAACTTTTCCTCCTACAGGTCTCTACCAAACTCATCAAAATAACAAGGGGAATGAAAATCTGTCTGTACTATTTAAGTCAACTTCAGTTGTGAGTCTGTGCACATGTGGAAAGTGCTTCAGCAGTAATTTCACACATTATGATTCAACACTGGAATTTACCATTTACCTAGCTCTACAATTTTCCGTGAGTTTTCTTCTAGAATCTTCTACTTGGCCTAAATTCCCTGTAAATGCTCACAGGGGAAATGTTTTGAGGAAGTTTGCAACAGTGGTCTGCTTCTTACTTGATCTAACAGACACTGACCAACTACGTTAATGTTAGAACAAGATAATCACAGCTTTGTCTGCAAACTACCGCCAACTCTGGATTAAGACAATAGTGAAACAAACAACGTAATATACAAAAGACCTGTCCACCATTAAATACATCTACAGGAAGGCAGTATCCAACATTGTGGATCCCCACCATCGGCCATGCTCTCTTCTTGCTGCTGCCATCAGGAAGGAGGTACAGCAGCTTTAGGTCCCACACCACCAGGCTCAGGAACATTTATTACCCCTCAACCATCAGGCTCCTGAACCAGAGGGGATAACTTCATTCATCCCAACATTGAACTGATTCAACTACCTATGCACTCACTCTCAAGGACTCTACAACTCATGTTCTCAATATTTATTTATTTATTTACTTTCTTTAAATATTTGCATAATTTGTTGTTTTTGGCACATTGGTTGTTTGTCCGTCTTTGCGTGCAGTTCTTCATTGATTCTACTGAGTTTCTTTGTAATTACTGTGAATGCCTGCAGGAAAGTGAACCTTAGGATAGTTTATGGTGACATATATGTACTTTGATACTTGGTTTAGTGCTTTCAGTGTCATGAACTATTAGAGGGCATTTCACCAGAGCATTTTCCAAAGGAAAGGCTTCGTCGCAGGCTTGTATGGAACTACTTAACAAACTTGAATCTTATTTGGGAAAGCTTAGGGAGTGAATTCCAGAACCTAGGGTCCCACTACCTATAAAGTGCTCCAAATGGCATGTGACTCTAACAGCCTCTGACAATCAAGTCCAACTCTTGGCCTTCATGTGTGGCTTAGCTACTAGGCCCAGTGGAACTGTTTCTACTGACAAGAGAAGGTCTTGGCTGTTGAAAGCGCAGTACTTGCAGTCTTAAAATCAAAGGGTTTTACAGAAGATCAGGCACTTTGATCTATCAAGTCCTTGCTGACCTGCAAGCACCCCATTTTTCATTAATCCCATTTAATTCACCCCATGTTCCCATCAACTGATAAGATATACCACTCACCGACATACCAAGGGAAATTTACAGTGACCAATTGAAATTGAGTGTTTGGAGGAAACTCACATGGTAATGGGAGAACATGCAAACTTCATGCAGACAGCAGTTGAGGTCAGAACTGAACATAGGCTACTGGTGGTGCAAAGTAACAGATATACTAGCAGTAATACATACCTACCCTACCTAGTAGTGATGGGTTTACTATCAGTGATGATCAAGTAGATTGGTTCCTAAGGTTGTCATAGCTGGAGTGGTAGTGGTGATAAGCTCCCACTACCTATAAAGTGCTCCAAATGGCATGTGACTCTAACAGCCTCTGACAATCAAGTCCAACTCTTGGCCTTCATGTGTGGCTTAGCTACTAGGCCCGGCGGAACTGTTTCTACTGACAAGAGAAGGGGCAAAGGCAGACCACTGGTGCCTCAAAACCAGTTGCTTCGGGCAGCTGGGGCTCGTCAGCCTTAGACAACAACCCGCCTAGGAGAAGGAAAACTGATTTTATACCTCCGCTGCTTTGTGGCCATACCCACCCATGGGAAAGGCTTCAGGAGTAAACCTTGAAGAAGAAATCCAGAGCCAGGGTACCTAAGGCAGTTTGACATTGTTTACAACTTCTAACACGACACTGGTGCTAAGCTGTATCGGCACTTGCCCTTCCCTTGGACTAGATCAGTGATGTGGAGAGGGGAAACCCACTGCATGGCCAACAGCCAGTTCTTCAAATCTTCCTTCCCAGGCTTGACCCTGGAAAGAGGACACAATCCACCAGAGGCACAAACTCATGATCCCCTGGGACTGACGACTGCCTACTACTGCTACTCAAGTAGATTGTTCATTCATGAGGTGCCATGTTGTATGACGTGGGTGATCATGGTCTTTCCATGGCAAATTTTTCTACAGAAGTGGTTTGCCTTTGCCATCTTTACAAGACAAGTGAACTCAGCCATTATCAGTACTCTTCATATGACCAACCACCAGCTGCTTCCATGGTTTCCTGTAACCCCGATCGGAGGGGCTAAGCAGGTGCCACACCTTGCCCAAGGTTGACCTGCAGGCTAGCGCAGGGATGGAGCTCCTTACACCTCCTTTGGTAGAGACATATCTCCACCCCGCCACGCAAGTTCAAGTTGTAAGATCTAGAATAATGTAGATATCCTGGAGGATTATCAGCTTGGTTTTGATTGGTTTTTATTTGATCAGGATTGTCAAGTTGTAAGGGTGGAAAGGGGAAAAGTTAGTGCAGCATTTGAAAACTAGGAAAAAAAGTTCAAAGGTGCTTAACTCAACTTTGAACTTCTTTTCCTAGTTTTCAAATGCTTCGCTAACTTTCCTCCTCTCCACTGTAGGTAGAAGAGCACAGTGAGTGATTGTGAACAAGAACAGGCAGAAGAAATTTGGATGACTTGTAGTTTATGGAAGGTGGGAAGTCAGCTAGGAAAGTGTGTGATGATGTGGAATGGACTAGTTAGGAGGTAACAATGGCACAGACTAGACTTTCAGCTGCAGGGTTGGGCACATAGTTATGTAGCTAGACAGTAATGTTGTTCTTACTCGAACCCATGTTTAACAGTTCAACTGCAAGCTGGAACAGCAGTTCAGAACAAAGGAACAACATTGGTCTCAAGCTGGAACGAAGGCAGAAATAAGCCACTTGAGAGCTCTTTCAAGGAACAGACCTTATCCGCACCATTGATGAGAAAGACCTCTTTCAGATCTCCCATTGCTTAGGAAAGTTTGTTCTACATTTATGACTCCTGGAAATGCACGTGCTAATTGCATCTAATAGCCCAAGAATTATAGGAATTACATGTGTGATCTCTGCAGATCAACATGTCTGTGAAAAACCTAAAGTAAGATTTGCATGTATTTCAATGTTCATTGCAATTTCTGCCATTGTGCAACTTGGCCTTTGAGTTATAGTGTTCCTTTAATCTCAGCTCCACCTGTGTCCTCTGATTGCTCGATGAACTCAGGGCATGCAGCAAAGCTGTGACAGTAAGATCGACAAACATCTGTTTTCCTGAGGTTTGAGCTCGCTCTGCGGGACAATTTCCTCGCTGGACAGTTCCCAGTTTCTAGAATCAGCCTTTAAAAAATTCATTACTCTGGCAATGTTTGCTTTAAAACAATTCTCACTACAGGGATTTCTTAACTTAATAGTTATTTTCTTTTTAAGATGTATGCTTAACATCCATTCAAAGGTTTTCATGCTCCTGTTACTGCTTTTTCTGAACAAAAGAAAACAAGTTGGAGCAACTAAAATGGGATGGATTAATGGGCCCTTCAGGAGCAATGCCTGTTTTTCAGATATATTGGAAGCAGCTTTCTCCATGCACGTTAACCTTTAATGTGCTCTCCAGCTCATCATCAGCCTGGACTGAGGATCAATAAATCAAATGCCAAACAGCAAGGTTTTTTTTTCCTTTCTCTGAGGGCTTGCTATTCTGTCACAAGGGGCTGGATGTTTTTTTTCTATATTTGAAATGAACTTTTCTAAAGGAATCTATTCTGGTGTGCTTTGTTTGGCAGAGAACTGATCAGTTAAATCTGTATCCTATTGAAGTGTAGATTCTACATACCAACAATAGTGGGACTATATCGGTGACCGAGGTTGGATTCCAGCTGGGTTATTGGCTGGAAGATAAACATTATAGAGACTTGGTTTCTGTTTTGGGTTCTAATGACAACTTGGCTGAATATATATACTGATGATTGCCCAAGTTTTTCAAAGTGATAGATGTACCTCTCTAAAAACTATTTGTGTTATCATAGAATCTTTAGTTTTTCTAATAGATTAGATTCGTATCTATCTCCATTTTGCAGCGATGAGGTATTTTAAAATGGTAACCTGCTGTTGGTTAACCAATGCAGCTTAAAATGGGTTTCTTGCAAATGCTGATGAACCAATATTGATGTGTGTGTGCTACATTCATCATCTGAGAGTGATTAAAAAACACACAGAAGCATTTACTAGTCAAATTAGAGTCAGAGTGATGCAGTGCAGAACCAGGCCTTTGGCTCTCCAAGTCTCCATTTATCCTAATCCTAGATTATCCAAATTTACTTTTACTTTGCCTTCTCATCAGCTCCCACTCAACTCCACACTTCAGGCTAGCGTGAAGAGGTCTCAGACAAACTACCACCAGCATGTGCATGTCACCTGTGGAAGGAGAGGAGCCAACGCACTCAGTCACTGTTACACCACTAATTAAAGTGTTAGAGTGGTCAAGCTTTGCCTCAACAGGCTGCAGCGAGAACAGGAGGCTGAAGGTGCTGAACCATTTGTTATCATCTGATTTTGATTGTGGAACTTGGGCTCAAGAAGATGGAGCCAAAGATATAACAAGCTCAGGGAAAAGTGGCTGAGTAAGTGAGCTAGGTGGGAGTGAAGGCATGGGTAAGAACAGGTAAGCTTGTTTTATTGTCTGTAAATCCTTACAGCTTGGTCCAGTGTAGGCAGGATGGTTAATAGAATGGAATGCTCCTCCTGGGAGATTTCAGAGTACTTTACAGTCTCCCTGATGACTATATCTGTAGGAAGTACACCCAACACCAGCTCCTGACTGAGAAGGTCAAGGAAATGGAGCAGGAACTGGATGGACAAGATTAAACTATAACTGAGGTGGTCACACTCAGAGTTTAAGCTTTAGATAGTAGATCAGTGACCACCTGGAGACACAAGGGCAGTCAGCAGTCAGTGCAAGGTCCCCCTGTGGCTATTCCCCTCAGCAACACGTACACCCCTTTGCATACTGCTGTAGCTTATGACCCAAGGGCACAGCAGCAGCAGCCAGGCCAGGCTCAGCAGGGTAGGGTAGGGTCAGGCACAGCGGTAGTGATAGGAGACTCGATAGTTAGGGGGACTGACAGGAGGTTCTGTCACCGTGAAAGAGACACCAGGATAGTGTGTTGCCTTCAACGTGCTGGGTCCTGGACGTCTTACTGCAAGAGCAGAAAATTCTCAAAGGGGAGGGTGAGCAGCCAGAGATTGGCACCAATGATGCTGGTCGAACTGGGGAAGAGTACAGGGAGTTAGGAAAGAGGCTGAAGAGCCGGAACTCCAAAGTAATAATCTCTGGATTAGTCCCGATGCCAAGTGCTGGTCAGGGCAGGAATTGGATGATAGTACAGATGAATGAGTGGCTGAGGAACTGGGGCAGGGGGTGGTGGGTTTCATGTTCTTGGATGATTGGAGCCTCTTCTGGGACAGGGGTGACTCATACTGGAGGTTCATGTTGCACTAGTCAAGTCAGGTCAGTTATGGTCATTTCGACCATAACTGCTGGTACAGTACGCAGAAAAAACGAGACATCGTTTTTCAGGACCATAGTGCTACAGCCGTGGGCCAGCAGAGTCCCTTATATTGAGTTCAGTGCTGACTGACACCTCCTGTGACACTGCTGGCACCAAATTGTGTCGGTCTCTGGCATTCCTTTGGGTTCATCAGATGCTTGGAGAGGGGGAGCTTGCTACACGGGCAACAGCTTGCTCTCCATATCACACCGCCCAGGCTTGCGTATCTAGACAGCTAGGGCACAATATCCATTGTCAGCTCTGACCGACAGAGGCCCTCACTGAGTGGTGACATAATAACAATCTTGCACTCAACATCAGCAAAGCCAAGGAATTTATTGTGGACTTCATGAGGGGAACTTGGGAGAACACATGCTAGTCCTCATTCAGTGTCAGTGGTGAGAAGGGTGAGTAGTGTATCAGAATCTTGCAGGACTTGGCTGGGGCCCAGCACACTGATGCAATCAAGAAGGCGGCACATCAGTGGCTCTACTTCTTTGGAAGTTTGAGAAGATTTGATACATTGCTAGAGACTCTTGAAGATTTCTATGGATGTACAGCGGGGAACATTCTGACAGGTTGCATCACTGCCTGGTATAAAGGGTCTAATACATAGGATCTCAACGGGCTGCAGAGGCTTGCAGAGTCTGCCTGCTCCATAACAGATACAAGGTTCCCCATCATTGAGGGCATCGCAAAAGACGGTGGCTCAAGAAAGGCAGCATCCATCAATAAGGACCCTCACCATCTCTTTTTGTTACTACCATGAGGGAGGAGGTACAGGAGCTTGAAGACTCACATTTAATGGCTTAGGCACAATTTCTTCCCCTCTGTCATTAGAACATGAAGCCATGAGGACTGCCTCATTATTTCTATTGGCTTGATAATTTATAGTAATTTTATGTTTTTGCACTGTACTGTTGCTGCAAAACAACAAATTTTACAACTTAACACAAAGATAATAAACCTTATTCTAATTCTGAAAAGAAGGCAGATCATTTAGAAGACCCTCCTAAGCAAGCTACAAGCAGTTGCAATGGATAAGATGCATCTGGACTTCATTTGGGGGCAAAAAGTAAACTGTGGACAAAAGCAGTTCCACAGATGCTGCCCAACCTTCTGAGTTCCTCCAGCATGTTGTCAGCATATCATTCATTCATCTCATTGAGGCAAAATGGATGTGTTAATGTTTTGGGTCGAGACCTTATATCAGGACTGGGGAGGGGAGAGGAAAGATGGCCATTATATAGAAGTGTGGAGGAATGGGAGGACAGGAGCTGGTAAAGTGAAAGGTGCAATCAGATGAGAGGGTAATGGTGGACAAATGTAGCAAGGCTGGGGAGGAGGGAGGAATGGAACAGGTGAACAAAGGAAAAGAAAATCTGGGTGGGGCAGTAGGACTGAGAAAGAGACACAGTGGGAATGCATTATTTGAAATTGGAAAATCAATTATTCTGTATCCATTAGGCTGTAGGCTACCCAAATGGAATATAAAGTGTTGTTCTTTAGCTTACATTCAACCTCTCTCTGGCAGTATTGAAGATGAAAAAGAAAGAAACCAATATGGGAATGAGGAAAGGAGTTGTAATGATATGCAACCGGAAGCTTGCAGATCTGGATGGAGTGTTTGGTCTCACCAGTTTAGAGAAAGCCACTTGGTGAGCACTGATGCAGTAGACTACATTGGAGCAGGTGTATGTGAATTTTGTGTGGGAAATTTGGTGGGAATGATCGCTAAAAGATGTTGTCTTACTCAGGTGAATCCGTGTTTAAAACCTTTTTGGTTTTTGGCAAATAAACCATGATAAGTAATCAGAAATTCCCATGTATATGGGATCAGGTTTCTTTGCAATAAATAGGGAATAAGAATTCCCATAAATGTCAAGGAATGTAGAGGAGGCTTGAACCAAAAGCAGAGCAGCAGAGTTCATTCAGTGGGGAGTGGTAATTCTAATAAAAGACTGTAAAATAACAAGCCATGTATGGTCACAAAACTATAAGGAACATATACTAAACTCACCTACAGGTAACTGAAGGCTAGGAACAACTGGTTGATCTGATGATTGAACAAGAACTGTGGCTGAGGACTGAGGTTAAATAGACTGATGAGTTAGAAATGAGCGGCAGGTGACTCCTATTAGCTGGATGGAAACAGGGAGGTACCTGAATGTCCTGACAGATCCTCTCACCTATGGCTTGACCCTGATGACCCAGAATGGTACTGATGGGTCCTGTGGAACTGCTCGATGAGCAATGGATCCAAGATGCAGTTGGATGGCACCCAAGGCCTCCCCCCCCCCCCATGCCGTACCCTTCCCAGTGGTCCAGATTGACCAGGTACAGCATAGCCCATCCACAATGATGTGAATCCTTCAACCAGTGAACCATGTACACTGGACCACCTTCCACCATTCTAGGTTCTGGAGGAACAGGTTCAAATGGGTTGAGTGGTCCATAGCCAACGGGCTTGAAGCAGGACATGTGGAAGGCAGCTGAGATCCGGAGGGACAGTGGCAGCTGGAGATGGTAAGTGACTGGATTGACGTAATGGGTAATCTTGAATGGACCAGGTAACTGGGTCGAGAGCTTGCTGGAGTCAGTGCACAGCGGCTGATCTCGTGTGGACAGCCAGATGTGGTTCCCAGCCTGAAGTAGTCTGGCTGGGCACTGATGGCAGTTATCCTGGCATCAGTAGGTGTGATTGGCAGCTCGGATGGCCCTTCGTGCCCTCTTCCAAGCATTCTGGCAACAGTGAACAAGACAGGGCTTCCACTGTTGGCTCCTCTGTGGGGAACAAAGGGGGTTGATAGCATGAAGCACTTCAAAGAGTGACAAACCTGTGGCAGAGGTGTGTAGATTGTGGGCAGCTCAGCCCAGAGCAGTTACTTCAGATGCGTTGACCTCTACCAGAAAAGGTCCAGAGAGTTTCAGATGGTGGAGAACGGGAGCTTTGGTAAAGCATCTTTTGAGCTCCTCAAAAGCATATTCTGTGGCAGCAGACCCGGCTACCTGTGAGGTGGGTATCTTGGTGAGGGAGGTGAGAGGAACAGCAATTTAACTGTGGTTTCTGATGAAACTGTGGTGGAAGTTGAGAGAAGCCCAAGAACCACTGTGGCTGTTTGGGGGAGTGTGGTCGGGGATCATTCAATGATGACGTGCACTTTCTCTGGGGCCATAGTTATGCCTTGGGGTGAAAGGCTGTAACACAGGCAGGAAATGACTGGGGTGTGGAATTGACATTTTTCTAACTTGCAGTACAGTTGATTTTGAAGACACTGAAGAACTGAACAGAAGTGACAGGTGCAATCTCGGAGGTCCTTGGAGAAGAGGAGGAGGATGATGTCAAGGTGGATGAACACATACATGTGTAGCATGTCTCGGAGAATCTTGTTAATTTTTTTTAGAGATGCAGTGTAGAATAAGCCCTCCTTGCCCTTTGAGCCACGGCTGCCAGCAATCCCCCACCCCTCCCCCCCCCACCTCCAAGTTAACTCTATCTTAATCCAGGAACAACTTACAACGACCAATTAACCTACAAACCAGTATGTCTGGGAAACTGGAACACTCAGAGGAAACCCACTCATTCCACAGGGTGAACCTACAAACTCCTTACAGAGAACATCAGGATTGAACTAAGAAATCCGATACCCCAAGCTGTAATAGTGCCATACTAACTACTGGGGTGTCCACAGGCTTGGAAAACGGCTGGACTGTTGGAAAGTCTGAAAGGCATCACCAAGTATTCATAGTGGTGAGTGGACATTATAAATGCTGTCTTCCACTCATCCCCATTGCGGATGCATATTAGTCTGTACTACTCCATAGATCTGGGCCCTGCAGAGCGTTTCAAATGCACTATCAAGTCAGGTCAAGTCAAGTCACTTTTTATTGTCATTTCTACCATAACTGCTGGTACAGTACACAGTAAAAACGAGACAACGTTTTTCAGGACCATGGTGCTACATGAAATGATACAAAAACTACACTGAACTACATAAAAACAACACAAAAACTACACTAGACTACAGACCTACCCAGGACTGCATGAAGTGCACAAAACAGTGCAGGCATTACAATAAATAATAAACAAGACAATAGGCACAGTAGAGGGCAGTAGGTTGGTGTCAGTCCAGGCTCTGGGTATTGAGGAGTCTGATGGCCTGGGGGAAGAAACTGTTACATAGTCTGGTCGTGAGAGCCCAAATGCTTCGGTGCCTTTTGCCAGATGGCAGGAGGGAGAAGAGTTTGTATGAGGGGTGTGTGGAGTTCTTCATAATGCTGTTTGCTTTAGGGATGCAGCCTGTGGTGCAAATGTCTGTAATGGCGGGAAGAGAGACCCCGATGATCTTCTCAGCTGACTTCACTATCCACTGCAGGGTCTTGCGATCCGAGATGGTGCAATTTCTGAACCAGGCAGTGATGCAGCTGCTCAGGATGCTCTCAATGCAACCTCTGTAGAATGTGGTGAGGATGGGGAGTGGGAGATGGACTTTCCTCAGCCTTCGCAGAAAGTAGAGACACTGCTGGGCTTTCTTTGCTATGGAGCTCTCCACCAAGGGGAGAAGGTAGAAGTTTTTAATTGTGATTTTGTACAGTCCGGGGTAGTCAATCCAGGGATGAAGTCACCCATCTTCCTTTTCGACAAAGAAGAATCCTGCGCCTGCTGGGGATTGGGATGAGTGAGTGAAGCCATGCTGTGGCACTTTGGTGATGTAGTTATTCATGACTTGGGTCTCAGGAGGAGGGAGGGAGTAAAGACGGCCTTGGGGAGGATTGGTACCCAGGAGGAGGTCGATCTCGCAGTCACGTGGTCTGTGTGGTGGTGGTGGGGTGCTAGCTTTGTCATTATTGAAGGCCACGGTTAAATTGTAGTATTCCTCTGGCCGTACGGTGAGGTTGAGGGTTTCGTCCATATCCACCGGTTTATGGGGTGCAGTCAATTGAAGTTGTAAGCACATGGTTTGGCAGATGTGTCCTCAACTCCGCAGTCAGCTGGATGGCCAGGTGAAGTGAGGTTTGTGAGCGGAAAGCCAGAGGTAACCCAAGATGAGAGGAGTGTTGGGTGAATTGATCAGGAGGAATTGGATGGACTTGTGGTGCTCTCTGACACTCATATGCACAGGCTGTGTGTGCTCTATGATCATCCAGAACCTAATCGACACCTGTCAATGGCTGTGACGTAGAAGAGGTGAGAGATACTGTAGGCTCGATCAAGATTCCAAACTGCACACACAGAGTCCAGTCCAGAAAGTTGCCAGAATCCACCTGAACCTCCTGTGCTTGTAGACCCATCAGGGTGTGGACGAGGATAGAGAGAGTGAGTTGGGCTATGGTGCTGGAATGAGAGGCAGAGGGGACCTTACCAGATAGAAGGTCACTCGTCTCTACCCAGTGGTGCCGTTTTCCTGCACATAGTGGACATTTGATGTGTGGGTGATCAGCTGCTGCTCAGTAAGCTCACAAGTCATTTCTCCAACAACGCTCATATGGGGGGGGGGGGGCGGGGGTTGCAGGTTTAGGGAGCTCTCCCTAACTGTATGGGTTCTGGAGGCTTTGATGATGAGGGCCCTGCAGCCTGAATTGTTTCTGCGAATGGAAATTAGGATGGCTGATGATCTGTAGGGTTATTCCGTAAGATGCCTGTCAATGCAGAAAGCCAGAGTGATGAGGCTTTTGAGGTCGGTGGCATCTTCCAGGTTGACAACTCATCTTTCAAGCGCTCTGAGAGGTCGCGATGGTAATGGGTCAGCAGTACTTCCACATTCCATCTGCACTCTGCCAGGAAGGTCCAGAATTCCACCGTGTAATCCAGCACTGAGTGTGAGGGTCCTGAATTCCACCGTGTAATCCAGCACCAGGCGTGAGGGTCCTGAATTCCACCGTGTAATCCAGCACTGAGTGTGAGGGTCCTGGATTCCACCGTGTAATCCAACACCAAGCGTGGGCCTTGATGCAGGTGAAGTATGTGATCAGCTGCCTCTCTTCCACTTTCCAGATGGTTGAAACCCAGGGCATTTCAGTGGTGAAATTCTCATACTTGTTGCAAATGGTGTTATTGTCCCAATTAGTGGCGGCCCAGGTCAGGGCTCGCCCAGTCATGAGAGAGATGAGGAAGGCAGTCTTGGTTCAGCCTGTGAATACAGGCTCGAAGTGTAAGGTGCACTGGGACAGGAAGTTGTGGCATTGGGTCGGGCATCCGGCAAAGTGTGTGGGCGCTGGAATCTGGAGCTCAGATGGCAGTGCTTGACTGGCATGGGGTTGCTGTGTTGGGACAGAGAGTTGGAAGAGTGAGCAGATGGTCAATGGTTTCCTGCTGATAGGTAGAGGGAGACAGCAGAATAAAGAATTGGAGGAGAGGTGTGGAGCAAGAGCTGGCTGGTGATAGGTGGATCCAGGTGAAGGGGCTTCATAGCCAGATGGAGGAGGGGAGAATGGGACTACTGTGAGAAGCTGGGAGGTGATAGGTGGAAGTGACAAAGGGCTGAAGGTATTGGAATCTGATAGGAGAGGAAGGTGGAGCATGGACTAAAGAGAGTGAGGTGGGTAGGGTAGAGAGAAACTGTGGGAGAAGGGTAACCAGTAAGAAGGTGTGTTTGGGTGACGTGCAGGTGGGGGGGGGGCTGGTGGATAGGATGGAGACAGGGTGAAGGTGGTCAGAGAGATCACAATGCAAAAGAAAGTCTGGATGGTGCATTTGTCAAAGCTGATTGATTACTACAGTATTCATATTATCAGCATTTTAATAGTTCAAATTTACCCATTTTGGGGATCATCACACAAATTTACTGCCCCACAGCTCAATGAGTGTGGTCTGGGGCACTTTAAAAGAACATCCAGCCAGAGATTCCAAACAATCTTTGAACTCTAATGTCCAAGTTATTCAGAACTAGACAGGATTTCATAGCAAACATAAATAATTTTGAGGTTGGAGTCATTCCATAATCTTAGAATCACTAAATGACCAGGAAACATTAGATCTAAGTCTGTGATTTTAACATCAGCAATGATCGCAAAAGGAGAACAGATGTTTATATGCTTAGACTCAATGAGAACCATGGATCTGGGGGAAGGAAAGAACTTTCTTACACAATGAAGAACACGTGATCTTCAAGCTCTTTGGTTCTGTGAAAATGTTATCAAGCAATACATAGAACATAAAGCATAAAACAGTACAGCACAGAAACAGGCCCTTCGGCCCACGATGTCTGGGCTGTCCATGATACCAATTTTAACTGCACTTCTGTCTCTACCCCTCATTTCCCTGACTTCTCCTGTCTAAATGCCTCTGAAATGAAGGATGGGTTGGGGGTTTCCTGGAATTTGGGGGCAGCACCTGCTCTGGTCAGTTCACTCTGCTTTTCTTTCCATGATCAGACTCTGTGACACGGGTGGGGATCCTTTCTTACATCCCGGCAGGGCTGAATGATGTGGCATTCTTCAAAAGCCGCAGGTGACCTGGCCTTTTTGTTATCAACCCACTGGAAGTTGCTAGGATGAAGGGATACCTACTTCATCACCACTGCTAGGAAAGTGGTAACTATAAAACTTTTAGCTGGCATGCCCTATGGCCAACAAGGGAACAAGGTGTTCCTTCAGTATTCCTGGATTTGGTGGAGTGTATGGCCAAGAATGTCATGGACAATGTAGCATAATGCAGAGTGAGTGGTTGGAATTGCCCGTGGTGATGTCACACTTTATAGAGTGAGCATGCAGAAGTGCCAGAGGCATGGTTTTACCTTTGACTGAATGTCTTGAAGAACCAGTAACTAATTAATACCGAGTAGAGAGAGTGCTCAGAGGTGCCAGTCAAAATGTAAAACATTGTAGAGGGAGTTCCTCCATCAGGTCCTTCAGTATTATATCCCAAAACCGGTCCATCTTCCACTTTGGCCCAAACCATAAGACCAAAAGACAGAGCAGAATTAGACCATTTAGCCCATTGAGTCTGCTCCACCATTTCATCATGGCGGATCTATTTCCTTCTCAGCCCCAATCTCCTGCTTTCATTCACTGACAATCAAGAACCTATCAACTTCTGCCTTAAATATACCAAGCCTCCACTGCCACCTGTGACAACAAATTCCATTGACACACCACTCTCTGGCTAAAGAAATTCCTCCTCATCTTCTTTCTTAGTGGACGTTCCTCTGTTCTAAGGTTATGCTCTCTGGTCCTAGGCGCCTCTTCACATCCACTGGGCCTTTCAACATTCGATAGATTTCAATGAAATCACCCCTCATTCTTCTAAATTCCTGCGAGTAAAGGCCCAAAGCCATCAATTGCTCTTCATATGATAAACCTTTCATTCCTGGAATCATTCTCGTGAACTTTCTCTGAACCCTCTCCAAAGCCAATACATCCTTTCTTAAATAAGGGGCCCAAAACTGCTCACAATACTTCTTGTGAGGCCTTGCCACGCATTACATCCTTGCTCTTATATTCAAGTCTTCTCGAAATGGATACTAACATTGCATTTGCCTTCCTTGCCAACGACTCATGTGAGATTTTCCTCTGGATGGAGCCAAGCTCCTGCCTGGTATTAAAGGAGAAACCTCTGTGTACAGCTCCACTAAAACTGCTTAAGTCTCTTCAACGTTTGAGTGTTAGTTCAGTAATGTGCTTTAACGACTACTGGCTGGTGGCTGTGACGTCCACCATCATGAAGTTCTTTGAGAGGCTGGATATGGCACGCATTAGCTTCAGCCTCCCTGCAACCTTGCAGACGCCACCCCCCTGGCCATACACTCATCTCTGAGTATCGGGACACAAAGAGTGCTTATTGATTACAACTCTTCCTTCAGTACTGCAGTATACTGTAATTCCAAGCAAACTCATATCTAAACTGTTAGGTCTGGGACTCAGTGCCTTCCTCTGCAACTGGATCCTTGACTTCCTGATTAACAGGCCACAATCAGTAAGGATAGGCAGCAACACCACTGACAAGATTATTCTCAAAACTGGTGTCTGTGTCCTCAGTCCCCCTGTGCTACTCCCTGTACGCTCCTGACTGTGTGGTCAGAGTCTGCTCCAATTCCATCTACAAGATGGCAGATGATACAACCGTGGTGGGCTGTTATCTCAAACAACGGTCACAGTGTGGGAAGAAGATAGAGAGACAAGTGACATGGTGTCATAATAACAACTATTGCCTCAATATCAGCAGAAGAAAAGAGCTGCTCATTAAACTCAGCAAGTATTGGGGAACACAGTTAAAGGCAAGACCTGTGCTCATGCTCCTGTTTACATTCACAGTGCCGAGACCAAAAGGGTTGAGAGCTTTAAGTTCCTTGGAGTGAATACCACCAATAGCTGTCCATGTCTAACCACATAGATGCCACTGCCAAGAAAACTTGCCAGCACTTCTACATCCTCAGGAGGCTAGAGAAATATGGCAGGTCCCTTTTGATTCTCACCAATTTTTATCGGTTCACCATGGAGAGCATCCTACCCAGATGTACCACCTACCTCATTATGAACTTGCACTTATCGTCTACCTGAACTTCAAGGTGTACGGTTAGTGCTCATGAGTTGTGGGCATGCTATGTTGGTGCCAGAACTGTGCCAGCACTTGCTGGCTGGCCCCAGCACAATCCTCACTGAATTGACTTGACACAAACAATGCATTTCTTTGTTTTATTTGTTTCAATATACATGTGACAAAGAAATCTAATCTAAATTTTCTCCTTGCAAGCTTTAGGGAAGTCACTGAGAGAATCTTGTATGTTAGACCAATAACTTGCACATATTTATCACCCTAAACATGACACAGATGCCTTCTGCCACAAGATGTAATGACACAAAAATTGACAGCAATACAAAAAGGATTGCCATTGGTATCAAACAGTCAAAATTGAGATAGAGTCGTTGGCCTAATAATTTTTATGCTCTTCATGTTCTTTTCCATGGGGCCCAGAGTCGGTGTAATGTTCAATTTATGCTCTGCAACTCAACTTTAAAATATAGCTAGACTGAGCATCATTAGTGACTGCATTCAATGTTACTTGTACCTCAGAGATTCATCCTTGTTTACTGAATTTGCTGAGGGAAGTTCCTGATGGGACATTGCCTTTGTGGTATCAGGTACCGTTCATTGAGTCCAATAGACTGCTTAAGAATATGCTACAGGTATACACTAGCTGTTGGCAGCGGTGAAATGAAAGCACAAATGATCATGCATTAGAACTGGATATTCACCCTCAATGGTCATGTTCATATCCAAACTTTGCAATGGAATCACTTGCAAATGCTTAAAAATGCCTTACAGAGTGTGTGGGCATCAGATTTTCACATTCACGATCTAATATTATATTAGACTAACAACAACATATTGCTATTGATCTCGTGTTAACTGTGATAAAAATACAATTATGCATCTGAGAAAAAAAAGGTATTAGGGAATTGGTGGGTATAATGTAATATATTGGTTTATTGTCACATGTTCCAAGATAGAGTAAAAAGCTTGCCTTTCATACTGTTTATACAGTGGTAGGTAGAATGACTGAATAATCTATCCAATGGGAGACACCCAGGCGCATGGTTCTCGCTGTCTCGAAAGATGTTTATCTTCTCAAAAGACCTCCAGAGACTGTAGAACCAATGCCTACATTAAGATAGGTGGTGTGGACAATGGATTTTACCCAACATTCCATGCCTTCTCACTTGTCCCTCCATCTGTCTGCACAATAGACCTGCAGGGGCATTGTGGTAACAACAAAAGTACTTTAACATTAGAACACCAAAACTCCAACACTGCTTGACTGGATACTTTCAGGTGTCAAATGTTCCATCAGTTATCATGACCTAAATCATTCAGATCAATAGAGGACTTGAATTCAAAGTTCAAAGTAAATTTATTATCTTTTGGCCATGCTCAATAAATCCATAATAGAATCAGTGAGAGACCACACCAACTTGAGAGTTCAACTAATATTTAAGAAACAACAAACTGTGCAAATACAAAAAAGAAATAATAATAATAATAATAAATAAATAAATAAACAACAAATACAAAGAACATGAGATAAAGCATCCTTGAGAGTGAGTCCATTGATCGTGGGAACATTTCAATGATGGGACAAGTGAAGTTGAGTGAAGATATCTCCTTTGATTCAAGAGCCTGATGGTTGAGGAGTAATAACTGTTTCTGAACCTGATGGTGTGAGTCCTGAAGCTCCAGTACCTTCTTCCTGATGGCAGCAGTGAGAAGAGAGCCTGACCTGGGTGGTGGGGATCACTGATGATGGATGCTGCTTTCCTGTGACAACGATTCATGTAGATTTGCTCAATGGTGGGGGAAGCTTTACCCGTGATGGACCAAACCAGAACCACAATTTTTGTAGGATTTTCTGTTCAGGGCATTGTTGTTTCCATACCAGGCTGTGATGCAGCCAGTTAATATACTCTCCACTACACATCTACTGAGGTTTGCCAGAGTTTTAGATGTCATGCCGAATCTTCACAGACTCCTAAGGAAGTAGAGGCACTGTCGTGCTTTCTTTATAATTGCCCAGGACAGGTCCTCTGAAATGATTTTTGGTAGCTTTTACCAGAATCCCCTGCGAGCAGTTTGCTGGATTTATCATTGATGATGTTTTACTGTCACTGCAGATGTAAAAGTCTAGGCATCAGGAAGGTACAGAAGCCTGGAGGGCAAGTGTGAGAACACTAATATTTCTTGCTGTAAAGTACTTCCTGCTGTGTCCCATTCTTTCCGTCACTTGTCTATTCAGTATATATTTTGCTTGGAATGGCCAAAACCTATATGCAAAGCCACTAATCAACATTAGAACATATAGAAAAATGAACCAGAAGAGGCCACCTAGTGCCCCACCAGTCAATATGATCATGGGCTGCATGGGTAACCCTAGATAATTTCTAAAATAGGTACATGTTTGGCACAGCATTGTGGGCTGACGGGCCTGTATTGTGCTGTAAGTTTTCTATGTTTCTATGGCTGATGTTCTATATTTCTTAAACGATCTTCTGTGCCAATTCTGTATACCCCACAGTTCAACAATCAGTTAAAATTTTACCTACTTCTTTTTTAAATGCCTCTACAACTTTCTGGAGAGGAGAACTCCAGAGGGTCACCTGGTTTTGCATTGGTGAAAGGCTTTACACTTGTTAAACTCTTACAAGTTCTAGTAACGCATTAAAGGTGCAATAAAAATGAAAGGCACTGGAAATTATCAGCAGATCAGGCTGCATCTGTGGGAAGAGAAAGAGATCCAATGTTAGAGGACGTTTCTTCCTTTTTTTTGGAGTGCAAGAGATTTTGCAGTTGACATCCGAAAGGAAGGAGAAAAGTCCTCTATTGCAGTACCCAATGCAGGGAAGAGTAAAGTGGATTGTGGAACACGACAGTGTTGAGATCAAACGAATCAGTGTTGTTGCAGAGAGAAGTCATAAAAATGAGAGATCCAGTGCACAGCATTTAGTATGGATCTGAGGATGCAAAGAGATCTCTTCCTTGAGAGAGGTTGGATAGGCTTATATATCACTGGTTTATCCAGGTACTTTAAAAGGCTCTGAACATTCGGACATCACTATATGTGGGTGAAACCTTTTTCTTCAAACCTTCTGTTAAGCTATCAATTGGACGTACGAAAAATGTTGCTCCAAATTCATAATATTTTAAAATTTATATGGTGAATAAAATTGACCCTTGAGACGTGTGTTAAGAGGAAAGGGTTATTTCTTTCCAGGGCTCTCGTTATTTTATCCAGTTCATTTTATTTTGCTCATGTATGAGGTGGAATGCATAGAATCAGAATCAGGTTGAATATCACCGGCACATGCCGTGAAATTTGTTAACTTTGCGGCAGCAGTACATTGCAATACATCATAATAGAGAAAAAACTGTGAATTACAGTATAAATATATATATTAAACAATT
The DNA here is from genome assembly GCF_030028105.1 of Mobula birostris. Taxonomy (NCBI): domain Eukaryota; kingdom Metazoa; phylum Chordata; class Chondrichthyes; order Myliobatiformes; family Myliobatidae; genus Mobula; species Mobula birostris. The sequence goes on from NC_092373.1 coordinate 179,390,237, forward strand.
AAATAAAATAGAGCAAAAATAGAAATTTGAAAAACAAGTAATGAGGTAGTATTCATGGGTTTGATGTCCATTCGGAAATTGGATGGCAGAGGGGAAGACGCTGTACCTGAATCTTTTGAGTGTGTGTCTTCAGGCTTCTGTACCTCTTTCCTGATGGCAGCAATGAGAAGAGGGCAGATCCTGATTGATGGTGGGTCCTTAATGATAGATGTTGCCTTTTTGAGGAATCACTCCTTGAAGATGGCCTAGATACTACAGATACATCCATTCTCCATTTTAATTGCTTTTATAGGGGGGGTTAGTGAAGCATTGCAGTCCTTCAATAGGTACTCATGCCTATGTGCTGGGAAGGAAGTTACAGGAATTAGACCATTAGGCAATGAAGAAATAAGGTGATATTTCTATGTCCTACTTTGTGTACCTCCTAGCAGAGGTTACAGACCATGCATAAACCTGTTGATTGTCCACCCCATCAACAAAGGAACTATTTAAACATGCTGAAAAAACATTCTGGTTTTCATTTTGAAAGAATCAAAATTCTGAGAAGTGACACCATTTCTGTATGGAATTCTGATTTTTCCTTATGACATTGCTGCAGAGTTCTGGTCTTCAACTGAAATGTTTCAGATGCGAGAAATGTTCATTAAGTCGGTACCAGAACTGAGAGCTTTTGCCTATTCAGAAGGCACAATATTGTGGAATGAAGGGCCTGTCATATGCTGTACTCTTCTATGTTCTAAGGATTGAATAATCTGGGCCTCTTTTCCACTATAAAGATCAAGCTGATTGTTGATCTGATAGGGGTTTAAAATTCTGGAAGGGTTTGATGAGCGTTTTCCATCCACATGTAGAAAATGGGCAAAATATGATGAATATGATAATTACTAATATAATCCAATAATGAATTCTCACAATCAGAATGAAGTAGGTGAGAGAGTTTTGATTTGTATTCCTTGGAGTTTAGAACAATAGAGAGGTCACCTTACTAAAACATAAACGCTTGAGGGGGTTTGACTGGCTGGATGTTGAGATGTTGCCATTAGTGGAAGTGTCATACATAAGGAGACACAGCTACAAAATAAGAGACTAGTCATTTAAACTGAGGTGCATAGAAACTTCTTCCCTCAAAGGACGATAATTCTCTCAAATTCTCTGCCCTGGAGATGGTGGAGGCCAAATGAATAAGTATATTTAAAATGGAAGTAGATAAGTATTTGCAAGTTTGATGAATTGATGGTTATGGGGAACTGGTGTAGAATTGGTCGGCTGGTGGCACAGTGAGATCAGCGCCGGGCTTGAGAACGGAGGTTCTCGAGTTCGATCTAGTGACAGACCGCTACCGTGCGCGCTCTCCATCCTTGCCGGGTTGATGTCGAGCTCGCAACTCGGCCTTGTAAAATAATACTGCGAAATTTCTGTGCGAGGAGTGGCACCCCACACAGCCTTTCGAACTGTGCCATGAAAATGCCCGACACTGGCCTCTCAGGTCTGAGTCGACGTCATCATCATCATCATCATCATCGGTGTAGAAGAGGAGTTGAGGCAAGCATAGGTCAGCCACGATTATATTGAATGACAGGGTAGACTTAAAGGGCTGAGTGGCCTACTTCCGCCCCTACTTACTTGTTTTCTCAGTCTTATATTTGAATTGTTGAGGTGACTGACAAGAAAACATTGAAGGAGAATCTTGATAACTGCACAAGGCTAAAGAGTAGAGAGGATTATATTGGAAGAGTTTAAAGGGGGATGAGAAGAGAGTTGTGAAGAGCACAACAGTTCACACATGTCCATTGAAGTTCAAGTTCAGTTTATTGTCATTCAACTGTATACACGTATCCCAGCAAAAGAAACAAAATTCCTCCAGACTAAAGTGCACAGCACGGTACTTATAGCTCACACACATTAGAAATAAAGTAAAATTACCACAAGTAAGTTAACAAGTAATAAGGTGCATATACAATACAAGTTAAAAAGTAACCTGTACAACGCAGCTGGTGCTTCATACATGATGAGACTGTATGTTGAGATTCCTATACTGTGGCAGGGAGTTTAGTAGTCTTGCTGTCTGTGTGAGGAAACTATCTCCCATTCTAACAATTCTTGTCCTACTGCTATGGTACCTTGTGCCTTGTGGTAGAGGTGATAAAGATAGTTGGACGATGGGAGGGATCATTGACAATGCTATGGCCCTATCTACTCAGTGCTCCAGATAAATATCTCAGATGGGTGGAAGAGAGACCCTGATGATCCTCTCAGCAGTCCTCACACTACGTTGTAGGGCCTTGTGGTCAGATGCCTTGCAATTCCTGTACCAGCTGGTGATGCTGCAGGTCAGGACACTCTCGATGATGCCCCTGTAAAAATTGATTACAATAGGGGGTGAGGGAATCTCTCTTGCCGTAATCTCCTCAGGAAGTTGAGACGCTGCTCTGCTATTTTGAGCAAAGAGGTAGTGCTGAAGTACCAGATGAGACAATCCTTTAAAGTGCACTACCAGAAAATCGGTCCTACTAACTCTCTTAGGAGGAGCCATTTATGTGCAGTGAGGAGAGGTCACCCTGCACCTTACTCAAGGATTAAATGCCCATTTACGGGCTGTAAGCATTATGCACTCAGTGCTCACTTTATTAGGTACCTCTCATATGTTCATGGTCTTCTGCTGCTGTACCTCATCCTCTTCAAGTTTCGAATGTTGTAACATGTAGTTATTTGAGTTTTCCTGTCAGCTTGAACCATTCTGGTCATTCTCCTCTGACCTTTCTCTTTAACAAGGCAGTTTTGCCCACAGACCTGCTGCTCACTGGATGCTTTTTTTTTGGTTTTTCACACCATTCTCTGTAAACCTTGGAGATGGTTGTGTGTGAAAAATCCCAGCAGATTCTGAGATACTCAACTCACCTTATCTGACACCAGCATTCATTCCACGGTCAAGGTCATTTAGATCACACTTCTTCCCCAATCTGTTGTTTGGTCTAAACAATAACTGAACCTCTTGACCATGTCTGCATGCTTTTATGCATTGAGTTAACTGATTTTTGCATTATTGAGCAGGTGTACAGGTAATTAATGAAGAGGCCATTGGGTGTACTATGTTAGTGATACAAATATACTGATATCTATCTGATCATCTTACTGCCAAACACCATAAATACAGTGCATTATTGCCTGCCAGCTATATACTTCTATGGTGAAACATTGACAGAGATTGATCCGTAAGCACACAGAACAGGTAGGGTACTGCAGAAATGCTATCACTGTAGGTGGATGTCAGTGATTGATGTCTGAATATCATTTTCTCCAGTGACTGCTGTTACATTGTTAAAGCCAACATCTTTCCTGTTAAACTGCTTTTATCTTGTCTTGAAACCTGCCCTTTCATTCTTCCTCATTAAATAGGTATTTACTTGCCAAGTTGCTAAATAAGAAAATGCTTGATAGCACTATTCTGGCAAGTTTATATTATGCTTTGTGGTGAATGGATTAATTTTCCAGTGGGCCCTGTATGTGGGCGCTTGGCAGATGGAGAATACTGTGAGGCCAGTAATAATCCATGGCCATTGTTCCTCAGGGTATTTTATACCAATATGAAAATGTCACCGTCTAACAACTTGCCTAGACGTGCTCAGGAGGTTCAGTTGTTGTTCAGACCAAACATTAGAATGGGGAACGAATGTGATCTAAATGACTTCGACAATGGAATGCTTGTTGGTGCCAGACAATGATTTGAGAATCTCAGAAACTGCTGATCTCCTTGGATTTACGCGGGCATTGTGGAGTGCAGTAGAACAGAGCGACCTGGGAATACAGGTCCATAATACTTTGAGAGTAGCATTACAAGTAGTTAGGGCTGCAAGGAGAGCTTTTGGTACATTGGCCTTCTTAAATCAAAGTATTGAGCAAAGGAGAACACTTGGACTGTGAAGATTCATATATTGGAATGTTCTTTGTTGACTACAGTTCGACATTCAATAATATCATCTCCTCAAAACTAATCAATATGTTTCAAGTCCTAGGTTTCAATGCCTCCTTGTGCAACTGGATTGTTGATTTCCCCACTTGCAGACCCCAGTCAGCTTGGATTGGCAACAACATCTCCTCCACAATCTCCATCAGCACAGAAGCACAACAAGGCAGTGTGCTTAGCCCCCTGCTCTACTCACCTTATGCTTATGACTATGAGGCTAAGCATAGGTCCTATGCCATATTTAAGTTTGTTGATGGCACCATTGTTGTGGTGACTAATCAGGGAGACTGAAAATCTGATTGAATGGTGCCACAAAAACAATCTCTCACTCAAGGTCAGAGAGACCAAGGAGATGATTACTGACTTCAGGAGGAGGAAACCAGAGGTCCATGAGCCCGTCCTCATCTGGGGATCAGAGGTGGAGAGGGTCAGCACCATTAAATTCCTCAGTGTCATCATTTTGGAGGACCTGTCCTGGGCCCAGCACGTAAGGGCAATTATGAAGAAAGCACGGCAGTGGCTCTACTTCCTTAGGAGTTTGCGAAGATTCGACATGACATCTAAATCTTTGACAAACTTCTATGGATTTATGGTAGAGAGTATATTGACTGGTTGCATCATGGCCTGGTATGGAAACACCAATGCCCTTGAATGAAAAATCTTGCAAAAAGTAATGGGTATTTCCCAGTCCATCACAGGTAAAGTCCTCTCCACCACTGAGTACATCTTCACGGAGTGCTGTCGCAGGAAATCAGCATCCATCACCAGCGCCCTCCACCATCCAGGCCATACTCTCTTCTTGCTGCCATCAGGAAAAGGGTACAGATGGAAGATGGCGGCGCGACGCAGCTCACAGCGGCCACTCCGGTGGTGATGTCTGTTATTTGTCAAGTAGGGTGCTGTGCACAATCCTGATTTGATGGAGACGGACGTGAGAGCACGGAAGAACATCTGGTGAAACTTCTGAAATGCCTGCTTCGCTGCTGCTGCTACTGTGTGGTCCAGAATCTCCGGAGGAGAAGGCCCCGAGTCCTCGGCTTTGCTTGTTGCTCAGCGGCCGGGGCGAGGTCGAAGTGCTTGGCAGAGGATGGTGCTCAGAGAGGCTGTATTGGAGGGGCTGGACGGAGGCTCCAAGCTTTCGGACGGACTCAGAGTCTGCTGCGGTCAGGTGCTTCCAATGGTGCTGCATCGGCGAGTTGGCAGCGCTTGGAGGTTCATGGCGGGGAGAGTTTCTCCCTTCTGCCGCCTGCGTGGGATATTGAGTCTATAGGGACTTTGAGAGGATTTTTTACTGTGCCCATGATCTGTTCTTTATCAAATTATGGTATTGCTTTGCACTGTTGTAACTATATCAGGAGCCTGATGATATCCATCAGCTCCAATCGTCATGGTTTCCATGCCATTGGAATCAGTTGGTTGATTTGTGAAGTATCCTGTGCTTCTTGGAGTGCAACATCAAGTACACGTTAAACAAATACACACACAGGCGTCTTCACTCTGTGGGCCACTTCTTCAGAATGAAAACCATCATCCTCGACCTCGAGGGATAGCCACGACGACGATGATGTAACTATATGTTATAATTATGTGGTTTTGTCAGTTTTAGTCTTGGTTTGTCCTGTGTTTTCTTATGATATCATTCTGGAGGAACGTTGTATCATTTTTTAATGCATGCATTTCTAAATGACAATAAACGAAAACTGAGCCCCAGGACTTGGACCTCCAGGTCCAGGAACATGTATTACCCCTCAACCTTTAGGCTCTTGAACTAGAGTGAATACCTTCACTCATCTCATCACTGAATTGTTCCCACCACCTATGGACTCACCTTCAAAGATTCTTCATTTTATATTCTTAATATTTATTGCTTATTCATTATTATTATTGCTATTTCATTTTTCTCTTTCTTTTAGTATTTGCACAGTTTTCTTTCTCACATTGGTTGTCCGCCCTCTGAAGTGCGGTCTTTCATTGACTATATTGTGTTTCTTATATTTCCTGTGATTGGTAGCAAGAAAGTGAATGTCAGGATTGTATATAGTGATGTATATCTACTTTATTATAAATTTACTTTGAACTTTGAATTGGAATATTATGCTGTAATTGTATAAGGCCTAATTTGGAGTATTGTGCAGTTCTGGTCATCTATGTACGTGAAAGCTGTCAATATGATTGGAAGAGTACAGAGAAATTTTTCAAGGATGTTGCTGGGACTTGAGGACCTGAGTCATAGGGAAGTTGAATAGATTTGGACTTTATTCCCTGGAGCCTAGGAGAATGAGGGAAGATTTGATAGAGGTATACAAAATTATGAGAGGTATAGATAGGGTAGATGCACGTAGGCTTTTGCCACTGATGTGAGTGAAACTAGTCGTGGTTAAGGGTGAAAGGTGTTTAAGGGGAACAAAAGGGGGAGCTTCTTCACTCAGAGGTGAGAGTGTGTAATGAGCTGCCAACAGAAAGTTCAAAGTTCAAAGTAAAATTTATTATCAGTGTACATACATGTCACCGCCTACAACCCTGAGATTTCTTTTCCTGTGGCATACTCATCAAAAAAAAGATAAATAGCCCTTAAAGTGAGATCATTGATTGTGGGAACACCAGAAATACAATGAGTGTAATTAGCCTTCTTTGTTCAAGAGCCTGATGGTTGAGGGTATGAACTGTTCTTGAACCTGGTGGTGCGAGTCCTAAGGCTCTTGTACCTTCTACTTGATGGCAGCAGTGAGAAAAGAGCATGGCTTGGGTGATGAGGATCTTTGATGATGGATGCTGCTTTTTATGGCAACATTTCATGTTGATGTGTTCATTGCAATTACATTTATATGATGTGCCCAGGACAGGTCCTGTGAGAATGTGACACCCAGGAATTTAAAGTTACTGACCGCCTCCACCTCTGATCCTCCAATGATTACTGGCTCATGGACCTCTGGTTTCCCTCTCCTGACGTTTACATTCAATCCTTTGGTCTTGCTGACAGTGAGAGGCTGTTGTTATGACACCACTCAGCCAAATGCACAGTCTCCCTCCTGTGTGCTGACTCATCACCCTTGTGATACAGCCCACAACAGAAGTGTGTTCATATCAAAGGACTTGTTTATGGTGTGGGAGCTGTACTTAGCCACACATAGGTGAAAAGCGAGTAGAGCAGGGGGCTAAACACATATCCCTGTGGTGCACTTGTGTTGATGGAGATTGTGGAGGAGACGTTTTTGCCAATCCGAATTCACTGGATTCTGCAAATGAGGAAATCCGTGATCCAATTGCACAAGGTGTTGGATGCGGGTAGGGTTTCAATACTGAAGAGAAGTTTGTATGGGAGGGAGGGATAGGGAAGGTTATGGTCCAGGCGCAGGTCAATGGAAATAGCATAGTAATAGTTCTGCATGGTCTATATGGGCCAAAGTGTCTGTTTCTGTGCTGTAGTGCTCTATGACTCTATGATAGTAATGCCTGACGTGAAACAGGATTCAAGAAAGGTTTCAGTCTGAAGTGTCAGCTGTACTCTTTTCCATAGATGCTGCCTAGCCTGCTGAATTCCTCCAGTATTTTATGTACATTACCTAGATTATCAGCATCTGCCAATTTTCTCTTGTACTGGATAAACTTGGTGATTTCATTATATATTAAGTGCTGAACAGGCAACTTTCGGTGCTTTTTTGAGCAGTTAACTCCTCCTGAAAGTTAAAAAAAGGATGAAATTTAGTTTCTTGCAATGTGACAAATGTAATAAGAAGGACTAGTGGCTGTCTCGTGACTCCTTCAGCCAGTGCTGTCAGTGTAAAGGACCATAGCTGATCTAAACGTTGGCCAGGGCTCCAATTCTTGGCCAATTCCAATGATCCCAATTCTGCTAATTTCAAGAAGTCTGTCTATCTTAGCCCTAGATATATCCAACCACTCAGCCTACGCAGCTCTCTAGATTACAGCATTCTAAAAATTTAAAACTCACTCAAGGAAGAGTTCCCCAATCTGTCTGAAGTGGCTGCTCTGTTATTCTAGGACAACGCTTCCCAATCTCAGGCTCACAAGAAAAAGTGCCCTTGCAGCACTGACATCAAGCCTCTTGAAAATTTAATATAATTTCATGAGATCGACTCTCACTTTCTTGAACCCCAGTAGGTATCAATCTATTTTGCTCATTACTACCAGAAATCAATCTAGACGCTTTCCTGCAACATCTGAACTGGAAGAGGGCTAATATATTGGTGGAGAGATGGGCAAGAACTACACTGAAGGCTGTAAACTTGCCTGACAGGGGTCTAGGATGCAAAGTCATGGTGCAGCAGATGAGATAGTTGAGTCAAAGAGAGGAGTTCGAGTGAGGAAGTCCAGTCAGCAGGACAGATGAGTTTGACAGGGAGCAAGGAACGTCAAGAAGGCTAAACTGCATTTACTTTAATGCAAGAAGCTTAACAGGTAAAACAGGTGACCTCATGGTGTGGATAGGCACCTGTTTGTGATATTATAGCTGTTGCAGAAACATGGTTAAGGGATGAGCAGGACTGGCAGCTGGATGTTGTGGCATACAGATGTGATGCGGGTGAAGGTAAGACATGGAGTTATGCTTTTGATAAGGGAGAACATCATGGACGTACTTAGAGAGGCTAGTTCAGGGAGGACACTAGTGAGGCTGTATAGTTAGAACATAGAAATAAGAAGGGGTGATCACTTTGTTGGGATTGTACTATAGGCTCCCTAGTAGTCAGCAGGAATTAGAGGGGCAAATATATAGGGAGATCACGGATAGCTGAAGGAATAAATAGGGTTGTAAATGGAGGTAATTTTCACTTTCCTAATATTGATTGGGGCCACCATAACGATAAAGGATTAGGTGGGACAGAGTTTGTTAAGTCCATCCAGCTAAGTTTCCCAATGCAGTATGAGGGTGGCGTTCAAGAGGGGACAACACATGACCTTCTGTTGGAAAATGAAGCAGGGCAAGTAGCTAAATGTCAGTGGGGGAGCAGTTCGTGACCAGTGACCATTATTGTATTAGATTTTGAACAGTTATGGGACAAGATTGAACTGGTCCTCAAGTTACTGTCCGACACCTAGCCTAGTTTTAATGACATGAGACAAGAACTTGAAAATGTCTCTAGCATGTAAAGGGACATCTGACAACTGGGAGACTTTGAGACATGAGATAGTGAGAGTTCTGGGCTAATATGTTGCTGTTAGAATGAAAGGCCAACCTGGCTGGATAAAGGAACGCTAGATGACAAGAGGTATTGAGAGTCAGATCACCAACAAAATAGCAACAAACGACAGGTATAGACAACAAGAATCCAATGAATCCCTTGAGGAGTTTAAGGGATATAGAAGTACATTTAAGGACAACAGGGGGATAAAAAGGGACCTGAGATATCCTTGGCAGATAAGGCAAAGGAGAATTTTAACAAATTCTAAAATTATATTATTTAAGACAGGGGTTGATAGAATCTTGATTGCTCAAGGCATGAAGGGATAAGGGGAGAAGGGAGGAGATTAGGGGTGAGAAGAAAAATGGATCAGCCATGATGAAATGGCAGCACAGACTCGATGGGCCAAATGGCCTAATTCTGCTCCTATCTCTCATGGTCTTAATAAGAACATAAAAAGAGAATAGGTGTCCTTAAGAGTCAGTATGGCTACTGAAGTCTGGAGGCAAAGGAGATGGGTAGTTCTTAAATGTATACTACTTGTCTATATTTAACCATAGAGAAGATTATGCAATTTGGGGAAGGTAGGGAAGAGAACTGTGATGTCCTGAAATATAACAACATTTAAAACGAAGAGGCATTGGTGGTTTTGAGGCATATGAAGGTGGATAAATCCCCAGGATCTGACCAAGTGGATGCAAGAACATTGTGGGAATCAAGGGAAGAAATTGTAAGGACCCCGGCGGAGATTTTTGTATCTTCCTTAACAGGGAACTGAGCATGGCTAACATTGTGCCATTATGTAAGAAGGTCTATATGGCCACACTAGGGAACTACAATCTCTCACTGTTTATATAATAACCTTCCTCTGGATCTTTCCTGCCAAATTGAACAATTTCACCATATACCCTATTTGCTAGATCCTAGCCCACTTGCTTAATCTATTTATATCGCTTTGAAGCTCCATAGGACTTTGGCACAGCTCAACTTCCTCACTCTTGATGTTGTTACCTTCGGTGATCTATCACTGGGCCAATTCTTAATCTGATACTTTTCCTCAGGTCCTATGGGTTTATGTTTTCTTGATTAATTTGCCATCTTAGAAGTGGTGAAACACTTGTCTGACATCTACATACATGGTGTTCAATGTTCTATCCTCACTGCTACGCCCTGATGCTTCCTCAGAAAGCTCTGTTATCTTCATCAGACACAATTTTCCCTGAAGAAATCTAAGGTGATAGTTCTTGATTAACCTCTGCCTCCCTAACTGCTGATTTATTGAGTCCTTCAAAAAATGTTCCCAATAAATTGAGGTCCACTGGCCTGTAGTTACTCTATCTGCCCAGTCTCCCTTTTTTAAACAACATTAGCACATTGGCAGACTCCCAGCACTCCAGCACCATGTTCTTTGCTGAAGGGAATTTGAGAACTATATACTGTTTCCTTTCTTGTTTCTTTTGAGAGCTCAATATACATTTTATTTATTTCTGATGTTTTACATTTGATCCCTGTGCTTTGTGTAAAATGAAGAGTCCATAACTGTGTTCTGTGTAAAAAGGCTTGTCATAAGAGCAGTGTCTGATGGCTCTAGGCCTCTACTGACTGGAATTCAGAAGAATGAAGGGTGACCTCATTGAAACCTATCAAATGCTGAAAGGCCTCAATAGAGTGGATGTGAAGAAGATGTTTCCTATGGTGGGGGAGTCTAAGACCAGAGGACATAGCCTCAGAATAGAGATGCTTCCTTTCAGAACAGAGATGAGGAGGAATTTCTTCAGTCGTAGAAGAGTGAATCTGTGGAATTTGTTGCCACACGTGGGGCTGAGAAGGAAAATGATCAACCATGATGAAATGGCAGAGCAGACTCGATGGGCTAAATGGCCTAATTCTGCTCCTAGATCTTATGGTCTTATTGATAAGGTCCATCTGTATTTTTACACAACACAATGATGGTTTCTTCTTAATGTGAAAAAAGTATGCAATGCATCACATAACTGTGTGAATAATGCTATCCATCATGTGTGTTAATAGAACTTCAGTCTATTATTTAAAGGGATTATGGTTCTTCTCTGTTCTGTGTGTAGATAGAACACAGTCCATTGCCAAGCTGTGTGTAAAGCAAAGACCGTTTTACGTTTGTGTTTGTATTATGGAACGCAGGCCACCTCAATTTGCAAAAGGAACATGATCCGTCACTGTTCCGTGTGCAAAAGGAACCCACAGGTTGGCAGTGCAGCCCAGGAACCCAGAAGCTGATAGGTTGGTTTGATGGCTAATTCCAGTATCACAGGAGCCGAAAGGCTGAAAATGCACCGTTGGATTTTAAGAGCTAAAACTCATCCAGATCTATAAAAATGCATGTAGAAGAAAATATGCCAGTGTGATATTTTACTTCTTACTCTGAGCAGCTGCTGCTGTGTTGTGTGTTTCGGATGACTGAGCTTCTGCATAGCAGCTTGCAAAGATCCAGCAAGCTGGAGATGGTTCACAGAAAAGCGGACATTATTGTCACCAATAGTTCACAGAGTTGAGGGTGTGAAGGTGTCTGACTACTTGCTGTGGCAGCTCTAGATCTATGCACTGATGTGGTTACTGTTGGTAAGTTCACTGTGTCTGCATCAAGATTCAAGATTGAAGGTTATTTATCACGTGTGCATTAAAATGCGTCGTTCGCATTAACAATCAACACACCCAAGGGTGTGCTGGGGGGAAGGCAGCCCACAAGTGTGTCCACACATTCTGGCACTAACACGGCACATCAGGAGACATTACTTTCTACATTAATACTGGGACTAAAAATCCCAGTATTATTGAAGGTCTGTCAATTGAAGATCTGTAAATTCCACTGAAGATCTGTAAATTCAATAATGTTTAACAATGGTGCTAAGATCTCAAAGACCTGTCAGGTTTTACTGTTCTTCCACTGGATAACAATAGCTCTGCCTGCATCACATTTGCGCCCTGCAGCCGAATGCGGTTCTGACCTCAAAAAGTGTGCCAACGATTGCTCTTTTTCAGCATTGGTGTAAAAAGGAAGCACAGAGAAAAGTGATACAGTATTTTTAGAATGTGTCCTCAAACTTGGCGTGCCATTTTCTTCATGCTGAGAAAAGGGCACAAAAAACCCTGTCACAAAATGTCTGCATGCGGGCCTTGTAATGGTCCTAAATGACTAGAGGCCTATTCTTGCAATGCATGACATCACCTGGTCCTCCTGATTGTGTTAGAGCTGCAGATCTCCCTTCAAGGTATCCATTATTCTATATATGGTGCAGGGTTTCATATCACAAATTAGCCCTTTTATTGCATTGTGTTATTCCTTATTGGATTAACTGCTTCGAATTTCATTTGTTAAATGCGGTGTACATTTGTACTGAGGCTCGAATTGAAAGGATCTCTCAGCTACTTAGGTGCCAGGCCTATCAATATTCATTCAGCCTCATAATCAGAAATGATGATATCGCCGTGACATCCATCGCGCTTTTGTACTTTGTTCCATTCACACCCGCAGCAAACTGCTGCCGAGATGATTGTGTTGTCACTGCGGTAATAGAGTTTAGTCGCACACAATGCACCAGCTGCTGCTTCTCCCAGCGTGATGCTGTCATTTTCTTTTCTTTAATTTCTAGCTTCCTCTCTGAATTTTTTTTTGTCCCTTGTCAGAAAGGTGAAAATATTGTAACAGCTGGCTTTCACTTTCTTGTGGGCTGCAATCAATGCCAGTTTGAGTTCTGAAGAAATTATATCCATGGAATCATAGTTCCCTTCTCACAGGAACGACATGGCCATTCCCTTCTGGCAATATTCTGTAACATCAGCTTAGCTGGAAGCTGACCGGCTCGCAGAGCTATTTGTCATCCAGTTTGCAGAAGACAGTCTGGAAAATAATTTATTTTCCCTTGCTGGCTCGCTTGCCTCAAGGAGGCTTATGTCTAGCGTATTTTTAAAAAATCCTTCTGGAAGGAGTAAGCTCATTACAACATGGCCACGATTGTTGCAAATATTTCAGCAGACATGCTGACAATAAACTGGTGGAATATAATGGAGGAAACTACAAACAAGAAAAGCAGCCCTTTCAAATCACAAGATACATAGGCCGATCAATATAGTTTGCAGCTGATATGAAGCCATACATAACTTATCATTATCACATCCGAGTCTAGTCCAGTAAGTGTGGTGCCTGAAGAGAAACCACCTAAGTGGTGCTAAATTTGAACACGTAATGCATATTATTTTGACTTCATGAGATTCATTGGGCCTCAAAGTGGCCTCCATGTATGCATAGGCATCTAGAGGGAGAACTGCCACAGATTTCTGTTAGTTAGAACGACGCAGTAAAGCAGGCAACTCATCACCTCAGTCAATGGGCAATGCTTATTCGACTCCATTTTGGAGATTAATACTGCTGCTAATTTGGTCTCTTATCCTCACAAAGCCTAATAGTACATATCACCACCTGCAAAATGGATGCAGGAAATTCTTTTGGTTGTTACCACATCCTTCAAGCATTTGGAGATTTCTATGGTTGCAAAAGTTTGGAGGGAGTCATATGCTAAGCATTATTTTTGGCTAACTGCGGTGCTTTAATGCAAACCAGTTGCTTCCGCCTTTCTTAAGCATGTCTAAAGGAATATGAGAAGGCACAGAGAGTACGACAAACTGAGAGAGGATGCAGGGAGAAGGTTTCTCAGCAAAAAACTATATCTGAGCAGAACTTTCAAGGGGCAACTGAAAAGATTTAAAAATTAGCTTTATCTGACACATGTACATCGAAACATACAGTGAAATGTGTCATTTGCGTCATCAAATCAGTAAGGATCGTGCTGAGCAGTGCTCAAGCACTGCCATCCTTTCAACGCCGACATAGCGTGCCCACAGCTCACTAAACCTAACCCATACATCTTTGCAATGTGGGAGGAGCACCTGGAGGAAACCCCCACTGTTCATGGGGAGAATGTACAACCTCCTTATAGATGGCGCCAGAATTGAACTCTGATCTCCAGAACTCCCGGAGCTGTAATTGCATTGTGCTAACTGCAATGCTACCAAGGGTGATCTTGGCATCATCAAGAGCTTGACTGAAACCCCATTTCCTACCTTAAACGTTGGCTCTCTCCATCTCTGAAATACACCTGAAAAATGCCCTGCAAATACTCAGACAGGTTACCTGACCAGCACCTCACAAATCCACAACCTCTGTCCTACTAGAAGAATTGAGGAGATTCCTGAAGGCCCACTGTCACCTTCTCAAACACACTAAATTCACATCCAAACTGCTGATAAGAAGATGATTCCAAGCTTATCACCTTCTGTGTTAATTTTCTTCCTGCTTCCGGTACACCTTTGTCTACCCTTTGTTACAATCCGCTGGTTGCTGCACTCTCTAATTCACTATCATGATGACAGCAACTAGACCTTGCATGGCAGCAGTCTGCAGTTCTACTGTAGCTTCCAAGCTCTGAGCAATGGGAGCTCGTAATTCAGCACAGTTGTGACCGCACTCATCAGATGCTGCGCCACTTAGCTGGCTGCCGTATGTGGCCTGTGAAGAATAGGCTCCAGGTGCTACACTAAGCCCTGTATTAAGATGGTTTCAGAATGCTCCAGGTTCATACAAAATGGAGTCGTGGAGTCATAGAGTTTAGAACATTACAGCACAGAAACAAGCTCTTCAGCCCATCTAATCTGTGCCAAACTTATTCTGCCTTGTCCAATCGACATTCACATGGACCGTAGTCCTCCATACCTCACCCAATCAAGTGCCTACCCAAACTCTCTTAAATATTGAAATCAAATCCATATCTACCATTTCCACTGCAGCTCAGTCCACACTTGCACCACCATCTGAGTCTGAGTCTAGAAGTTCCCCCTCATGTTCCCTTTAAACTTTTCGCGGTTCACCCTTAACCCATGACCTCTCGTTCCAGTCTCACCCAAACTCAGTGGAAAAAAACCTGTTTGCATTTACTCTGTCTATACCTCTCACAATTTTGTATACCTCTGTCAAATCTCCTCTTATTACCCTACGCTCTAGGAAATAAAATCCTAACCAGTTCAACCTATCCCTATAATTCAGGTACTCCCATCCCGGCAACATCCTTGTAAATTTTCTCTGCACTCTTGTAATCTTATTATTATCTTTCCTGTAGGTAGATGACCAGAACTTCACACAATACTCCAAATTAGGCCTCACTAACGTCTTATACAATTTCAACATAACATTCCGCTTCCTGTACTCAGTACTTTGTTTTATAAAGTCTGTACAGCAGATCTACTGTACCTGTGACTCCTTAAAGATTAGCTTTATTTGTCACATGTACATCAAAACATAGAGGTGAAATGTGTCCTTTGTGTCAAAGACCAACACCATCCAGGGATATGCTGGGGCATCCCACGAGTGTTGCCATGTTTCCAGTGGCAACATACCATGCCCAATGTTTACTAATCCTGAGAGTACGCCTTTGGAATTTGGCAGGGGGGTGCGTGGGAATCAGAGACCTGCATGAAACCCACGTGGTCACAGGGAGAACGTGCAAACTCCTTAAAGTGGTGGGGATTGAACCTAGGTTGCTGACGATGTAAAGCACTATTGTGCTCGTCCATCGTCAATGTCGATGAGGACCTCGACACCATTGTGATGGTGTCGAGACTAGCGCATGATTTGGATTTAAGTGAGGGAGAGTTGTGCAGCATCAGCCTTGCTCTCTCTTCCCAATTCCCATCTGGATCCAGTGGCAAGACAGAGTCGAGATGACTGGAGATGGGACTAGGCACAGTGGATGACCAGGACGTCTTCTGTGTCTTGTCCTGCTCTACACGTTCCACGACACTTGCAGAGACCGCCTTCTTGACCGTTGGACTTTCCATTGGTCTCGCCCGCTCAATCCACCGGAGTCTGTCTTCACATGCTGGGATAGACAACTCCCTATCTCACTGAGGGTTTGAGACCCGTCAGCTACCCTCACCTGGTTTAGCTAGCTTGTCGAAGCCGTTACCCGGGGTGTGGCCGCTGTCACATACAAACAGCTATGGGGAGCCACAGGTGAGAGCTGAGTGCCAGGTGGGGACCAAAGGTGGACAAACCGCCTTGAAAAGGATGCGACATGTTACCCCACCAGAGGTGCTACCCCTCCCTGACACCCCATACACTATACTAAGCCCAATGCTACCGCGCCACAACTGGATGCAGCCTTTCCATAGGTTTTCCTGTCACCAATTCATGTTTCTTGCAATGCACTCATTTTTCAGGTCTACATTTGTGATGTAATTGAACTGAGCTGGGACTTTTCTCTCTGGAGCGAAGGTGACTTGATAGAGGTGTAAAAGATGGCCTAGTAGACAATTCTAACCTGTATAATTTTAAGATGATTGGAGGAAAGTATGGAAGGGGATGTCAGAAAAAAGCTTTTTTCAACACAGCGAGTGGTGGGTACGTGGAATATTAGGGATGTTTAGGAAATTCTTAGGCGCATAGGTGATAGAATGTAGAAAGAAAGAGTTAGATTGATCTTAGGTAGCTTAAAAGTCAGCAGAGCATCACAGGCTGGAGAGACTATACTGTGAGGTATCCTTCTATGTACTATGTTCTGTGGCACTGTTTCCATTGTTTACTATTTCAGGTTCACCTGCAGAACACCTGCCTGCACCTGCACCTGCTCCAGTCCACAGTCCACCTGCCTCACAGGAGCTCCAGGCTAGTTTGATGTGGAGCCAATCACTTAATTTTCTGGCTTCCCCCTGATGAACTCAGTTAACCCTGGATGGATGCTGCAATCGTAGAATGAACAAGTAGCACCAAACTGCCTGCAATCCATTTCTGGGTTTTCTATGAGGTCTCCAGTATATGATGGCAAGGGTGCTGATAGGGTAAGGACTATGCCAATCCTTACACATCGCAACATAGGGGACCACTAGCCCAAATTTCCTCTTTTTCTAAGAAGAGAGTTCTTCAGAGTGAAAGCCATATAGAAATATAGGAAGGAACCTGCACTACATGAAGCATAAAACCGCAAAGCCTATTGTGGGACTTTAATAGAAAGTTGCATCTTTTCACATTCTTACATTCAGTTCATGCTCGATAAATCATGGTCTCTTAAACTGCCTTAAAAGTTGTTAATGTGTAGTCACCTTTCCCAATTAATTTAAGTGTGATTAATTTCATTGAATCTTTTATAGCAATATAACTTTGCAATGCTCAAGCTTACATCTCATCTCTGATAATTATCCTTTTATTATTTGTGGAGTGGACTCTGTCATGCCACCAAAAATGTTAGAAACAGGTCAGGTCTCAGGCTATCATTCATATCAATGAGATAACATGCAAATAGAAAAAAAAACCTTTCAGCCCATCAAGTCTGTGACAACCCTTTTGTATTAATTACATTTTATTCTCCCCACATTTCCCTCAACTTCCCTGGATTCTGCCAGCCACCTTCACTGGCTATTTGACAGTGACAAATTAATGTACCTACCCTCATATCTCGTGGAGGTGGAGAAGATGTTTCCCATGGTGGGGAGTCTAAGACCAGAGGACACAACCTCATAACAGAGGGACGTCCAATTAGAACAGAGATGAGGGGGAGTTTCTTTAACCACAGGCAGCTGTGAAGGCCAAGTCATTGAATATATTTAAGGCAGAGATTGATAGATTCTTGATTAATCAGGGCATGAAAGGTAATGGGGTGAAGGCAGGATATTGGGGCTGAGAGGGAAATGGATCAGCCATGATGAAACGGTAGAACAGACTTGATGGGCCAAATGGCCTAATTCTGCTCCTATATCTTGTGGTCTTATGGACTTTGAGATGTGAGAGAAAAATGAAGCTCCCAGAGGAAACCCAGGCAGTTACATAGGAAGCTCTATACAGAGAGTATGGAGAGCAAGACTAAACTCAGGTTGCTGTGTGACAGCAACTTTACAACGGTGCCACTGCGCAATGACCTCATAATTATTAACTTACAATCATACATCTTTCATGTCAGGATTTCTGAAAATATTTTACAGAATTTTGGGACAACCTCTGCATTAAATTATTTTGTCATTTGTTGAAGAAAACATTGCTTAATATGGTCACCATATGTCATGAGTTGAAAATGGATATCACTCCCAGCCTGTCAGAGGTATCACAGACATCAGTTATACCACGGCATGAAATAGTTTTATTCAAGAATGATCTTCTAGCTGAGATTCAAATAGTCTGAACATCGATAGAAATTCCTTCCATCAATATGATCCTCAGGGAGAAGAGTCCAGACTAGGTGGAGGAATTAGAGAACACACAATCCGTTTAGGGTTGGGGATGCTTGTGAAATGAATGGCCTCTTAGACTACCAGGACAATTAAAGTCCTCTATCTCTCATTGGCAGGTGGATGTTTTTTGAAGAATTCTGAATGAGACAGTCTCACATTCAACCCTGCTCAGCACCTACAAATTTATTATGTGACACACAATGGGTTTCAGGCTGTCAAATTACATATCTATAGGGCATAATGCCAGTTGGAAATGAAATGTCAATGAAAGGCCTTATGAATTTAGCATATTGGGTACAGGCAGCCTCATTGAAGTATTGGTAATATTTTGCACCTATTACATGCTCAAGGATGGATTCAATGCATTCCTGTTTCTTCCCATAATTATTCCTGAAATCCTGGATCCAGGTAGTGATCAATGACAAAAAAAATGCATCAGAAAGTGAGTTGATGGACTATGTGAAAAGAAAAAGTTTCAAGGGTATAGCAAAACTTCGGCTTGTATAGGCCTACTGGACTGAATGGCCTCCAACTTCCTTGTTAAACAGAAGAATATAAGAAATAGGAGCGGACTAGGCCATCTGGCCAATCGAGCCTGATCCAACATTCGATGAGAGCATGGCTGATCTGGCCATGGACTCATCTCCATCTACCTGCTTTTTCCCCATAACCCTTAATTCCCCTACTATGCAATCGTCTACCCAACCTTCTTTTTAAATATATTTACTGAGGTAGCATCTACTGCTTCATTGGACAAAGAATTCCACAGATTCACCACTCTCTGGGAAAAGCAGTTTCTCCTCATCTCCGTCCTAAATCTACTCCCCCGAATCTTGAGATATATAATGTATAAAAGCATATAGGTGGGTCAATATACCACCTAACCCCAAAAAATTGCAAAAAACATTTTATATTTGTTTATTGTACTATTCGATGTGGAGAACAACATATCAAAAGTTGGACAATTTTGACGCACGGGAAAGTCTCCAAAAATGACATCAAAAAACAAGATGGCTGCCAGCAGAAAAACGTCAAAAATCTGACTGATAACCATCAAATTGCAAGTTTTTTAAACCTGATGTTTTAATGGATTCTCTTTTCACTAATATTTTTCAAATAACAGTAGTTCCTGGAATGAAAACATTTGTACTGACGTCGTGACGTCATCAATGACGTAATTAAGGGACAACTCTAGTATGACTGATGTCATGACACATAATATGCTACCTTATGGCTTCTCAGATGCAGTCTTGTTCATCATCCTCTTCTATCACTGGCTCATTTGTCATATTGTCACAGTTGCCGTCTTGGCAGTGCCCACATGCACTGGTGCATTCCAGCTCATGCTTTCTGCAGGTACACTTTAGCGTATTGCACCCTCCCGAACAGTTGCAGTGAATCACCTGAATAAGTACCTCTGGAGCAGGCCTTTTGTCTGTCATCAGTGGAATGAGTTTTTCCCCTTCTACCCTCCATCACCACTCAGACAGCTCCATTTCATCACTACAGCCCATCCATTCCATAACCTGGTAGTAAGTCTGCCGGGGGTGAAACTTACAGGCTGAAGTGGTTGGTGGCAGTCTTTCAGGCGTGATGAAAGTCTTAGCTCTCATAACTTGCTTGCAGAGCATATTGTATCTGATAGATGCCAGGGAGTCGTTCTGATTTTCATTGAACAATGCCACCATTGCCCGACAGCCAGTGGTTTCCACAGCATCCTGACTTTGCTTTGGTGAACAGAATACTTTCGAACAGTCTCTGATTCCCTATTGTTTCTTGATGATTCTTTGGAACCCAGACTTCTTTCCAATCCCAAATACTCTGGACGTTGAGTTGCATCTGGTAAAGGCATGGAGAAACAATAGATCATTACAAGCTGCTTCTCCAAGTATCTGCTTAAGGACCTTGATATTATAGGCATTTGATTTTGCCTTCTCTGAGCGGAAATAGAGTTCAGTGCAGTTTGTTACCACTACATGGTAGAGCAAGAGTACAAGGAGATCTGAGTCTTCTCCAACGAGGGTGGTAGATTTGCAAGCAGACATAGTGATGGCTGCTTTTGCGATCTCAACGTCGGCATCTCCTTCAGCTTGAATCACTTCGCAGCCTCTCTGTCGCAAACGTTCCATGATGAGCTGGATAATTACCTGCTTGTTGGGCACGTGGCAAAGTGGTTAAGGGGTTCGTCTAGTGATCTGAAGGTCGCTAGTTCGAGCCTCAGCTGTGGCAGTGTGTTTGTATCCTTGAGCAAGGCGCTTAACCACACATTGCTCCAGTGTCTGTGTGAGGAGTGGCACCTCACACAGACTTCCAATCGGCGCCTTGCAAGGCATGAAAATGCCCGACGCAGGCCGCTCATGGTCTGAGTCGACGTTCCCTCCCCTTCTCTCCCTTGCCTCATTTGACTAGAAGTCCTCCTTTCTTCCAACAAATTTTGTCGCCCCTGTAATGTAATGTTTACCTTGTTCGCTTTCAAATTTCTACTTTGACGCTGATGAGTACAGTCCTTTATGCTTGGCCCAACCCCATAACCATCAAACACTACAGTGGCTCTGGCATAGTGTTTGACAATGAATGAGGTGTAGTCATATGCAATTGAACTGTAGGTGCACCCCACCGTCCATTTTAAGCGGTGCAGAAGTGATCCTCCATCTAGAACATAGTGATCTGTCACTGGGACCGTCTGTGTGACAGCATTGTCCGACTTGGAGGCGATATTGTTCTTTATCGTTTCTACCAGTTGTGGCTTAAGCAGCTAGCACAAGATGTTCTTTGCTTCAAGCAGAGACTTTGGACATGGACAGAGTTCATAGTTCATCACTTTGTCTAGCCGGAGATCACCTGTCTGTGACAACTAGGAACCTCTGGAATAACAACACTGGATCTATGGTATGGTCTTCAGCAACTTTGACTGCCCTGCTGGATGCCAGTGTCTTGACCTTCGAACTCCTTTTGTGCGAATACGAGAAAACAGAGTGTCCGTCCATCTTCTTAACTATGTCATTTCCTATTGCGAACAGGTCATGTACATTGACATCCTCATTTGCATAAACCCCTGTGATGATGTTGTGCAATGATTTATCATCTGAAAATGGCATGAAGCAGTCCAATTTTGCTGTGACGTTTTCAAGGTCAGCCTCATCTCTACTCACTCTGGAGGTGGACAACTCCTTCTGTTGTTCACCTGTTGTGTAACTATTCGCGGTCAGCTCTTGCATGGCAAAGTTGTAAGAGGATGACACAGTGGAAGACATAGTCCAAACTGCTCTCTGGTGCTCTGACATCCCACTTCCTCGCGTTAGGCCCCCTTGGCTTTTTAGTGAGCGTGTTAGTGTCTGTTCTATCACAAGATCAGAGCCAAGGCCAGCCCAGTACTGGCTGCTGCAGCTGATTACATGGAACCCAGGGTGGAACTTCTGATGAACCTCAGGGTTGTCATCCTCCAATGCATGCATCTTCTGGAGATAGAGACGGACTGACTTCAGATAATTCGGATGGCCAGCGGCACAGTCTCTCAAGTTCCTCCACTTGGTCTTGAAAGCCAGGGTCATCCTTCATGATTTTAGCAACAATCTGACGTATAAGACACTGATCCACCAGCAGGTGCCCAGGAGACGCTCGTTGCACTGCCTTTCTGCTCATCATGTGTACAATGGCATTTTCACTGTACACCGTCTCCAGGATCTCCTTAAGTCCACTGCCATCCATCAAAGTTCCGATGGCACCCAACAAATTCTTGAAGGTATGGAAGCTTCCAGGCAATAACACCACATTCCTGATCGGGCTATCACCTGGAACGGCATTCGCTATCTCAGAAGCCTTCCAAAACCTGCGGGTATTCCCATTCACATTTAATACCACAATTATGGCACTACCATTGTTAGAAACAGTGAAATATAGCAGAATAAGATCGGTATGGGTCTTATGGGAACTGGGGTTGAGCAGGAGATTAAAAGAAAAGGGATCAGCCACGATTGAATGGCGGAACAGACACGATGGGCCAGATGGCCTAACTCTGCCCCTATGCCTTATGGTCTTATGGACTTAATCCTATTTTCCAGTTCGTGGCCTGTAACTATCTATGGTAAGTGATTCAAGTACTTCTCTAGGCACTTCGTAAATGCAATTGGTGACTCTGCTTCCACCACCCTCTCAGGCACATTATTCCAGATATTCACTAATCCCTGGGTGAAAAAGATTCACCTTAATTTGCCTGCTACCTGCTTCGGACAGGAGATTCAGAAACCCTAAATCCCACACCAGGTTCAGGAACAGTTAGCACCGTACATCCATGAGGCTCCTGAACCAATTGTTAATAAATTTACTTCGACTTTGACTTAGAAATCTCTTACCCCTTCCCCAAATCTATGTCGTCCCAATGCCCCAATGCCCAGTTTGTATTGATCAGAATCAGAATCAAAATCAGGTTTATTATCACCAGCATGTGACGTGAAATTTGTTAACTTAGTAGCAGCAGTTCAATGCAATATGTAATATAGAATAATAATAATAATAAATGAATCAGTAAATCTTATTCAGTATGCTTTATACAGTATATGTATACTGAATAGATTAAAAATCGTGCAAAAAACAGAAATACTATATATTAAGAAAAAGTGAGGAGTGTCCAAGGGTTCAATGTCCATTTAGGAATCAGATGGCAGAGGGGAAGAAGCTGTTCCTGAATCACTGAGTGTGTGCCTTCAGGCTTCTGTACCTCCTACCTGATGGTAACAGTGAGAAAAGGACATGCCCTGGGTGCTGGAAGTCCTGAATAATGGACGCTACCTTTTTGAGACACCGCTCCTTGAAGATGTCCTGGGTACTTTGT
Source organism: Mobula birostris (assembly GCF_030028105.1). Taxonomy (NCBI): domain Eukaryota; kingdom Metazoa; phylum Chordata; class Chondrichthyes; order Myliobatiformes; family Myliobatidae; genus Mobula; species Mobula birostris. The sequence continues at coordinate 179,413,422 of NC_092373.1, forward strand.
AGGCTAGTATTCAAGATGGAGCTGACTAAATTTACAACTCTCTGCAGCTTCTTTCGGTCCTGTGCAGTAGCTCCTCCATACCAGACAGTGATGCAGCCCGTCAGAATGCTCTCCTCGGAACATCTACAGAAGTTTTTGAGTGTATTCGTTGGCATAGCAAATCTCTTAAAACTGCTAATAGAGTATAGCTGCTGTCTTGCCTTCTTTATAACTGCATCAATATATTGGAACCAGGTTAGATCCTCAGAGATCTCAAAGGAACTTGAAACTGCTCACTCTCTCCACTTCTGATCCCTCTAAGAGGATTGGTACGTGTTCCTTTGTCTTACCCTTCTGGAAGTCCACGATCAGCTCTTTTGTCTTACTGATGTTGAGTGCCAGGTTGTTGCTGTGGTACCATTCCACTAGTTGGCATATCTCAACCCTGTACACCCTCTCGTCACCACCTGAGATTCTACCAACAATAGTTGTATCATCAGCAAATTTATAGATGGTATTTGAGCTATGCCTAGCTACACAGTCGTGGGTATAGACAGAATAGAGCAGTGGGCTAAGCACACATCCCTGAGGTGCACCAGTGTTGATTGTCAGTGAGGAGGAGGTGTTATCACCAATCCGCACAGATTATGGTCTTCCAGTTAGTAAGTCGCGGATCTAATTGCAGAGGGAGGTACAGAAGCCCAGGTTCTGCAGCTTCTCAATCAGGATTATGGGAATGATGGTACTAAATGCTGAGTTATAGTCAATGCTATAGGGCATGACTTCTGGATTGAAGGACGTCCATTTAGAACAGAGATGCAGAGAAATTACTTTAGTCAGCGGGTGGTAAATCAGTGGAATTTGTTGCCACGAGCAACTACGGTAGCCAAGTCATTGGGTGCATTTAAGGCAGAGATAAATAGGTTCTTGATTAGCCAGGGCATCAAAGGGAATGGGGAAAAGACAGGGAAGTGGGGATGACTGGAAGAACTGGATCATCCCATGATTGAATGACGGAGCAGACTTGATGGGCCGAATAGCCTACTTCTGCTCTTATGAACAGCATCCTGGCACAGGTGTTTGTGTTGTCCAGGTGGTCTAAAGCTACATGGAGAGCCACTGAGATTGCATCTCACCTCTTAACCAATTTCCAATGCAATCTTTATCTAACCCAGCACATTTATCTTGCATTGAAGGTACAAAATCACATCAAAACTGCAAATACAGGAAATCTAAAATAAAAATAGAAAGCAGGTCAAGCAGTTTCTGTAAAAAATAACCAGAGGTAATGTTAGAAGTGAAAGACCCATTGTCAGTGCTGGTCTTAGAGACAATTTTATCTTCACCAAAGGATAATTGACTATGGAACTCTACAAAGAGACCAATTGAGGCAGACATAGAAAGAAAAGTTTAAAGGTTTGGCACAGCACCGTAGGACATAAGGCCTATATCGTGCTGTACTGTTCTGTGTTCTAAAAACAGACAACACTCAAGCCAGAGAAACAGAGCTAATATTTCAGCTGAAACCTTTCATCAGGTGCATTTTCTTTATTTCAGATTTCCAACATCTGCAGGTTTTTTTTGCTTTTCAATCGATTGGCAAATTTGATGGGAATGGAATGGAAAAACCTGATTCAGCCCAGTCCATCACAGGCAAAGCCCTCCCCACTACTGAGGGCATTTACAAGGAGTGCAGCCACAAGAAAGCAGCATCCATCATCAAGGACCCCCACCATCCAGGCCATGCTCTCTTCTCACCATCAGGACGGAGGTACAGAGGAGTCTTAAATCCCACACCACCAGGTTATCACTCTTCAACCATCAGGCTCCTGAACCAGAGTGGATAACTTCACTCACTCTGAACTGATTCCACAACCTATGGACTCATATTCAAGGTCTCTTCAACATATGCTTTCAGTATTATTTATTTATTTATCTACACAGTTTGATTTCTTCTTGCGCATTGGTTGGTTGTCAGTCATTTGAGTAGTTCTTCATTAGATTCTATTGTATTTTTTGTTCTACTGTGAATGCCTGCAAGAAATTGAATCTCAAGCAAGCACATGTTGACATATGTATATGTACTTTGATAATAAACTTACTTTGAACTTCATGGAGAGTGAAAAAGTAGACTAATTTACCAAAAGGCTAATTATTTTTATGTTACCAGAAGGTGAAATAGGAGTGGTTGAACCAAATTGTATCAACACATTCTGGAGCATAAGAGATGGATGGAGGTCAAGGAGGGAATTAAGGGTTTGAGCGTAAAATTTGGGAGAGGCTGAAATAAAGTATAAACAGCAGCATAGACTGGTTATGCCCATTTTACATGATGTATACAGTATTTCTGTCTTTTTCCCTCTCCCACTGGGCAGAAGTTAAAAAGCATGAAAGCACGTACCATCTGTTTCTATCCCACTGTTATTAGACTGTGACTCTCAGCCTCATAATATACCTTGTTATGATCTTCCACTTTATCATTTTCCTGTACCTTTTTCAGTAACTTTTACACTTTATTCTGCGTTGTTATCATTTTCCCTTACTCTAGCTCAATGCACTGTGCAATGATTTGATCTGTAAAAACAATATGCAAGACAAGCCCTTCATTGCATCTTGGTACAGGAGACAATAATAAGCCAATAATCAATAATAATAACAATGTGTGACATCATCCTATTGTCTCCTTCATTGGTAAACAGTTTGTTACTGAGTCCTCTCTTCAACTCAAGCCACCTGTTATGTTCCCTAACTCCACTCTTGTGTTGCAGTATGTTTCTATTTTGAGACAGACTTTGTGAAAGCATGCTGTGCTAGGTTTGGTGTAAATGAGTGGGAGGCAATCAATTTTATTTGGAATTTGACTTAAAATAAGCTACATAACCACCCCCATACATTGCTTCTGAAATAGATCCGCTCCTCCAATAAGTTACTTTATGGCACCATGGCCTTTTGGGAACTATTCCATTAAAGTGGCATTTGGCATTAAGTAGGTATTCAAGAGGGTAGCAATCATTGTAAGAGGTACTTTGCAATATGTCACTCTCAATAGCAAATAAATAATGATATTGTACATTGGGACAAGTAATTGATTTTGTGGAGAGCTTCTTTAAACACCTTTCAAAATTATGCAATTGTCCATAAACATTTTCTTTTGCAATGCAATAAATGGCCACATTCTACATTCCCCTAATAATCAGCTACTTTAGTTATTCACCCTGATGAATTTAGGCATCAAATGCTTGAGGGCTCTGGGCCTGTACTTGCTTGAGTTTAGAAGATCTCGTTGAAAGCTACTGAATATTGAAAGGCCCAGATAGAGTGGACATGGAGTGGATGTTTCCTGTAGTGGGGGAGTGTAGGATCAGAGGGGACAACCTCAGAATAGAAGGTCGTCCCTTTAGAACAGAAATGAGGAATTCCTTCAGTCAGAGGAAGGTAAATCTGTGGAATTCATTGCCACAGATGGCTGTGGAGGCCAAGTCATTGGGTTTTTCTTTAACAGTGAATGATAAGGACAACAAATCCAAGAAACCCTGCATAAAGTTGGATACCAAAGGTTAGAAAAATTAAAGGCAGGTAATTAAAGTTAGTCATGCGGCAGTTACAGACAGCTAAATACTGGGGAAGCCCCTCAGGAGTATAGACATCATGAAAGGCAAGGAAGGAATATGAAATATCAGTCAGTGACAAGATCAAAGAAAATCCCATGCATTTTATGTTTAGCAGAAGAGAGTATCTTTTGAAGAGCACTATCTCATCTATTCCTGTCGCTTTAAATCTTGTGCCTAAAGTAAGACTGCATGTGAATGGAAAGCATTGATTTAATTTCATCCTGCAAACTTACTTTACTCATCTGCAGTCAGTCCTGTAGAAAGTGCCTTCATAAATATTCAATGAACAGGCCAAGCAGGGCAGTAAGTTCCCACATCAGGAGTGGACTTTAGATCAGAGCACCTACTGGTTCATTGCTCAACTTATGTGGAAGCTATTGGCTTCAGTTGTGCCTATTTCACATTTCTAGGAGGCAGTCTTTTGAATCCTGAAGGCATCCCCCACATCCAGCCACAAACACATATGACCTTATGCAACTGACCTGAAAGGTATGTGATTAGTAACTTTTTAAGAGAGGTCTCACCAGGAATGTTGCAATGCCAGTGGCAGCCATACCTCTATGACATCTCTCTGCACTCTGAATGATGACTACTCGAAATGATGATGCATTTGAACATCACTTGCGCTCTGAAAAAGTATACAGCCAAGTGCAATCAAATAATCTATTGATGGTAATTGTAACATTTTCCTTTCAAGTTCCTCTTTTGGAGTCATAAAGACCTTCAGCACAGAAACACATCTGACAGCCTTCAGACACCTATCATGCACTCACTTAGACTAATCATATATATATTGATCCTATTTTGTTCTCCCTGCATTCCCATTACCTCACACCAGTGAGCTAATGTTATTACCCAACATTCATTACCTTACAACTATCAGACTCCTGAACCAGTGTGGATAATGTCACCCACCTCAGCACTGAACTGATTCCACAACCTATCGACTCATTTTCAAGGACTCTACAACTCATGTTCTCAGTATTATTTATTTACTTTTTTTATTACTTACTTGCTCAGTTTATCTTTTTTTAGACATTGGTTGTTTGTCAGTATTTGTTATTTATAATTTTTCATAAATCCTGTTGTATTTCTTTATTTTCCTGCAATGCCTCCAAGAAAATGGTCGCTCTCAGGATGTATCAGCATCAGCCTGGTCTCCACTCCGCCCGTCCCTAAGTTCCACCAATCACCTCCCACCCAGGTGCAACTTACAGTGATCAGTTAACCTGCCAAACTTCATGACTTTAGGGCATGGGAGGAAAGTGGGACACACGGAGGAAACTCAAGCAGTCACAGGATGCAAAGCCACACAGACAACGCCCAAAGCCAAGCGAGGCAGAAGCTCTGCTGAAGGCAACACTCTCCTGGTCAAAACCAGGAAGGGAAACTCTCCAAATAAAATAATATAAAAACATTCAAATGTCATTTAATTTAGAGCAGGGGTTCCCAACTTAGGATCCATGGACGCTTTGGGTAATGGTAAGAGGCCATGGCATTAAGAAGGATGGGTACCCCTGATTTAGAGATACAACACAGTTACAGGCTCTTCTGGACCAGCGAGCCTGTGCTGCCCAGTTACAGCCACGTGACCAATTAACTAGTTTGACTTTGGAACGTGGGAGGAAACTGGAGCATCTGGAGGAAACTCATGCAGTCACAGGGAGAACATACAAACTCCCTACAGACAGCATCGAGAAATGAACCCGGGTCGTTGGCACTGTATAGCATTACGTTAACCACCTCGCTACCCTGCCGCCCCAAGCGTTTCAAACATCTACCAGTGCTTAGCAAACTAATCCTAAAATCAAAGAAACTGCAGATGTTGGAATTCTGAAATAAAAGCAGAAAATGCTGAATGCTCTAGGCACACAGCACCTCCGGCAAGTGCTTTCAGATTTTTCAATTTTTATTTCAAATTAATAGTTAATTTCATTTTTAAATATTCTATATTGCTGTCATTATCTTGCATCCTACTTGCTCCTGAATTGAATGGTTTGCTAAGAATATTTCAGAAAACAGTAGTCGTCAACCATACTGCTGTGGGTCTGGTCAGTAACAGACACGGTAAAGATTTCTGACCCTTAAAGGCATTGGTGTATCATTTAGGTTTTTAACTGCAAACTGGTAATTTCTCAGTTACCACTGTCAACCTTCTTGATACAAGTTTTTTTTTCAATCTAGGTTATTGAATTGTTTGAGATTAAATTCTCCAGTGCTGTGGCACAATTCAAGCCCAGGTCTCTTGGATAAGTCTGGCCTCATCTTATCAGCCTCATCTGCAGAGCTCTGAGAGAGATAAGCTTTCTGCTGACTTTGATCAGCTACGGTTTGTTGGTGGCAATTTCTAAGTGATCAGCTGAAGGGAAGGAACCTTTGTGTTGCCGTGGCAACTTGTTCAAAGGTGGACTGGCACTAAATCTTGCACAAAGCTACATCATGTCCGACAGAGAGAAGAGCCACAGATCTATCTGGAGGTGAAAGGTCGGTGTCATCTCGCATTCTGCTTTCTTTATGCTTAGCTGATTGTGCTTCCTACATTCTTAGGGATAAAATGCAAAAGGAACAGATGCATTCTGAAGTTGTAAAGTGGACGCAGTTCAAAGGATAAGGTAGAATGGAGATTGTCTTCCCTAACTGATGAATGACAAACCCTGGTCAAAATGTCAGTGACATTCTTGCATGGGTACGAGAGTAAAGCACTCTCCCAAGAATTGGATTTTGAACCAGACCAGTATGGAAATATCTCAAACTAAATTTCATTGGTGAAACCGATCAATAAACTAAATTTGGGATGCAGTTAAAAGGCTCCTGCAGAATTTACCCTAGAAACTAAATTTAAATGAGAGGATGTCAACTGTTTCCACAAAAAATATATTTTTCCCGGGAACAGATCCTGGACAAAGATATTCCACCATGTTTATGCTCACATTGGTCCAAATCTGTAGGTTCTGTTATAGTCCAAAGATAGCATTAACATAGGCATTGTACCTTGGTCATGTTTCTACATTAACAGATGCTAGGCAGGGAATTCAGGGAAGAAAGTACAAAGTTCAAAGTTCAAAGAAAATTTATTTTCAGTGTACCTATATGTCACCATATACTACCTTGAAATTCATTTTGTTGCAGACATTTACAGGAAAATAAAGAAATACAATAGAATTTATGCAAAGCTATAAATAACAAAGGCTAACTTACAACCGATGTGTAAAATAATACAAATCATGTAAAGAATATAAGAAGTAAGTAAATGATGCTGAGGTTGTAGAGTCCTTGAAAGTGAGCCCATAGGTTGTGATGATGAGCTGAAGCTGTTTTCAAGTATATTGCATTACAGAGTGGCTGGCAGTCTTAAATCAGAGGGCCTGGCCAATAGTGGACAGTTAAGAAGGTTGCTTGAGATTATAACAAGATCTAGATAATTAGGACATTGTGGGAAGCTAGGGAAAACATATTTGGATCTTTATCAGAGATATTTTTAGTCAATACTGAGGTACAGAAGAGTGGCAGGCAGCTAATTTTGTACCTTTATTTAAGTTGTGTTGCAAGGACATGCCAGGGAGCCTAATGTCAGTGATGATAAAATTACGGGAGGACATTCTGAGAGTCAGGATCTATCTGCATTTGGAAAGGCAAGAATTGATCAGGAATATGCAGCACTGGCTTTGTGCATGGGAAATCACGTCTCATGAATTTGATTGAAGTTTTTAAACCGATGATTGATAGGGGCAGTACAGTAGACATAATCTGGCTGAAATTTTGCAAGGCCTCTGTCAAACCCTTATATGGTAGGCTGGTCCCAGAAGGTTAGAAGCTGGGTGAGCTAGCTAATTAGATTAAAAAAATTGATTTTGTAGTAGAAGTCAGAGAATGGCTGTCCAGGAAATTTTTTTTCAGAATGGAGACCTATGACAGTGGTATGTCTTGGGGATCAGTGCTGAGTCTGCTGTTGTTTGTCATTTATATTAATGATGTGGATGAGGGGATGTATAAGTTGAATGGTAACAGTCTTTTTCCCAGGGCAAGGGAGTGTCATGCTAGAGGGCATAGGCTTGAGGTGAGAGGGGAACTTTTTAAAGGGGACCCGAGGGGAAAATTTCTCACACGGAGGATAATGGATGTATGAAATGAGCTACAAGAGGCAGCAACAGAGGCGAGTTTAATTATTGTGTTTAAAAGATACGTAGGGTTAGGGTTAGTAAGGGTTAGGATCAGTAAGTTTATTCTTACTTACTACCTATTGCTAGCATTTAGGGCAGCACTGAAGGTCCTCCATCTCTGTTTGTCCTTGGCCATCATCTCTATGGTGCCCCAGGTGTGATTCAACATCCTCGTTTCTGCCTCTACAGTATGGTGCCAAGTTGTCTTTGGTCTCCCATGTTTCCTCTGCTCTTCAGGGGTCCAAAGAAGTGTGGCCTTGATGGTGGAGATGGCCTCTCTTCTCATCCTGTGCCCAATCCATCTTGAACATTTCTACATGATGTCTGCGGCCATGTGCTCTTGGTGACACTGTACGAGTAGGAGTAGGGCGTGGTTGAAGATCTTTCTTGGCCAGAAGATATGGAGGATCTTCCGGAGGCTCATGGTGTAGAATGATGGCAGCTTGGCAAGGTCATTCTCTGTCATGCGCTAGCATCCTGATCTGTACAAGAGAGTGGATTCTCTTGGCAAGGCTGTGTGATGCTATACAGATTCACCTTGATGTGGATGCTGTACTTGGTTAATCCCCACATGCAGAGCTTGGGAGAGATAATGGCGCCTAACGGCAACTCCTTTGCTTATATCTTCGGAAACAGCTCTATTTCCATCTTTAATATCTCCATCTTTCCCTTTCAGGGTTCTGTTGAAGATGCTGACTTCGGTTCTTTGCGGGGTCTCACAACTGGCTGTTAAGGACACAGCCTAGAAGATTAGCTCGCCTTTGAGGTTTCGAGATATTGTGGCTGTCGAGGTCAGTGCCTCTGTAGGAAATTGGTGTGTCGTGGGAGACGGAAGGTCTCTGGCTGTGTGCCCAGAGACCCAAGTTCAGAAAAGGCGACGCAACAGACTCTTAACATTGTAAATCCGTGAGCTGTTTGTTATGTCTCCCCTCTCACTGTGAAATGGAGACATCCCTTTTTTCCTTATTAGGGAGAGAGAGAGAGCCCGTGGTAGCTCGACTACCAGGGGAACAAGTAGACTTTGGGGTATTGCAAGTCTGTGTCATTATTGATGCTTTGCTGCACGCTTGAGTGCTTGATGGGAGGGGGCGCTGATGCTATTTTTTGCTGGTGGCGGAGGGCGGATTGTTGCTTTGCTGCTGGGCATGCATGGGGGGGAGCTGGGGGGAACTTTGGGGTTCTGACATTTAACTGTCATTCATTCTTTGGGGAAGTCCTCTGCTTTCGTGGATAGTTGTGAAGAAAGGGAATTTCAGGATGCATATTTTGTACATTTCCCTGACATTAAATGTACCTTTGAAACCTTTGAATATGTTGTTCATTCATCTGAAGGTGTTTCTAGACTCGATGAGCTTGCACTGCATGTCATACTTGGTCCCATCACTCTGCCGAATGCTGCTGCCCCGGTAGGTGAATCTGTTGGTTCTGGGCTGGGTAAGTCAACTCCATTTGTCTTGATGGGAAGTAGAGTTTCTACACAGAGGGTCATGGTTTCAGTCTTCCTCTGGGTGACTCTGAACCCAACCTTTCCACCAAAGGTACACAGGCTCTACATATGCTGATGTTTATGTGATAGTAATGCAAGATCATCCACAAAGTCAAGGTCTTCTAGAGAAGAGAATGAGTCCAACTAATACCTCTCTGCTTATCTTTTGCCTTTTGTCCCAAAGCCCAGTCAATCACCAGGTTAAGCAATATTGCCCACATCACACAGCCTTGCTTGACTCCTCTCTTGACTTCAAAGCTCAAACTGCAGTCCACAACTGTGCAGGTGAAGTTAGCATGGAAGCTCTGGATACGCTGGACAATTTTGGAAGGGATCCCATGTGATCTGAGAATTTGCCAGAGGCTGTCCCTGTGGATGCAATCAAAAGCCTTTACAAAATCCACAAAATTTACATACAACAGAAATTCTGCAGATGCTGGAAATTCAAGCAACACACATCAAAGTTGCTGGCCTGAAACGTCGACTGTATTTCTTCCTACAGATGCTGCCTGGCCTGCTGCGTTCACCAAAATTTACATACAGTTGACTTTTTCACTCTGTGCTCTGCTCTGTGATGTTAAACAGCATGAAGATCTGGTCAACACAGGCTGTGAAGCCAGTTTATTCCTTCCTCAAGGGTGACACAAAAATTTGTGGAATAGTGGACAGTAAAGAAGCTTGTTTAAGATTATCACGTGATCTAGATAACTGAGAAACTGAGAAAATGGCAGATGAAATTTAACTTGGACAAGTGCAAATTGTTACACCTTGGGAAGTTAAATTAGACCAGGCAAGCACTGGGGTCCCAGATAATGTAGAACAGAACACCCTGTGAGTACATGTATGTAGTTCCCTGAAGGTAGTGACAATGGTAGACAGCGTGGTGAAAAAAGTGTATGGTATGCTTGCCTTCATTGGATGGGGAACTGATTGTGGGAGTTGTGTGACATCGTGTTACAGTTGTACAAGTTGACGGTGAGACCACACTTGGAATACTGCGCATAATTCCAATTGCATATCTGTAAAAAGGATGTCACTAAGCTGGAAAAAATGCAGAAAAAATCCTCAAGGATGTTGTTGGGGCCAGATGGTTTGAGTTAAAAGGAGAGACTGGACAGGTGGGGCTGTTTTTCCTGATGCTCAGGTGGCTGAGGGTTGATCTTAAAGAGGTATACAACATCACGAGCAGCATAGGAAAGTTGAATGGTCCCAAGATAGGTGAGTTTAAACTAGAGGGCATAGATTTAGGCGGATGAAGACTTATCGGCAATTTTTTTCACACGGAGCATGGTGAGCAGATAGAACAAGCTGCAAGAGGAAGCAGTGGATGAACATACAATTACTATGTTTAAAAATATTCGGAAAATACGATAAAAAAGGTTTAGATGGATGTAGATCAAATGCAAGGAAATAGAACTAGTTACTTAGATAGGCTACTTGGTCAGCATGGATTTGTTAGGCAGAAGGGCCTATTTCTACGCTTCATTACTCTACGACTGTTAATTCCGAGGGCACAACACTGATTGCATGAAAGGAATTATCTTCTAAACTTAGTCCAAATATCATTGGATAAATTTAGCCTCAGACCTGTTTGACAGGCTGGCTACAACTGAGGTTCTGACGAACATTGTTTGATGCTTAATATTGCCCCCAAAATTTGGGCAAAATTCTCCTGCCTTGGGTAGGAGGCAAAGTTAATGTTTTCTCCTCTCCACATAGCACCATTTCCTAGAGAATAATGCTGTTAAGTTACCAATTGACTAATTATTGCAATGGCAAAAAAAAAATTCCCACAAATCCATCAGAGTCTAGGAAACAACAGGGCTCAATCTGATCTGTGCGTTGCCGATATTTATGACTTTTTTGTCAGGAAGGTCTAATGGAACCAATGTGCCTCTTTATGCTGGTGCAGTCTCCTTTAACCTCCAGGTTCAGGGTTCAGGTCTAGCCTAGACAGATGGAATAAATGCATCTTAGGGTCATGCAATGGCGATTGAGTGTTGGATCCAGCAATTTTGCCATCTGCTTTTTTTTCCCCAAGACACAGCAGGTAATTCCAGCTCAGAGTTCAAAGATTTCAAGATCTTTGCCCTCTTTCATTTAAAAAAAAAAGTCTCCTAACTTTAAGGCTTCTCACTGTCAGGAGCTGGTTCAAAAATGCATACATTAATAAACAATCTCACTGGAAACAAATTCTGAGTTGGAAATACCATTTTAAAATTTAAATATGTATAATACTGTATACAAAATAGGGATCGCACCCCCAGTTATTTCCCATCCTCTCCTGAAAGCAATGTGTAATTTTTCTGAATATATTTATAGCAGGTTTCCAGATAGTTTCTGCATAGTTTGTGTTAGAACTGTAGCGTTAAGGATGTTACTTCCCACCAGAGGTATTGGTTGACACTAAACATACCTGTCCATATTGGGTGAAACAAATTAAATGTTAGCAAAATGAATAGTTCCATTCAATGTAACTTATCTCAATGCTTCACTGACAATGTTTAGCAAGAATATTTTTTACATTCTTCCTGTTCAACGTTGTGTTTTCAGCGGAGAGAGGGCTAAAATTTGAACAGGAACAAAGGAAAATCCAGTTAAAAGCATGAGTTTCACCCAAATGTTGATAAACAACGGCTCATCCTTCATGTTAGAGTTGAACCAGTACTCACGACTCACTGCTGAGTGAGACAGCAGTGTGACACTGCGTGTCTGAATTCTTTGCCTTTTCTCTATCTTCAGGCTGCAGCTCAAATTTCTTCTCTCACTTCTAACCTTCTGTTTTTTCACTTTCATCCACTTCTTTCAGTACTGATTTGTCCTGGGTTACTGATTAGCAAATGCCAGCTTCCCTCTGCTATCTTGTATAACTGACAAATGCATTCAGTCAGAGAGTGTATCCTGTGTTGATATTGGATCCTTAAATATGCACTTCCCAATGGAGATCATTGCATTGTAATTAGGCTTGGTATCCTTGGCTTATTTCCCCTTCCTGACTCAGAGTCATAAAGTCAAATTGCCTCAATTCAGTATGAGACCCAGTTTAATTACCAAACTTAGCACAGAATGACATTGAACTTGAGCCTCCTGGCTGGCATGGCTTTTACACTGTTAGTGATTGTCTGTCGTATCCAATGATCTCCAATTCTGCAGTTCTTCAGTTTGTGTAAGAACTACATGAAGAAACCTGTGCGGGAGAGCTTTCAAAATAGAAAAGCTGTTTTACTCTCTCAACCTCGAAAGGCTGGTTCCAGTGGTATGAATAGTCTTCACAAATGAGGTCTTCCTTGGTTGTAGAGGATGACCATGACTTCTACTGTGCTTTGTTATGCTGTTCCCTCTCCATGAAATGTTGCAGAATTGCCTTCCTAGCCATTGGATCTCATCCGCTCAGTCTGCCGTAGCTGACTTCACATGCTAGACAGGCATGTCTCCACCTCACTGGGGTATGACGCCCGCTAGCTACCCTCACTCGGTTTAGCCCGCAATGTACCAGGGTAAGGCCGCTGTCTCATGCAAACAGCTACTTGTAGTCACAGGTGAGAACTGAGAGTCAGCTGGGGACCAAATGTGAGTGAGCTGCCCCACGACAAGCCCCTTCACTAGAGATGCTACCCCTCCTCGGACTCCAATACCACCTGGCTTACGCCATATGGCTCATCAATCGATCAGTTGCATAGTTGCAGTTGGAGAACCCAAATGCCTAGATGATCTTTGGTGTATTCAACAATAGGTTTCTTAAGGCAAATCAACTGCATGGCATAATTGGGACTTACCTTCAAATAACTGTCAAACTAATGCACAGAGGAACACAGAGGTATGCAACTCATACCTGTATGCCACCGCAATGGTTTTCATTCATGTGTACTGTATGTGGGGCCTTTACAAGAAATGCTTTGATAGGTAGGATTTACCTCAGCCAGTTCCACTTTAAGTTAAAAAACTTACCCTTCACTGCAGCTCCTGATCAAGATTCGCTCTTCCATAATAAATGTGTTACTGAACTGGATGTGACCCTGACATCCTCATGACAGCCGGCTATAATCCTGTTCCCATACTTTGATGCAATGCTTGAGAGGTGCTGGGTATGTTCTCCCCTCTGAGGCTCTTTCGGTTCTCTCTCTTTTCTGGTTTCCAACTCCTGTTTTACTCAATGATTCAAAGGTTCATTATGTATGCAGTATACAACTCTGAGATTCATCTTCTCCAGATAGCCACGAAACAATGAAAACCATGGAAGATGTTCAAAGAGAAATTTCAAGCCCCCCCCCACACAAAAAAAGAATGGCAACACAGTCATCAACCCCCAAATCCCACTCCCCCACACAAAAAAACAAACAAAATGCACAGGAATATTGATCCCAAACCCCACCCCTCGCACAAAAGAACAACAAGAAAGAATGGTCAAAGACACAGAATATAAAAATCATAAAATTGAAAAAGTCCACAGTCCATAGTCCAATCCATAACACAGAACCTCGGTAACATCCTCCAACCTCCTTGAGAGAGAGAGAGAGAGAGAGAGAGAGAGACAGACACCACAAATGCAGAACAAATGCAGAGGCCTACCCTCTGGCCACCGTAATAGACCACCATACAGGCTCCTTCTCTTTTATTATTATTTGTTTATTATTGTCATGTGTACTGAGGAACTTTTTTGTTTGTATGTCATGCAGGCAGATTATGCCATGCATAGGGACAAAGATTCAAAGATTCAAAGTACATTTATTATCAAGGTTTGTGTACAGAATACAACTGTGAGTTTCATCCTCCCGCAGTCAGCCAAGAACCAACGAAACACAACTGAACCCCTTCAAGAAAAGATCAAACACTCAACATGTGTAAAAAAAAAGAACAGATTGTGAAAACAGTAAAACATGAGTGAACAACACATAGAATATCAAACTTCAAACCAGGAGTCCAGTGGAATTTAGTTTACATACAAAATGCTGGAGGAACTCAGCAGGCCAGGCGGCATCTATGGAAAAGTGTAAACAGTCGATGTTCCAGGCTGAGATCCTTCATCAGTGCGTTGCTTGGATTTCTGGCATCTGTAGGTTTTCTCTTGTGAGTATTCAGTTTAGTTCAGTACAGTGCCATGCCGCTAGCCCAGCTGCAGGGCTTCCTTTGCTAAAGTACCCCAGTCCGCATCGATCACTCCAGTCAAACCACTCAAAAACGGCAAAAGAAATGAGGAACCACTGCATTGAGAGAGTAAAAGAATGCAGAATACAGTACAGCAGCTACAGAGAAACTGTGATGTGGGCGAAAGCAAATTGCAAGGGCAACAAGATAGACTGGGAGATAAAGAATTTATAACATCTGAGAGCTCCGTTTGATATTTTCAACTCAAATCTAAGGGTTTGTTTCCTCTGCTCACACCCTATTATGGTGTGACTTTGAATGTGTTAAGTAAGTCAGACACATTCTATTACATGAAGTCAAAGGCTTCATCCACAACAGAAATTTGCAACCGTGTTCCCTTGAGGTCAACATTCCCTGACTTACTGGACACTGCCTATTTAACAGGAGCTGAACAAGTTCTAAACTGTGTTACTTATTTGCTTTGATTTGGATCATATTTCTTCCCATTGTCTTCTCCTTTGTAATTGTCATTAAATGTTAGTTCAGTGGTGTCTCAGTTTGTAACATCCTCATCTCCAGGATTGAAGGTTCCAAGTCCCACTCCAGTAGTTTGTCTATCTGAAACTAAACTTATACCTCAGTGCAGAACTGAGACTGCACTGAACTGTCTGACGTGGGTCTTTCAGGTAATGCACAAGGCTCCACCTGCTCTTTCAGGTGGCCATAAAAGTGCCATGGGATGAGCAAGTGCAGGAAAATTCTCTCTGGTTTCTAGGCAATTTGGAACTGTCTTTCAGGCAGTCACCAGATCAGGCCCGAAACATCAACTGTACTTTTTTTCCAGTGATGCTGCCTGGCCTGCTGATTTCCTCCAGCATTTTGCGCGCATGTTGCTTGGATTTCCAGCATCTACAGATTTTCTCTTGTTTGTGATTTGATCACCAGATCAGACTCGCACGCCTTTATTACACTGGCTTCCATGTGCACGTTGCCAACTACATTTTCTATCTACGGTAGTGACTAAACTTCATAAAGTACATAATGGAAATCAGAGCAGGAACCTGAAGCCTGGCCTACCATTAAATATGATCATATGATCATGGTTGCTTTGCATCATATCTCAACTTCTCTCCTATAACCCTCAATTCTCTGAAATATGTCTTCCCCTCTAGCAATAACTAGTTGCTATAAGTCTTTAAAATAGAGAGATACATCCTTTGGTAGAGGAAAATTTGATTGGTTGTAAAATACCTCAAGAGATGGAGTTGCTATATAAATGAAAACATTATTTCTTTCATTATGCAGTTTTGGTCATTACTAAAGAAGACTCCATCTTAAGCAATAAAAATGTAATTTGACACTAATCACTCAATTAAAATACTGACTCTGAGTTTATTCTGACTTTGCTTAACTGCCAGAAAATGACCCCCTGCATTGACCCAGTAACTCAGAGCAGTGGATGTAAATCTGTAAGTCAAGCGGTCTTGTAGAAGAATTGATCAGTCCCTCGACACTTTCATGTGCTGATGTTTCAGTTCCTGCTGTTCAGCAGGTATGACCCTTTGTCAATCAGGTTCAATACCTCAGTTTCATATGATTCTTGTTCTGTAGTAGTCAGCTTTTTGCCTTCAAGTGATTAATTTTGAAAAAGGCTTAAATAGGTCACTCCAAACCACAAAATCCCACGATGATACAGCGATCTCTGAGGTGTGTGGGTATGTGCAGGCCCCGTTAGCATGGTATGCAGGGCCAGGGATCCTATCTTTTAGATCAGTGGGTAATTTATCTTGCCTGATTATCACTTTACATGCAGAGCAGTTGTGAAACCGGATTGCTAAGTATACTGGAGGTATCAGGTGCCCTAGTTTCATTTTGGGCTAGTTTGCTTTGAAAGGTTTGCAGCCAGACCCAGGCTCTCTTGCTCTGACCTGCATTTATACTTTATACTTTATTGTCGCCAAATAATTGATACTAGAACGTACAATCATCACAGCGATATTTGATTCTGTGCTTCCCGCTCCCTGGATTACAGATATTAAATATTAAAAATATTTAAAATAGTTAAAATTAGTAAATATTAAAAAATTAAATTATAAATCTTCCCAAATATCTTCCCAAATCTGGCTGTATGAGTCTTCAAACTCCTGAGTCTTCTCCCAGAGGGAAGAGGGACAAAAAGTGTGTTGGCTGAGTGGGTCATGTCCTTGATTATCCTGGCGGCACTGCTCCGACAGCGTGCGGTGTAAAGTGAGTCCATGGACGGAAGATTGGTTTGTGTGATGTGCTGCACCATGTTCACGACCTTCTGCAGCTTCTTTCGGTCTTGGACAGGACAACTTCCATACCAGGTTGTGATGCACCCTACAAGAATGCTTTCTACGGTGCATCTATAAAAATTAGTGAGGGTTTTAGGGGACAGGCCAAATTTCTTTAGTTTTCTCAGGAAGTAAAGGCACTGGTGGGCCTTCTTGGCAGTGCACTCTGCTTGGTTGGACCAAGTCAGGTCATTTATGATATTGCCCCCGAGGAACTTAAAGCTTTTGATCTGTTCCACTTGCGCACCACCGATGTAAATTGGGTCGTGCGGTCCACTACTCCAACAAGAACTGGCAGGAGCGGACTGTCAAGGTGAAACAGAAACTGGGACTGTGGGGAGGGCGCTCCCTATTGATAACGGGCAAGAACCTGGTCATCAGGTGTGCGGTGCTCTCAGAGCTGCTGTACTTGGCGCAGGTGTGGCTTGTCCCCCGCTCCTACAGCTCGGAAATGTGTGATTTACAGCAATCACACATGAATGCTTGTATATCTACTTACTTTCTGGTCTTGGAGCACCTCAGACAATGTCCAGCCCTAATAGAACACGTCTCCTACAGTGGGGGAGTCTATGACCAGAGGCCACATCCTCAGAATAGAGGGATGTCCTTTTAGAACACAGAGGAGGAGGAATTTCTTTACCAGAGGGTGGTGTGAAGTTCATTGCCACAGGCAACTGTGGAAGCCAAATTATTTGTTATACTTAAAGTGGAGGTTGATATGTTCTTGCTTAGTTGGAGTGTCAAAGGTTATAGATAGAAGGCAGGAGGGGAGTGGTCAGCACAGCGCATTACAACGTAGGCGACCCAGGTTCAATTCCTGCTTCTGCCTGTAAGGAGTTTGTGACATTCTTTCCGTGACCGCGTGGGTTTCCTCCGGGTGCTCCAGTTTCCTCCCAAAGTCCAAAGACTTATTGGTTCGTAGATTAATTGGTTAATGTAAATTGCCCTATGATTAGGTCAGGATTAAATCGGGTTAGTGAAGGGCTGGAAGGGCCTATTCTGTGCTGTATCTCAATAAATAAATATATAAATAAGTTTGTGAGGGATAATCAATCAGCCATGACGGAAATGTAGAACACACTTGATGGGTCAAATGGCCTAATTCTTCTCTAACGTCGTATGATTTTACAATCTAAGAGGAAGGGATCTGGGCTAAAAAGTCGTCTTGGAACATTTGAATGTTATTTCAAATCCATAGAATTGCATTGGAAGCAAGCAGAAGAAATCCTGCATGGTATTGAGAAAAAATATCCACAGGTATAAAAGTGTCAGTATAATATTAAATATTTTAACTAATTATTTTAATGTTATCAGTGACAGATTTTGAAGATAGGTGGAGATGTGGCTTCTTCAGCTTACTGGACTGACGGCACTGTGTAGATGGACATATGATTTGGGTTAGAGAAGGGATGCAAGTATTATCAGTCAAATGGTACGAGCAACAGAAATATTCAGTTATACCACTCCTTTAGACTGGAAACTATCACAACACTACCAGATACTGAAACAGCCTGATACTCTGCTGGTGAAAAAACAAAACAGCCCCAAAGAATGCAGGATTGTGGCTGAAGAGGTAGATTTAATGAGACATGCATATAAAAGTAGCTGGGAAAGGTGGAGAGGGAGTTTCAGAACTGACGTCCCAAAGGCTGGAGGGAATAGTGACCAATGATAAGGTAAAGGAAGAGAAGCTTGCTGAAGTTCAGCATGGGAGGAATCAAAGAGCTCTCCAAAAATGATGTTACTTCGAGTAATAAATCTTTAGATTTATTCTGCCCCGATGCATTGATCACCAACCCTCCCCCCAATCACTTCAGTTTGTGTCCATCACTGTCTTCATATTTCTCATCCCTGCAGTCCTGAGCTGCAGTTTCCCACTGTTCTCATAGGTCAACGTTGTAACACAATGCAGCACAATGCTTGTGCAGGAAGGCTTTCAATCCAGACCACTTCTGGGGGCCTCTCAGAGGATTTAGGCTTTATATCTATTTACTTAGCGATACAACGCAGTAGTAGGCCCTTCTGGCCCTTCGAGCCGTGCAGCCCTATCAACCGTCTCCCCCCCCCCCGCCAAGAAAACCTGATGAACCCTAACCTAGTCACAGGACAATTTACAATTAACCTACCCGGTATGTCTTTGGACTGTGGGAGGAAACTGAAGGACCTGGATAAATCCCCTGGATTCCACAGGGAGGGGGTACTGAGAATCCTTATAGAGCGGCACCGGAGTTGAACTCTGAACTCCCGAATGCCCCGAGCTGTAATAGCACCGTGCCAATCACTACGCTACCGTGGCTTTCGATGGAAGTATGTAGGAAAGTTTTAGATATGTTGAAAGGTACAAATACCTTAGTTGTCACTGTCCTTACTGTTCCATGGATAAAACTGAGAGATGATGGGTATACGCTGTAGTCAAGGTTATCTGGTTATTATTGAATTGGAGCAGTTAGAGACTGAGGACATAGAGAAAAGATATAGACAAATGGGCATAGAATATGGTGCAGGAACAAGACTTTTAGCCCATGAAGTTTTGCCGACCTAATTAAACTAGTAATTGAACACCTAACTAAATTATTCACTTCTGTCTAGACAATTTCTACATCCCACTGTTTTCTGCACATCCATGTAACTATCTGAGAGCTTCCTGAAATTATCTATAGAGTTTACTCCATCACCACCCTGGCAGCTCTTCCAGACACCCCTCACTCCCTGTGTGAAGTATCTCTCCTTTCAACTTACCTCCTGTTGCCTGAATCTTGAATGGTCTCACTCTATAAGTAAGTAATGGTCTCCACCTCCATCTCCTATTGTCAGGCCAGATTAAAAAGGGCAGGGTGTCGGGGCCTGAGGCGAGGAAATGGGCCGGTTCAGCTTGCTGCCCTGTGACTTATGCTCCGCACTGAAAAGTGGATCTGCGGATGATTTGTCCCTCATGGACTTGAGTTCTGAATGCTATTTGCTTGCTTTTACCATTCGCATGAATTTTCTTTTATTCTTTCTGCACATTGGGTGTTTGATGGCCTTTTTTAATGGGTTCTTTAGGGTTTTGTGGCTGCCTTTAAGAGGACAAATCTCAAGATTGTATAATATATACATATTTTGATAATAAATGTACTTTGAACTGTGAACTTCTTTTCTCTCTTTCTTAGACCTGGTGACAGGTCTTCGACCTGAGCTCTTGATTCACTTTCTCTTTCCACAAATGTAGCCTAACCTGATGAGTATTTCCAGTATTTTCTGTTTAATTTTTCTAAATCTTTAGACCTCCAGTAAATGCATTTTTTTTAGAAATTCAATCTCATGATAAAATCTGAGTTTAATGTACTAAAAGGCAGAGGCTCAGAGCAGAATGGGAAACTGGAGAGAGGAAAACCCTGGATGAAAATAACCTTGATGAGTCTTTGAAACCTTCCTCTTCTTTCAAGCCTGTTGGGATGCACTTAACCTTCTCAAATGTTTGTACTTGCAGAGCACTCTCACAATATTTCCACCAGGTCAGTCAGGTTGACTTCATATTACTGTTAAAAAAATGATAGCCTCTTCATACCTCTGAGATTTTGTTTCAAACCGGAAGACCTTTTGATGAATGACTGTGTGAATCTATGCTATATCTTTATCTGAGGAACAAAGTTTCCTCATTGACGTCAGTCATTGTTTGGAATGGCACAATATTCTGGAAATAATCTTAAAATGAGCAACTGTGAGCAGGATACGGGGTGGTGCCAAACTATCCAGGGTAACGTGAAGTGATGATGCCTCCAGGATTGTTTTCACACCATTGCATTCTAAGATGAGTCACCGCTGAGCAGCCATGCATCCATTGTTTGCGAGCAGTATGACCAACATTACTGATTTGATCATTTTAAATGGTACTTGCTTGTTAAGTTGAGCAACACATGCAAAATGCAGGAGGAACTCAGCAAGCCAGGCAACGTCAATGGTGTGGGGTGGGGGGGGGTGGGAATAAACAGGCGACATCTCAGCCATCTGGAGAATCTCTTGTGTTGTTGATTTGCTGCTTAAGAGTCTCGGCCTGAAACAGCGACTGTTTATTTCCCTCTATAGATGCTGCCTGACTCACAGAGTTCTGTGCTGTTCAGAATTTCTAGCACCTCTTGTGTGCTTGTGAATTTGGTTCGTTTTATAGGCTTGTGATTTTTCACTCCAAATTTAGAGTGCAAATAACTCTGGGTTTTTGCTGGCATAGGATCAAAGGGCTCAACAGTGCCATAACTTCTGTTATCCCATGGAGCGTCATGCAGTCTGATGAGTGACGTGGAATGATCATGAAGGCTCACCCAGTTTCCCTCTGTCCACTTCAGTTGAGTACGCTTTCCTTTGTGATGATGACTGGCTTGATCCATCTGGCAGGTTTCTCCAGACATAGCACCATTTTCTGGGTTTGTGCCAACACCTGAATCTGAAAGCTCCTTCTTGCCTATTTATGCCTTGCAAACATGTTTTCTGATTGGAGTCGTATTGGCCACTTTATTTTTATTTTTTTTCAAAATTTATTTCTAGAAAAATTTTTAACCCTGAACCCTTGAGTAATATATTATTACTATGCCTTTACTCTTAAGCATTCAGCACATTGGTCTCTCCCTCCGGAGAGAGCGCCTCCTTGGTATTGTATTGAATGTTCTGCTCTTCCTCCCATCCCCCCATTACAATGTTTGTCTATCAAGTTACCTCCTGAGGCAAGGTCTCACCCAATTATATCGCATACGCATTTGTTCTGGAATAAGCTAGCCAGATTGTTTAAATTTATCCATATTTGAATGAAGCCTCGAGTATCTGGATGAATCCAAAGTCGTGTATTGATAAGTCCCCTTTCTTCTAGAGGGAATGGCAAGGGAAAGGCATAATTAAATTGGGAGACCTTTATAATGATGATAGGTTAAAATCTTTTAATCAATTCATCCAACAGTACGATATTTCTAGGTCACAATTTTGGAGATATCTTCAACTGCGTCATTTGCTACATACAACTTTTGGTTCTACACAGCAACCCCCACAAGTTACTACGATATTATCTACTGTACTGGCTGCATATGGTAAAGGTCACGAAGCTTCAACTTATTATTCAGCTTTAACACAAATCTCCGGGGACGAAGTTCTGTTGGGTCTTAAAAGAGCATGGGAAAAAGACCTGAGCGTGACTTTTGAGACAAAAGAGTGGGACAAAATTTGCAAAAATGTCAAAACATAATTGGCCACTTTATTTAAGGTTTGGAGTAGTTTTCTGTGACTTCTGGAACTAGTATCAATTATTAATACTGTTCCACTACAACTATCAACTCCTGCCCCCTTATTGAACTAAAATTATGGACACTGGCAGATATAGCTCGCAGAATGAGGTAATGCATTGAAAAACTGATTTATTTTCAAAGGCCTCTTGTGCCGAGTGGCATCACCAACAGAATGTCCTGCAGAAAATCAGCACTTGGACACCAAATAAGTTAAGTTAAGAGATTGGAATCAGAATTCATTCACATGATAGTAATGGAGGGTCACTGACCAGAAAAATCAAATCTTTTTCTTGCTTCTAAGATGGTTTCCAACCTGCTGAGTATCTCCAATGCACACTGCCTTGCTTCCTGCATCCAGCTGGCCACTATTTTGTTCTTTGTGCAACTTTTGAACTTACCATTAGGTTAACTGCAATAATATTTAAACACCAGTAATGATCTGAGCAATATCCAGATCTCCCTTTCAAGGTGATAGACTTACACCCAAAATGCAAACATTTGGAGACTTCCAGTTTGAAGTCAGCATGGCATTATGCATTTGCCTGAAATGGTGCTGATTTCAAATATCTAATTATGGTTCACCCAGGGTTGTATCTCAAGGTTCAGGGGAGTGCATGGTAACGGACAAATGTTTACTATGAGTATGAACACCAGAGAAACAGCTGCATCCAGCCACATCAAAGGTCAACCACTTTGTCTTTCATTTAACCATGAATGTGATTCTGCCTAATTTCTAGCAAATAAATGCAGGGTATCAGATTTCCTGGTAAAATGCCAGTCTTCGCATTTTAAGACAAACTGGTTATACTGTCATGTTTCAGTGTCACAGATTTAATTCTCCCCCACCCCCACCTTCCTGGCATTTGATTGAAGTCATGAACTTGCCGACTGCAGCAACTGTGTTAATGAGAAAATAGAGTGGTGACACAGTGCAAACACTTGAATGGCAAAATCTGCATGGGAAATCTCCCTGATGGAACAAAACAAAAGCTGCGTAGGAGTGTGTTTTGGACAGTGTCACTGTCTGGGGGCTCTGGTGACTGTGAGCTGCTTTGTTTTTAAGAGTTGATGATACCTTCCAATCCCCTTTAGCTTTGTGCTGCGGCTTTGTTTTGTGACCTCCTCATCTGTCTCTTGTTCTCCACACAAAAGCCCTTGTGGGGAATTCTGTGAAGTGGCTGCAGGCTGTAGCAAATCACTTCTCCATGGTAGATTGTAACTCATTGAACAGACTTGTATGATAACCATGATAACCATGTGAAAAAGTTTCCCATATATGACATACATATCCAACTTCAGATGAAGGCATTTGCAGCTTAGGACTGATCAGTGCAGAGCTGAAGATCCCAAGGTCAACCCTTTGTCTGTGTTGAATTACTGTATGACAGGCGGGGAGCGGAACCACCTTCCTCAATGCTTTTGAGCAGAAGTTCCAATCCTGATCTCTAACAAGGGCCCATATTGGCAAATGCATTGCTTTGGAATTTGTCCCTGTTTGATAGAATTAGATATACATGTTTAGTAGCATCAGTGTGCTGATATTAATGGAGTGAATTTCACAGAGCAGAGATCACTAATGCTAGCATATAACACATTTAGTGACACAGACTACAGATGACTAGTAGCATCAAAAGCCTTGAGCCTGGGGACAGAATTGACACCTGTACTCCCACCTCTGTGGTGACAGGCATAACGGGACTCATAAAAGCATAGCATAATTAGAGCTAGAATAGGTCTTTTGGCCCTTGAACTTGCTCTGCCATTCAATATGATCATGACTGATCCTTTATTTTAATACCATATTCCCACTCACTCCCAATGTCCTTTGATGCTTTTAGTGTCTGGAGATCTGTCTCCTTCCTTCATGAATATACCAAATGTCTTGTCCTTCACTGCCATCAGTGGTAGACAAGTCCTCAGGTTTCCCACCCTCTGGATGAAAGATTTCTCTTCATCTGAGCCCAAAGTGTCATAACCCTATATACTGAGATGGTGACCCTTTGTTTTAGAGCACCCTTACACCACCAACACCGCCCACTTGTCTACCCACCCCAGTCAAGTTCCCTGCAGTCAGTTTGTCTAACTCTGTCAGCATTTTGTATGTATCAGTGAGATCTCTTTTCATTCCTCTAAACTCAGACCCAGACAGTCTAATGAATGAATTGAATGAATTGACTTTATTTCTAACATCCTTCACATACACGGGCAGTAAAAATCTCTACGTTACATCTCCGTTTAAATGTGCAATGTGCAATTTATAATAATTTGTAATAAATAGTATGTACAACACGACAGTCAATATAGCATAGAAAGACAATTGTATTCGCGTGAATTAATCAGTCTGATGGCTTGGTGAAAGAAGTTTTCCCGGAGCCCGTTGGTCCTGGCTTTTATGCTGTGGTGTCGTTTCCTGGATGGTAGCAACTGGAACAGTTTGTGTTTGGGGTGACTTGGGTCTCCAATGATCCTTCAGGCCCTTTTTACACACCTGTCCTAAATAGTGGGAAGTTCACATCTACAGATGTGCTGGGGTGTCCACACCACTCTCTGCAGAGTCCTGCGATTGAAGGAAGTACAATTCCCATACTAGGCAGTGATACAGCCAGTCAGGATGCTCTCAGTTGTGCCCCTGTAGAAAGTCCTTAGGATCTGGTGACTCATACCAAACTTCTTCAACCGTCTGAGGTGAAAGAGGCGCTGTTGTGCTTTTTTCACTACACAGCCGGTATGTATAGACCACGTGAGATCCTGGGTGATGTGTATGCTGAGGAACTTAAAGCTGTTTACCCTCTCAACCCCAGATTCATTGATGTCAATAGGGGTTAGCCTGCTCCATTTCTCCTGTAGTCCACAACCAGCTCCTTTGTTTTTGCGACACTGAGGGAGAGGTTATTTTCTTGACACCACTGTGTCAGGGTGATGACTTCTTCCTGTGGAATTAGTGTGGTGAAACCTTGTGGAGCTCCCTCCATGACAGATGGATCCTTATATATAGTCCTAAACCATATTCTATACCTTAGCATGGTCTTGTGAACAGCCTAAATAATCGTAGCAAGACTTTATTGCTCCTGTACTCACTTCCCGTTGTAAGGAAGGCCTATAACCCATTTGGGGCACCAGGGTAGCGTAGTGGTTCATGCAATGCCACTGTAGCTCAGGGCACTGGAGTTCAGAGTTCAATCCCAGCATCCTCTGCAAGGCGTCTCTGTACGTCTTCCCTGTGAATGCATGGGTTTTCTCCAGCTCCTCTGCTTTCCTCCCACAGTCCAAAGACATACTGGGTAGGTTCATTGGTCATTGTAAGTTGTCCCATGATTAAGTTAGGTTTAAAATTGGGGCTGCTGGAGGTTGCTGGGTGGTGTGGCTTGAAGGGTCGGAAGGGCCTATTCCGTGCTGTATCTCTAAGTAAAATAAACTAAATCTGGAGACACAGGAGAGGTTAAAGATCAGAATAGCAGCAGAGGTCATTGAGGGGGAGCAGTTAGAGTGAGTCTTATAGAACCCCCCCTGAAGAGAGGAGCAAAACTTCTTCAGTGGAGGCATATCTTGAATAGACTTTGCAGTGGAACAGCAAAACGGAGCAGCAAAATGTTCTCCCCCCTCTCTTTCCAGTCCAGACGATAGATCTTGGCCTGAAACGTTAACTGTCCGTTTTGCTCCATCGGTGTTGCCTGACCCATTGAGTTTCTCCAGTACTTCTTACGTTGTTCCGATATCCCGTTTGCTTTTTAACCATGTGCTGCACCTGCCTTGGTGCCTCTTTGCGACCTCCTTATGAATGGTTCCTTAAATTGTTATTGCCAGAAGTGCTGATGGGTATAAGCTCCCACTGCCTATGGCCCGTAGTGTGGTGGCATCCGCACCAGACTTTGAGGTGAATGGTCCCGGCTTTGAACCAGCTGACTCCTTGCACGCTTTCCATCCGTGCTCAGTTGAGCATTGAGCTAGCAACTCGTTCTCGCAAACAACAGACAAAATACAAAAAAAAACCGGCAAGGTTGCTGCCTGATGCGCCACAAGGCACAGAAAGGAGCAATAAAAGAAACCTGTTAAATACTCCCAATGGTGTGCGCCTCAAATAGCTTGTGACAACCAAGTCCAGCTCCTGGCCTTCATTTGTGGCTTAGCTACTAAGCCTGCCGGAACTGTCTCTGCTTACAGGAGAAGGGGCAATGGTGGGTTAATGGCACCTTAAAATCAGATGCCTCCTGCAGACGGGGCTCGTCAACCACGGTTAGCAGCTCATCTAGGAGAAGGAGAGCTCTGATCTCAAACCTCTGTTCCCATGGGGAAGGCTTCGGGAATAAACCCCAAGAGAAAAATCCAAAGCTGGAGTCCCTAAGGCAGTCCTACATGGAGTTATACAACCATATAACCATATAACAATTACAGCACGGAAACAGGCCATCTTGGCCCTTCCAGTCCATGCCGAACTCTTACTCTTACCTAGTCCCACCGACCTGCACTCGGCCCATAACCCTCCATTCCTTTCCTGTCCATATAGCTGTCCAATTTAACGACAACATTGAACCTGCATCAACCACTTCTGCTGGAAGCTCGTTCCACACAGCTACTACTCTCTGAGTAAAGAAGTTCCTCCTCATGTTACCCCTAAACTTTTGCCCTTTAACTCTCAACTCATTTCCTTTTGTTTGAATCTCCCCCACTCTCAATGGAAAAAGCCTATCCACGTCAACTCTATCAATCCTCCTCATAATTTTAAACACCTCTATCAAGTCCCCCTTCGACCTTCTACCCTCCAAAGAATAAAGACCTAACTTGTTCAACCTTTCTCTGTAACTTAAAAGATGAAACCCAGGCAACATTTTAGTAAATCTCCTTTGTACTCTCTCAATTTTATTAATATCTATCCTATAATTCGGTGACCAGAACTGTACACAATACTCCAAATTTGGCCTTACCAATGCCTTATACAATTTCAACATTACATCCCAACACCTATACTCAATGCTCTGATTAATAAAGGCCAGCATACCAAAAGCTTTCTTCACCACCCTATCCACATGAGATTCCACCTTCAGGGAACTATGCACCATTATTCCCAGATCCCTCTGTTCTACTGCATTCTTCAATGCCCTACCATTTACCATGTATGTCCTATTTTGATTAGTCCTACCAAAATGTAGCACCTCACATTTTTCAGCATTAAACTCCATCTACCATCTTTCACCCCGTTCTTCTAACTGGTCTAAATCTCTCAGCAAGCTTTGAAAACCTACTTCATTATCCACAATGCCACCTATCTTAGTATCATCTGTATACTTACTAATCCAATTTACTACCCCATCATCCAGATTATTAATATATATGACAAACAACATTGGACCCAGTACAGATCCTTGAGGCACACTGCTACACACTCTCCTCCAATCTGACACACAGTTATCCATCACTACTCTCTGGTGTCTCCCATCCAGCCACTGCTGAATCCATTTTACTACTTCCATATTAATGCCTAACGATTGAACCTTCATAACTAACCTTCAGTGTGGAACCTTGTCAAAGGCCTTACTGAAGTCCATATAGACAACATCCACCGCTTTACCCTCGTCAACTTTCCTGGTAACCTCATCAAAAACTTCAATAAGATTTGCCAAACATGATCTTCCACGCACAAATCCATGATGACTGTTCCTAATCAGACCCTGTCTATCCAGACAATTATATATACCATCTCTAAGAATATTTTCCATCAATTTACCTACCACTGACGTCAAACTCACAGGCTGATAATTACTAGGTTTACTCTTAGAACCCTTTTTAAACAATGGAACCACATGAGCAATACACCAATCCTCCGGCACCATCCCTGTTTCTAATGACATTTGAAATATTTCTGTCAGAGCCCCTTCCCTCACTAACTTCCCACAAGGTCTTAGGGAATATCCTGTCAGGACCTGGAGACTTATCCACTTTTATATTCCTTAAAAGTGCCAGTATTTCCTCTTTATACTTTCCATAACTACCCTCCTTGTTTCCTTTACTTTCCACAATTCAATATCCTTCTCCTTAGTGAATACTGAAGAAAAGAAATTGTTCAGAATCTCCCCCATCTCTTTTGGCTCCACACATAGCTGTCCACTCTGATTCTCTAAGAGACCAATTTTATCCCTCACTATCCTTTTGCTATTAATATAACAGTAGAAAACCTTGGGATTTATTTTCATCTTACTTGTCAAAGCAACCTCATATCTTCTTTTAGCTTTTCTAATTTCTTTCTTAAGATTCTTTTTACATTCTTCATATTCCTCGAGCACCTCATTTACTCCATGCTGCCTATATTTATTGCAGATATCTCTCTTTTTCCGAACCAAGTTTCCAATATCCCTTGAAAACCATAGCTCTCTCAAACTTTTAACCTTTCCTTTCAACCTAACAGGAACATAAAGATTCTGTACTCTGAAAATTTCACCTTTAAGTGACCTCCATTTCTCTGTTACATTCTTCCCGTAAATCAAATTGTCCCTATCCACTCCTTCTAAATCCTTATGCATCTCCTCAAAGTTAGCCTTTCGCCAATCAAAAATCTCAACCCTGGGTCCAGACCTATCCTTCTCCATAATTATATTGAAACTAATAGCATTGTGATTACTGGACTCGAAGTGCTCCCCAACTCAAACCTCCGTCACCTGACCTATCTCATTCCCTAACGGGAGATCCAACACTGCCCGTTCTCTAGTTGGTACCTCTATGTATTGCTGCAAAAAACTATCCTGCACACATTTTATAAACTCCAAACCATCCAGCCCTTTTACAGTATGGGCTTCCCAGTCTATGCATGGAAAATTAAAATCTCCCACAATCGCAACCTTGTGCTTACTACAAATATCTGCTATCTCCTTACAAATTTGCTCCTCCAATTCTTGCTCCCCATTTGGTGGTCTATAATACACCCCCATAAGTGTTACTACACCTTTCCCATTCCTCAATTCCACCCAAGTAGCCTCCCTAGACGAGTCCTCTAATCTATCCTGCCAGAGCACCGCTGTAATATTTTCTCTGACAAACAATGCAACACCTCCCCCTTTTGTCCCTCCGATTCTATCACACCTGAAGCAATTAAATCCAGGAATATTTAGTTGCCAATCACACCCCTCCTGTAACCACGTTTCACTAATAGCTACCACATCATACTTCCAGGTATCAATCCATGTTTTAAGCTCATCCACCTTTATTATAATGCTCCAAGCATTAAAATAAATGCGTTTAAGAAATTTTCCACCTCTTACTCTCTGCTTATCACTAACAGTGCAATCAACTTTACTATTTTCTTTTTCTTCCTTCTTCCCTACATCTGTTCCTATACTCTGGTTCCCCTCCAGAGTGTAGGAACAGTTCAACACTGACTGGCAACTTCTGCAATGGTGCTGGTGCCAAACTGTATCAATCCCTGCCATTCCTTTGGGTTCATCAGATGTGTGGAGAGGGGGAGCTTGCTACATGGGCAACAACTTGCTCTCCATATTGTCCAGCACTGACTTGCATATCTAGACAGCTAGAACGCAATATTCATGGTCAACCCTGACTGATGGAGGCCTCAAATGAATCACAATCCCACCTAATTTCAAGTCATTAACAGCCATCGATTTATAACATTCGGTGATCTCATCCAAGTCATTGTGAATAGCTGAGACTCAAACACTGGCCCCTGTGGCAATCCCAATAGTAAACGTTTGCAACCCTGGCAAAGAGCCAGTCACTCCTACTCTCTATAAGTGCTCACGCATGAGGAGGTGTGAGGTATTGTGGGTAAGTTACCGCAGTGCTACTGACAATCACTTTTGGCTGCTATTGGCATTGGCAGAAACGGGTAAGAACCCAAGGATAAAATGTCAATAGGTGAAACTCAAAACCTGCAGAAACCTGAAGGAAAAAACCAGAAAATGCTTGAAGCTCTCAGTAATTTGGACAATATCTGTGCAGAGAGCAACATTACTGTGAAATTGTCTCTGATTATTGTTGTTTTTTGCTCTCGTGCCTTGTTTTGCAAAGTCTTTTTTTTCTTCATTGAAGCCTACGGCTGTGATGCTGCTGTGAGCAAGTTTGTCATTGTACATGTACCTCACCATACTTACGCACATGACAATAAACTCAGATGACTTAACTGGACACTTTTAACTCTGTTCTTCTTTTAGCAGCTGCTGCCTGTCCTGCTGAGTGTTTCTATAGTGCCTTCAATTTTTATTTGAAAGTATAACTTGCTAGTATCTTGCCAGGAAATAATTTATTAGCACTCCTTTGACATTGTTTTAATGCTTGGCCCTTTACAAATGTGATTAGTAGCATGTTAATAGCTCTTGGTGCTGATTATGCCATTTTTGTTGTTGTTGAGTTTAATGCCTAATCAGCAATCTACTATTGGTAGCCTGAAGCTGTCTCTAACATAGCTAATATGGAGACAACTCTGCAGAAGTTTTCCATTGACTCAAAGCTACTTTAGGACAAGCTGAATCGTTTGAAAAATCAATACAGATTCAAGTTTTCATTGAAGCAAAGAAAAAGGCATCACAGTAAAAAAAAAGCTATTAGGCCCATAAGCTCCTTGACAGCTCTTGGTTTATACTGAGACAAAACCTACCTTGCCCTCTTCAGTCCATAACCTGCTGGAGGAACTTGGCGGCTTAGGCAGCATCTGTGGAAAGAAATGGACAGTTGACATTTTGGGTTGAAACCCTTCATCTGCACTGACCTTTTATTGCTGAAACCTTCATATGTTCAGGTGAAGGGTTTCGACCCAAAATATCAACTGTTGTTTTCCGTCCATAGGTGCTGCCCAACCTGTTAAGTTCCTCTAGCACTTTGTGCGTTGTTCCAGATTCCAGCATCTGCAGTCCGTAACTTTGTTGTTTATGGTACTGTAAAGCTATCTTTACTTTCTTTAACTCAAGTGTAGCGGTTGTATAGTGGTGCAGGAGACAAGAACACAGAATGGGCTTCACAGAAGAGCTGACAGCCCTCATGGCCCCTTGTTTGTCATAACGGGTAATCTTTGCTTGAATTAGGTTAGGCCTAGTAAACATCATGGGCACTGATGGGGCTATACTAATTTCGAAAATGAAAATGAGTGGCCTATCGTAAGAACACCTCCTACCTACATCTATTTTCAAGTGCAAATGAGAGTCCTCTGCAGGGTTGCAACGCTTGCTGCTGTTTAAAGGACCAGGCATCAAAGAACTATTTTTAGACTCCGAATCTCTTTATGGGTAGCAACAGGCAGAATCCAGAGCTGAGAATGCCTCGTGGATCCAAAGACAGTGAACGAGTCCCAAGGTCGCTTCAGGTTAGTCTGATATGTGACTTCAAAATGGAATCTTCCATGGACTAGAAGTTATGAGTCTTTTAAGATTATCTTTATTTGTCATACATACATTGATACATATAGTGAAATGCATTGTTTGCATCAAATCAAATCAGCGAGGGGGCATCCTACAAGTGTTGCCACGCTTTCAGTGCCAACATAACATGGCTTACAACTCACTAACCCTAACCTGTACATCCTTGGAATGTGGGAGGTAACTGGAGCACTCAAAGGAAACCCATGCAGCCATGGGGAGAACATACAAACTCTTTACAGACAGCAGAAGAAATTGAATCCTGATCCGTGACAGCTGGCTCCGGAAAGCGATTGAGCTAACAGCCACGGTATCGTGCCATCTTGAAGGTGTTGATAGAGCATCCTACTTGTGTAATGACAGTGGATTTTATAGAGGGGACACGTTGTAGCCATGCATGATAGAGGAAGTGAATTCACCTTTTGCAGCTCAATGACTAAAGGCCCAGTTCCAACTTATTTCCTTTACAGAAGAAACGTGGCAAGTGTTCAGGGGATATTTGCGTGGATCTCTGCATAGATACGTTCCAATGAGACAGGGAAAGGATGGCAGGGTACAGGAACCGTGGTGGACAAAGGCTGTTGTAAATCTAGTCGAGAGGAAAAGAAGAGCTTACGAAAGGTTTAAAAAGCTAGGTAGTGATAGCGAGCTCAGAGATTATAAGGCGAGCAGGAAGGAGCTCAAGAAAGAAATTAGGAGAGCCAGACAGGGCCAGGAGAAGGCCTTGGAGGACAGGATGAAGAGAAAACCCCAAGGCATTCTACAAGTATGTGAAGAGCAAAAAGATAAGACGTGAGAGAATAGGACTAATCAAGTGTGACAGTGGAAAAGTGCGTATGGAACTGGAGGAGATAGCAGAGGTACTTAATGTGTACTTTGCCTCAGTATTCACTAGGGAAAAGGATCTTGGCAATTGTCGGGATGACTTACAGTGGACTGAAACGATTGAGCATATAGATATTAAGAAAGAGGACGTACTGGAGCTTTTGGGAAGCATCAAGTTGGATAAGTCACTGGGACCAGACGAGATGTACCCCAGTCTACTGTGGGAGATGAGGGAGGAGATTGCTGAGCCTCTGGTGATGATCTTTGCATCATCAATGGGGACGGGAGAGGTTCTGGAGGATTGGAGGGTTGCGGATGTTGTTCCATTATTCAAGAAAGTGTGTAGAGATAGCCCAGGAAATTATAGACCAGTGACTCTTACTTCAGTGGTTGGTAAGTTGATGGAGAAGATCCTGAGATGCAGGAATTATGAACATCTGTAGAGGCATAATATGATTAGGAATAGTCAGCATGACTTTGTGAAAGGCAGGTCATGCCTTACGAGTCTGATTAAATTTTTTGAGGATGTGACTAAACACATTAATGCTGGTAGAGCAGTAGATGTAGTGTATATGGATTTCAGCAAGGCATTTGACAAGGTACCCCATGCAAGGCTTATTGAGAAAGTAAGGAGGCATGGGATCCAAGGGGAAATTGCTTTGTGGATCCAGAACTGGCTTGCCCACAAAAGGCAAAGGGTGGTTGTAGATGGGTCATATTCTGCATGGAGGCTGGTAACCAGTGGTGTGCCTCAGTGATCTGTTCTGGGATCCCTACTTTTTGTGATTTTTAAAATGACCTGGATGAAGAAGTGGAGGGATGGGTTAGTAAATTTGCTGATGGCACAAAGGTTGGGGGTGTTGTGGATAGCATGGAGGGCTGTCAGAGGTTACAGCGGGACACTGATAGGATACAAAAGTGGGCTGAGAAGTTGCAGATATAGTTCAACCCAGATAAGTGTGAGGTGGTTCATTTTGGTAGGTCAAATATGATGACAGAATATAGTACTAATGGTAAGACTCTTGGAAGTGTGGAGGATCAGAGGGATCTTGGGGTCTGAGTCCACAGGACACTCAAAGCTGCTGTGCAGGTTGATTCTGTGGTTAAGAAAGCATACGGTGCATTGGCCTTCATCAATTGAGTTTAGGAGCTGAGAGGTAATGTTGCAGCTATAAAGGACCCTGGTCAGACCGCACTTGGAGTACTGTGCTCAGTTCTGGTTGCCTCACTATAGGAAGGATATGGAAACCATCGAGAGGGTGAAGAGGAGATTTACAAGGATGTTGCCTGGATTGGGGAGCATGCCTTATGAGAATAGGTTGAGTGAACTCGGCCTTTTTTCCTTGGAGAAACGGAGGATGAGAGATGACCTGAGAGAGGTGTATAAGATGATGAGGAGCATTGATTGTGTGGATAGTCAGAGGCTTTTTCCCAGGGCTGAAATGGCTAGCACGAGAGGGCATAGTTTTAAGGTGTTTGGTAGTAGGTACAGAGGAGATGTCAGGGGTAAATTTTTTATGTAAGGAGTGGTGAATGCGTGGAAAAGGCTGCCGGTGACGGTAGTGGAGGTGGATATGATAGGGTCTTTTAAGCGACTCCTGGACAGGTATATGGAGCTCAGAAAATAAAGGGCTATGGGTAACCCTAGGTAATTTCTCAGGTAAGGACATGTTCGGCATAGCTTGTGGGCTGAAGGGCCTGTATTGTGCTGTAGGTTTTCTATGTTTCTATGAAATGTGCAGCTAAATTCCAGAGTCCACAACCAGTGAAAAGACTGCCCTGCTACCAGTACTGACTTCGTTGAGCTCTCAGATTGTTACATGACATTTCTACCTGCCCTGTGGAGTGTATGTGAGAGATTCATTTATACAGAAGAATTAGAGTCATCAATTCATATGAAAATATACCACTGAGTCTGTGGTGACCATCTGACACCCATTCACACTAATCCATTGCTTTTTCTTAATTTTCCCATGTACTCAATCATTGTCTCTGGATTTTACCACTCATCTACATACAAAGGGAAACTTGAAGTGGCTCTGTCCAGGTAGAAATAATAAATGCTCAGCCCTGGTGATGTCATTTAGCATAAGTATAAAGTACACACACACACACACACACACACACGCTACTGATTCTCTCCTCACTTTTCACCCCTCACACCTCCTTTCCACTCATGCCCTCAGCTATGCTTCAGAGTCCATCTCTCGAGTCTGGCTGCCTACACAGCCCCATTCTTGGTCTTTGGCTTCATCCATACGCCTACAGTACTCTGCAAAAATCTGCGGTGCGTATATATAGCTAGGGTCCCTGAGACTTTTGCATGCTTCTACAGGGTCTTAGGCACCCTAGCCGTATACAGTCTATGTGCCTAACAGTACTGTACCCCTGCTCCCAATTCCAGTTCTGACCACATCCCTTCATGATAACACCACTGTGACTCAGTTTGGCTCATTTTTCTTATGATTAAGGCTCTGCGTAAATAGACGTTGTTATTCTTGTGTAATATGCAGCAGAGTTTAACTTTGAAATGTCTGTTTATATGAATAATAAGTTCCTCTTCAGCCAAAGCCAACAGCACGATTTACCTCAGGATATAGTAAGAACAAATACACTCCACAATGAAGTCCACCTTAAAATCTTTGTTTAATTGGACAGACCTTTGACATTTTAGACGATATCTATTTGTGGATGATGCCTTTTTTTCGCAGGGTCATGCTATAGTACAGTTGCTTTCGTGATACATTATCCAACTGCAATCCCTTAGTGGTATATGAGTCAATGGAAATATTGGCATTCATTTCACTGTCTAATTCACAACTAGACTCACGCTATCGGCCCTGAAGCCAGGATTGCAAATACCTCTCTGAACCTTGAGAGGTTAGAATCAGGTTGTTAAAGCAACAGTGTTTTCTTTTTCCCTAGTCACCATTTGGTTTCAAACTTATTTAACATCCCTGTATTGAGCTATACAGTCAAGTACTTAAAACCTTCTTAGCTGTGATCTTTCCATAATTCTGTAAGGCCTGAAATGGTGACAATCTGAAAGGTAATGCTTTTTAGTATTGGTACTAGTGTTTGAACCAAATGTGATCCGTGGGGATATTTTTAAATTTAATGAACACAGGCTGCAACATTAGTAAGAGTTATTGTCTTTTTCCTTGTCTATTATTAACATCCAGATCTACCAGAGAAGGCATAAGATGCTCGTTCCGTCCACTAGCCTGCAGGTCACTTTGGGCAAAGTGTAGCACCTGCTTAGCCCACCAGTCAAGGTCATGTGAAGCCCTGGGAGCAGGCGGTGGATGGTCATATGAGCAGCTGATTCATATCACATGTCTTGGTTATGTGACCACTAACAATAGGCAGACAATCTCTGAAGAGTATTGATAATGGCTGGGGTCACCCATCTTGTAAAGACACTGCCCAGAAAAAGGCAATGGCAAACCACTTCTGGAGAAAAATCTGCCAAGAGCAATCATGGTCAAAGACCATGATCACCCACATAATGTGACATGGCACACAATGATGAATATTAACATAAGGATGCTAATATACTCAAACATAATTCTGAATACTTGAGGCTTCCAAACATCACTCTAGATACTCCGAGGTAGGCTTACAGGTGTCATGCTATCCTACAGGAAGTGTGAGAAAATATTTCTGAGTTAGCAGAAGCTCAGGCTATTTCTGAAACAAAGCCAAACTGGTTAGAATATGACTTTACTGATCTACAATGAAATATATTTTTCTAAATGCTCTGCATGATTTTCCCAAGGAAATATGAACCCCTCCCAAATACCTATCCAATTCCCTTCTGAACGCTGTGATTGTTTCTAGTCCTGGAGTAGTGAACTGAATATCACAGTATCTCTCTTTGTAGACATCCTTTTCCTCACAATCTCCACACCTCTTCTCCCTAATATTTATATTCCCTAGCTGTTGTGATGAGATTCAAATTCAGGACACTAAATCATGACAGTCCCACGATTTCAG
Organism: Mobula birostris; assembly: GCF_030028105.1. NCBI lineage: Eukaryota > Metazoa > Chordata > Chondrichthyes > Myliobatiformes > Myliobatidae > Mobula > Mobula birostris. The sequence continues at coordinate 179,449,481 of NC_092373.1, forward strand.
CCCTATCATCTAATCATAATGTCTCAGTACAGTCGACTATTATGTGGAATAATGTTTACAAGACTGTCAGTGCTTTCTGCTGTTATCTGTGAAGACCAACACCAACCTTGGGATTTCCCGCCGTGTATGTCTACACACTGAAACCTGGATACTGTTGTCTGTGACTTCCTGTAAGCCAGTAACCTTTGATGCTGGAATTTTTGTTAAGGGAGCAAGAACCTGGGCGAAATGCCCAACACTTGTGACATAAGCTAGACAGAAAATTCCTTGCTATGTTCAAGGAGGTACACATTTTCTGTTTTTGATTTTAAAGGAAGGAAACAATTGCAATTGATTCAGGTAAGAGTTTTCAAATTAAAAAGAAAACTTTGGAATAGCTTTTAGCTTTAAAAATATTAACTTAAACCTGTTCAAGGAATTTATTAATTATCTCTAATGGCTTGTTTAATTAGATTATTTTAGTGTTTGAAAGTGTTTGAAAAGAGTGTAACATGTTTATAAATATTTTAGGTTAGATCTTTAAGATTCTTTTGAGTTTTAAATGCCTCTGAAAGTGTCAAGTATATTCAATTGTTTTTAAATGTCTAAATGAAATTTGAAGTCATGTTGAAGTTCTTGGCCTGAAACATCGACTGTTTGTTCCTGTCCATAGATGCTGCCTGACCTGCTGAGTTCCTCCAGCATTTTGTATGTGTTGTTCTGAGTGCAGCAAAGACACCTCAGGTATTTTCTAAGTACACAGCTATAAAGGAGAAAGATACAACTATTGAAGTCAGACCTTCCTGGCTAAGCAAAGAGAACCAAAACAAAATAAAGCTGAATGTGTGTCCAAAGTCAGGTCACAATATAAGTAAGAATCAGCCTCATTACTGAATTCTCAGAGAGTAAGTAAAAAAGAAATTGAGGCCAAAGAAAGACTGAGAGTAAACCTGAAAGGGAAACCAAAATATTCTCTAGGCGTATAAGCAGAAAAGAGTATTAGGAGCAATTGTGTTACGGTCAAGGTAATGAAAGCTGAGGTACCAAATAAATCTTTTACATCTGTCTTTACCAAATAAGAAGATGTATCTGGAGTATCAGCAATAGTACATATCATTTTGACATTGGATGGTGTAATAATACAAAGAAGGTTCTAGAAAAGCCAACTGCATTTGCAGAGGATAAATCATTTGGTACAGATGGAATACGTTCTGGTTGCTGAGAGAAAAATAAGTGAAAATTACAGAAATATTGATCATAATCTTCCAAATAACAAGGAGGAGTTGGGAGCTTGAGGAATGGAGAATTGTAAGTAGATTTGTAGTTATATTCATCGATTCATAGAGTTATCTAGCAATCTATCACTCAACCCAATTCATCCATGCTGATTAAGACAACAATCTAAGCCAATTTCATTTGCCTGAGTTTGTCCGGTACCCCTGTAACCTTCCTATTCATGCAATTCATAAACACAAGAGATTCTGCAGATGCTGGAATCCAGAGTAACACACACAGAACGCTGGAGGAACTGAACAGGTCAGGCAACAATGATGGAGAGGTTTCGAGCAAAGACCCCAGTCCTGACAAGAGCCCCGAAACATCGACTGTTTATTCCTCTCCGTAGATGTTGCATGACCTGTTCAGTTCCCCTAGCATTTTACTATCTATATGACTGTAGTGCAATTGAACCTTTCTGTACCATATAACCACTGCCTTCTCTGTAAAAAAGTTACCACGTAAGTTAAGATGCCTTTCCCATCTCAACTTAAACTCATGCAACATCCTTGTGAATCTTTTCTCCACCCACTCTAACTTAATCACATACTCCCCATGGTATGTAAATACTGTGCAAAAGTCTTAGGCAGATATATATAGCCAGGGTGCGTAAGACTTTTGCACACTACTGTAGTAATTTTATGTATTGCATTGTACTGCTGCTGCAAAACAAAAACAAATTTTATGACATATGTGAGTGATGATAAACTGATTCTGATATGGGTCTCTATTGCGGACAGACAGTGGGAAGGGGGCAGGGAGAAGGGACTTATTGTTGGGAAAAGGGGAAAAGAGAGGAAGGGAGCTGGAAGCACCAGAGAGAAATTCTATAATGATCAATAAATCAACTGTTTGGAGTCAAATAACATTGCCTGGTATCTCAAGACTGGGTGCATCCCCCTGCTCCAGCACGCCATCTCTGCCACCTTTTCTCCTTGCCCCTCCTGATGTGTTCCATCATCACCATTTCAAACATCCTTTGCTCCTGCCAGATTTACAGACTTGTTCTCTGCTCCACGTTGACAAATGCAGTACTGTGCAAAAGTTTTAGGCACCATAGCTATATATATGTGCCTAAGATATTTACACAGTAGGGTGTATCAACCAGAACTTCACACAGAACTCCAGCTGTACAGCTGAAACATGACATTATAACTATTGTGCTCAAAGTCCTGTCTGATGAAGGCAAGGGTGGCATGTACATTTTTCTCCACATTTTCTGTCTGTCAGAGAACTGTATACTAGTACCCCTAGTTATATCTGTTCCACAACATTCCCCAGGGCCTAGTCATTTACCGTGTATGTCCTGCCTGCTTTAACTTTCCAAAGGGTATCGCATTGCACTTGTCTGAAATAAATTCAATCTGATATTTTGTGACAAAATTTCCTAGCTGACCTAGGACCCAGCACTGATTCCTGTGGCACATCACTGATTACAGATGTCCAATGTGAGAAACAGTTCTCTACTACCACACTCTGCCTCCTATCACCAAACTCATGCTGAAGTCCCTTGTATTCTATCCTTCTGGACCAGACCTTAATGTGAGATCTTGTCTGAAGGCCTTGCTAAAGTCCACATAAACTAGGTCCACTGCCCTGTCTTCATCAAGTCTCTCCATCATCTTCTCAAACTTCAGTCAGATTTGTGAGATATGATCTGCCATGAATAAAGCCATGCTGACTATCTCTAATCAGTGTAACATACACAGAATGCTGGAGGAGCACAACAGGTCAGGCAGCATCTATGAAGAGGAATAAAAAGTCCAACGTTTCCAGAGACGAGTACTGGTGAAGGGTCTTGGCCCAAAGCATGGACGCTGTATTTCTCTCATAGAAGCTCGCTGGCCTGCTGAGTCCTGCAGTACTTTATGTGTTACTCTTCATTTTCAGCATCTGCAGAATCCCCTGTGTTTATATCTCTAATCAGTCGTTGCCTTTCCAAATGGAAATAAATTCTGTCCTTCAGAATCTTTTCCAGTAACTTTTCTACCAATGATGCACCCTTATTTAAAAAAAGGTTTAAGCATAAACCCAGCAGCAGCTGTTCAGTCAGTTTAACCTTAGCAGTGTGCGAAGTTCTAGAAACAGTAATCAGAGACTGAATTAGCAGTCATTTGACTACTGTGGATTTGTTAAGGAAAGCCAGCACGTTTATTCAAGGAAAATAGTGATTAACTTGATATGTATTCAAGGAGGCAAGCTTGATTGACATAGGCTATTTAAATTTTCAAAAGGCATTTGTCTCATCAAGACTGAACCCTGTGGACCTTAGGGACTTAAGTTTTTAAGGATTCTTTATCTCATGTTCTGAATATTTATTTCTTATTTCTTATTATTATTATTCTTTTTGCATTGGTACAGTTTGTTGCCTTTTGGCCATTCTTTGATTCTATTGTGCTTCTTGAATTTACTGTGAATCCGCAAGAAAATTAAACTCAGTGTTGTATATGGTTACAAATATGTTCTTTGATAACAAATTTACTTTGAACTTTGACATACTTTTCCCTCATATTTGACCTCCTGAAGTGCAACAGATCACACTTGCCCAGATTAAACTCTATTTGCCATTTATCCACCCATATCTGTAATTTATCCATAGCCTTTGGGAACATTTTTTCACTAATCACAGCACCACCAATTTTTTAGTGACCCACCCATCTACGTTTTCATTCACAACATGCTGGAGGAACTCAGCAGGTCAGGACGAAGGGTTCTGGCCCGAAACGTCGACCGACCTTTTCCACGGATGCTGAGTTCCTCCAGTGTGTTGTGGGTGTTGCTTTGACCCCAGCATCTGCAGATTATTTTGTGTTTACATTTTCATTCATCATTCATATGTATCAGAAGCAAAAGAGGTCACAGCACTGATCCCCAATGAACACCACTGGTCATGATCCTCCAGTCAAAGTAATACCTCTCCACCATTACCCCCTGTCTTCTATAGCCAAGCTAATTCTGAATCCTATCTACTAAGTCATCATGGATATCATGTTGGCTTAATCTTCTTGACCTGATCTACTGCTTATTAGGAATGGGCACCCAGTAACTGACTGAAAAATAAAATGCCTGTTAGAAATGATTAAAAAGGTTGCATGACATATTCCTCATAGCCACTGAACAGGATTTGCTGAGGATTTCATATTGTCTGTTTAATGAGTTTCCTTCCTCAATTCAAGGCAAAGAAATGAAAGCCATGTGCACTGATGGTCACATGATACCAGAGACACTGATTCTCCTCTTATGAGGAGTGATAGAATAATTCTAGTCAATGGCCATCCAAAATACCTTAGTATTTGCCATCTGCCATGACCTGTCCATAGTATTTAAGCTGAAGAATTAAGTCCAACATTCGGGCAGAGGAAAGTACACCAATAATGTCTAAACGTAAAAAGAGCTGTCATATTAGCATTAATTAATGTAATTTGAAAGTTGTTCTTTGCAATGATAATGAACATATTGACCAAAACTAAAGGACTATCCTTCACTATTTTAGTAAATCAGTCCATCCAGCTAATCTTTTACTCAATTAGAAGTTATATTTGTGTACATGCAACTTTTATTAACTTCCTCATTACTTGAGAACCAGTCAATCTATCTGTTGCCCAGGTAATTTGCATCTACTATGTCTCTCTGTAACATCTTAAAAATGTACTTTGTATGAGATTCAGCAGGGAAAGCTGGGGGTGTAGTTAGACCAATTGGAAGAATCATATGATGGAAAATGCTACCTCACCTGGCAACTTATCCGCAGGGAAACGAATTAGACTTCATCTAGGCTTGCAGTGTCTATATCATGTTCAAAGTTCAAAAGTTCAAAGTTAATTTTGTTATCAAGGAACATGTATGTCATCATATATAACCCAGAGATTCATTTTCTTGTAGGCATACTCAATAAATCCACAGAATGCCTACCATAACAGAATCAATGAAAGGCCGCCCAACTTGGGCGTCCGGTCAGAGTGCAGAAGACAACAAACTGTGCAAACACAAAAAGAATGTGATAATAATAATAATAAATAAATGAGCAATAAATATTGAGAACGTGAAATGAAGAGTCCATAGGTTGTGGAAGTATTTCAATAATGAAGTGAAGTTGAGTGAAGTTATCCTCATTGGCTGAAGAGCCTGATTGGTGAGGTATAGTAACTGTTCTTGAACCTGCTGGTGTGAGTCCTGAGGCTCCTGTACCTTCTTCCTTTTGGCAGCAGGGAGAAGAGGGCATGTCCTGGGCGGAGGGTGGGTTCCTGATGATGGATGCTGTTTTCTGCGACAGTGTTTCATGTAGTTTCACCTCAGTGGTGGGGAGGTCTTTACACACGACGGACTGGGCCGCATCCACAACCTTTTGTAGGATTTTCCGTTCAAGGCCATTGGTGTTTCCATGCCAGGCTGTGATGCATATCTATAGAAGTTTGTCAATGTTTTAGATGTCATGCTGAATCTGCGCAGACTCCTAAGGTAGTAGAGGCATTGTCATGTTTTCTTCATAGTTGCACTTACGTGCTGCCTGGACATGTCCTCCAAAATAATAGCACAGAGGAACTCAAAGTAGCTGACCTTCTTCGCCTCTGACCCTTCAGTGAAGACCGCTCATGGACCTGTAGCTTCCTTCTCCTGAGGTTAATAATCAGTCCCTTGGTCTCACTGATATTAAGAGATTGTAGTTATGGCACCACTCAGTCAGATTTTCAATCTCCTCCCCATACACTGATTCATCACCAACTTTAATTCAGCCTACAACAGTGGTGTCATCGGCAAACTTAACTATGGCATTGGAGCTGTGCTTAGCCTCACAGTTTTAAGTGTAAAGCGAGTAGAGCAGGGGCCAAGCACACAGCCTCGTGGTGCACCTGTGCTGATGGAGACTGTTGAGGAGATGTTGCTGCCAATCTGAACTGACTGGGCTCTGCAAGTGAGGAAATCGAGGATCCAATCACACAAAAAGGTATTGAAGCCAAGATCTTTGAACTTATTGATTAGTTTTGAGGGGATGATGGTATTGAATGCTGTGTTCTAGACAATGAAAGACACTCTGATGTATGCATCTTTGCTGTCCAGATGTTCTGGGGTTGAGTGAAGAGCCAGTGAGATAGCACCTGCTATGGACCTGTTGCTCTGGTGGGCAAGTTGGAGCAGATATAAGTTGCTTCTCAGGCATGAGTTGATATTCACTTCATCACTGTGGATGTAAGTGCTATTGGATGAATATCATTGAGGCAGATCACCATGTTCTTCTTGGGCATTGGTATAATTGAAGCATGCTTTAAGCAGGTGGATCCCTCAGACTGCCAAAGTGAGAGGTTAAAGACATAGGTGAACACTCCAGCCAGTTGATCAACACAGGTCTTTAGTACTTGGCCAGATACCCTGTCTGGCCCGGATGTTTTCTTTGTGTTTACCCTCCTGAAAGATGCTCTCCCATTAGTCTCAGAGACTGAAATCATAGGATCATCGGGGGCTGTGGGACTTTGAGATGGCTTCTTCTCTCCGTGTTTTGACAGTCAAAGCAATTATAGAAGGCATGGAGCTCATTCATTAATAGCAACCAAATAACCAAGTTGTGAATGTTGTTCCTATAGCAATCTTCTTTTAGTAAGTGTGGGAATAATCTCTGCCACAGTTTCCAAAAAAGTCTTTACACAATTATAAATAAGATTATATTCTTTAATGTCATTGATGATTGAAAAATCATAGCACGAAAAGAGGGCGTTCAGCCCATCTAATCCCTACTAGATTAAAAAGAGCTACACAACCTACTCCCATTTCCAACCTTAGGTCTTAATCCCTCTGGTTATAACTCTTCAAATGTTGTTGAAATCAATGAGAATCTCTGCGTCTGCAAATTTTTATTACCAATCACTTTAACTCTATGCCTTCAGATTTTTCGCCGAACAACTGAGAGAAAAAGATCCTTCCTATTTACTCAACCTAGGCCCGACATAATTTTATACAATTCAGTTAAATTTCACTCCAATCATATTACGTCCACTCCTTCCTCACAGTCTTACATTTCCTGCAGTAATCTCACAATCTTATTTGCACACTCTTATTGTGCAATCAGATCTTTCCTGCGATATAACCAGGACTGTATCTGATACTCAAGCTAAGGCCTAACAAACATCCTGTAAAATTCATGCATAATCTCTCTACTGGTGTAGACATTGCAGAGCTTTTGACCCATGATGTTGTGCTGACTCTTTAATCTTATATTCCATCCTTGGTGAATAAAGTTTATTGGGTGTTTTATTTTAAATTATCTTATCTGCCCGTTACACACATTCTCTCTCCTCCAAAACAACTCTCAGTATCTTCTCATTTGTTCCCTTGTTGCACATCCCAAATGCCTTGGTGTATACTTCTCAGGATTCATTCCTAGTTGTTATTTTTCTCCCCAAATTATCAGATCATCTATTTTTTTCCTGAAGTTGAAACCTTTTCTTCTTCCTGTCAATCACTGGTCAATATTGGTTTCACATGCAAACATCCACATCTGGCTCCCTAAACTTAAGTCTAAGTCATTAATACTTACATCAAAGGAACCAAGTACTAAACTTTCTGGAACCCTACTGGAAGCAGATTTCCTGTCACAAAAAAACAGTCATTAATTATCCTCAGGACAATAGTTTCTTAAAGAAAAGTGCAAATTCCAAGCAGAACAAAAATATCCAATGATACCCCACCCAACATTACACCTTCTTTTGAAAAAAAGTATAAATTGGTTATACACCCTCTGAATCATTGGTTGGCCAATGCCATTTAGCATTAGAATTGATAAAATCTTTTATTTGTAGTCAATTGCCAAAGTTGCATTGAAATATGCAGATAAGCAGCAGTTTTGAAGGACAAGAATGTTGAAATTAAATTACTGGATGTAAGAAGCCAAGGGAACTTGGCAAGCGGGCTTAGGTAGAAAGTCCAGTAGCAGAATGTGCAATAGTTAAATCACAAAGTAATGAATTCATGTGTTATGGGTTGTGCAACGGCGCTCTAGCCCTAGAGGAAGAGCAATGAATTCTTAATAACTCTCCAGAAATTGCAGAGGAAATTCAGCCCAGACTAGAAATCGCTTCCTGAACCTGATTGCTCCTCTAACTCTCCCTTCTTCTTACAGATGCTCACACAACTAAGGCCCACATCACCTGTTTGAGTATCTCCACATGTGGATGTGTGCAAACTATACTTCCCATCATTTTGAGAAAGTAGCCAACATAATTAAAGACTCCCACTCTGATCAATCTCTTTCCTCCCCTTTTCCACTGGGCAGAAAATACCAAAGCTTAAGAACATGTATCAACAGGCCCAGCAACTGCTTCTACGGGGCTGTTATCAGATCTGTAAAGCAATAAAGATGAATTCTTGATCTAATCTACCTCATCGTGGCCATTGTACTTCATTTGTAAACCTGCTTTGCTCTTGTTCTGTACTGGTAACACTGTATTCTGCATATTATTATTGGTCTCTTTATGTACAATATGGAATGATTTGTCTGGATGACATGCAATCAGAAGTTTTTCACTGTATCTCAGTAAATGTGACAGTAATAAACTAATTACCAATTGTAAAGGGTTAAAAGTACAAAGTTCAAAGTATATATATGTCACCATATACTACCTTGAGATTCATTTTTTTGCAGCCATTCACAGTAGAGCAAAGAAATACAATGGAATCAATGAAAAAGCTATACACAAAGATGGACACACAACCAATGTGCAAAAGAAGACAAACTGTGTAAATACAGGAAAACCAATAATAGTAATAAACACATAATCAATAATATTGAGAACCTGAGTTGTAGAGTCCTTGAAAGTGAGTCCATAGTTTGTGGAATCAATTCAGTGATGAGGTGAGTGAAGTTGTCCATGCTGGTTCAGGAGCCTGGTGGTGAAAAGGTAGCAGCAGTTCCTGAACCTGGTGGTGTGTAATCAAAGGCTGCTGTACCTCCTTGCCAATGGCAGCGGTGAGAAGAGAGCATGGCCTGGATGGTGGGGGCCCTTGAAGAAGGATGTTACTCTCTTTTGGCAGCACTTCTCGAGTAAGATGAAGCTAGCATCAGAGACATGTGAAAAATCTACAGTTAAAGGAGAAGTGTGGGGGAGAAGCCTATGTTATAAAGATAAGTGGGCTAGAAGTCTGCAGCAAGACAGCAAAAGAGAAACTAGCATCAAAAGGATCTGAGTGAGAGAAAAGCAGGCAAGTGGTGTAGAAGCCTATATGCTAAGCGTAGATGTGGTAGAAACCTGCTGCAAGAGCAGATGAGTGTGAGAAAGCTTTCATATGAGTCCATGGTCAGCAATGGCAACCCTAAGCTGCAATAAGCACTGACTAGTATTAATTCCTGAGACATGGACCAGCCTGAAGTGGCTGAACAGGTGGGTACATTTCTGGTGTAGAGTCTGGGCAAGGAAGGGAGATTGTAATCATCTTTTCTAAATCTTTACTTGACGAAAAGATTGGTAAATTTAGCAATTATGAGATAGACCATAGACATAGGAACAGAGTAAGGCCAGTTGGTCCATCGAGCCTGCTCCTCCATTCTACGTAGGCTGATAATCTCATTCTCCTTGCAACCTTTAACATCCTTATGAATTGATACACTACCTCACTCTTTTTTAACATGCAGAATTTCTGTTTTTGCACATTTTTAGATCTATTCAATATACATATACTGTGATTTATTTATTTATTATGATTATTTTATTACATTTAAAAAAAATTTTCTATATTATGTTTTGCATTGAACTGCTGCTGCTAAGTTAACAAATTTCACGCCACTTGCCGGTGATAATAAACCTGATTCTGATTCTGAAATCAGAATCAACAATAGATATCTGGTTACAAGCTCAATGTTCTGGTTCTTTTGCAGTAAAATGCTAGACTCAATAATATCTCTACATTCGAGTTTGTATTTCTTTAGACGTAAGAAATGGATTTTGTTTTCAAATGTTGAACTGCTTCACCAGTTAAACTTCCAAAGGAGATGTCACTTTGGCTGAGGTCTGTGTGTTTCAGTGCTGTGGGTGTGTGCAGACATAATACAGCATAACATTAATTTCTTGCATTTTCTTAACATCCAACAGGTTATCCTAGGTTGCTACCATGTGGATGGAAAAATTAAATTCTATTCAATAGCTGAACAAAAATTGGAAAATAGGTTTATAGAAGCAAATGAATTATGTCATATATCTTTTTGAGAAAAAAGATAATCTTTGCTTTTTAGTTTTATTTTGTGGCTTGTGAGAAGTGGATTACATTTTGACATTTTTCTTCCGGTCATTTGTAAAAGATTTCTTTGGATCCACTCTGGGTTTCTGAGAGTAAATGATGGGTCAAGCCTTAGCAATCTCACCACTTCATCCATTGGTTGTGAGTCCCACTCCAAAGACTTGAGCACAAGTATTTAGGCTGACACTCCATACTGTCAGATGACAATCCACTAACCAGCCCAACTTGAAGAGATGTCAGCACTATTTACAGGAACTATCCTAACCTATATTTATCATTCAAGCAATAACAGATTATCTGAGCAACATTTCAGTGCAATTTTGTTTCCTGAAAACTGGTTACACTTCAAAAAGTTTTCATTTGTTTTTAAAGTCCTTTGGGATGTCCTCAAATTGTTAAAAGTACTTAATTGTTTGTTAAAAGCAGGGAGGAGGCTATGTAACATCCACACCAGGACAATTAGACTCAAGATCAGTTACTTTCTCCGAGTAGTAAGGCTGATGAGTTGGGCCATGTTCGAGGGCTCATCAGAGGATCAGAACGAATGCATCACAGTTGTCACAAACTTAATAAAAATAGTTGTAGATGATCGTATCCCCTCAAAATCATTCAGAGTCTTCCCTAACCAGAAGCCTTAGATGAACCATGTGATCCACAATCTGCTGGGGACCAGATCCGTGGCACTCAGGTCTGGCAAGAAAGTTAGATACAAGAGGTCCAGGTACGATCTCCTGAAAGCCACATTATGCGAAGAGGCAATTCCAGACCAAACTTGAGTCACTGAAGGATGCTCGACAGCAGTGGCAGTGCTTGAATGTTATCACCTCCTACAAAGCGAAACCAACCAACATAGGTGACAGCAGGCTTCTGCTCCCAGATGAGATCAATGCCTTTTGTGCTTGCTTTGACCATTAAAACATGGAGGCAACATCAGGAACTTACACAATCTCCAATAATCCTGTGATTTCAGTCTCTGAGGCTGAAGAGAGAGCATCTTTCAGGAGGGCAACTGGCCCGGACAGGGTACCTGGCCAAGTGCTAAAGACCTGTGCTAATCAACTGGCTGGAGTGTTCACTAGTATCTTTAACCTCTCACTTAGGCAGTCTGAGGCACCCACTTGCTTTAAGCAGGCTTTAATTATACTGGTGCCTAAGAAAAATGTGGTAACCTGTCTCAATAACTATCATCCAGTAGCACTTACATCAACTGTGATGAAGTGCTTTGAGAGGTTGGTGATAAACCAAATCAACTCCTGCCTGAGAAGTGACTTGGATCCATTCTAATTTGCGTAACATCACAACAGGCCAATAGCAGATGCCATTTCATTGGCTCTTCCCTTAAACCTGGAACATATGGACAGCGAAGATGCATACGTCAGGATGTTCTTTATTGATTACAGCTCGACATTCAATGCTATCATACCCTCAAAATGAACCATTAAGCTTCAAGTCCCAGTCCTCAATACCTCCTTGTGCAATGGGATCCTCAATTTCCTTACTTGCAGACCCCAGTCAGTTCAGATTAGCAACGATTTTCCTCTACAATCTTTCTCAGCACAGGTGCACCACAAGGCTGTGAGATTAGCCCCTTGCTCTACTCATTTTGCACTTGTGAATGTGAGGCTAAGCACAGTTCCAATGCCATATTTTAGTTTGTCAACAGCACCACTGTTGTTGGCTGAATTAAAGGTGGTGATGAATCAGCATATAGGAGGGAGATTGAATATCTGGCTGAGTGGTGTCTCAACAGCAGCCTCTCATTCAAAGTCAGCAAGACAAAGGAGATGATTATTTACTTCAGTAGGAGGAAACCAGAGGTCCATGACCCAGTCCTCACTCGGGTAATCAGAGGTGGAGGGGGTAACTTTAAATTACTCGGTGGTATCATATCAGAGAATCTATGCTGGGCCCAGCATGTAAGTGCCATTACGAAGAAAGCACAACAGCACCTCTACTTTCTTAGATGTCTGCAAAGATTTGGCATGTCATCTAAAACTTTGATAAACTTCTATAGATGTGTGGTGGAAAGTATATTGACTGGTTGCATCACAGCCTGGTGTGGAAACACCAATGCCCTTGAACAGACATGCCTATAAAAAGTAGTGGATATGGCCCTGTCCATCATAGGTAAAGTCCTCCCCCATACTGAGCACATCTATACGGAGCATTGTTGCAGGAAAGCAGCATCCATCATCAAGGACCCCCACCATCCAGGCCATGCTCTCTTCTCACTGTTGCCATCAGGAAGAAGGTCCAAGGACCTTAGGACTCACACCACCAAGCTTGGGAACAGTTATTACCCTTCAGCAATCATGTTCTTGAACCAGAGAAGATAACTTCACTCAACTTCACTTGCCCCATATCTGAACTGTTCCCACAACCTATGGACTCATTTTCAAGGATTCTTCATCTCATATTCTCAGCATTTACTGCTTGCTTGCTTGTTTGTTTGTTGGTTTGTTTATTAATTAATTAATTTATTTATTCATTCATTCATTATTGTCACTATCATTACTTTTTCTTTTGCACATGGTTGTTCCCCATCCTGTTGGTGCGGTCTCTCATTGATTCTATTGTATATTTACTGTCAGTGCCCTCAATACAATGAATCTCAAGGTTGTATATAGGAACATATATGTACTTCGATATTAACTCGATTTGAACTCTGAACTTTAATCAATATCTGCACCCACTGACCCACCCCGACACACCACCACCACTACTTATCATTTCCTGTAAGTCACCTCATGTACCGACACTCCTGTGACTAGTGTCACTTTATTGACATACAACCAATCTATGTTTTTAAGCTATCTATGTATTTATATTTCTGTGCTTTTTATTATTGTCTTTATCTTATTGTTGTACTGAAAATTACACTAAACAATCTTGAACCTTGAACTTGAGTTTTCATATAAATCCAAGTTCTTCCTTAACCATGAGGAGTGTTCTTTTTGGGAGAATTTTTGGGAATCTCCTCCATAATTTTGTGGGATTCTTCCCTAAAACTGAATTTAATTTAATTGTGGTTGCACCCGTCACAACACTCTACCCATTAACTTTATTGGGCTGAAAAGCAGGGAGGCATACCACTGTGAGCAAGGTTTTGTAAACTCAGTTCTCCGGTGTTAACAGCAAAACTTTATGTCAGGGCAGAGATTAGGATGATTTATATTATGTCTCCAGTAATGAATCTCAACCCTAAACTCAGTACTCCTCTCACTTCTTTGTTTGACATATTCAGTTCTCACTTTGCTGCTGCTATTTAGTGTGGTATGACTAATTATAGTTAGATTGAGAGCAATTTCTTGTTGTGAATGCATACCCACATGGAGCTTATTGATGGTTGAATTAATAACCTCTAAACATAGTGGCAATTGGATCAAAAGATAGATTAAAAAATCAACTCATAGAAAGAATGACACATTATTTTCAGAACAAATTTGATAACTCCTAAAGTGTGTTTCACAAAACTGTGTCTAATATGTAAATGACTGAAGTGTGGTACCCACTAAAAAGGCATGTACATTGAGATACGTCTGACTTACGTTAGCCCTGAGAACATATTACTGGCCCCATTGCAGAGAGCAAATCTAGACTAGGAATTTCCTTGGAGTTGCCACAGTTCCAGCAAAGTCAGACAATGAAACCAAATCAGCTCTCTCAATTCATTACTATGGATTTTTGTCAGAGACTATCAGGAAGGTAAAATGATTTACAGTGCGTTCATTCGGTGTGTGTCATGTGCTCAGTGTGGTCTAAAATCACGGATTTTCCTTTAACCATTGAGGAAATGGTAAAAAATGTGTCCTGTCCTTTTCATGTTTTAGACTGTTGATTCTGATTCAGTTGTCCAATCCCACCACAGCTAGTGAGGGAACTTAAATTTGAATGATTAAGTGAGCCTGGAATAAAACTAAAATGAAAATTTAACCATGAAATTGCAGGATAGCTGTAAAAACCCCATTTAGTTCACCAAAGGCCCTCTAGGGAATAAATGTCAAGCATCTTCACTCCATCCGCCATTTCAATTCAACTTCCCACTTCCATTCCGACGTGCTTGTCCATGGCCTCCTCTGCTGCTATGACAAGACTACACTCAGGCTGGAGGAGCATTACCTTATATACTACTCATATTGGGTAGCCTCCTAAAACAGAGGACAGAACGGCTTCCAGAAACGGGACGTGAACTGTGGTCCTCAGTCAGACTCTATATCCTGAGGGAAGCTGTGCAACTTGAACAAGTGCTGAACTATGAGGGTGGCAGTCTTACGAGTTGGCGGGAGCTTGCGGAGAGCAATGAAGTAGGCAGCTTTGGAGAACACGTCCACAACTACCAGAACGGTAGCGTTTCCATCCGATGGGGACAGACCAGTGATGAAATCCTTCGAGCGGTAGGACAGGGGTGGTGCGGCACAGGCAGCAGCAGGGCAAACCCCCAGGACACTGACGTGACCCCTTCTGCTTGGCACAAGACGTTAGAGTAGTTATGGCTGTCGGCAGTCAGCTGCTGGACCGTGGCAGTGAGAGCCGTAATGGCAGCAATGTGATTCTGGCTGCCTGTGGTGAGCTTTCACTTCCACAATGAAACTCAGATTGGCTGGATTATGCATACTCATGAGCATGATGGCCGACCTCATTCAACAGTCCGCCTGGGCGAGTGCCCAGACTCCATGGCAGAGCTGTGGTTGTGACACTCTTCTTAATATGGGAAGCAGTGATTCCCACTATTGACTGATTCACTGTTGGTCAGTAGTAGGGGCAATCTGGTTTAGCTGAAGTAGTTTCGGCTTCTATCTAGATTAGAAGAAAACAAAGAGAGTGAGTGTGAGAAAGAGAGAGAGAGAGAGTGAGTGAGTGTGTGTGAGATAGAGAGGATCGAGAGAATGAGTGTGAGAGAGAGTGTGTGTGGTTTGACAGAGAGAGTGTTTGTGTGTGAGAGAGATAGTAAGTGTGACTATGTATGAGCAATAGAGAGTGTGTGTGTATGAGAGAGAGAGTAAGAAAGAGAAAATGAGTAAATGAAGGAGCAGAGAAGATTTGTTGCTGATAAAATTGTGGTCCTGACAACATAGGATTGCACAGAACAGAACCAGGCTATTTGACCTATCATTCCAATTCCTGCTCTTTGACAGAGCTTCCTAATCAGAGCCCCATGTTCAAGGCCCTTCCCCCAAAAATCTGCAAGTATATCTCTTTGTACATTCATCCGGTTTCATATTAGATATTTACTAATGAATGTGTTTCCATTACCTTTTCAGGCAACACGTTCCAAGTCACAATGACTTGCCAGGCTGGGTGTATTTTCCTCAACAAGCCTTGCTTCTTTTGCCAATTAACTCTGTTATCAGCCATTGTTTCTCTACCTGCTGCATGCAGTTTCTCCTGAATGGCTCTATTTTTCAAAACCTTTAGTGATATCCCACTTTATCACTTGCTCCAAGACGAACAATGCATGATACGTCAGTGGCGTAGCACTGTTTACTTTTTAACTTGTGTGGTAAATGCACCTTGTGCTAAATGTCAATTGACCGGAATATACTTTATTACTTATAATTTATTTGTGGTAATATTAATTTATGTGTTGTATGTGAGTTATAGTACTGTGTTGTGCACCATGGTTTGGAGGAATGTTTTTACGTTTGGCAGTAAAGATGCATATGGTTGAAAGACAATAAGCTTGTACTTGTAGTCTGGTCTCGCCCTGTGACTGAGGCATTCAGGACCCTATAAACCACGCCAGGAGGGCAATATTGTAAACCTCTTAAAGACCTTAACTCTCGAGGTAACTAAAGACACAAGTATTTGGATGTGGATATAATTCTCAAAGTGTTTACTAATTCATCCACCCAAGCAAGAACATCTGTTGAAGAGTATTCACAGTTCCTCTGCAGCACGTTCACACAGTTATATCCCATAAGCAGCAAGTGAGATGGACATCTAGTTAATATAGCTGTGAAAAATGGTAGAATTTGATGAATTGAATAGGTACGTGGGTAGGGAAGTTTTAGAATAGGGGTTCCCAACCTTTTAACTGAGGGTTCCATGGACTCCAGGTTGGAAATCTGTGGTTTAGAGTGATTTGGATCAACTACCAGGCAATTGGGACTAACTTAAATGGGAATCTTAGTCAGCATGGACTAGTTGGGCCTACTTCCATCTTGTATGGCTCTATGACATCACTGCTCAATACTGTTGGGCAGCTTCACTGATGCACTTCCCAGGATTTGCTGAATTGCTAAATTATTGAGTCACAAAGTGCAAGGTTCTTTAAGTAGTGCTGGCTTGGTTGGTTGTTTTCACAAATAATGAATTTTGGAATCGGTGCTGATGTGCTCTGTGGATCAACATGTGTTGGGCGCTGGTTGGTTGCACTCATCCTGCCAATGGGCGGGCAGCATGAAGAAGATATGCTGTCTATATTGTGAGCAGTCTTGGGCCCCTTAACTGCAACAGGGATGTGCTGGCATTGGAGAGGGTCCAGAGGAGGTTCATGAGAATGTTTGTGGAAATGAATGGGATAAAAGATGAGTGGCATTTGATGACTTTGTGCCAGTGGAGTGTAGAAGAATGAGGGGGCATTTCATTGAAACCTATTGAATATTGAAAGACCAAGATAAAGTGGACATGGAAAGGGTAGTTTCATATAGTGGGGGAGTCCAGGACCAGAGGGCACAGCATCAGAATAGAAAGACACCCCTTTAGGACAGAGATGAGGAGGAACTTACTCCGGCATAGGATGGTGAATCTGTGGAATTCATTGCCCTGACAGCTGTGAAAGCCAAGTCATTGGGTATATTTAAAACAGAAGTTGATTGCTTCTTGATTAGTAAGGGTATCAAAGTTTACATGGAGAACACAGGAGAATGGGGTTGAGAGGGATAAATCAGCCATGGTGGAATGGTGGAGCAAACCTGATGGGCTGAATGGCCTAATTCTGTCCCTATGTTTTAGATTACAGCGAATGGTTGCATATTGTTCCCTGAGTACCTTTTGGGCCCTCCTCTGACACTCGCTCCCTCAGAACCATCTTGCAGCTGCATCACCTTGGGAGAGGCCATTGCAAGAGTGACAGCCACAACCATCTTAATCAATGCAGGGATAGCAATTTGGGATACGTCCTCTGGCATTTTCCTAGCTGGATAAAATGTTTCAATTATGAGGGGTATAGATTGGTAAAAACAAGCAGGCCTTTTCGACTGAGGTTGGGTGAGACTAGAACTAGGGGTCACAAGGTAAGGGTGAAAGGTGAAATATTTAAGGGGGACTTCTTCTTTCAGAGGGTGGAGAGACTGTGGAAAGAATGACCAGTGGTAGCGGTGGATGCAGGTTCAATTTCAGCAATTAAGAGAAATTTGGATAAGTACGTAACTGGGAGGGGTATGGAGGGTGTGGTTAGATGCAGGTCAATGGGACCAGTCAGAATTATACTTTAGCATGGACTAGGTGTGGCAAAGGGCCTGTTTCTCTGCTGTAGTGTTCTATGAGTCTATGACTCTATTTGTAGAATAGTGGATCTAGTTCAGAATTAGGCTCAATTGTGACAAGATTCCTTTTTGTACTACCTGAGTTTGAGATGTCAGACTATGTGTACTGTTTCACTGTTTTTGCACTTGCCCCTGTGTCTGTTGTGCTCATGTATGCTGTTTACTCTATATGCTTCATATAAGCAAAGAATTTCATTCCTCCCTGGTGTATATGACAATACACTCATCCAAATCTGAAAGAGCCTTAAGCATTCAATGTTTGTGTATGGAAAAGAAATTGCTGAGTAAAATGGGAAAGAGAACATGAAGGAGTATGATTCAAGGGTCAAGGTACATTTATTATCAAAGTATGTATGCAGTATACAACCCTGAGATTTGTCTTCACACAGACAGCCACAAAACAAAGACCTGTTCGAAGAAAAGCAGCAAACCCTCAACGTGCGAAAAAAAACAAACCGTGCAAATGGCAAAAAAGAGAACAGAGGTGAAAACCTCAGAATATAAAACATCAAACCAGAAAGACAACGAGACAGTCCAGAAATGATCAATTTTTGCCCAGTTCAGTTCAATCTCGTGCTGCATTGTCCATTAAACTGCAGACTGCAAAGCCAGTCTTCCCCGATCGAAATTGTCCAAAATAGCTGCAAATAAAGAGCAACCAGGAACCAGAAACACATCATAACGTGAACTACAGAGCTCAGTCCACAAAGTGCATCAATTAAACCTTGGCCAGGACCCAAGACTCCAGGAGCAGCGAGTGAAAGCAAAAGGGAGACCGGTTTCGCACAGGCAGACAGCGCTGAACATCCACTTGCATTCTGCTCTTGTCCACGCTGACTTAACTCTTCCTTGATGCTGAGATCAATGAGAAATGGAGTTGATCAAGGGATCGTGCTCCATCCCCAGGCTTCTAGGCCTCCAGTGTGCACAGTTTGCTTGAAACTTCACCAAATTTCCTTGAAGACAGCAAAGCGCCAGATCACTCAAAGGGCCTGATAACACACCATTAAACTGGAGATCCCAGGGTCTCATAGCAGTTGAATCATATTTGAAAGAAGAAGAAGAATTAAAGGAAGTAGAAACAAAGAAAACCTGCAGCACAATACAGGCCCTTTGGCCCACAATGCTGTGCTGAACAGGAGGTAATTTTGTGAACTGTCTGAAGGATGTCACCTTTGGTTGCGTTGCTTGCTGGTGCCATTTTCTTCATGAAGGTTTACATCGGAGATCTTGTCTCTACAGGGGCTACAAAGACCACCATTCCCTACCTCTGAGACATGGGAAAAGATAGTCAGAACAGAGAGCTATTGCAGCCAAAATCAGCAGCACAGCCCTCAGGATTTTATATGCAGCATCACATGGTATATCATGACTATGATTAAATACCTTATCCTACCATCTACACCACTAACCTCAACTACCACACTAAGGAATTTCATTGTATCTTTGTGTCTATGACAATAACCTAAACTAAGCTAATCTACTGACTCGTGATGACAATCTCTGTCTATCAGAGCTATAATCTAACAATGATACTCTTTAAAATAGTCTCACACTGCTGGTGCAAGACTCATAGTCATATCACCGTTTGCACACACTGCTAGCTATTCAATCACAGACACATCACTGTAGGGAATTCTACAGTAGAGACTTTAACTGGAGAGGCTGATGTGAAGACTGGTATGTGCACACTATGTGAAGTTCAGCACAATGGGATACCTACTGGAAACTCTGGTGTTGAGAGTCAAGGATCTATGCCCAGGACGTGCCTGAAGCAGGTGTTGGGAGAGCTTGATGCTCATTTCCTTCCATGGGGAAATAGTCCTTCATTAGCCAATGGCTTGCAGTGGAGGAGGCAATAGAAGGTCCTAAAAGTCATCCATTGGTCTGACGATTAACGCCAAAGCTTCCAATACTGCAAGACCCAACTTCAACCAAAGTCCGGGTGCTGCAGTGGAAGTTTATGTTATTGTCATGCAAGATTTGTGGGTTGGTGTCAGGTAGCTTCAAGGGCATCAGGGTGGTCCAGCATTCCTTCCCCTCCCAACAGATTACCGTCAGCTCTGGCAGTTGTTACCACTGCTGAGGTGTGTTCCCAGAGTTCAGAGCTGCTCAAGACCTGTCACCTAGGACCATCTATTGCCTCCTCCACTCGCTGCCACTATTAGGAGAATGTAGTCAGTAACATCAGGACAGGCAGAGCATGTAAAAAATGGACAGAATCATTAAATTTGTGTGGGATATGCTACAAATGTATTTATGTTTAGTTTGGATCATTAACTTTGCAGCTTTTGCGCTGGGCCGCCTTGAGGATGATATGATGATCTGCAATAGAGTGAAGTCAAAGTTGGTGAATGGAATATTAGGGTTAGGTTATTATAGTCACATTGGGCTTTGAACTCTTGGCTTTGTTCTCTGAGTTAAGCTTAATTCCCACACACAGGCTGATTAATGCACCCTATCCTAGGAGCAGCTGGTTTCAGGAGCCTGAAGTCAGCAAAATGTTTTTCAGTACTTGCCAAGCCACCGAGTACGTAGCAATTAGCCTACAAGTAGATGATGTTCCCTTTAAATGGAATGGTCCCCTCATGCTGCTTGACACGTGGTCTGATGTGCGATTCTAGGACAGGCCGGGAGATAGAGTTCCTAAGTGACAGCTTTGACATTAGATCTGTATTGCATACTAACTGATGTCACAATCTGTTGGCTCTGGATGTTTCTAGCAGACATTAAACTACACACACACACACACACACACACACACACACACACACACACACACACACACTAATATCATTACCATGATGTCGTCTGATGTCTGTCTCATCGGGCGCACGTTCGTGTGGCGCAGACTCCATTGTGGTTTCCAAACATCCGCTAAAGACTTTGAGGCCACATCCACGCCAAAGTCACATGAAATGTCATAGCTGTGTGAGAAGGGCTTGGCTGGCCACATCTACTGACTATAGGTCCACATTCTATTGGTTTCTGATTTCAGAATCAGAATCGGATTCAGAGTCAAGTTTGTTATATACATAAAATGTGAATTTTTTTGCTGTGCAGTAGCAGTACACTGTAATACATAATAAAATGCTATAAGTTTCAATCAGAAATATAGAAAAACGTAAATAGTGTAAAAACAGAACAAAATAGTGGGGTAGTGTTCATGGACCATTCACAAATCTGATGGCAGAGGAGAAGTAGCTGCTCCTAAAACGTTGAGTGTGCACTTTCAGGCTCCTCTACCTCCTCCCTGATAGTAATAATGAGAAGGGGGCATGTCCTGAATGGTAGGGTCCCAAATAATGGATGCCGACTACACATATTGCTAAAACTCCCCTGAAATGGAGAATTCCACGGAGGTCACTGCCTCTGTGTAGTTGCTACTGAACAATCTGTCACAGGTGGTGCAGCTTCTTTCAGCTTCTCTTTGTCGAGTTTGCTCTCTGGAATTCTTGCCGAGCACCTGGTAGGATTATCATTCTCCATAATGCAGACATAAATGAAATATAATATTCGTCTGTATAATACAATGTTATAAATACCCATTCCACTCTCTAGTCTGAAGTCTTAAACGTTTTCTTTCTGAGGCCACAGGAAGGGAATGTACTGCCTGGGCCCAGAATATATTTGTATGGTGGTTACCATGGAGACCTCAAAGTAAACACACCCAGCCAGAACCCTTTTTTAGGTAGCATTCTGTTAATCAACATGTTGAATACATAGTTGAGGACCAGTCTATGAATGTATAAAGGGGCTTGATATAAATACCGGCTTGAGAAATCCTATCTGTCAGAACAGTGAGATTTGCTAATAGATGCACCATGTGCTATTCTGCTGAGAGAGTTTACATTTACTTCCCCAGGGTAAGTTTGAAAGCCGTCTGAGTGTGACAGACAACCCAACACCATCGGCCTACATTACAGTCAATGGTTATATTGAGAACTGGCATTTAGTTTACAAATTTAATCAGGTTGTACCAGGCAAGCACTCCCTGTCTAGTCAGGCTGAAAGTAGTTACTTTAAAATGATACCGAGTTATTTCAAGTCATCTCCCAATATAGACAGTCTGCTGATATAAATGCATCTGGTGATGTATGCTGTTGTCATCTGAGCAAATGTTTTATGAAAGTTTTATAAAACTATCCCCTCCTCCTTGAAATCTTGATATCAAACTAGGTTTCCAATATAGAACTGGAAATCCAGGATTAAATAATATCCAAACTATCACCAGCATCCATGCCAGCCAATAACTGTTTCCATATGGACTGCATGCCTAATGTGGGAGGCATTCATAGGCACCGCATTAGAAGGTAATCAGGCGAGGTTTTGTTTAAGGTTCAACGACATAATTTGGGATTGTTGCCACATTCACCAAGTAACAAGAAGGGTGAAAGAGCATGTGGATTTCAGTTAACCCATGGTCATTCTTTTCCTAGAGAAGACTGAAGTGTTTTTTTTCTCTAGTACTGACCCATTAATTCAAAAGTGCAAAGAATAAAGTATGTAGCTTAAAGGGAAATTACAGGCTGCAGGTTGCGATGAGAGTAATTCAAAATAAGTATATTTAGTAGTTTTGAAAGCAGCCCACAACATATCACCATGGTTCACTGGCGCCATCTTGCATTTATGAATTGCCAGTTGCCAGATTTATGAGTCCTATTTCGCAATTTAGCATAAGAAGCTTTTAAAGACTTAATTACTGGAGTTCCTAAATCACCATCTTTAACCACATCCAATGCAAGGATTGCCAAAATAAAATAGAATTTATAATTTAAAAATATTGCCACAAGGTGTCAAAATTTTGTGGCCTATTTTATGACCATCAGAAATCAATAATAGCTCAACCATTATTCCTACTAGAGTGTTAGTACAGGTGTCCCCCGCTTTTCGAACGTTCGCTTTACAAAACCTCGCTGTTACGAAAGACCTACATTAGTACCCTGTTTTCGCTTTCAGAAGGTGTTTTTACTGTTACAAAAAAAAAAGCAGCGCGTGATAAAAGGCAGCGCACACCCCGAGCAGCCGCTCTCCCCTGAATTCGGAACGGCATTCTCACCAGCATTGCTTAAGCATGTGCTTGTGAGCAGCTGTCTGCAAGATGAGTTCTAAGGTATTGGAAAAGCCTAAAAGAGCTCGTAAGGGTGTTAGACTTAGCGTAAAACTAGACATAATTAAGTGTTTTGATCGTGGTGAACGAAGTAAGGACAAAGTGAATTTGGCTTGTGGAAGCTGACGAACGTGATGTTGAAGAGGTTTTGGCATCCCATGACCAAGAACTGATAGATGAAAAGCTGATGCAATTGGAAGAAGAAAGGATAACAATCGAAACCGAATGCAGTAGCGAACTGAACGTGAAGCAACTGCATGAGATTTTCGCTGCAATGATAAAGTACGACTTTAATTTTGAAAAGGTACGTAGGTTTAGGGGATATTTGCAGGATGGTTTGAGTCCTTACAAAGAACTGTATGATAGAAAAATGCGCGAGGCTCAGCAGTCAAGCAAGCCTTCCACATCAGCCACAGCAGACGACGAACCTCGACATTCGACATTGAGGCGGGCAGTCATAGGAGAAAATGAGCTGCCTGCTCTAATGGAAACAGATGACGAAATGACACTCCAGTGTCCCAACACCCTGCGATTCGCGAAGCATGCAGGGGTGCAATGGTAGCCGGGAGGCACACAGCACATCTTTAAGAAAAAAGCCGAAATAAACATGCTAATCAATTAGGTGCCGCCCGACACGTAATTGTTGGCCCAGATCAGAGGCGATGCAATTGTCAATCGGCACGGAGGGTGGCTACCCGGAGGGTGGGGGCCACTGCACCACCCCAACCTCCAACGACTCAGTCTAACACACCATCATCAGTGTGCTCTGCGCTGAACCAATTCCGGTAAGTGATACTACACTGTACATACATTATTTATACTTTATATAGGCTGTGTATTTTTACGTGTTATTTGGTATGATTTGGCAACTTCATAGCTTAAATGTTACTGGAGAGCGCTTGCACCGCGTTCTTGCCAACAGCACTTGCGTGAGAATTTCTGCCGACAGCGCTTGCGTGAGATTTTCACTACGGAGAACAGTGCAGTAATGATTGTGGAAAAGTATTTCTACTTTATATAGGTTGTGTATTTATCATATCATTCCTGCTTTTAGTATATGTTACTGTTATTTTAGGTTTTATGTGTTATTTGGCATGATTTGGTAGGTTATTTTTGGGTCTGCGAACGCTCACAAATTTTTCCCATATAAATAAATGGTAATTGCTTCTTCGCTTTACGACATTTCGGCTTATGAACCGCTTCATAAGAACGCTCTACCTCCAGATGGCGAGGGAAACCTGTATTGCAATATGTACAGAAATATTGATCCACTGATGTGTGATCCAGTCAGTTGTCTCACCAGGATTATATAAAATTCAGAAATCAAGTGGCCTCACCACCTATTCAAAACAAATGGATTTCCTAAGAATGATCATATTGCTGTATTCTTTTTAACTCCTGATAGTTGGATGAGTCTGTTAAAAAATACTCCTAAGTTGTATTCTGCTTAAGAGTGTTGAGAATGGATTTAACAGCACTTTACTAATACACCTTGGTAAAGAACAAACCTTGTATACCAAATCCTAAAGAAAACCAAAGGCAAGGCAATTACTTTACAGAGACTCAAAGAGTCTTACTGCATAGAAACAGGCTCTTTAGTTCAGCTTGCCCATACCAAGTGTGTTGCACAGAGATTTAGCTCCATCTGCCCACATTTGGCCCGTAACACTCTAAACCTCTCCTATCTATTACTTACACTCAGAGGCCTCTTTATTAGGTACATCTGTGCACCTGCTCATTAATGCAAGTAGTTAATCAGCCAATGATGTGGCAGCAACTCAATGCATAAAAGAATGCAGGCATGATCAAGAGGTTCAGTTGTTGTTCAGACTAAATATCAGAATGGGAATGAAATGTGATCTAAGTGACTTTGACCGTGGAATGATTGCTGGTGCCAGGCAGGGTGGATTGAGTATCTCAAAAACTGCAGATCTCCTGGAATTTTCACACACAACAGTCTCTAGAGTTTACAGAGGATGGTGCGAAAAATTAAAAAAAAACATCCAGCCAGTGTCAGTTCCGTGGGCCTTGTTAATAAGAGAGTTTGGAGTAGAATAGCCACACTGGTTCAAGCTGATAGGAAGGTGACAGTAACTCAGATAACCACCCATAACAACAATGGTGTGCAGAAAAGCATCTCTGAATGTACAACACATCAAACCTTGACGTGGATGAGCTATAACAGCAGAAGATCACGAACATACGTTCATGGCTGCTTTATTAGGTACCTTCTGTACCTACATGAAGTACCTAATAACATGCTCACACAGTGTATCTAGATGGTCTTTAAGTGCTGCTAATGTGCATGCCTCAACCACTATTTCCTACCCAGTTTCAATTAATGTGTTTGGCCCAGTTCTCAGTGGACTTCACATTGATTTGATCCATTAATTTCTAGCCTAGCCATGCCAGAGGAAAGCCTCAGTGATTCTAACTGCTGCACCTCAACAACATGCTGTTAGTGAACTTTTGGCTTGAAAAGCAGAAGATATGGCTGAGGAATGGCCATCTTATTTGGAAATCTAGCAGCCTTTGGGGTGGGAATGGGAGAGCACAGTAAGGTACAATAAGTAGGGCATCACTGGTGGGGATTTCCTGCTGCAACTGACCTGAGATGGAACGTTAAAAGATCATCTTTAATTGTCCTCCCCTGCTTCCAATAATCTTCCAAAATCTTTCAATAGATGAATGAGTGAAATTGGTCAACATCTGATTACCTAAGTTTTAAATATTGTAACCTAGGAAGAAAATTGGCACATTGATTAATAGGTTTCCGTGGTCAATTTTGGATTGTTAATCTGCAAACTAACAAGAATCATCATTCAGGCTCTCACCGTTTATGATTTGTTTCCACGTTTGCGATGAAGGGAACAAGTGGAATGTCTTCAATGCAAAGCTCATGAAGTGAAATAAGCCTTCCTGAGTTTGTTTCCAAATAAGAACAAGCAATTAATTTCCATGTATTTAGAACAGCACAGAAACAGGCCCTTTAGCTCACAATGTTGTGCAAAACTAATTACATTAATAATCAAAAGACCAACTAAACTAATCACTATTGCCTACATAATATCTCTATGCTTCCATTTCATGTGCGTTCATATGCCAATATCAGAACTTCTTAAATGCCTGTATTGTATTTGCCTCAACCAAGAATCCAGGGAGTGCATTCCACCACTGCGTAAAATAACTTGTCCAAACATTACTTTTGAACTTGACCTCTTCACCTTAAAGGCGTGCCCTTTGGTATTAAATGTAACTTATAGTTTACTTCATAGTTAATTTACTTTATAATCTTCCTTCAGCTCCTTACAGAAATACTGTTCTGTTAAACACACAGAATTCTGGAGGAATTCAGCAGATCAGGCAGCATTTATGGAGAGGAATAAAGAGCTGACGTTTCAGGGCCCGATGAAGAGTCTCAACCCAAATCATCGACTCTTTATTTCTCTCCATAGATGGCGTCTGATCTGCTGAGTTTCTCCAGAATTTTGTACGTGCGACTCTGGATGTACAGCATCTGAAGAACCTCTTCAGTGTATATTGTTCTGCAAACTTCCTTAGACTTTATCTCTATAGTTTCAGAATTATTATAGTATTGTGATTGGTATTCACTGTCCAGAGCCAGTATTACCTTTTTATTGCTAAGCTCAACTTTCTAATATAGCAGTTAAAACTTCTCGAGATCTAAGTGTTGTTTTTGAATAAGATAAGCTTCCAACTAATGTACTTTGTTTAGCTCATTGTTGTAAACAGGAGATAGTCTTCTATTTTTAATGTAAATGGAAAGCAATAATCAGTTTGAAGTTAAAAGGACAGCATTGCAAACAGATGTGTTGTCTACAGAACCAGGATGACTTCTCAAGAGCTGCAGCGTAAGACAAATGGGGTTACTTAATTGGGCTTGTTTCAATTCAGACAACATGGCGAAGTTATTGAGTTCAAGGAAGCTTGCAGAGCAAATGGATATTATCACTTAGAATATCAAATAGCTGATCTGTTAATAGTTGAAAGATTTATGTACTCAAAGAGTAACCTTCACAGCATTAATTGTGGGTACCTGGGAACCTTACTTTTAGACCGTTTGTGTAAAAAGGGTATCTGAAAAAATATCATATACTTGTGAAGTCACCCAAGTGGCAGATAAACAGTATACAAGTAGAGATTGGTACAGTCTTAATAGGAATGGTTAAAGATCAGCGCAAAGAATAACAGAAAGACAGGGTGACTAGAATCCGTTCCTCTACATTCAATTTCTGTGATGGATGATTCGTTCATCTGTAACATTGGTATGTCTTTTAGCTCATAGCAATTGTATCTGTGTTTTGAAAATTCATTTTATTTTAGAACAGTTATAATTTGGAAAACTTTTTTAAAGGTGAAAATCTCTGTTAGTTTTAAATTTGTTTCAAAAGTTTTGACTTCATTTACTGTAAATGTGTATCACTAAAAATAAATGAATTGTGTTTTACCTACTTTGTTAGGTGGATGTATCTCCTCCACTGAGTATTGGCAGCTAAACTCGCAATTGAGGAGTTACCATAGTTACCATAGAAACCTCCTTTAGTGAGGGTACCCATAGCTATCTACCTGTATATCGGTTAGGGCTTAAGGTCTTTGTTTGAATTTAGAGCTTTGCGGTTAGCAAACCCAATACACTACGGTGCTCCACTCCAAAACCAACGTACTCTATTCAAAGTGCAATGTGTAAAGCCATATGTAATGAGAAAGCCATGTCAAGAAGAGATAATGATTGAATTTCAAAGAGGGATGTGGAAGAAAATGATTGCATTAAATTAATGCACTTAAAAAAGACAACAAATTAAATCAAGAGAGTTGTAGAAAGCTCCAGGAGGGGTAAACATTACAATAAAGTCCCTGCAAGATGGAGGATTGCTCTGGGGATCTATTCTGTGTGGTGGCTGAAGCCACTTCTTCCACCAACAGCTGAATGTTGAATGGGCTTCTGTGTTCTTGAAAATTCTTGTGCTTCTCATTTTCCAAAACACTTAATCTTTTCCTCAAATGAAGAACAAAGCCATGTAATTACTGGCATAATGATAATGGATTTGACTTCCATCCCAGGTTATGGATGACACAGGGGAGCTATGGAATGGTGGGGGAGGAGTGGTGAGGATGGCTTGAGGAGGATTGCCTGGCTAGTATTCAGAAATGAGAAGTATTATGATGGTAGTGAACATTGATTTAATGTCTGCACAGTCTAAGTTAACACTGAGAAAGCAGGTCAAGATGTGTTCATTGATATTAAAGTATAAATCGGGCAATCAGGCTTTGCAAACTTGCATTGCAACCGAGTTTTACTTCGGTACTTCT
Organism: Mobula birostris; assembly: GCF_030028105.1. Classification (NCBI taxonomy): domain Eukaryota; kingdom Metazoa; phylum Chordata; class Chondrichthyes; order Myliobatiformes; family Myliobatidae; genus Mobula; species Mobula birostris. The sequence continues at coordinate 179,477,885 of NC_092373.1, forward strand.
GTATTGTAACTGTAGACTGAACCAGGAAAAGGATAGTGGCTTTGCAGTATTCTTCCTCTGAATTCTGATTAGTGCAATTGAGTTAATTGCCTAAATTTAGTGAATCAGTTTTAGACTTGCAGTATAAATTAGCACTGAAAGAAAGGAGCTGACATCTCGTGTGTATTCCATCGACAAATCTGCCTGACTTTAACAGTGAACAATGATTCAGAGTTCTTAACCCTTTATTGAGATATAAGGGGATTGGGGGTTTGTCACGGGGAAAATATTCAAACATAGACCCAACCTGAGCCAACCAATTGTGCCCTTCCCACCAGATCTCTCCTGACTTCACCAGGCCTTACAAAGCAAAACAATTTTATAAAGAGGGATCTATGGAACACATGGATAGCGTCATTTCATCTTGGTTTTTTAATTGTCTAGGAATAACTAGGCTTTGGTGGCCAAATGTTTAAAGAAATGATCCATAATTTACTACAAATATGCATTTCCTGAAGGAAAAAGACCTATAGGGAAATTGGTCCAATCACAGCAAACAAGAAAACATGGAGACAAGGTCAAATTAAAGGCAAACACTTTCATCATTGCCAAAATAAATAATAAGCTTGAAAACTGGAAGGATTTTATTTGTCAGCAAATGATGACAAAGGAAGTTATGAAAAAAGACTGGTGAGACCTAAAAACAACTCTATAGGTAAATAGGAAACAATTACCAAAAATAAACATAGGTCCTTTACAGCCTGATACTGGAGAAATTATAATAGGGTATAATTACATGGCAGAGACATTAAACAAATAATTTGTTTCTGTCTTCGCAGCAGAAGATATAAATAACATTCTAGAAATAGTGAGGAGCAATGGGCCCAGTGAGAATCAGATAGTTAAACAAATTACTATTTGTAAGGAAATAATACAGGAATAATTAATGGGACTAAAAATCAAAAGTTCCTGTTCTGATGGGTTGCATCCCATGGTTTTAAAAGAGGTAGTTACGTACGTTCTGATATTGTAAAACTGCTTGCATTTGAAGGTGGCATTGTGGTTGAAAAAGTTGCAAAAATAAATCCGTAAATGATAGTAAGGTTAGTCTGATCAATGGTAATCTATTGGGCTGAATATTCCTAACAAATGCCAACAGTGCGCAGACTTTTGGGATGGCCAGGTAAGCCTGGGAGTCAAACACCCTGACAGATGTTTGCTGGGGTTTTGCTGACTGTGTTCTGCCAATGACAAAGTGCACTCGCTGCATTATCCCAGCACGCACACTGAGGAATCTGTCTACTTCACCTGTGCCAGGTTAAACCACGAAGGAACAGCAACCCTTTTGATTCCAATAGGGAGCACTGACAGCAAGTTACCCTGCCAAGTAAATGATAACTTATACATTTTTTTGATTAGTTTAATTTACTGCGAAGTTTCCACTCGCTTATAAGCGCTTCAGGTTCTTTGACATTACTATTTTAATTTTTTTATCATTGATCATTTTAATTGTCTTTGAGTCTATATTTTCTAATATCAGATGCATTCATAATCAACAGAAAAGGACAAAAGATAAAAAAAGAAACTATTTGCTTTATTTGTCACGTGCACATCAAAACATTAAAACAGACAGTGAAATGTGTCATTTGCATCATATCAGCGAGGATAGTGCTGGGCAGCCGGCAAGGGTCGTCATGTTTCTGCCACCAACATATCCCGCCCACACCTCACTTACTTTAACCCAACCGTACATGGGAGGAAATCGGAGCAGCTGGAGGAAACTCACGTGGTCACAAGGAGAATATTTAAACACCTCACAGACAGTGGCGGGAATTGAACCCAATTGATGATCACTGCTGGTGTCAAGTGCACTGACTGCTAATAATTAGCAGGCCAGGCTGCTTCTGTGAGAAGAGAGACAGAGTTAATGTTTCAGACTGGAGACAGTGGTGGAGGTAGATACACCAACAACATTTGGCATATGTTTGAACCAGAACTCATCGAGGGCTATGTACAAAATACTGATCAACGGAATTAACATAAATAGCAACACACACAAAATGCTGGAAGAACTCAACAGGTGAGGCAGCATCCATGGAAATAAATAGATCTTTCTCGAGGACTGGACAAGAAGGGGGAAGATGCCAGAATAAAAAGGATGAGGCAGGGGAAGAAAGATAGCTAGAAGGTGAAGCCAGGTGGGTAGGAAAGGTAAAGGGCTGAAGAGGAAGGAATCTAATAGAGGAGAAGAGTAGACTCTGGGGAGATGTGATAGGCAGGTGAGAAGATGTAAGAGATCAGAGTAAGGAATAGGAGAAGAAGGGAGGGGGAGGGAATTTCTTGTGTACCTGGAAGGGGAAATTAATATTCATGTCATCAGGTTGAAGGTTACCCAGTTGGAATAGAAGATGTTCCTTCTCCACCCTGAGGATAGTCTCTTTGTGGCACAAGAGGAGGCCATGGACCAACATGTTGGACTGGGAATAAAATGTTGGCCCCTGGGAAGTTCTGCTTTTGGCGGATTGAGCGGATGTGCTTGACGAAGCAGCCGCCCAATTTATGTTGGATGTCGCCAATGTAGGAAGGCAGCATTAGGAAAACCGGGCACAATAGAGGACCCTAGCAGATTCGGAGGTGAAGTGTTGCTTCACCTGCAAGGGCTGCTTGTGGCCCTGAATGGAGGTGAGAGAGTAGCTGACTGGCAAGGTGTAACACTTTGGCTGCTTTGCAAGGATAAGTGCTGGGAGAGACGAATAGACAAGAGAATCATGTAGGGAGTGATCCCTGCGGAAAGCAGGGTGGGGGGAGGGAGGCAAAGATATAGTTGGCGGTAGGATCCCTTTGGGGATTGTGGAAGTTGTGGAGAATGTTGTGTTGGATGTGAAGGCTTATGAGGTGGTGATTGAGGACAAGAGGAATTCCATCACTGTTAAGGCGGCAGGAAGACAGGGTGAGCACAGATGTTGGGGAAGTGGAGCAGATGCGGGCGAGGGCAACATGAGCCTGTTGGTGATCATATGTTGGGCCTGTTTTCACAGTGTACAGTCCTATAACTTGACGGCTTTGAAAAGGAGGTAGTGAGACATCTTTGTGAGTATTTGCAGTCTCTCTGGTGAAGGTTTTACTTGAATTACCCAAAGTGGAAAATAAAATCCAATGTCATGGGGAAAGGAACCAAAGCCATTTGGATCTTGAGCAACACACAAACAAAGTGATGGGGGAACTCGATAGGTCAGATCTATGGAAAAGAACAGTTGACATTTCGAGCCAAGAAATTTTCATCAGGACTGCAAAGGAAGGATGAAAAAAACCAGAATAAGAAGGTAGGGGAAGGGGAAAGAATAAAAAGCTGGCAGACAATAGGTGAAGTCAGGTGAGAGGGGAGGTAGGTGGATGAGCGTGAGGGCAACTTTGAATGCTCTTTTAAAGAGCTGACACAGGCATGAAGTGCCAAACATCCTCCTCCTCTGTTGCATATTCAATTGACCAAACAGAAGCTCTCAAAGTTTACTTCACTGGCTTGGATGCCATATGATTGCTACAGATTTTGTGTTGCTCAGGGAATGTTTTTCAAATTTCCATTTCTGAAATGTTGCTTTGTTGGAATGGGCAATATCTAATGCATATTGTGCGAGGCTAGAATGAGATGCACCTTACTAAGAGGGTGCATCAAACTGAGTACAGTTCTTGGAATGAAGAGAAGCATAAAATCAAAGGAGAGAATAGAAATAACTTCAGCTTCAAAACTTCAAGTAGAAATGTTTTAGTGAACAAAAAGTATAAAGAACTATAAAAAAAATCCCTGAGTATTGATTGGAAGATGAATTGTCTGAGATTTTTAAAATATTAAAAGATTTTGTTATTGCCACAACAGAGAAAAAATACTGCTCCGAGGAGCAGATCAAAGCAGAAGGGATATGGACCTCTATTGCATGTTTAACCTTGCAAAGTGCATCGAGATAATGCATTGTTTGTTCCAGGGCAAGTCCCAGTCAAAATCTATCGCATGTGAGTCCAGAGAGCCGTGTACAATGGGACAAAGCTCACACACGTATTATCTTTGGAGGGTTTTCCACCATGAACAGTGCAGAGGATGGTTTCAGCTTAAAATAATGGGCCAGTTGCAGTGGCTGCAGAGGTTAGTGGACAGTAGAGTGAACTTGGAGGTTTGGGTTGAGTTGTCATGGGATTCAGAATGGCCACTGTGTAGGAATGTGGATCATGCTCAGGCAGAGAGGTTGCCAAGGATGAGACATGTGTGGTGGAGAGTGGAGATCAGGTAGGAGCTGTATCAAGTTTGAAGCGATATGAGAAAGTTTGAGTGGTATCACAACTGGATGCAGGTGGGAGCAGCCTAAGGGACAGCTGCAATGAGGAATAGATCTTTTCAAGCATTGGAAATTCTGTAACTGATTCCCAGAGCCTAACTCTGCTGCCTAATTTGTTATGAAAGCTCATGCTACCTGTGACAGAGACCACGAATGCATGTGTCGCATGCCATTAGAAGGTGTTGCACATAGTTGATCATTTTCAACCATTTACGTGTCAAATGCATGAAGGACTTGGAGGCAGAATGGAAAACTTAGAGACAGATACATCAGCAATCAGCTCTTCAATGCATTTCTATCGTATGATGAGTAATTATCACCCTAAGTGACAAAATTTCTTGGCCATAGTCTTAAAATTAGAGCTGGGCCATTCAGGAGTAAAATCAGGCACCTAAAGAGATTTGGAATTCTCCTCTCACAAATTGCTGTGGGTGCTGTCAGTTAGAACTATTGTGACTGAGGTCTAGAGATTTTATTTAGGTAAGATGTGAGCCAATACAGAGCTAGGATGTTAAAACATATAGAACACGTATCATCTGGTTGAATGGCAGAGGAAACATGAGAGTCTGGCCTGCTTCTGTTTTGTTAAATTGTCCCCAAGTCATGACTTATACAAGGCAAATATTAGGAAATATTTCTTCATCCCAAAGATGGTGAATCAATGGCTTTCACTACCCAAGACAACTGGGGAGATTAGTCGCTGTTTATGTTTAAGGCAGAGGGCAATAGATTTTTAGACATTAAGAAAATCAAGGGATATGGGATCAGTGCAAGAATGTAACACCTTGGTAAAAGATCAGCCATATTGAAAACGATCATATCGAATGGTTGAGCAAAGGCATGATGTAGAATGGCTCACTCCTGAAGCTCTTATGATCATTTACTGTAAATATTTTAATTATGAAACCACTGGGAAATTTGATAAGAAAGTATATGAATATATATGCTTTATAAATAATTTGCTAACTATGAAAAAACATTGAATGACTCAGGAGAGATGTAATGCTATGTCAATCCGAGCTGTATTCCAGGTTCCATTACAGGACTTGTAGTAGAGCATGGATTTACTCTTCCATCATCCAAGTTAAAACTTCTCCTTGAATACAAACTGATAACATAGGGGTGGCACGGTAGCATAGTGGTTACCACAACATTTTGCAGTGCCAACGACCCTGGTTCTGTTCCTGCCGTTCCCTGAAAGAAGTTTGTACGTTCCCCCCATGACCGTGTGGATTTCCTCCGGGTGCTCCAGTTTCCTCCCACAGTCCAAAGACATACCAGTTGGTAAGTTAATTGGTCATTGTAAATTGTGCCATGATTAGGCTAGGATGAAATCGGGGGATTGCTGGGTGGTGTGGCTTGGTGGGCCACAAGGACCAACATGACTGTGTGGCTGGGCATAGCTCAAATACCATCTATAAATTTGCTGACGATACAACCATTGTTGGTAGAATTTCAAGTGGTGACAAAAGGGTGTACAGGAGTGAGATATGCCAACTAGTGGAGTGGTGCTGCAGCGACAACCTGGTACTCGACGTCAGTAAGACGAAAGAGCTGATTGTGGACTTCTGGAAGGGTTAGACGAAAGAACACGTACCAATCCTCATAGAGAGATCAGAAGTGGAGAGAGTGAGCAGCTTCAAGTTCCTCGGTGTCAAGATCTCTGGGGATTTAACCTGGTCCCAACATATCGATGTAGTTATAAAGAAAGCAAGACATTATTAGGAGTTTGAAAAGATTTGGCATGTCAACAAATAAACTCAAAATCTTCTATAGTTATACCGTGGAGAGCATTCTCTCAGGCTGCATCCCTGTCTGGTATGGAGGGGCTACTACACAGGTTAGTTCCAGGATGCCATGGTAGTGTTGTAGTTACTGTGATGCTATTACAGTTTAGGGCATTCCAGAGTTTGGAGTCCAATTTTGGGACTGTCCTGTAAGGAGTCTCTGAATGTCGATCCCGTGGTATACTTGGGTTTTCCCTGAGCACTCTGGTTCCATCCCACAGTCCAAAGATGTACCAGGTAAGTTAACTGGTCATTGTAAGTTGTCAGGTGACTAGGTTGGAGTTAATCAGGTTGTGGGGTTGCTGGGCGGCCTGACTTGAAGGGCTGGAAGGGCCTTCTCTGTGTTGTATGGCTAAATGAAAAATAAAGAAATAAAATGAATGAAAGTTTTGTAAGAAGAGATACCCTCATATCCTTGATGAATTTAAAGTACATCCCATCTGTTTTAATGTTTGTTTTACCAGATGAATACTGACCTCTACATGTGTTATAGATTCTCAAACCTGTACTTGGAGTATCTCCAAAACTTCTTCTTGTGGAGTGCTAATTTAACTGATACAACTATAGTCAGGCAGCATTACCAACAATTGCGCATCCCTTGCTGATGAGTTTAACAGATTCTACACATGATTTGAGCTGAAGAGGACTGGAATGTCACCATACACCCTATCAGCGTTCAATGCACTTGAACCCACAATCACTGTTACAGACACAGGATTAGACTTCCTCAGAGCGAACTCACAGAAAGCATCTGGCCTGGATGGTGTCCATGGCCATGTCCTTAGGTCCTGTGCAGTTTGGTTTGTGAAGGTATTTGCAGACATCTTTAAACTCTCGCTGCTTCAATCTGGGGTTCCTACCTGCTTTAAAGCAATCACAATCATCTAAGAACCAAAGACAAACAGAGGCAATGTACCTTAACAACTACTGCCTGGTGGCTCTGTCATTCAGTATCATGAAATGTTTCGAGAGGCTGGACATAGCAGCATTAACTTCAGCCTCCCTGACAACCTCAAACCACTGCCAAGTTTACATACTACCAAAACAGGTCTATGGCAGATGCCACACTCATCTCTGAAGCATCAGAACAATAGTTTATTGACTGCAGCTTCACCTTCAATGCCATAATTCCAAGCAGATTCATCCTTCGAGCTCTTAGACATGGATATCAACACCTCCCTTTCCAACTGGATCATTGACTTCCAGACCAATAGAAGGCAATCAGCTATGATTATCCATAACACTGGTGTCCTACGGGCTATATCCTCAGCCCCCTACACCATTCCCTATACAATCACAACCTCTTGGTCAGGTTGTGCTCTAATTCCACCTGCAAGTTTGCAGGTGATACCAGTGTAGTGGACTGTATCTCAAAAAACAATGAGTCAGGATACATGAGTGAAATAAGGAGCCTAGTAACATAATGCCATGACAACAAGCTTTCCCTCAATGTCAGCAAGACAAAAGGACTGGTTATTGATGGCAAGGATTACAGGAGTAATTCTCACAGGAGTACATTCAGCCAGAGACTCATTCACAGGAGTACATTCAGCCAGAGACTCATTCCACCGAGATGCTACACAGAGCGTCATAGGAAGTCATTCCTGCCTGTGGCCATCAAACTTTACAACTCCTCCCTTGGAGGGTCAGACACCCTGAGCCAATAGGCTGGTCCTGGACTTATTTCATAATTTACTGGCATAATTTACATATTACTATTTAACTATTTATGGTTTTATTACTATTTATTATTTATGGTGCAACTGTAACGAAAACCAATTTTCCCCGGGATCAATGATCAAAGTTTGGTACTTCCCCTTTGACCCTCTCTAATTTTTATTGATGCACCATAGAAACATCCTATGCAGATAGATCAGGGCTTGGTTTGGCAGCTACTGTGCCTGAAACGGCAAGAAACTGCAGAGAGGTGCAGACGCAGCTCAGCACATCTTGGAAACCGCCCTTCCCTCCATGGACTCAGTGTCTCAGTAAAGCAGACAGCATAAACAAAGACACCACCCACCACAGACATTGTCTCTTCTTGCCCTCGCATTAGGCAGAAAATATAGAAGCCCAAAGCACGCATCATCGGGCTCCAGGGCAGTTTCTATCCCATTAATATAAGACTATTGAACAGTTCCCTAGAATTATAAGACAGACTCTTGTTCACACAATCTATCTTTCTATAATATTTCCCTTTTCTGTCTATCACTGTACCTGTTACTTTATTTTCCACTCTTGTTCTTGTTTTACCTTGTACTACCTCAATGTGCTGTTGTAATGAATTGACCTCCATGAGTGGTATGCAAGACAGGTTTTTCACTGTACCTCAGTACATGTGACAACAATGAACTAATTTATCGATTTACCAGATTTGTGCAATTCTGCTGACTGGACTTGGTTTTGATGACGTTGTCAGTATTTGATTCAACTTTTCATAATCACATAAATAAGTTTCTTTTAGCACATCATCTACTATCGAAAAGCAAATGTAACACAGGTCTCTGATACTGACCATTTGTATGTTCCATTAGTTGTAATGTTTGTTTTGATTTTTTATTATTGAATTTTATTAATTCTTCAGCTGCTGGTTTTGCTACTGTAATAATTGTTTTAGTTAATCTATTTTAAAATTCAAATTAGTACTATATTTACAGTCCGATACCTGGGATTAGTATAACTACTGCTCTCCTCAGCAACATGAAGTATCACCAAAGTTAGAAGTAAAGTAACACTTTAGATTTTACTTTAATCTGTTGTCCCACTTTATACTCTAAACTTTTTTTGCAGCTTTTACTCTCTACTAATCTAAAAGTTGATCTCTGTCTTTCTGTAACTTAGAGTACTGAATTAATCTAGAGCAAGATCTAGAAAATAGGTTCACATACTCCTGAGAATCTTTATGATGCTCTGAGCTATTCATTTATGTGAATAAAAAAACACAGGTTCTTCCTAAAATCTGTGATTTACCCAGGTTAATTTTCCTCTTTGTTCTGTATCAAACTGGAACTGGAAGATCTAAGCTTTCCTATGTTAAAGGGGAAGACACATCCCTCACTGTCTAGCCGAGGAAAATACGGCACTCAAGTAATTTTCAGTGCATCGGTTGGAAAGAGAGAGACAAGTTTCGCTCACAGTGCATTTCGTGATGTAAGGACTTCCTAAAGTATGTACAGCACATGCAAAGAAATGGATCAGAATTGCAGGAAACATCACAGACAAACTTCATACAACAAGATCAATTAAACAATACACCATGGTGACACAGTTAGTAGAGCAACATTTTTTAAAGTTAGCCTTATTTGTCATTCGTACATCAAAACATGGAGTGAAATGCATTGCTTGCACCAAATCAAATCAGTGAGGATTGTGCTGAGGGCATTTCCATTGCCAACATAGCATGCCCACAAATTACTAACCCTAACACGAACGTCTTTAGAATATGGAGGAAACCCACGCGGTCACAGAGAGAACATGCAAACTCCTTAAAGAAAGTGGCGGGAATTGAATTGCGATCTTACAACTAATGCTGTAATAGCATTATGCTAACTGGTACGCTACCCTGTTCAACGCTGTCTTCTGGTGCTATCTGCATGTGGAGTTTCCACGTTCTCCTCAGTACTGCCTGGGATTTCCCCTGGATATTCTGGTTTCATTCTACATCCCAAAGGCAAATGGATGGAGGAGGATTAATTATCCATTGCATGTATCCCTGGTGTGTTGGTGAGTGGTTAGATCTGGGGAGAGGTGACTGGAAAGGGGGGAGAATATATTGTGATTAGAATGAACAGCTGGCATAAACTTGGTGGGCCGAAGGTCCTTTTTCCCTGCTGATTCTATGACAATAAGTGACCAGATAATCTTACTCATCTTCAAGACAGGGTCATGAAATCCTCTATGCCTATTTGGATGAGTAGACACGAGCCTGGTTTAACACCTCCTAAGAGCAGCTGCATTTGACTGGAAACCCTTTTTTTGTATTTAACACCAAAAGCACCAATGTGAGTAACATCCAGAATTGTTCAGAGTTCAAAGTAATTTTATTATCAAAATACCTCTATGTTACCATGTACCACCCTGAGATTAGTTTTCTTGTGGGCATTCAAGAAACACAATAGAATCCTGAAGGCCTGAACAGATTAAATATGGCAAAGTTATTTCCCATGGTAGGGGATTCTAGGACAAGAGGGCACGACTTCAGGATTGAAGGACATCCTTTTAGAACTGAGATGCAGAAAAATTACTTTAGTCAGAGGGTGGTAAATCTGTGGAAATTGTTGCCAAGAGCGGCTGTGGAGGCCAAGTCATTGAGTGTATTTAAGGCAGAGATAGACAGGTTCTTGATTAGCCAGGGCATCAAAGGGTATGGGGTGAAAGCAGGGGAGTGGGGATGACTGGATGAAGTGGATCAGCCTGTGATTGAATGGTAGAGCCGACTCGATGGGCTGAATGGCCTACTTCTGCGTGTAAATCTTATGGTCTTATGGTCTTAATGAAAAACTACACAAAAAGACAAACAACCAATGTGCTAAAGAAGACAATCTGTGCAAATACAATAATAATAATACATACATACATAAATATGTAATAAATAATATTGAAGACGTGTGTGTTGCTTTGGATTTTCAGCACCTGCAGAATTTCTTGTGTTTATTGAGAACATGAGTTGTAAAGTCCTTGAATGTGAGTCCATAGGTTGTGGAATCAGTGTTGAGGTCAGTGGTGTTACCTATGCTGGTTCAGGAGCCTGCTGCTTGTAGGGTAATAACTGTTCCTGAACCTGGTGGTGTGGGGCCTAAAGCGTCTGTACCTCCTGCCCGACGGTAATAGCGGGAAGGCAGCATGACCTGGATGGTGGGGCCCCTGCTGATGGATGCTCCTTTCTTGTGGCAGTGCTCCTTGTAAACGTGCTCAGTGGCGGGATGGATTAGTTTATGATGGACTACGCTGCATCCACCACTTCCTGTAGAATTTTCCATTCCTGGGATTGGTAGTTCCATACCAGGGCATGATGCAACCAGTTAGGATTCTTCTACCATGCATCTATAGAAGTTTGCCAATGGTATTGAATTCAGAAAGTGAACATAGAGAAAAAACTCTGCTAGATCACATGCTTAGTACATGTGACCGAGGGATAAATTCCCATCACAAGGATTGCAGATTGAATTATTTTGGCTTAACAATGCCTCAAGTTACGGGTTCTTTTTTCTGAAGCAATTAGTTATCAATCTGCATCCAACTGCTTCATGAAAAGTGCAATTACTTTCAAAAGAAAGACAAGAAGTTTACTGTTAAACCATTCTGCTCTACAAATACTCTTGAAAAGGAATTAAGTCACTGACTTTAAGATGAACTGTTGCCTTCCCAAAAAAAAAAGTATCTTCCGAACAGCTTTTCTGTTTCCTGGCCAACAAATACCTTTCTTTCTCTGATTAAAATCAAGAGAAAGGTCCAGATTTATTCTGCAAAATGCAATGGATAATTAGATACTGAAGTAAGAATCTGAATGATGGAAAAGAAAGAGGAACTGCTTGTTTGAAATCTGCAAGTAAAACAAAGGAAGATTTGATGTGGTTACACTTAATCATTCCGGCTGTTTTCTGTTTAAAGCATATTTATATTTAGATTCAAAATCTTTTTTTCTCAGCACAATCTTTATTGATATAGGAATGATTATTTTCCTGCCCCCATTCTCTTTATGTCAGTTTCCAAGGACTTAATTTGGTTTATGGTCAACTAGATGTTGTTAACTGGAATTAATTGTTTCCTTAGTGTACTTGCAGGATTGCATATGTTTGTTTACTGCTTGATTTCTTTGATGTTATCAGAACAAAGTTTAGATGTTGCTAAGATATCCATTATCCGTCCTCAGCATACATATGAAATGGTAATATTGGTAAATGTGTCAATTCAGGTCTGGAGTATATACTGTATCATGTGGTGAATTGACTGGGCATCCTATGTGCGGGAAGCACTCTCTTTTGGGCGCAGACTTTCGAGTGCATGTGTTCTTTAGTGTCAGTGGATCTGGTTTGTAGTTCCCACACTGTAAGTTTCCCAATGTGTACTGTTACTAACATGAGTCAGTAAAAACATTAAATCATTCTACTTGTAGAGGAGTGAGATAGATCAGCTGGTTAAATTGTGCTACAACCTTGTACTCAACGTCAGGAAGAGCAGGAAATTGATTGTGGACTCCAGAAAGGGGAAGTCGAGGGAACACACACCGACCCTCGTTGAGGGACCAGAAGTGGAAAGGGTGTGCAGTTTCAAGTTCTTGGGTGTCAACATCGCTGAGATTCTATCCTGGACCCAGCATATTGATGTAATTACAAAGAAGTCACATCAGCGGCTACATTTCATGAGGAGTTTGGCATGCCACCAAAGACTCTCACAAATTTCTACAGATGTACCGTGGAGAGCATTCTGACTGGTTGCACCAACGCCTAGTACGGAGGGGCCACCGCACAGGATCGGAAAAAGCTGCAGAATGTTGCTAACTCGGCCAGCTCCATCATAAGGCAATGCCTCAAAAGGGTGGTATCCGCCATTAGGAACTTCCATCATCCATGGCATAACCCTCTTCTCATTGCTACCATCAGGGAGGAGGTAGTGAAGACTGAAGGCACACTCTCAGTGGTTCAGGAGCAGTTTCTTCCTGTCTGCCACGTGATTTCTGAATGGACAATGAACTTATGTACAGGGCCGCACTCTATTTCTTTTTTTTTGCACTACTTATTTACACATTTCTTATTGTAATTTATTGTTTTTGATTAAGTATTGCAATGTACTGCTGCCACAAAATAACATATTTCACGACATATGCCCATGATATTAAAACTGATTCTGATATTAATCTGTTGTAGCTCTTGTTACGCTTTTATGTAACAGAGTGCACTGCATGTGAGTGCAGATTGGAAGGGCATTAATGCCAACATGTTCCACATTAGTTGTGGACAGTAGTAAATGGCTCTCTGTGGCTCAGAACAGCATCTCACCAATAAAAAGGGCATGAATGATGCTGGAGTCAGCCAGACGTTGGTGAGACAAGCATACAGTATCAAATAATCACAGAATGTATCATCAGATTTTCAGCAAAGTTTCAGTGTGAATCAGAGGGATCACTGTGAATTAGCGCATATTTTTCTACAGTGACATCAATGCCAATTACATTACATGGCTACGATTGCCAATTATGCTCCATTAATATGCCTGGCTACAGACACCCAAAGCAGGTGGTCTATCCAAAGCAGGTGCTCTAAAGAAGAGATAACCAAGTGATGCAGGAGAATGCTCAAGTATGTACTCAAAGCCTCTTCAAAAAATTGTAGTATCCCCATGACTCATGGAAACCTTGCTCTTGACAGCCCAATATGAAGAAGGGATGACTTTGAGAACCTGCCTCCAAGCATCAAGAACACAAAGAGGGGGAACGTCGAGGGGAGGGAAGGAATGTTGACAGACCATGAGAGGCCTGCATCGGGCATTTTCATGCCTTACAAGGTGCAGATTGGAAGTCTGTGTGGGGCGCCACTCCTCGCACAGACACTAGAGCAATGTGTGGTTAAGTGCCTTGCTCAAGGACACAAACACGCTGCCACAGCTGAGGCTTGAACCAGCGACCTTCAGATCACTAGACAAATGCCTTAACCACTTGGCCCAACACAAGGAAGTCCTGTGTAAATAGTAGAAAGAGCACACCACCTCAAAACCTGACCATCTACCCATCCCACCAGGCTCCTCCAGCCTCGTTTGCATTAGATTCTGCAGACCTTCATCAGATACTTCAAAACTCAGAGAAATGGAATGGAACAAAGTCATTCTCAATTCCAGGGACCATCTGTGAGCCAGCCATGTCTAGCCTATTAATTCACATTTATTCGTGGAACTATAGCGCAATAGTTACGGAGATCATTCACATTGTTGTATCACAATCTGTAAGATATTCTGTGTCAAGGAAAGGAAGTAATTTAACAGGCCACCCTGTCTACCCAAGCTATTGGTTCACCAGACCTAATTGAAAGCAAGCACCACAATGGCTACCTAAGCAGGTGGCATGAGTAAATTCCCTCATGTTTGTCAATCTATCTTTATTAATAATCTTCTGGAGTTTTATTTTTAATTTCCTCCTAGAAATTTGAGACTGATGGCAGTAATTCTCCAGTGTTAACTGTCCCTAAATTGGAGAGGCAGTTGAGAGTCAACTGCATCCTTCCATGAAGGATCTTAACAAACCTAATGGGTATTTGCAACACCCCTGTATTTTTATGGTAACCATATTGATACCAGTTCTTTTTTAATATATGTTTTCCTTGTACCACAGAGGAATTTCAACAACCTATGTAAAACCATATCTTAAATGTTGTTTTCACTAAGTCAGTTACACGTGAGGTGACTTTTGACTCCTTTCTGCTTTGCCCAAGTTAAATACCTCTAGGAATCAGAGCAAAGGTATCGTCTTCTGTCATCTCAGTAATAACAAAACAGCACAAATCCCTGGCTTATATTGGTTGGCCATATAATGGAGGATATATATCGCAAACAAGATATATATCCAGCAAGGTGCTATCCTATCTACTCTTAATAATCAACAAAGTGACAAAAAATCATCAGCAATGCTATTCATATGGTTTGCACACACTAGATTTAAGTTTCACTAGAACACCCAAGGTTGTGTTCAAAGAACTAAAGACTAATGGCAAATTGATAGTGACATCAAGGCTGCTTTTGACCAAAGGTAACTCAAAGAAACCCTGGTAAAGCCAAAGTCAACAGATGTTGTACCTCATACAAAGGAGAATGGTCATGATTGTTGCTGGTCAATCATTCCAGCTGCAAGTTGTCATTACCAGTTCATCAGGAACATGTGTGAGACTCAAACATCTCCGGCTGCTTCATCAATTGTGTTCCTCCTAATTTAAAATCTAGTGTTGTCGTGGTCAGAACTGACGATTGTACAATGTTCCCTCCCACAGACAGTTCCTCAGAAAATGAAGCAGTGCACGACTGCATGTGAAAGTAACTCGGCGAACAAGATTTATAAATGGCAAGTAACATTCATGTTCAGTTAGCGTCAGGCAATGGTGATCCACAATAAGAGAGTTTAACAAATTATACCTGACATTCACTGGCATTGCAATCACCAAGCCTCACCATTAAGAACACGGGAGTCACTGCTTACCAGAATCTTAACTAATCTCAAATATGCTGTGGCTATAAAAGCGGGTTAGAATCTTCATATTCTTCGCCAGGGACTCACCCCTGATAACCCAAGTCAGGATTGTGATGGGATATTTTCCAATTGCCTGAACACTTACAACTCCAATAACATCTCAACACCATCCAGGACAAAGAACCCCTCCAGTACTGGAACACCCACTCACCATCTGAACTGTTATTCCCTCCATTCACACTGCACACTGACTGCAGTGATTAGCATCTACAAAAGGTACTGCTATTACTCACCTTGGCTTCTGCAATAAGGATCAACCTTATTCACCATATACATTTACATGTAGTAGGAATTTGCTGTGGTATGTTGGTCCGATGCAGCATACAACAAGAAAACAACAATGTTTAACAATCATAAAGAAAATAAAATTTATAAAATAATAAAGCTAGAGGTTCAATTATGTCTAAGGAATAAAATGTGCATAAATACATAAATGCTAGCTTATATTTACAATGTAACTAGCATTGTAAAATTGCAGTATAGTGATGGAGGTAATACAGGGGGGTGGGTGGGGGGGGGTCTAACTTGAATGGTTGATCAGATTAATAATCAGCAAAGAGAATCCAGACATATATACCAGGGGAATTGAGGTGTTGTAGTATGAGGTCAAGAACGATGTTAACTGCATCATCTGCAGATTTTTTTATTATTGAGATACAGCATGGAATTGGGCCTTCCAACCTTTTGAGCTGCATTGCCCAGCAACTCCCAATTTAGCCCTTGCCTAATCATGGGACAATCTACAGTGACCAATTAACCTATCAACCGGTACATCTTTGGAATATGGGAAGAAACCCGAGCACCCAGAAGAAACCCACGTGATCACAGGGAGAACGTACAAACTCCTTAAGGGCAGCGACAGGAATTGAACTCAGGTCACCTGTACGTTGGTAACCACTATGCTACCATGTTACAGATCTATTTCCTCAGCAGGCAACCTGTAGAGGATCTAGAAAATCTTGAGTTATGGATTAGAGAAATGGCATGACCAGCCTTCCCAAAGTCTTTATTATGATTAATGCAAGTGCAAGTGGCCTGTAGTCATTGAGTCTAGTGATTGTTGATTTTTTTGGGGTACTGGAATAACAACAGATTTCTTGGGACCTGCTGGAACAGTGCATGGTTTAAAAGACTGTTTGAAAATGTCTGTGACAGTTGTAAACCTCTCAAAATCAAGAATTCTACCAATAAGTCAGACAAGGGTAGCAGATGGATAGAAGATCACCATCTGCCAGTTGCCCTCCAATTCACACCCACTGCTGACTTAAAAATATATCAATTGTCTTTCATCAAGGCTCGGAATAAATTCTGGAACATCTAATCCAATAGCATTGAGGGAGCAGCAACTCAAGTCTATTGACTGCCTATTGGCTTTAAATGCTGGCCTTGGCAACAGTGCCCACAATGTACAGAATGAATGAATCCAATAAAATTAGTAAGATATCCTGTCAGCAGTGGTAGTTCCAACCAGTTCTCCAGGCACTTAGTAATAAATCACTCTTACAGGGACTTGTGACAACTGTTTTTAAGCTCGGATCTCTTTACTAGTTATTTCCTAAGTGACTGTAATAGAAAATATTACAATGCTGACAGAAAATTATTGGTTAGGTCAACTAAGTGCTATGTATATTTCTTCATTAACGTAAAACCTAGAGATATGAGCTCTGCTGTGTAGGTTCAGTCAATAGAATGTTCGGTGTTTCATTCTAGCTGCCTAGTAAAATATACAAGGGCTTTTCTGTTAAAAAATGAATCTCAAACAACACATATCTTCTTTTCTTTGTAAAGAAAGGCATTTTTCAACATGTCCGAAGAATATAAAGGAGATTGCAGATGGGCTCTACAAATCATGTTCTCAATATTATTTATTTATTTATTTATTTATTTATTACTATTATCATTTGTTCTTTTTTGTATTTGCACAGTTTGTCTTCTTCTGCACGTTGGCTGTTTGTCCGTCTATGTGTGGAGTTTGCATTGATCCTATTATATTTCTGTGTATCTACTCTGAATGCCTGTAAGAAAATGAATCTCAAGGAAGTATATGGAGATACATAATGCTCTGATAATAAATTTACTTTGAACTTTGAACTTTGACGTGTATTTATGGTCCTCAAGGAATTCAGTTTGGGAAACTGAGATGTTATTCAAACTCTGCAGAAAAGCTATGCACTTGTTAATGTGATAATTGGTTGGGCTCTATACCCGCTTTTGAACAGGAAGTGTAAATGCCCAGAAGGATGCAAGTTTACAGCAGTATCTTTGGATCACCTTCACCTTTTGCATTTGCTGAATCACTTGAAGCAACAATCTGTCTAGACACAGAAAAAGCTCAGCTTCCAGTTGCTATTGGAAACAGGCACTTAAGGATGCTGAGTAAAATTGAAAAGATCTAAAGGATTTTAGAGCTGATCAGATTGATTGAATGAGTAGGCCCGATTTTGTAGCTTCACAGGAAGTGACCGTGCAGTCAATTATCTTCAGGTTTCCTTCTTAGGTGGTCACTCAAGATTGGGAAGACTTGCTTCCACTCTGGTATTATGGGTTTTGAAGTGGCTGATAAGCCTAATGTGGCAACCACAAACTCTCCACAGATGAGACAGGAGTCAACTGATGAAGCAGGTGATTGGGTGATTTGTTGGGTGGAGTTCTCATTCTGCTTACAAAGGAATGCTCTGCATTTGCAATGAATGGACTTGAAGGTCTTGGTAACATCCCAATAGATCTTCTTCCATTTTGAGCAAAGAAGTGCTGGAGGTTCACAAAAATCAGTGGGGATATTTCATTTCCTTCATGTCCTTGAATTTTTGTCCCTCTATCCAACTGGTAATTTCTTTCTGCTTCTCTGTCCAACTGAAGAAAGGTCTTGGCCTGAAGCATCATCTGTTTACTTTTTTCCATAGATGCTGCCTGATCTGCTGAGTTCCTCCAACATTTTGTATGTGTTGCTTTGGATTTCTGGCATCTGCAGACTTTCTCAGGTTTATCTTATTCTGTGTCAGAAATGTATCAATTAAGATGGCACAAACGACACAGGGCAACGTCTTGTGGGCTGTACACAAAACATCTAGATATACTTCTTCTGAACTACTATCACTGCAATCTTCAGCCTGTTTTCCTTTTAAGTAACGTAATTTAAACCATCTAAATGAACTGGTGATTTTACGATATCCTGAAGACTCGTCCGGACTTGGCTGTCGGGAATGCAGGTATAGTATCCTTAAGAAGGTGAAGGCTGTAAGAAAGAGAGGACAGAAAGATCCTAAGCCGGGCTAAAACATTGAGGCCTGTTATTTTTGAGTAGGGATATAGCCTTTTCAACTTTTAGTTGGTTAGGAGAGACAGAACCAATTAAGTTACAGTAGGATGAGAACAAGAACAGAGTGGCACATAGCGTAATAGAGTCACAGAACACTACAGCACAGAAACAGGCCCTCTGGTCATGCCGAACCATTAATCTACCTAATCCCATTGACTTGCACCAGGACCATAGCCCTCCATACCCCTCACATCCATGTACTTATCCAAATTTCTCTTAAGTGTTGTGATCGACTCCGCATCCACCACTTGCACTGGCAGCTCGTTCCACACACACTCACCACCCTCTGAGTGACGAAGATCTCCTTCATGTTCCCCTTAAACATTTCACCTTTCACCCTTAACCCATAACCTCTAGTTCTAATATCATCCAACGGCAATGAAAAAGCTTGCTTGCATTTACTCTATATCTGTATCAAATCAGGTTTAATCAAGTCGATGTTGTCATCATCATCATCGTATCAAATCTCCCCTCAATCTTCTATGTTCTAGGGAATACAGTCTGAATCTACTCAAACTTTCCCTATAACTCAGGTACTTCAATCCTGGCAACGTCCCTGTTAATGTTGTCTGTACTCTTTCAAACCAGAACCGCACACATTTTGCTCCAAATTTAGCCTCACCAATGTCTCTTACAATTACAACACAACATCACAAATCCAGTACTCAGTATTTTGATTTATGAGGGCCAATGTGCCAAAAGCTCTCTTTACAATCCTCCCTACCTGTGATGCCACTTTCAAGGAATTACGAATTGTATTCCCATTTCCCTTTGTTCTGTCACACTCCTCAGTGCCTTACCAATGTCCTACCCTGGTTTGTCCTTCCAAAATGCAATATCTCACACTTGTCTGAATTAAAATCAATCTGCCTTGTTTCCTGCTGGTACAGATCCCACTGCGAACTTTAATAGCCTTTCTTGTTGTCCACTACTCTAATGTTGGTGTCATCCGCAAATCTGCTGATTCAGTTTACTAACATTATCATCTAGATTGTTGACATAGATGACAAAAAACATGAACCCAGCACCAATCTTGGGACACACCACTGGTCATAGGCTTCCAGTCAGGGAGACAGCCCTCTGATGAAGAATCTCAGCACGAAATGTTGACTGCTTATTCTTTCTATAGATGCCGTCTGACCTGCAGAGTTCCTTCAGCATTTTGTGTGTTTTGCTTTGATTTCCAGCTTCTGCAGCTTTTCTCTTGTTTTTGAATAATCTACTACCACCGTCTGGCTTCTGCCACTAACTAAGCCTATGTCTAGTCCAATTTATTGCTTCATCCTGATTGCCAATCGACTAAAACCTTTGGACCAGCCTCCCATGTGAAAGACCTTGCTAAAATACATGTAGACAATATCCACTGCCTTCCCTTCATCAATTTTCTTGGTAACCTCCTTGAAAAACTGTGTGAGGTTGCTTCGACATGACCTATCTTGCACAACGCCATACTGGCTACCCCTAGAGAGCTGATGCAGGAAGGACAGCTTTAGGTACCTGGATCACTGGATTCACTTCTGGAGCAGTTCGGACATTTACAAAGAAAGAACATTTGACCTAAAGTGGAGTCAGACCAATATCCTTCAAGGGTTTGCTTATTCTACCTGAGGAGGTTTAAAGTAAGTTAGTGGGGGTTGGGGAAGTGTTGTGAAACACAGTAGCAGTGCGGTAGGTGGGGAAAAAAGATGAAGGGGATAAATCAAACATCCAGAAAGAAGCGTGGCAAGTCTGGCAGGTTCATCTGCATTCACCTTAATACAATGATACTCATAGTTAAGTCAAATGAGCTTAGAACATGGGTCAGCACGAGGAAATATGATACTGCAATCACAGAGACATGGTTGAGAGAAGGGCAGGACAGTCACTATTACGTTCTGGGGTATAGAAGTTTCAGGCATGACAGAAGCAGATGCAGAAGTAGAAAGGGAATAAATCTACTGGTCTAAATGAACATCACAGCTATACTTAGAAGGCATATCTTCTACTGATCATCCAGTGAGGCCATATAGTAGAATTTAGAAATGAGAGAGGAGTAATCACATTGCTGGGGATATACCATGGGCCTCCCAATAATCAACAGGAATTATTGGACCACTTGTATAAGTAATTCATAGAAAGATGCAAGAGTAGTAGAGTTATAGTACTAGGGATTTTTAAATTTTCCAAACAATGCCTAGGATTGCCCTAGTGCAAGGGGCTTAGATGGAGTTAAATGTATCTAAAGAAGTTTTTTTGAGCCAGTATCTGGATAGATCCACTAGAGACAGATGGTACTCGATTTTGTCTTAAACAATTAAGCTGGGGACATGATGGAAGTGTGAATAGCGCAACACATTAGAAATAGTAACAATAAGCCTGTAAGTTTCAAGGGAAGAGGTTTGATCACCAAGTTAAGGTCTTGAATTGAAGAAGGGCTGATGTCCAATAGTTCCAGAAAGAGCCTGGTGAAAGTAAAGTCAATGTAATGTTTATTTTCATGTGTCCATGTATGTACCAGAGCAATGAAAAACCTACCTGCACCTGTGCAGGGGAAATCCTGTCTCACTAATTTGATTGCGTACTTCAAGAACGTAAGTAAGAAAATTAAGAAAGGCAGGGTGGTAATCATGATATAAATGGACTTTAAATTGGCATAGTCCAGAATGTTATGTTTTGTAACTCCTGAAACTAACTGAAAGATAAACATGGAAGTCCCTACTTAGTTTCTATTCAGGAAGGTACTTACATATGATGTGATGGCATAATGTCATATGCCATTCACGTATTTCTTACAAGTAACTCATAATGAATTAAGTAAACAATAAAGAATGCTTAATCAAACAATATATTTACAATACTAACATAGAATATAGAACAGTACAGCACAGTACAGGTCCTTCGGCCCACAATGTTGTGGCGACCCTCAAACCCTGCCTCCCATATAAGCTCCCACCTTAAGTTCCTCCATATACCTGTCTAGTAGTCTCTTAAACTTCACTAGTGTATCTGCCTCCACCACTGACTCAGGCAGTGCATTCCACGCACCAGCCACTCTCTGAGTAAAAAACCTTCCTCTAATATCCCCCTTGAACTTCCCACCCCTTACCTTAAAGCCATGTCCTCTTGTATTGAGCAGTGGTGCCCTGGGGAAGAGGCGCTGGCTATCCACTCTATCTATTCCTCTTATTATCTTGTACACCTCTATCATGTCTCCTCTCATCCTCCTTCTCCCCAAAGAGTAAAGCCCTAGCTCCCTTAATCTCTGATCATAATGCATACTTTCTAAATCAGGCAGCATCCTGGTAAGTCTCCTCTGTACCCTTTCCAATGCTTCCACATCCTTCCTATAGTGAGGTGACCAGAACTGGACACAGTACTCCAAGTGTGGCCTAACCAGAGTTTCATAGAGCTGCATCATTACATCGCGACTCTTAAATTCTATCCCTCGACTTATGAAAGCTAACACCCCATAAGCTTTCTTAACTACCCTATTCACCTGTGAGGCAACTTTCAGGGATCTGTGGACATGTACCCCGAGATCCCCGCGATTACTCAAATATAACCAAAGCATTAAATACAATTCACTCCTCCCTGCTTAGCTATAAACTCCAAATCAATATAGTATACATCTCAATGCAAATATATGACATATTACTCTCTAGTCATCTTATATACAGTATATTATATAATACAACTACTATATACACATCCACAGGATAGGAAATATTAAATTGTCCCATTCAGGCCTAAAGATTTAATCACTGTGAAGGATTTCTTATCTTGTGGGATAATGTCTTTTCTGACAACCACAGCCTGCCGGTCAACCTCGACACTTCGCAATTCACCTACTGGAGCAGCAGGTCAACGGCAGATGCCATCTCTCTGACCCTACATTCCTCCTTAGAACACCTGGAGAATAAAGATGCATATGTAAGGCTCCTTTTCATTGATTACAGCTCTGCCTTTAATACCATCATTCCAAATAAACTGATTCCTAAGCTCCAGAACCTGGGCCTTAGCACTCAGATCTGCAGCTGGATCTTCAACTTCCTCACAGACAGGACCCAGGCTGTAAAAATAGGGGACAGGCTCTCCTCTACAATCACTCTGAGCACCGGTGCCCCACAAGGCTGTGTACTTAGCCCTCTGCTGTACGAACTGTACATCAATGATTGTGTAGCCAAGTTTCCATCGAACTCAATATATAAGTTTGCTGATGACACAACAATTGTAGGCCGTATCTCGGGTAATGATGAGCTTGAGTACAGAGAGGAAGTTAAGAGCCTGATGGCATGGTGTGAAGACAATAACCTACCCCTCAATGTCAGCAAGATGAAGGAATTGGTTGTTGACTTCAGAAGGAATAGCGGACCGCACAACCCAATTTACATCGGTGGTGCGCAAGTGGAACAGGTCAAAAGCTTTAAGTTCCTCCGGGTCAATATCACAAATGACCTGACCTGGTCCAACCAAGCAGAGTCCACTGCCAAGAAGGCCCACCAGCGCCTTTACTTCCTGAGAAAGCTAAAGAAATTTGGCCTGTCCCCTAAAACCCTCACTAATTTTTCTAGATGCACCGTAGAAAGCATTCTTATAGGGTGCATCACAACCTGGTATGGAAGTTGTCCTGTCCAAGACCAAAAGAAGCTGCAGAAGATCGTGAACACGGCGCAGCACATCACACAAACCAATCTTCCATCCTTGGACTCACTTTACACCGCACGATGTCGGAGCAATGCTGCCAGGATAATCAAGGACACGACCCACTCAGCTAACACACTTTTCATCCCTCTTCCCTCCGGGAGAAGGCTCAGGAGCTTGAAGACTCATATGGCCAGATTTGGGAGCAGCTTCTTTCCAACTGTGATAAGACTACTGAACAGATCCTGACCCGGATCTGGGCCGTACCCTCCAAATATCCGGACCTGCCTCTCGGTTTTTTTGCACTACCTTACTTTCCCTTTTCTATTTTCTATTTATGATTTATAATTTAAATTTTTAATATTTACTATCGATTTGTAATCCAGGGAGCGCGAAGTACAGAATCAAATATCGCTGTGATGATTGTACGCTCTAGTATCAATTGTTTGGCGACAATAAAGTATAAAGGTATATCACTCTGTTTGGCAGGTGAGACTTGTGGCTGTAAAACAATCTCAGATTCTAGGGCTTCCTCCATGGTGGTTGCAGGAGTTGACTCTGGGATTATAGGAAGTGGTTCTGACTTCTCAGGACACCTTTCTTCTCCAGCAATTGACTCTGATTACCTCAACTGATTAATATTCCGTCATCAGATGACATCAGACAAAATCTCCACTGTGTAGGAAAGTCTCCAGTTCTGTCCTTAACCATTGCAAATACCTACTTTTGATCACCTCTGCAGTCTTTCGCCAGGACTGCTGTCCAAGAGGGAAACATAGAATATCCTTGTTTGAGGAGGCCTCAATTTGTCTCAGCTGTTCGACCCAGGAACAGCATGGCTGGTGAGCTGTTGCATGCGACGTGTCCTACATTGCAATATGCAAAGAGGAAATTGGCAAGTTTCTAATTCAGTGTCACGGTAGCATGTTCTGCTGACACTGATTCCAGTGCATTCTTTAGACTCTAGACAAAGATTTCTGCCAAGCTATTTGTAGCTGGGTGGTATGTTGCAGATACAATATGTCTTATTCCATTCATGTTCAGGATTGACTGAAAATGTTCCACGGCAATCTGTGGTCCATTCTCACCAACTAAGGGTTCTGGAACACCAGACTTTGAGAAGAGGCTTCTCAACACATCAACAGTCTGTGAAGATGTAGTGGAGACAATTGGGAACACTTCTGATCAATTTGTAGCTGCATCCACTACGGCCAAGAAATGTGTGCCCATGAATGGTCTGGCAAAATCCACATGACTCCTTTGCCAGAGCAATGCAGTTTAATCCAAGGAATCCAAGGAATGCTCTTGGCATTTTCTGGACGTGTTAGCAACCCAAACAGTGCATGGCAAGCTGCTCAATCTGCTGATCTATCCCAGGCCACCAGACAAAGCTTAGAGTCAACACCTTCATTTTCACCATGCCTAGATGACCATTCTTCAAACATTTTAGCTCTCAGCTTGGATGGTACAACAGCTCCCAATCCCCACAAAAGGCAACCCTATCAAGGGCAAGTTTATCCAGGCACTGGTAAAAATGAGGGAACTGGGATTTCTGCTGCACATTCCAGCCATTTTGGATTGCCATGTAGAACTGAGACAGCATGGGATCTTTTCTGGTTTTCCTTTGGATCATCTCTGCCTTAACAGGGAGACTTTTGATTTGCATTATGGAGAATACATCAAGAGGAGTGTCCTCTTTGGTAAAATTTTCAGGTATTTCCTTTTCCAAGGGTAAATGAGACAATCCAACAGCATTTCTAAGATTAGTTCTCCTTTTGAATTTGATTTTGTAATTGTGTTCTCCGAGAAACAAAGCCCACCTCTACATTCATGCTGCTGCCGTTAGTGGAGCACACTTCCGTGGACTGAAAATGGTCATTAGTGGTTAATGATCAATAATAAGGGCAAACTCACACTCATTTAAGTACTGGGTGAAACCTTTTACATCCTAAACCAGACAAGGCCTCTCTATCTATCTCCATGTATTTTTCTCTGCAGCAGTAAGTGAACATGACACAAAAGGCTATGGCTGGTTCTCTTCCATGACTCATAACATGAGACATGACTGCACCTATACCATATGACAAGGCATCATAGGCAAGTTTCACTGGATGATGTGGATAATAATATGTGAGTACAGTATCTGATATCACCATTTACTTTGTCTTTGGAAAGTCTCCTCACGCTGCTTTGTCCATTGCCATTTCTTCCTGACCTATAATAATGAGTCCAAGGGCTGGAGCATAGTGTCTAGGTTTGGCAGGAACCTGCCATAGTAATTGACAAATCCTAAAAAGGACCATAGCTCCTTTGGCCTTGAGGCATCCACCACAGCTTGAATGTTCTCATCATATTTGTGTTATCTTGTGCGTCAATGGTGTGACCACAGTAGGAGATGCTTGGTCTAAAGAATTCATAATTGTTATGTTGTACTCTGAGGTCATAATCTTCTAATCTTTATTACACTGTCCTGAGATTTTGGAGATGTTCCTTGTCAACGTTAAATGTAAAAATGACGTCATCTCAGTAACACTGAGTGCCTGAGCAGTCTTGCAGCACCTAGTCCATAGCTTTCTGCCAGAGTGCAGGTGTAGATTATAGCAATAATGACATTTGTGATTGTTTATAGTGTGAAACTCTTAGGACTCTTCTTCCATCTCCATCTGTACGTAGGCCTTAGCTAAGTCCACTTTGTTGAAGAATTTCCCTCCAGAAAGTTTTGCAAATATAATTTCTATCCTGGGTAGAGGATATTGATCTACTTTTACTACTGGGTTAATGGTGACCATAAAATCACCACGGATCCCAACAGACTACTGGGACCACTGGCATTGCCCATGATCTCCACTCAACTTTGGAAAGAATTCCTTCAACCTCCATGCAATCTAGGTCACTGGCTATTTCATCATAAATAGTATAAGGAACAGAATGGGCTTTGCAAAACTTGCGTGTGGTATTTTCATTAACACTATTTTACTTTTGATATGCTTGAGTTTTCCATTGCCAACCTTGAACATTGCTCTGGCATCATCCAGTACCTTTCTTAATTTGCTTTCAGTTGACACTATTGTAGGGGATGTGGCTTGCAAATGGTGGATGGATCTCCAATCAAGTTTAGTTACCTCAGCCAATCACAACCCCACAATGCTAGACTCCTGTTCAATGTGGCATGTTGATTATTCACTGTTATAAATTTCATTACCACAGGAATTATCTTTTCTCCAGTATAAGTTCTTGGTTGGATTTCTGCTGGCTTCAGTTCAGTATCTTTGAAATAACATTCAAACTCATTTTGAGGAATGATTGAAACAGCTGAGCTAGTGTCCAATTCCATTTTAATTATTTTGCCATTCACTTCTAGTGTAAGTTATATTACTTGTCTCCTGTTGGTGTTCACATTTCAAATCTTAAGGCTACCAGTCCTGTGTCACTATTATTATTAGATTTTTCATCAACAGTAAACAGATTACTGCTCTTTTTGAAACTGCAACTTGACTTTTTAACTTTTCCTCTTCCCTGTGTAGTCCATTTGTTTTTGTCTGCCTGGCGTACTCCTTGTATGTGTCCCACTTTGTTGCATTTACTGTAAGTTTTGCCTTTAAACCTACATTGGTCGAGTGTATGTGAGCTCTTGCCACAATGGAGACACAATTTGCTCAGCCAGGCAGGTTTCTGTCTAGACAATGCAATTTTGTTCACGCTCACTTTCATTCCTGACTGCATCTCACTTGCATCTCTGACTGCTGTTTTTGTTGATACAGCAATTTCAACTGCTCTTTTAAATGTGTATTGTGTTTCAGTAAGGAGCCATTTTTGAACATAATCTTGTAATATTCCACAAACTATATTGTTTCTCAGTACATCATTAAGCCTATTACTGAACTTACAATGCTCAGACAATTTCTTCAATTCAGCCACGTAAACTGAAATGAACTCCTCTGACTTTTGATTCTGCTTAAGAAACCTAAAGCTTTTTGCAATCAACAATAATTTTGGTTCTAAATGTTCCTGCATTATGTTTACAATAGCAGCAAAGCTCATTTTGACTGGTTTGGTTGGAGCAGCCAAACTTCTAAGCAAACTGTATGCTTTTCCACCAATTGCACTCACTAACACTGGCAGGAATTTCTTATCAGCTATTCCATTTGCTTTAAAATATTGCACAATCCATTCAGTATACATCATCCAGTTATCTGTTCAGCAATCGAATGCATCTATCTTTCCGATGTTGCCAGCTATTTCTGCTTTTTTAAATTTATGACTGTATCACCTGGTACTGACTGTAAATGAACCTGTGAATTTTGTCTGTTTTCTGCCTTGTTTATTAACTCAACCAACTCTGTCCCCTTCCGAGAAAACACATGGTGTGCTTTTTTTTCAACTCGGTCGTCTCTCCCTCCTTTCAAAGGAAAAACATGCACACCATTCGACAAGTAGGTAATCAACTACTTCATTTTAAAACTACCTCATCATGACTGTTAGGTCTTGTGACTCCAGAAACTAATGGAAAGAAAAACACAGGAGCTGGGAGATGCATGTCTACTTAGTTTCTCTTAGTGAGGCGCTCATATATGATGTGATGGCGTAATCACATATGCCATTCATGTATTTCTTACATATAACCAATAATTAATTTGTAAACAACAAAGAAAGCTTAATCAAACAATGCATTTACAATATCACTCAAATATTACTGAAATATTAAATACACTACACAGAAGGTTAAGGTACATAAGATCAAAGGCATGACAACTATTTGGATCCAAAATTGACTTTCTGATATGAATCAGAGAGAAGTGGTGGAAGGTTGTCACCAATGTTGTAACACAGGGATAGTTGTTGGGACCTTGCTGTTAGTGAGATATATTAAGGACTTGGATGTGAATGCAGGAGATATGATTAGTAATTCGGTGGCAGGGTTGAAGTACATTTCAATCAAAGGAGATGTAAGGTGTTCCTTCCCTCCACTAGCCTGTAGGTCGCCCTTGGGCAACGAGTGGCACCTGCTTAGTCGCTCTGATCAGGGTCATATGAAGCCACTGGAGCAGGTGGTGGATGGTTGTATGAGCAGCTGGTGCACCCCACAAGTCCTGATTATGCGCCAGCCTGACAGTCTCTGAAGAGTATCGATAATGGTTGCGGTCACCCATCTTGTAAAGACGCTGCCCAGGAGAAGGCAATGGCAAACAGCTTCAGTAGAAAAAGTTGCCAAGAGCAAACATGGTCATGGAAAGACCATGGTCACCCATGTCATACGACACAGCACATAACAAACGAACAATGGCAACTTGCAGATGTCATGACAATTGCAGGTGTTGTGGATAGCAAGGACAGTTTCTCAGGAATTACACTGGGAAATCTGTCCATTGATTTTGCACCACGTCCAGAAACTTTATTCATTTCAGTGGAGATAAATGGCTGCAAGGACTGAGGTAAGTCTCAGATAGTTTACAGATTTATAATTGATTTAAGAGGAAATTTAATTGCTTCAAATGCTTTAAGCCTTTTAATTGTTTATATATTTTTAAAAATGGATTGTTTAAATTTATGTGCTAACTCTTGGCTTTTGAATACATTTGCCTGTTTGTGGATGTCAGACACACATGCATTCAGTATAGGCAAGTTCTCAGACAGATACTGACAGCTGGCTCAGTCTATGGCATTTAATGTTCCCTCAAAACCATTCAGTGAGATTGGGAAGCCCCTGGGTGGCACTGGGCTGTGTTCATCAGGTGAGAGTCTACTTCCTCACTGAAGGCTTTGCTGCAGAAGTTTCTCAAGGAAAACCCCTTCCCCAGTGACCTTTAACACCAGGATCAGCAGAAGCAATACAATTGGGTGGTGGGGGGGAATATTTCACTGATTTTGGGACCTTATTTCTTCTTCTATTCTTGAAACAATATCCTAGAATTCTTGTCATTGCAAAATGTTGGGAACATTTTCACCATACAGACTGCAGCTTAGTGAAGAGTAGATTGCCCTCACGGCTCAGCCCATTTAACAATGGGTAAACAGTACTCAACATAACCTAAGTGCAAAATAATATTGTTACAATATTATTATTGAAATGTCTTATCGAGATTAAACATTTACCAATTTTCTGTGCAGAGGAGAATCCAATATTAATGGCTTATTGTGGTATATAAAATTGGAATGGCTGTTTCTCACAAAATCTTGGCTCTGATGCTATCTACTTGCATCTGCCTTTTGGCTTTCCCGCCTTCAATTTTGTGGGTTTTGGGGTGGGGAAGGCCTTTGGGGCAGGGAAACCTGTTTAAGTTCTTGGCAGAAAATCTTTACCAAGAAATACTTTTGAAACTGTGGGTTTGAAATACAAGACACCATTACGACAGGGAAAAGGAAAAGGGAGGAATTGAACCCAGCTCACTTCTAATCACATTTTTTTCCCAGTCCTGATGAAGGGTCTTGGCCCAAAACGTCGACTGCTTAGTCTTTTCCATAAATGCTGCCTGGCCTGCTGAGCTCCCCCAGAATTTTGTGCGTGTTACTTTGATTTCCAGCTTCTGCAGATTTTCTCTTGTTTGTGAACTCAGCTGACTGCTGAGAGACCCATGAACTCTGGTTATTCAATTAGACCTTCTATCGATTTCAGTGCAAAGCAGGATCAGACAGGGTGAAAAACAAGTATCGTTCATGCTCCCATTAAGGTTGTTTGAGGTGCCTCCTTGCTCTGGACCTTAGCTGCCGGAATGCCGTGGCCCTGAGAAATCCTCCAGACTGTGATAAGAGTGGGAAACCAAGGCAGCATGTTGCTACACAGAGATCCCAGCAGGTAGTCAGCTCTTTTATCATTGCTGCAGGTCACATTCCTAAGGAAAATAATACTACCACCCATGTAGCAAATATGTACAGCAAATAGAGTTCTGCTCAGTTCTATTCTGCTAATCACGCCAGCTTGGAAGACAGATTCTGTGATGTTTGGAATTCCAGATGTAAGCTCCAGAAAGTATGAGAGAGATTAGTGAAATTTAGAGGGCAGCTTGTTCTGCAGGAGCCAAGTATCTGGGATGTTATGATGATTGTGATGACAACACAGTAATACAGGGTGCAAAAAAGAGAACACCAGATAAGATGAAGTCAGTGGAAAGGCTACGCATTCTGGTTTTGGCTTGTGCTGTATTTAACCTGGAGATCAGGTGACTGTCATTGGAATGCTTGTTTGAGGATGCACAAAAAGTTCCTTTGATTGTGAAGGACAATCTGCCTTCCATCCCTTTCTCAAACTCTACTCTAAATGCCCTGAGTTCTAAATGCAGTGTTTCAATCCAAACTATCAACAATTAATTTCCTTCCAGAAATGCTGTGTGAGTCATTGAGTTCCTTTGGCAGACTGTTTGTTCCATCAGCAGATTCCAGGTTCCAGCACCTGCAGCCACTTCTGTCTCTACTCCCTAGTCAACACACACAAAATGCTGGAGGAACTCATGTCAGGCAGCATCCTTAGAAGTGAATAAATAGTCGATGTTTCGGGCCAAAACTGTCCGTGGATGCTGCCTGACACGCTGAATTCCTCCAGCACTTTGTGTGTGTTGCTCTTAATTTCTTATGTCTACTCCCTAGTCGTTGCCTTCATCTCTTTCTTTTGCAACTGCCTGCGCTCGGATGCTTAGATCCTGGTATCATGTTTGAGCCTGACTTGAGATTTAGACTGTGTGGATGTACCAACATTAAGTCTGTGACTTCTTGCACATTTTATGCCAAAATAAAGTTCTATACCTAAGAAACATCTAGGCAAGTATTTGAAATGTAAGGCTACAGATCTAGTGGATCAATGGATTAGTGTGGATGGTTGCAATGGATGGCACGGGCATGGTGGGCCGAAGGGCCTGTTTCTATGTTATTAGACTCTTATTACTCTGTACGTCGACCATACCTCTTCCTCGAGATGCTGCCTGGCCTCCTGCGTTCACCAGCAACTTTGATGTGTGTTGCTTGAATTTCCAGCATCTGCAGATTTCCTCGTGTTTGTGAGACAATTACGTCAGTTCAGCTGCTATGCCACTCTAGACATAACTATTCTAATACTCCCTCCTTCTCCATTCAAAACTCTACTTTCTATATTCCAAATGAGATCGTTCCACTCAGACATCACTCCTCTGCTTGCTGATATGCGCCAACTCCCAGTTAATTAGTGCCTAAGTATTCTTATCCACATTTTAGCAACTGTTTCAGCATCCCAATCTCCATAATCTCCTTCAGCTCTCCAACCCTCTTCAATCTCCACACTCCTTCCTCTACACCATCTCCTTGAACCATGGTCTTCTTAAACCATTTTAAAGAAAACTTTAACCGAGAAACACATTTTATCCCCACGTGGGTTTTCTCATTAGGAAGTCAATCACACACCTCAGATATATGACAACCGTTCAGCATACAGGGAGGCAAGGCATTCATTTTTCATGTAAAGCTTTCCATCAAGCTGTGTGAACCCAACACTGCAGAGAGCTGCTATATTTGTTCTTTAGTTTCATTATACTCCAAAGGCGTACCATGGAGGTCATTTGCAACTTACAGGAAAATGAGTCAATTGCTTAAAGGCGAATTTTACAGTGGGTGAAAGACTAGCGTTTCATGTGGTGAAATTTTATGATCTCACTAAAGCCTGCCTTTTGTTGATATAGAAAAAATTCTTTCTACTTATGAACGGCTTATGGATGTATTTTACAATTATTGGATTGTGTATGAATAGACGCTACTTCCTCTACTGGGAAGTCCAAAACAAACACAAATGGTCTTCAACCTTAAATCTAGCATGCCCATTCAGGGGCAATATCAAGACGCATTTCTTTATACAAATAGCATTGTATTTTTTTTGTTATTAATCATTCATCAAAGGGGTAGTACACTTAATTGAATGGAACTGTATATATCTCTGGGCCAGTTTCAAAAGCAGGTAAAAACCAGTCACTTTGCTGTGTTTGGAGTCATAGATTCATAGAGTTATACTGGATAGAAACAGGCTCTTTGGCCCAAGTCATCGACACCATCCAAGGTGTCTATTTGACCTATCCCCATTTCCCTGCATTTCACTTATATCTATGTGGGCCTTTTTATCCATACTCAATCATAGGATTGTAGGATCGTTCTGACATTGATTGTCAATTGGATTTTTAAATAACCAGCTAGTAGATTATTCAGTGCTGATACAGATAAATAACCTTGTTTTAGATTAATGTTCTATAACTTATTTTCTCCAGCTTAAGTAATGGGAGTTTAAATTGTGGAGTG
Source organism: Mobula birostris (assembly GCF_030028105.1). Classification (NCBI taxonomy): domain Eukaryota; kingdom Metazoa; phylum Chordata; class Chondrichthyes; order Myliobatiformes; family Myliobatidae; genus Mobula; species Mobula birostris. The sequence continues at coordinate 179,510,399 of NC_092373.1, forward strand.
TGAAACACCAAACACCAACCTAGCTTTACTCGTTCAGTGACAATCGTTCTGCAAACGAACCCATAATACTTGAAACCTACTCTCATTTGCGTCAGACCGACACATTTGGGGCCAAATCCATTAACTATTTCAATACTCAAATTAGATATTAGAAAAGTGTTACACATTTGGTAGTCTGAATTGGAGCTAGAATTGGAATTGGTTTACTATTGTCACTTGTATCAGGGTGCAATGAAAAATCTGTCCTGCATACTGTTCACCCAGATCAAATCATTACGTAGTACACTGAGGAAGTTGTAGTGTGATCACTCGAGTCCAGTCTGATGTCCTCCTTGGGGGTTGTCTATTGGTGGGTCTTCCTGTGGCTGTAGAGGCAGATCTAGGATCCACATATTCTCCGTGATGTTAGGCTGGATTCCCTTCATGAAGAACGGCGGTGTGTGACTTTGTTTACCGTGGGCTGGCTGATGCACGAGCAGCCACCACGTGGTCCTTGACGGATCGGTGTCAGTGTCCAGTGGCATGGACTGCCAGGTGACAGGGGATCTCTCACTGCTGCAGCCTTCCTCCGCCTTCACTGCCATTGTGATGTGCCATCATCCTCCGCCAGCTCCACTGCTGAGGTCTTGAATGGTGGTCTGCTCTTTGTCAGGAGCCCCCCCCCCCACTTGACTTTGCTGCCATGGGTGACCCTATCAGGAGATAAGCACCAGATGGCTAAACTCTGGATGGTGTCACTCTCCGGATCTCCGGAACCCACAAGCCTCTCCACTACGACCCTCGGAGAAGACTGATGTAGTACAAGGTAAAACAATAACAGAATGCAATACAAAGTGTAATCGTTACAGAGAAGAGGAGATATAATCTATTTGGATGAAGGAACTATATAGATATAAACTCTGTTTTAATCTTGTATTGACTGATTTTATTTCTTAATAAACTTACTTCAAAGCAGTAGATAGTTTATTTACTGTATTTTTGTCATCAAATGGAGTAATTAAAGGGAGGAGTCTGGTCACATAGTGGTTAAGTTGCTGGATGAGCATCTAACAACCTAGACCATTGATCCAAGGACATGAGTTCAAATCCCAACGGGACAGCTGGGGAATTTAAATTAAAGAAATCTGGTGTTTTTTTTCTCTAACAAAAAGATTGTATCAGTAATAGTAACCATGCAAATACCAGATTGTTGTAAAAAGCCATCTGGTTCACTAGTAACCTTCAGGGAAGGAATGCTGGCCCACGACTGACTCTGCTTCCATCAATATGTTTAACTCTTAATTACCTTCTGAAATGGCCAGCCAAGTCACTAAGCTCGCAGGCAAGTAGGGATACACAATAAATATCTGTGCCTTGCAAGCCACTTCCCAAGAATATATAAATAAAATCCCATTTAAAATTTGGTTTGTTCAATTTGTACTCTACCCTTTTACTCAGTATGTTCAAACTTCTGCCAACTTCCGTTATTGCTTCTCCAGAATACTGAACCAACAAAATTATTTGGAGGGGTGGGTGGGGGTGTTAAAAACCTTTGTGTTTGAATATCAGACGCTTACAGTATTTATTTTTATTTATTGAGTTTCAGCACAGAATAGGCCCTTCTGGCCATTTGAGCCACGCCATCTAACAATCTCCCAATTTAATCTCAGCCTACTTATGGGACAAATTACAATAACCAATCAATCTACCAACCGGTATGTCTTTGGACTGTGGGAGGAAACTAGGCAACTGGAGGAAACCCATGTGGTCACAGGGAGAATGTACAAACTCCTTACTGGTAGTGGTGGGAATTGAACTCGAGTCACCTGTCTTGTAAAGCGCTGTGCTTTACCACAGTACCATGCTGCCCATTCAGATTCACTGGGGTCACTGACTTCAATTCACTGATCAAAGCGTACACTACTAGTGGGCAATAACTTTCCTCCTGTTCAGCATCAGTTATCAAAGTTGACCTTTTCCTTCTGGATTCTTCTATCGTCTTAGCAATTGGCAATTGGTTTATTATTGTCACACGCACAAGGGAAAAGCAATAACAGAATGCAGAATATTGCGTTGGAGATACAGAGTAAGTGCAGTGCAGGTAGACATTAAGGTGCAGAGCCATGACAAGATGGATGGTGAGGTCAAGGGTCCATCTTATCACACAAAAGGCCTATTTTGTAATTTGTAACAGTGGGATAGAAGCTGTCTTTGAGCCTGCTGATACATGCTTTCATGCTCTTGTATCTTCTGCCAGATAGGAGGCGAGAGAAGAGGGAATCAGAGGGATGAGAAGGGTCTTTAATTATGTTGATTGCTTTTCCAAGGCAATGAGAAATGTAGAGTTCACGGAGGGAAGGCTGGCTTCTGTGAGCTGTTTGTTGTGGTCTTGAGCAGACTATTTGCCACTCCCGGCTGTAATGAATCTACAGAGGATGCCTTCTATGGTGCATCTATTAAATTGGTGAGAATCAATCGGGACATGCCAGATTTTCTTTTGTTTTTCCTTTTTGGCTGTATCATGCTAAGTGTCTATGATTGTTCCACATTGTTTTGAAGTGTTTTCTCCCTAGATTCATCTACCTTTTTTAATCTGAAAATTTGATGGCTTTATGTTGAACCCCTATAAATTAATAAACAATGAGAATATAACGGCTACCTTTTCCTTCTGAATTCTTTTATCTTCTTAACAATACTATAGAGAGAGTGCAGAGAAGTTTTACAATGATGTTGCCTGGATTGGAGGGCGTAACTCATGAGAATAGGTTGAGTGAACTTAGCCTTTTCTCCTTGGAGTAACGGAGGATGAGAGGTGACCTGATAAAGGTGTATAAGATGATGAGGGGCATTGATCGTGTGGATAGCCAGAAGCTTTTCCCCAGGACTGATATGGCTAACACGAGGGGACATAGCTTTTAGGTACTGAGGGAATGTCAGGGGTAAGTTTTTCATGCAGGGAGTGGTGGGTGTGTGGAATGCACTGCCAGTGGTGGTGGTGGAAGCGGATACAATAGGGTCTTTTAAGAGCCTCTTAGATAGGTACATGGAGCTTGCAGAAATAGAGGGCATGCGGTAGGGAAATTCTAGGAAGTTTCTAGAGTAGGTTACATGGTTGGCACAACATTGTGGGCCGGAGGGCCTGTAATGGGCTGTAAATTTCTGTGTTCTATGTTCTATATAACACGTGGACTGCAGATGTGGAAATCTGAAATTAAAACAGAAAATGCTGAAAATGCTCATGGGACAAAGCAGCATCTGAGAGAGAGAAACTGAGTGAATGTTTCAGGTCTATAACACCTCAGAGAAGGGTACATTAGGATGAAAATAATCTTTAAGCTGTAGAAACAATGGACCAGCAAAGAGAACTCAGGAGAAGATCTGAATTAGGGCAGAGATCAGGAAAATGTGATGGAACTCTCCTCAAGGCTAGTGAATAACAAAACATATGTCAGAGGGGAAGAGTAAATGGGAGGCGATGCATGCAACCTGAAATTCCCAGAGAAGAGGGAGGAAAAAAACCCTAAAAACTGAATAATGAAATACTGGACTGAAACGACTGATCACTTGGAAACGCTGAATTCATCTTGAGATGTAACAGATGTAATGTGCTGTTCCTTGATCTTGTGCTGCACTTCATTTCGACTGCGTATGATAAAGCGTAGTAGGAGCTGGATGATTAGTAGATTAGATTCAACGTTATTGTCATTGTGCCGAGTACAGACACAAAGCCAATGAAATGCATTTAGCATCTGACCAGAAATGCAAAGAATAGTGTTATTTACAAAATAACTACGAATAAAAAAAGTGCTACAGCACACAAATATAAAAGTACTGAGACAGTACAATACGGATGCAATACTGCTTAGCGCTGTGATGAGAGGTTCAGCAGTGTCACAGCCTCAGGGAAGAAGCTCTTCCTGTGCCTGCTGGTGAGGGAGCGGAGGCTCCTGTAGTGCCTACCGGATGGGAGGAGAGTAAAATGTCCATGGTTAGGGTGAGATGCATTCTTGATAATGCTTTTCACCCTGCCCAGGCAGCGTTTATGGTAGATATTCTCAATGGTGGGCAATTGGGTGCCGATAATCCGCTGGGCAGTTTTCACCACACGCTGGAGTGCTTTGCTGTCCGATACGGGACAATTGCCGTACCACACTGAGATGCAGTTGGTGAGTATGCTGTCAATGGCACAGTGGTAAAAGTCCGTCAGTATCCTGGGACAGAGGTGAGCTTTCTTGATGCTCCGCAGGAAATAAAGGCACTGTTGCACCTTTTTGATCAGGATAGGGGAGTTCAGGGACCAGGTGAGATCCTCGGAAATGTGGACACCAAGGAATTTGAAGCTTCATACACGCTCCACTACAGTTCCGTTGCTGTAGATGGGGACGTGAGTGTGACTCCTAGCATGCCTGAAGTCCACAATGATAACCAGAAGATTAAAGTTACCATTGGGAACTAAATGGAGGTGGGTCGTGCACAACATGGTGTTATTGGGAGTGAAGAAGGTAGTCTTAGACCATAGAACAATATTAATCAGCTGGTAAATTGGACAAGCAGTGGCAGATGGATTTTAATCCCAATAAATGTGTGGTGAAACTGAAAGCTGACACAGACACTGCAGCTCAGAAGGAGTAACTTAACACTAAATAAATACCACTCCTTTACAGTGTCAGTCTAAAGGGTAGTCTTCTTTCCTGGAACAAAGACAAAGATAAGCAGGGAGCTTTGACATTGTTGTGCTTTTGATCAAGGCTCAATAAGACTCGAGCGAGGGAAGAGAGTTAAGTACCACCACAATGAAACACTAGTTGGCTGGAACATGCATACTCACAAGCAGGATTGCCAAACCTGTTCAGCAGCATGCCCAGACCCTACCGCAGAGTCTATGGTTGTGACAGGACTCCCTTCCCTAGGCACAGCTCCCAAGGTGCCAGAGACTTGTGCCCCTGGAAGAGACTTGTTCATGGTCCAGTACCCATGAACATTCCTCAGGACCATACCCCTCCCAATCCACGAGATAGTGGACCCTGTCCCATACTAAGTGAGATGCCAGGAGGTGCCGCACAGAATAGATCAGGGATCCATCCATCAAGCGGGGAGGAGGAGGATGGAGATTGGTGACTGGAACAAGAGGGGGAAGGAAATCATTGGCTTGAGCTAGGAAACATGGAACTCTGGGTGAATCTTTAGCAATAATGGTAGGCGAAATCTATTTTGGACTTCGTTGATAGCCTTCTCCATTATGAATGGTCCCACATAATGTGGAGCCAAATTGCAGCTCTCAACTTGCAAAGGAAGATCTTTAGACAGCAGCCAAACTTTCTCCCCTGGCTTGAGAGACCACACTTGTCGGCTGAGCTGATCAGGCTGACGGAACTATTGTTTCTGAGCGCACAGCAGAGAAACCCTGGCCCACCTCCATGTGTGCATGTAGCATTGGACCAACTGTTCAACAGCAGGAACTTCCACATCAATGTCTTGATCAGGGAAGAGTGTTGGCTGGAATCCATTCTGGCCTTCTAGGGCACGCATGCCAGTGCAGGATGACTGGTGGTTGCTGTGGGCAATCTCTGCCCAAACCTGTTGGGAGCTCTAGGTCAAGGGTTGGAAGAGACAAGGCAGCACAGGGTAGTCCCCAGCTCCTGATTCACTGTCTCAGATTGGAGGTGGAAACATGAGGAGAAGCTGGCTGTAGCCCCTAAAGGAGACCAAAAAGCCTTTCAAAAACAAAATGTGAACTGTGGTCTTTGATCAGACAGTATGCTCTGAGGGAAGCTATGTGGCCTGGGTATATGCTGATTCATGAGGGTGGCAATCTCATGAGCCAACGGGAACTTGGGGAGAGCAATGGAGTGGACAGTCTTGGAAAACTGGTCCATAACCACCAGAATGGTTGTCTGCCCACCAGAATGGGGGCAGACCGGTGATGAAATCCACTGAGAGGTGGGGCCAGGGGCGGTGATGCACAAGTAGGGGACAGAGCAGACCAAAGGGCACAGACGTGATGTCTGGTCCTGGACACAAGTGGGACAGACAGGGATGAAGTTGTGGACATGCTGGGACATAAGGGCACTAAGATCGTCACCTTATGAACTTCAGGGTCCATTGAATTTCCAAGATGCCCAGCCTAACAGGAAGTATGACTCCTCTCCAACACACTGGGGTGCCCAGTGGCAGGGAAACATTCCATTGGAAGAACCCCACCTGGGCCTGAATCTGACAGTAGGACAGTCCTCACCTGGAGCAGCAGTTCAAGTACAAGAAAGGATTGGTGCTGATCTCAGAGACATCAAACTACTGGGACAGAACTTCGAACTTGGTATTCTTGATGAGGGTGAAATTAAATCAGGCAAAGAAGAGAGCCAATTGGGCTTGACGGGAGTTGACTCTCTTGGCATCCCGGATGCTGAAGAGGTTCTTGCAGTCTGTCCATTCCAGAAAAGGATGCTCTACCCCCTTCAACCAATGTTACCATATTTATAGGGCTTCCTTGACATCCTGAAGTTCTTGGCTCCCAACATCATTGCTGAACTGACCTCTCTGGGCTTGGAAAGTCAGCTCACACTGGGTAATAAAATTCTTGCATGGAGGAGAACTATTTGGTTCTGGTCCAATCAAGGGAGCTGAGGCATTAGTGGCCGAGGCTGATGAGATTGTTCAAGAGGAGTGTGTGGGAGATGCTGAGAATGATGACCTGGCTGAAGGCTGCTGAATTGTGGCAGCAAGAGCAGTAATGGCTGCCATCTGATTCTGGTTGCCAGTAGTCATCTGCTGAACTGCAGTCCTGAGAGCTGTAATCGCTGCCACTTGACTCTGGCTGTCTGGTGAATTGCTGAACTAAACGTTGCAAGGGCTGACACCTGTTCTTCCTGCTTGGACTGGGCTTGTCACTCTGAAAGTAATTGTCTCACTGCGTGAGACACTTCTGCCAACCTAATCTCTACTGATTTTTGTTTCTCATTCATGAGCATGAGTGTGGGCCGGGCCTGTCATTCTGTGAGTAACTGTTGCATTGCTTAAGTCACCTCTGCCAATGTAGCTTCCATTGACTGTAACTTCTCTACTATCTGGCCAATGAATGTCAGGACTATGGTCAGCTGTTCTCTTTCCGCTGAGTCCATTTTTGTGGTTGAGTCTTCCTGAAAAGGAAGTGTGATGATGGCCCAAGTGGGGGAGGGGAAGAGGGAGAAAAGAGAGAGAAGGGAGAGAGAGAAGGGAGAGAGAGAGGGGGGGAGAGAGAGAGAGACTGACTGACTGACTGAAGTGGATGAACTGACTTTTAGTAAGAACTGTGCAGAATTAAAGGAAAAACAATAAATAGCAGGCCAACAGGGCTATTAACTAAAACTCTCAAACTGAATGCTAATGCAGATGCTGTAATTCAGAAGCAGTAACCTAATTCTAACTAAATACTGCTCTTTACAGCGTCATTCTAAATATTGTCTTCCTTCCCGGAACAAAAGTAAGCAGGGAACATTTTTGTCGCTGTGCATTTGTTCAAGATTCCACAAGGCTAGAATAAGAGGAATGGAATTAAATACCACTGCAATTAAACATTAATTGCTTGAAAATGCATACTCACTAGTATGCTGACTATTGCTGACTCCATTCAGTAGCCTGCCTACAAGGGCGTGCGGACCCCACGGCAGAGTCCGTGGTTGTGAAATGAGTAACAGCTTTAGAGGGGACCTAAGCATCCCATGTATTTTTTTTATCTTACCTGCCTTTCCTGCTCCCTTTAGGATGATCTTGTGGATGTACCCTCCAGTAGTTCTCTCCAACTATGTTTCTCAGGATCCCTCTATTCGCTGTATATTTCCATACATTGTAGCATCTTTCCAAGTGCAATATTTCACAAGGTTAAGTTCTACCTCTGATCCTTCTCTTCCTGAAGTTGAAAGTTTTCCTCCTAAGCATCAACTATGTGCCGAATCCTTGAATCATCTGCAAACTTCTTTATCATGCTCCTACATTAAAATCTAAGTCTTTAGTAGAAACACCAAAAGGTAAGGGACCCAGTGGTGAGCCCTGTGGAATCTCACTGACACTAATCTTCAAATCACCAAAAGTTGCAGCCCTTTTACTCTTAATGACTGAAGCAGTCAACCTGCCAAGAGTGCCACTGATACCTGCACAGCTGGATTTGTGGAGCAGAGATAATGCCCAGATAGAAGGCAGAGGTCAGCAATGTAATACAGGAGGTATGGGACAGGAAAATCAGCAGATTAATCTTTTCCAATCAAATGCTCATGAGAAAGCTTATCCCATTGTGCAGTGCAGATTCCTGACACACCTGAGAATGGACTTTGTTGTACACATCCACCTACAATTCTTTCCACTGTCCTACAAAGTAGAAAATGTGTCACTTTAGGTACAATAAGGTAAACAACAATTTTGCAGACATGCAAAATCTTCTGGGAATTATAATTGCTTTTCATGCAATTCAAGTGAAGGCAGTTTTCTATATTAGTTCCTAAAACATTTGATGCAAAGTGTCTGAATATTTTGTTCACAATGATACATGATTATTCTTATATACAAACAAATCTTGCATCATCTATTATAAACACAGTTACATACTTACTGAACCACCTTCAAGATTATTATTCCAAGCAAATGCATTCCCAAACTCTGGACCCTGGTAGTCAGTGACTCCCTTTGCAATTGGATCCTTGACTCATGTCCCATGGACTGCAACCAGCAAGGCAGCTTCACTTATACTGTGATTATCCTAAACACTGGTGCTCCAGAAGGTTGTGTCCTCAACCCCCTACTTTACTCCCTGTACACTCCGAACACTGGGGCCAGATTCTGCTCCAACTCCATTAACAAGTTTGCAAGTGATACCACTGTAGTGGACCACACATCAAATAATGAGAAGTTGGAGTAAGGAAAGGAGATATATATATATATATATATATATATATATATATGGGGTCATGAGAAGACAAAAGAACCAAATGCTTCTGTCTACATCAATGGTGCTCAGGTTAAGAAGATTGGGTGCTTCGAGTTCCTAGGTGTGAACATCACCAATGGCTCATCATGGTCGAACCATATTGAATTCACAGCCAAGAAAGCTCACCTATGACTCTACTTCTACGAGAGAAATTTTGCATGTGCCTGCCAACTCTAACTTTTCTCAAAACGCCACAGAAAGCATTTTATCTGGCTACATGCAACACACATCAAAGTTGCTGGTGAACGCAGCAGGCCAGGCAGCATCTGTAGGAAGAGGTGCAGTCGACGTTTCAGGTCGAGACCCTTCGTCTCGGCCTGAAACGTTGACTGCACCTCTTCCTAGAGATGCTGCCTGGCCTGCTGCGTTCACCAGCAACTTTGATGTGTGTTGCTTGAATTTCCAGCATCTGCAGAATTCCTGTTGTTTTTGTTTTTTTATCTGGCTACATAATGGCTTGAATGGCATGTGACCGCAAGAAACTGCAAAGAGTGGACACAGCAGAGCACAATGCAGAACCAAGCTCCCCCTCTATGAATGCTGTCTATAGTCCTGACTGCCTCAGAAAAGCAGCCAAAGACTCCACACACATTTTCTTTCCTCCCCTCTCTCATCAGACAGAATGTACAAAAGGCTGAAAGCACGTACCACCAGGCTCAAGCACGGTTTCTATCGGGCTGTATCACACTCATCAACTGACCTCTTGTACAATTTGATGGACTCTTGACCATAAGACCATAAGACATAGGAGCAGAATTAGGGCATTTGCCCATTGAGTCTGTACCACCATTCCATCATAGCTGATTTATTATCCCTCTCAGCCCATTTCCTGCCTTCTTCCCCCAACCATTGATGCCCTGAATAATCAAGAACTTATCAACTTCCACTTTAAATATACTCAATAACTTAACCTCCACAGCCATCCATGGCAAGAAATTTCATAGATTCATTACCCCCTGACTAAAGAAATTCATCCTCATCTCTGTTTTAAATGGATGTCCCTCTATTCTGATGCTGTGCCATTTGTGGTCCTAGACTTTCCCACAGTAGGAAACATTCTCTCTGCATCCACTCTATTGATGCCTTTCAATATTTGATAGGTCTCAAATTTCAAAGTAAACTTATTATCAAAGTACATATACGTCACCATATACAACCTTGAGCTTCATTTTCTTGCAGGCATACACAGTAAATCTAGGAAACACAATAGAATCAATAAAAGACTGCACCCAATAGGACAGACAAACAACCAAAGTGCAAAAGGCAACAAACTGTGCAAATAAAAAAAAGGAGAAAAATATAAATAAATAAATAAGCATTAAATATCGAGAAAATTAGGTGAAGAGCCCTAGAAAGTGACTCCATAGGTTGTGGGAACAGATTTTAGTGATGGGAGAAGTGAAGTTTAGTGAAGTTATACCCTCTAGTTCAAATGCCTGATGGTTAAGGGATTATAACTACTCCTAAACTTGGTGATGTGGGAACTAAGGCTCTTGTACCTTCTTACCTTGCTTCCGGTAAGGTGGCCATGAGGTAGTAGCGTGGCCTCAGTTGTAGCAAGGATTAAGCCTCAAGCGGCAGGGATGCCTGCTGCTACAGTCCAGGTAAGAGGATGCTAGAGGCGGTGTGGCGTGGAGTCCGCGCTCGTTGGAAGCTGACCTCTGCTATCAGCGCTGCCCTCCAGTGTTTGATCTGTGCAATGATAGGAGCTATCCCATAAATTTGCATGTCGATCAGGGACTTGGACTATACATGTGTTTTCTTGTATAATGACGTGTGTTTTTTAAATGTATGTTTATAGACCTTGGTCCAGAGGAATGCTGTCTCATTCGAGTGTATCCATGTATGGTTTGAACAATAATTAAACTTGATTTGATTTGATTTCCTGATGAAGTGAGTATGGCCCGGGTGGTGGAGGTCCTTGATGATGGATGACTTCCCGCAACAGCGGTCCATGTAGGTGTGTTTAATGCCTGGGAGGGCTTTACTCTTGATGGACGGGGCTGTACTCATTACTTTTGATAGGATTTTCTATACAAAAGCATTGGTGTTTCAATGAGATCCCCCCTCATTCTTCTAAACTCCAGTGAGTACAGGCCCAGGGCCATCAAATGCTGTTCATACATTAACCTTTTCCATTCCCGGAATCATTCTCATGAACCTCCTCTGGACCCTCTCCAATGGCAGCAAATCTTTTCTTAGATAAGGGCCCAAAACTGCTCACAATACTTCAAGTACGGTTTAACCAATGCCTCAGCATTACATCCTTGCTCTTATAATCTAGTCCTCTCAAAATGAAAGCTAGCATTGCAGTTGTCTTCCTTACAACCAACTCAACCTACATATTTAACTTTAGGGAATCCTGCATGAGGGCTCCCATGTCTCCTTGCACATCTGATTTTAACATTTTCTCCTCAGTTAGAGAAACGTCTACACCTTAATTCCTTCTACAAAAGTGCATCAGTATACACCTCCCTACACTATATTCCATCTGCTACTTCTTTTCTAATCTGTTTAAGTCCTTCTACAGGCACCCTGCTTCCTCAACACTACCTGCCCCTCCACTTATTTTCGGATTGTCCACAAACTTGGCCACAGATTCATCTATTCTATCATCCAAATTGTTGACATACAACTTAAAAAGAAGGGATCACAAAACCAGCCCTTGCGGAACACCACCAATCATTGGCAGCCAAACAGAAAGGAGACCTTTAACACTGTCAGTCCTGTATTCATCACGCTTTTCGATTTTGCCCCTATGTTGCACTTCAACTCAGCCCACTGACTGCAATTTTGCCCTATCACCTGCCTGTCCTTCCTCACAGTCCCACTACCACTGCCCCATCCTCAGCCCTATCACTCTGATTCCCACCCCCTGCCAAATTATTTTAAGCCCCCTCCCTAACAGTTCTGGCAAACCTGCCCACAAGGATATTGTCCCCCTTAGGTTCAGACGTAACCCATCCTTTTTGTACAGGTCAAACTTTTCCCAGAAGAGATCCCAATGATCCAGAAATCTGAAACCCTGCCCCCTGTACAAATTTCTCAGCAACACATTCATCTGCCACATCATCCGATTCTTACCCTCACTGACACATAGCAAATGTAGCAATCCAGAGGTTACTAACCTGAAATCCTGCTTTTCAGCTTTCTACCTTCCTTCTTATATTTTCTCTTCAGGACCTCTTCCCCTTTCCCACCTACGTCATTGGTATCAATATGTAACACAACTTCTGACTGCTCACACTCCCCCTTTAGAACGCTCTCGACCCAGTCTAAGACATTCCTGGTTTTGGTACCTGGGAAACAAAATATCATCCTGTTCTCTTTTTAATGTCCACAGAATCTGCAGTCTGCTCTTCTAACTATGGAATCTCAAATCCCTACTGCACTCCTCTTCACCTCTGACAATAATAATCCAATAGCAAATGCCAGAGGATATAATCTCCATCCAATCACATGCATTTTGTGGGTTTACCAATAGAAATTTCAGAAATCAGCCATCCGTCACCCAAGGATGTCTAACACTGGCCTGGCTTATGTTTTAGGTATATTCAGCTGCTTCAAACAGATGCTGGGTGTTAGATCCCTTATAGTTTTAATTGAGAGTCTCATGCTTGTTTTAGACCCTTTAGGAAAAACATAACTGAAACATTTGCCAAAGTAGTCATCATAGAGAGCGAGAGAATCATGCAGCACTTAAATAGGCCCTTCAGCCCATCATGTCCACACTAACCAGTGGGCTGCTGAAATTTCACCACTCAAGAGGCTTCTTCAGTTCAGATCCACGGTCGGTAGTTTCCTGGCTTATAAACTCTGAGTTGTTTAAAGGTATAGCAATCACATGAAGGTCATTAAGAGTCATAGAGGTAATGAGAGGGTCATTTATCTTATCTTTGCATGAATAGAGATGTGAATTGTGCACATTGTTATCATCAAAGGAGTGTCCCTAGTCCTTTAGGTGTAGATATACAGCCGACTCTTCACTTGAGGTGCTAGTCCTCCTACGTTGGGCCATCTGTTTCTGAGTGGTTATTTCGCTTCACCAATGTACAGATCTGTGCAGCTCTCATTGCATTGGATAGCATATACAATATTGCTCTGTTTATGTTTGGGTGCACATTTTGGACAGGGAGGGCAGGTGGTTTGAAAGAGAGGTGAAAGAAACCATCTCTGTCAAAATGGAGAACCCATCCCTGAACAGAGAGGGTGGGGTACGACACCACCTATCAGCTACTTACAATGCAGTCCTAACATCTCTACCCGGTGTCTCCACAACAGTTCACACCTCCATTCATGCAAAAATAAGACTAATGACCCTTTCATTACCTCTACGACTCTTACCGACCCTCATGTGATTGCTATACCTTTAAACAACTCACAGAGTTTATAAACCAGAAAACTACCCGCCGTCGATCAGAACTGAAGAAGCTTCATGAATGAGTGGTGAAATGTCTTCCAGATGACAGAGCAAGTCCAGTTGCTTTTATTTTCAACTGTTTGATATACAACGACCTGGTATCCGAAAACCTTCACAGACGTCCTACTGAATATTTTCTATACCTTCCCTGGTGCTATCACATCTTTTCTGTAGTGTTGCAATCAAAAATTCAAACAGTACTCAGCTGAGGTCTGCCCACTGTTTCATGTTGGAGCATAAACTTCATTCTCTTGTATTCAGTGCTCCAATGAATGAAGGCAAACATCCTATATACTTCCTTAATCATGTCATCTACTGCACTACCACCTTGAATGATCTTTGGACTTGCATATAAATGTTTCCCAGTTCCTCACTACTCATTACATCCTCATCATTCATAGGACCTTGTTAGTATTCCCAAAATGTAACACATCACACTTATTAGGATTAAATTCCATTTGCCATTTCTTAGCCAATTATACCAACACCTCTGTCATCCAAAACTACTCTCCACACTGTCAACAATTCCACCAATCTTCATGTCATCTGTGAACTTGAATGATTTGGATGTGATTGTAGGAGACAAGTTCAATAATTTTTCACATTCATTTACATCTGAATTGTTCAGGTATTTTGCAAAGAGCAAGGATCCTGGCATTGATTCCTGTGGGACACTACTAGTCACAGGCATCCAATCACACAAAACAAACAAACCTCTACCATTACCCCCATCTCCTATTGTCAAGCCAATTTTGGATTCAACTTACTCTGGATCCTGTGGGCCTTCCTTTTAGACCAGTCTCCCATATGGGACCCCGTAGAAGGCCTTATTGTAGTCCAGGGAAAACACATCTACAACACTATCCTCATAAATACACATAGTTACTTCTTCATAAAATACAATCAGATTGGTCAATTAGGGTCCATCCTGGACAAAACCACACTGGCTAACTCTGATTAGTCCTTGCCATTCCAGGTGATCATTCATTCTTCCCCTCAGAAGTTTTGGCAGTAATACCTCTTACTGCTGGTGTTAGGCTCACAGATCTATAATTATAGATTTTTCCCGTCTGCCCTTTGCATCTCTGTTCTGAATGGGTGCCCTTCAATCCTTAAGTCATGCCCTCTAGTGCTAGACTCCCCCATCATGGGAAACAATTTTGCCACATCCACTCTGTCCATGTCTTTCAACATTTGAAATGTTTCCATGAGGCCTCCCCTCATTCTTCTAAACTCCAAAGAATACAGTCCAAGAGCGGACAAACGTTCCTCAAATGTTAACCCTTTCATTCCCAGAATAATTCTAGTGAATCTTCTCTGTACGCTGTCCAATGTCAGCACATCCTTTCTTAAATAAGGAGACCAAAACTGCCCACAGTGGTCCAAGTGAGGTCTCACTAGCGCCTTATAGAGCCTCAACATCACATCCCTACTCCTATACTCTATTCCTCTAGAAATGAATGCCAACATTGCATTCGCCTTCTTCACTACTGACTCAACCTGGATTGCCAGGTTTGCCTTCTTTATAAGGCAACCACATGAAGTGCTTTGTGAGGCTGGTCAGGACACACATCAACTGTAGCCTCCCAGGCAACCTCAGTCTACTGCAATTCACCTAGCATTGAAACAGGGTCATGGTGGACACCATCTCACCAGCACTTAAACTCAATTCTGGAGCATCTGGATAACAAGGACGCATTTATCAGTCTACTGTTATTGGCCACAGTTCTACCTTCAGTATCCTATTTCCAAGCAAACTTATAAACTTGGGACTCATCACCTCCTTTTTTAACCTGAATCCTTGAATTCCCAACCAAAAGACTTCTGTGGGAAAATGAGACTCTCTTCGATAAGAATCCTAATGGTCAGTATGGACTAGTTGGCCAAAGGTGGTGATCTGCTCTACGCGAAGGTCTCCTACCACAAACTCTATTTCCTTTGTGAATACAATCAGCAGTACTCATTTAAGACCTAACCTACAGTATATCATCTGGCTCCATGAACCAATTACCCTTTTATTGCTCATGAGCCTTACTCTTACCCTGGTTATTAAATTGTCCTTAATATATTAATGGAACATCTTGAAATTTACCTTAATTCTGTCTAAGAATACCCCCAGTGATTCCCTGTGACCCTCTTAGTCTTCCTACTTTCCTCTTTAAACAATTCCTTACATCCTTAGTACTCCAGACAGGCCTCCCTTGGGAGAGCATGAACAATATGCAAGGCAAGCTTTTCTCTACAGGTCGGTACATGTGGCAGTAATAAATCAATATCAATACCATAATTCTACACCTACGACATGCTTCCTTTTTACTCTTTATCCAACATCTTGTCAAAGGGCTCACTGTTCTTGTCGCCCTTGGCTTTCAACCTTACAGGAACATGTTAGTTCTGAATTTTTTCACCTTTCAGTGCTTCCCACTGTGCAGATAAAGACTTGCTTGCAAGTAGGTGCTCACATGCTCCTCTCTTATTTTAATGAATTTGGCCTTCTCCAACCGCAGACCTATTTTCCTGGTCGAGCCTAGTCTTTTTTTATTATAATCAGTTTGAAATATGTGAGGTTATTTTTACTACCTCCAAAATGTTTCCCAACTGTGCCTTTGAATGATTACATTCCCCAAGAGACGGTCCATTAATGCTCCTTCTCTCATAGGTTGATTTGCAAACTGCATCAAACTGCTGTCCAGAACAGACTGTACCTCAAAAGTGTTGTCCCTCTGAGTCGTTTATGCTGCGGCAATCCCGTTTAATACTTGGGAACCCGGGTGGTTGCATCATAGGGGAACTAATCAATCCAGGCAGCATCACTGGAGGGGGATAAACAGCCAATATCCCGAGGCAAGGTCTGAGCCCAAAATCTCAGCTGTTTATTCCCTCCATAGATGCTGACTGACTTGCTGAGTTCCTCCAGCATCTGGAGTCTATTGTCGTCCTTTTATACAAACGGACATACCTGGACAATTTTCCACATTGTTGGATCGATGTCAATGTCGTTACTACTAGGTTAGAGATATGACCATGTCGTAGAACTGTCCAGCACAGGAGCAGGCTTCTCAGTTGAACATGATATTAATTTAAACTGCTCATCTTCCTGCACAAAGTCTGTGTCCCTCAATTCCCTGCCTGTCTGTGTTTCTATTTATGTGTTTCGTACCTGTTGTTGTCATATCTGCTTCCATCACTTTCCCTCTGCAGGCATTTACTGCTCTGAGTTTAGCAAAACTTGTGTGTGTTGCTCAAGGTTTTCAGCATCTTCAGAATCCCTTGTATTTATGGATGCATTGCAATGCACAGGAGTGCCAGAGGCTGCAGAGAGTAGTGGACGTAGCCCAGTACCACATTGGCACAGTCCTCCAAACACTCATAGCACCTGAAGAAGGTCCTGCGTCAAGCAGAAGGCAGCACCTATTATCAAGGATCTCTGCTGTCCATGTCATGACCGCTTCTTGTTGCTACCACCAGGCAGGAGGTACAGGAGCCTGAAGTCCCACAATACCAGGTTCAGGAACAGCTGCCTTCCGTCAGTCATCAGGGTCATGAACTGACCTGCACAACCTTATTCCTGCCTCAACACAGAACCACAGAACAGTATGGACTGCCTCTAGCGGTGCCATGAACTTGTTTTTGACCGTTTCCTTTTTGCATTTATGTCTTGTTTTGCATAGTCATTTTATTCTTCATTGTCAGGTATAATTTATGTATAATTTATTCATAATTTATGCTCTGTGTTTTGTCTGAACCTATGTGCCTGCGATACCGCTGCAAGCAAGCTTTTTTTCATTGTACCTGTGCCTCGCCTTTCTGTGCATGGCAATACGATAACCCAAGACAACAAAGATTTTGCTTTCTGAATACATTTGGGTATACCTTATGGATTTTGGGATGCTGATCATGAAAATCATGATGAAATACTTTATACTTTATTGTCGCCAAACAATTGATACTAGAATATACAATCATCACAGCGATTTTTGATAAAGCACTTCGCACTCCCTGGAGTACAAATCAATAGTAAATATTAAAAATTTAAATTATAAATCATAAATAGAAAATAGAAAAGAGAAGGTAAGGTAGTGCAAAAAAACCGAGAGGCAGGTCCGGATATTTGGAGGGTACGGCCCAGATCCGGGTCAGGATCTGTTCAGCAGTCTTATCACAGTTGGAAAGAAGCTGTTCCCAAATCTGGCTGTACGAGTCTTCAAGCTCCTGAGCCTTCTCCCGGAGGGAAGAGGGACGAAAAGTGTGTTGGCTGGGTGGGTCGTGTCCTGAATTATCCTGGCAGCACTGCTCCGACAGCGTGCGGTGTAAAGTGAGTCCAAGGACGGAAGATTGGTTTGTGTGACGTGCTGGGCTGTGTTCACGATCTTCTGCAGCTTCTTCCAGTCTTGGACAGGACAACTTCCATACCAGGTTGTGATGCACCCTAGAAGAATGCTTTCTACGGTGCATCTATAAAAATTAGTGAGGGTTTTAGGGAACAGGCCAAATTTCTTTAGCTTTCTCAGGAAGTAAAGGCACTGGTGGGCCTTCTTGGCAGTGGACTCTGCTTGGTTGGACCAAGTCAGGTCATTTGTGATATTGACCCGGAGGAACTTAAAGCTTTTAACCTGTTCCACTTGCGCACCACCGATGTAAATGGGGTCATGCGGTCCGCTATTCCTTCTGAAGTCAACAACCAATTCCTTCGTCTGGCTGATGTTGAGGGATAAGTTATTGTTTTCGCACCATGCCACCAGGTTCTTAATTTCCTCTCTGTACTCAAACTCATCATTACCCGAGATATGGCCTACAATTGTGGTGTCATCAGCAAATTTTCCTATCACTCCCATATTTGTCATGTCATTCATAATTCAAGTCAGAATAACCGATGCCAAGATTTTTGTTGGTCCACAAATCAAACAGGTCGTCAATGACAGGCATTTTGAAGAACCTCTGCTGAGACTGGGGAAAATCGCATGGAAGACATTCAAGGATGTTGAAAAATTTCTTCCCAACTACAGAGCACCAAACTACATGCAGCTGGTTGATAACTTGCTTCAAGCATACAAAACCATGAAGTGCAATATGTCACTAAAGATTCATTTTCTACCTTCCAACTTAGAGTTCTTCCCTGCAAATCTTGGCACTGTTGGTGACAAGCATGGTGAAAGGTTTTACCAGGACATTGCGGTCATGGAGAAACAATATCAGGGCAACTGGAATCCATCAATGCTGGCTGATTATTGTTGGACTCTTAAGCAAGAAGCCTCAGAAACTGAGTGTAAATGAAAATCATCAACAAAACATTTTTAGCTTTGTTGAACTATTGCAAAGCCTCAGCACCACTATGCAATTAAATGCGTTATATTCAATGAAAGTTAATTTCTTGGTTCTCCATATTCCGACACGATACAAATAGTCTGAAATTATATTTGTGTTTGGCTTTGAGCAGTCTGACATAAACAAGAGAAATTTCTTTGGAAGCAACACTTTCAAAAAAATGTATTGACTTGTATATTCTTTTATCACACCTCTGTTACCTGCCTGCATATCTGTTCCTCCATCTCCAGTTGACTAACAAGTGGTCTGTAATACACACCCAGCAACAATGTTTTTGTTCTTAGTCTCTACACATACAACTCATTCTGGGATATCCTTCTTCCATACTGAATATTGCATTGCTTCACTAGCAGAGCAATGCCATCTCCTCTTTTACTGCCCTCACCCCACCCTGTCTCACCAGAAAATTCTGTACCCTGCGATACCACTGGGGCTCCACAGGGGACTGTCTTGTCTCCCTTTCTCTTCACCATTTACACCTCGGACTTCAACTACTGCATGGAGTCTTGTCATCTTCAGAAGTTTTCGGATGACTCTGCCATAGTTGGATGCATCAGCAAGGGAGATGAGGCTGAGTACAGGGCTACGGTAGGAAACTTTGTCACATGGTGTGAGCAGAATTATCTGCAGCTTAATGTGAAAAAGTCTAAGGAGCTGGTGGCAGACCTGAGGAGAGCTAAGGTACCGATGACACCTGTTTCCATCCACGGGGTCAGGGTGGACATGGTGGAGGATTACAAATACCTGGGGATACGAATTGACAATAAACTGGACTGGTCAAAGAACACTGGGGCTGTCTACAAGAAGGGTCAAAGCCGTCTCTATTTCCTGAGGAGACTGAACCTGGGTCACTGGTACATCTTTTAACATCTTCCGGACGATGCTGAGGATGTTGTACGAGTCTGTGGTGGCCAGTGCTATCATGTTTGCTGTTGTGTGCTGGGGCAGCAGGCTGAGGGTAGCAGACACCAATAGAATCAACAAACTCATTCGTAAGGCCAATGATGTTGTGGGGATGGAACTGGACTCTGTGACGGTGGTGTCTGAAAAGAGGATGCTGTCCAAATTGCATGCCAGCTTGGACAATATCTCCCATCCACTACATAATGTACTGGTTGGGCACAGGAGTACATTCAGCCAGAGACTCATTCCTCTGCGATGCAGCACAGAGCGTCATAGGAAGTCATTCCTGCCTGTGGCCATCAAACTTTACAACTCCTCCCTTGGAGGGTCAGACACCCTGAGCCAATAGGCTGGTCCTGGACTTATTTCCTGGCGTAATTTACATATTACTATTTAAATATTTATGGTTTTATTACTATTTATTATTTATGGTGCAACTGTAACGAAAACCAATTTCCCCCGGGATCAATAAAGTATGACCATGACTATGACCATGATATTACTAGTACGGTACTGCCTACCTTTCAACCATGCCTTTGTGATGGCAACAGTGTTATTATCCCATATGCTAATTAAAGCTTTGCGTCAAACTCCTTACTTGTTCTTCTCCTCACATTAAGATTCTCTTCATGGACATAGAAAACGTAGAAAGAAAACATACATCACAGTACAGGCCCTTCGACCCACAAAGCTGTGCCGAACATGTCCCTACCTTAGAACTACCTAGGCTTTACCCATAGCCCTCTATTTTTCTAAGCTCCATGTAGCCATCCAGGAGTCTCTTAAAAGACCCTATCGTTTCCGTGTCCGCCACCATCGCCAGCAGCCCATTCCACGCACTCACCACTCTCTGTGTAAAAAATTTATCCCTGACATCTCCTCTGTACCTACTTCCAAGCACCTTAAAACTATGCCCTCTCATGCTAGCCATTTCAGCCCTGGGGAAAAGCCTCTGACTGTCCACACGATCAATGCCTCTCATCGTCTTACACACCTCTACCAGGTCACCTCTCATCCTCCGTCGCTCCAAGGAGAAAAGGCCAAGTTCACTCAACCTATTTTAGTAAGGCATGCTCCCCAATCCAGGCAACATCCTTGTAAATCTCCTCTGCACCCTTTCTATGGTTTCCACATCCTTCCTATAGTGAGGCGACCAGAATTGAGCACAGTACTCCAAGTGGGGTTTGACCAGGGTCCTATATAGCTGCAACATTGCTTCTTGGCTCTTAAACTCAATCCCACATTTACCCAACTGTTCTGTCTACTGGACTTACTAACTCTTTCTCCTGTGCTTTTAGAGTTCTTCAGGAGAAAATGAAGCCTAAGCACTCATTTTGCTTTCCCCTCCCCCACTCCCCCCAAGTTCCCTTGCCAATGGCATAGTACTCAGGTCTGGGCTCTTCTATTGTTGCTACACTACTCTCCCACCACCATCAATATACCGAAGCTTACAAGTAACCCAATATGTATCAAATTAAGCAACGCATAAAGCACAGGAGGAACCCAACAGGTTAGCCAGCATCTCTGGAAGGGAATGGACAGTCAGCATTTTGGGTCAAGACCCTTCATGCAGTACCATGGTGTGGCACAGTAGTGTAGTGGTTAGCACAATGCTTTATAGTACTAGTGACCCAGGTTCAATTCTTACGCTACCTGTAAGGAGCTTGTACGTTCTCATGGGTTCCCTTCCGGTGCTCCAGTTTTCTCCACAGTCTAAAGACGTACCAGTTGGCAGGTCAATTGGTCATTGTAAATTGTCCTGTGATTAGGCTAGGATTAAATTGGGGAATGCTGGGCTCAAAGGGCTGGAAGCTGTATCTCAATAAATAAATCCAGTCCAAACGAAGTACCTGAAATGTCATCTTTCAACTTCCCACCAGAGATGCTGCCTGATCTGCTGAGTTCCTCCAGTTCTTTGTGCACTGCTCCAGACTCCTACATCTGTAGTCTCTTGTATCAATGTAACGTGGATGAGCGGGACACGAACAGCAACAGGTGGGCGAGATGCCCACTCTTACACCAGTTAGCTCCCTGTGGAATACCATTTTTTAAAAAAAGGGTTCTGCTGGAAAACATAACAAGGTCTATTAGCAGCAGGTTTGTTTCGATCTTACTGTGTCACTTCGATGAACACCAGATCCACACTGTTACCAAGTCAATGAGTTCAATGAGAGCAGTGAATTAAGCCAGAGCAGATTGACTGTAATTAGGTGCATTCCCAGAAGAGTTGTTTGGATTGGATAATGTCACAATGAGGAACAACACAGAACTAAGTGCTTCGACCCATCAGTCTGTATCAGCCACTGATTTTACGCTATTCCAACATTAAACTGATTGTTCTTATTCCCCCTATGTTCTTGTCAATAACCTTCAGATTCCGTCAATCACATACACAGTTGGGTCAATTTGCAGAGGCCAATTAACCAATGAAGCAGCATGTCTGCAGGATGGGTTAGGAACCTGGAGCACTCAGAGGGCTTGCAAACTCCACACCGACAGCACTCAAGGTCAGGACTGAACCTGAGCTTCTGGAGTTGCAGTGCAGTGACTCTATCAGCTGTGCCATGATCAAAGGGTAGGAGAAGGCGAGATCAGTAAGTTCTCAGATGACACAAAGACTGCGGCTGCCGTTGATTGTGTCGAAAGTAATCTTAGGCTATCAATATGAAAGCTTAGGATATTAATATGAAAGTGAAATACGCTAAAAAATGGCAGATGTAGTTTAATCCAGACAAATATGAGGTGATGCATTTTGTGAGCACTAGGACATGGTAGGGTCTTAGGGAGTAGTGAAGAAAAGAGGAAACTTGGAGTACAAGTCCAGAGGTCTTTGTAGACAACACAGGTAGATAAGTTGATTAGGAAAGCATGTGGCATACTGGACTTCATTTGTCAAGCCATTAACTACAGAAGTAGCAAGGTTTTGCTTCAACCTTATAAAAGCTTGGTTGGATCTAAGCGATATGTAGGAAGGATGTGATAATGCTAGAAAGAATACAGATGAGAGTCACTGGGATGGAATGGTTCAGTTATGAGGAAAGGCTGAGGAATCTACTGTAAGTCTGCTCTCCTGGCTGTGATGAAGGTTAAGAGGGTACATGATTGAGGTATTTTCTGGGGTCATTACCCAGAAGGTGGCAAAGTCCGGAGAATGAAGCCTAAGGATTGGAGAGTCTGGAGGTCGAAGCACGAAGGTCAAAGACCAAAGTTAGTGAATTTGGAAGTCGAAACCCAAAGGTTGTAGCCCCTGAGCTGGCATCTCTGGAAGTCAGAGACCCTGCATCTGTGAGACCAGGGCAAGGTCTGGAGGTTGGAGGCCCAATGTCTGTGAATCTGAAAGTCCAGGGTCAAGGACTGGAGGTCAGAGGCCTGGAGGCATCCTGTCCTGGGGGTGGAATGCTCTCAGTATGTGTGGGTGGTGTTAGGGAGGGAAAGGGGCTTCTTTGCTGTTGTTGTTGCTTGTGTTGTTTTGCTGAACAATGTGGACACGTAACATTGGCACCAGAACTGTCGTACTGTCTCCGGTACACCCTTCAGTTGTACTGGATGTTCAGGCAAATGATACATCTCACTGTGTGCTTTGATGTACATGTGAGAATTATCTGCAGCTTAATGTGAAAAAGACTAAGGAGCTGGTGGTAGACCTGAGGGGAGCTAAGGTACCGATGACCCCTGTTTCCATCCAGGGGGTCAGTGTGGACATGGTGGAGGATTACAAATACCTGGGGATACGAATTGACAATAAACTGGACTGGTCAAAGAACACTGAGGCTGTCTACAAGAAGGGTCAGAGCAGTCTCTATTTCCTGAGGAGACTGAGGTCCTTTAACATCTGCCGGACGATGCTGAGGATGATCTACGAGTCTGTGGTGGCCAGTGCTATGATGTTTGCTGTTGTGTGCTGGGGCAGCAGGCTGAGGGTAGCAGACACCAATAGAATCAACAAACTCATTCGTAAGGCCAATGATGTTGTGGGGATGGAACTGGACTCTCTGACGGTGGTGTCTGAAAAGAGGATGCTGTCCAAAATGCATGCCAGCTTGGACAATGTCTCCCATCCACTACATAATGTACTGGGTGGGCACAGGAGTACATTCAGCCAGAGACTCACTCCACCGAGATGCAGCACAGAGCGTCATAGGAAGTCATTCCTGCCTGTGGCCATCAAACTTTACAACTCCTCCCTTGGAGGGTCAGACACCCTGAGCCAATAGACTGGTCCTGGACTTAATTCTTATTTCATAATTTACTGGCATAATTTACATATTACTATTTAACTATTTATGGTTCTATTACTATTTATTACTTATGGTGCAACTGTAATGCAAACCAATTTCCCCCGGGATCAATAAAGTATGACTATGACTATGACTATGACTAAATGAATCTGAATCTGTATAGAATAATGAGGGGTATAGACAGGAAGCCTGCAGGAAATATTTCCCCATACTGTATCAGAGGTAGATGAAATTATTGAACTTTGGTTTAGTGTATGGGGTAAGGGATTTATAGGGGATGTGAGGGGTATTTTCTTCTCTGACGATTAGCTAGAATACTCTGCTGGACAGCATTTAAGCAATATGTAGATGAACCCTCAAGTTGCTTAGGCACAGAGGGTGATGAGCCAATACTGGATGATGGGGTTAATACAGTAAGATATGTGCTACTTAGCATGAACAAATTGGCCCAAGTGGCCTGTTACTTTCTTGTATAAGTCTTGGGCCTAATTTAGCTACTCTTTGCTGTCATGATTTTCAGTCAGATAGCGTCCCATGTACGAAGCGTTAACACTTCGTCATACTACAGATACAGTTAACTTGTTGAGTGTTTCCAGCAAGTTTCTCATTCAGATTTCCTGAAGTAGATTTACGTAGTTTTATTTAATTTTCAACTTGGTTGATGTACACTATACATGTAGAGTTTGAGTGTTAACATTTTTCTCAGAATCAAAAACAGGATTGGTATCACCGGCATATGTCGTGAAATATGTTAACTTTGTGGCGGCAATACATGATAACAGAGAGAAAAAGGAAACTGTGAATTACAGGAAGTATATATATAAAATAGTTCAATTAAATAAGTGGTGCAAAAAAACAGAAACAAAAAAGTAGTGAGGTAGTGTTCATGGGTTCACTGTCCATTCAGAAGTCAGGTGGCAGGGGGGAAGAAGCTGTTCCTGAGTCACTGAATGTGTGCCTTCAGTGCTTTTGATGAGTTAAAACAATGGAAAATATCCAAGTACCTTGTGGCGATCAATTTAAAGAGAAATGCAGGGTTAGAGCATGTTAATTCTTTGTGTATTCAGCACTACCAGCATGTTATGTTTGGTGTTACCTAACCAAGTTCATTCCTTAATCTGCCTTATCTTTTGTGCCTTTAATGAGTCTTCAGTGTGACAGGATTATCAGTGACTTTCAGTACTGCTGGGAGAAGTAATTTGGTGCTTTGTTTGCTAATTAATTCAGAATATTGATCTTTAGGACAAAAACAATTTTCTCTTCATTAAACATCCCACTGGAGGAATAAACTTTTCAGTTTTCGTTCATGTTTCGGTGACGGATAATGGATGCTGATAGCCAGTCTTGAATGGGCTGGGTACAAATTGGCAATCAGTCATTATCTGTTTAAATTCAACCCAGCCATTTTCGTACTGAGAGCTAAGATTCATAAGCAACAAGAAATTGATGGCACAGATAACTACAAATAATTGTGGTCTTATCTCTGGGTGCAGGGCTTTGATTCACCACCAACAGATGGTATGGCGATATATCCTGTCTGTTGGTTGTTAAGTGAAGCCTGAAGTGAAATATGTTTATGTAACCTCTCTAAATCGCAATCCACTGACAGTGATCAACAGGATGAGGCTACAATTAATATGGTATCATCTGGACTGAATCTTTCGGGGACGGTTGGTGATAAATCATTTCAGGAAATCGGGTTGTCATGTGGTGGCAGTTCTCTTGTGGAGCCTGAGGTAGCCTTTTGGGGAAAACTCAAGGAAAACTCTATCTCATATGTACTGCTATAACTGGTTGCAAAATTAGTTACAAGCTAAGAAGGAACAAGGAACACTTGGCTTAGTATCGCTGACACTAACTAACCCAGTCATGAGTATGATTCAGGCAATTTCAGGTTGAGTGGTGATAATCAATCTCATGATTGCATGAACTGCAGTTTTGAACTGGAGTTGGTTATTATTGTCACATGGACCAGATTACAGTGAATGCTTTTCTTTTCAATAAAAGTTTGTTAAATACTTAAATAATAAACATATTGTGTAATTTTTCTACTGCTGGATGATAAGCAAGATACTGTTAGAGTCAAGCATCCCCTATATTGAGGAAGCTGGGTCTAGAAGTGAACATTGAAGTTCATTTCAGCCAGATTGGGCAGGACAACTCGTTTGTATGCCCAATGCCAAATTCCTGAAACAGGTACTCTATTCCAAACTCTGTCTCTGGGAAAAAAAAGTATGACATGGACTGAAGAGAAGACTGTACGATATGCCTCTTGAAAAAAATCTCACTAAATCCTGGGAATCCTTGGTCTATAAATATTCAAGGGGAAAAAGGATATTTGGAATAGCAGAGAAAAGCTCAAGTCCCTGACCTGGGACCATACAGAGTCTTGCATAATCTGTAGTAAGAGCACTCCACCTCATAACTCATCCACTGGCCTGTTTGGTCTGCTACCACCTTCCCAGTTTGTTTGTTTATTTAGGCACTTCTGGAACTTTGAGCCATGATGCCCAGTAGCCCACGAATTAAACCCTAGCCGAATCATGGGACAATCTACAATGAACAATTAACCTACCAAGTACGTGTTTGAACTGTGGGAGGAAACCAGAGCACCCGGAGGAAACCCACATAGTCATGGGGAGAGCATACAGGCTTCTTACAGACAGCAGCGGGAATGTGGAAACTATGGTTTCCATATTGGTCTGATTGGTCAGCTCAGAAGCCAGAGCAAAGAAAAGAAGCAAGATATTCTCGATAGTGAGAGAAGGCCAAAGACAAAGCAGATGTGATCATTTTTTTAAGCACGTTTGATCTGTTAGAAAATTTACTTTATTTTTCAACATTGTTATGAATCTGCTGTCAATTTGAAAAGGTTGAGTTTAAAGATGAAGAATGTTCGCCTTTTTAGGTTTCAAAGATCAACAACTGGCAATGTGAATGTGGCCTTTTACCTCTAATAACAGTGAAATATTGTGTTTTAGGGTGAACACATCAGTTTTTGGATTAAATAACAGTATGATAAGATAAACCCTGAAGTAATTCTGCCATTAAATTCAAATGTTGAGACTGGAAAAGGAATGCTTCATTTATTTTGGTATCTAGATGTTGGCATTGCCTAACCAAAATTGCACTTGAAAAACTAATAATAGAGTTGCTCTCTTAAACTCGTGCAGTTCTTCTGGAATCCAGTCCAGGATACTCCAACAATCTTGGTCCGTGGCGTGACGAAGAGGGAATGGAGATATATTTCCAAATCAGGATTTTATGTGACTTGGGAGGGAAGCCACATTCACCTGCTTCCCTTGTCCTTTAGGTGATAGAATTTGTGGGTTTTGGAAATGTATCTGAGCAATCTAATCAAGTACAATTTGCAGCAATGCGGATGGAGGTGGAGAAAAAGTATTTATTGTGTGATTGAGGTGCCAGGCAAACAGGTTGCTCTATCCTGGTACCAAGCTTGTTGAGTTCTCATCCAGACAAGAGCAGAGTTAAAGTTTAATGGCTCCTGATTTGTGCTTTATATGTGGTGGAAAGATCCAGATAAAAAGAGGTGAGTCACTAACTAAAGGATATCCTGCTTCTCATATGCTCGAGTGTGCCCAGTATTTTTATAGCTGGGGATCATTTGCATTTCTAATTAATTATTATCCCTGGGATGTTAATGCTGAGGGTCTCATTGATGGTCAGGTCTCTGAATTATGTTTTCTCTTGGAGGTGATCATCACTTAGCACTATTGTACTGAAATCTTTTGCTGCTGATCAGCCAGTCCCTAAGTGTTTAGATTATGCTGTACATATACTCAGTGGCCACTTTATTCAGTACATGTCACCTTCCTGTCAGTTTGAACCAGTCTAACCATTCTCCTCTGATCTCTTTCATTAACAAGGCATTTTTGCCCAGTGAACTGCCATTCATTGGAAGTTTTGTTTTTTTTTTTGGTTTTCCACATCATTTTTAGTAAACTCTAGAGACTGTAGTGTGTGAAAATCCCAGGAGATCAGCAGTTTCCAAGATACTTAAACCATTCTGTCTGGCACCAACAATCATTCCACCGTCAACATCACTTAGATCACATTTCTTCCCACATTCTGATGTTTGGTCTGAACAACAACTCAACCTCTTAAATATGCCTGCATACTTTTATGCATTGAGTTGCTACAACATGATTGGCTGATCAGATATTTAGATAATAAGTAGATGTACAGGTGTATCTAATAAAGTGACCGCTGAGTGTAGAATTCTCCATTTTCTGTGGATTTACAAATGTAATTGAACATTGCGTTAGCACTGATGGGCATCACTAGTTTTATGAATGTTAGGTCATTGATGTAATAACTAACTCTGGTAATAGTGGTGCATTTAGAAAATGTTCCTCTTCTGGCCTATCTTAGGATGCATTAACTGTCCTGGAATGAATGGGTGAATGATTATTTTAAATTAAAGGAGCATCTGTGAAAGGATATTAACCTTTCAACCACCATTGCTGCCAACAGTAATTGAAACTCTTTATATGCCTAATGAAATATTGAGTTTCTATTAACCATAGTTAGTTTTTGTTAACCATTTAGATGGAGGCCTTCAAATTTTACTCAATAACTTAAAGCCAGATAATAAAGCAGAATCACAAATACAGAAGAGTCTGTGTCCCCATCTGAATTTCTTCAACGTTAGACTATAATGTTTCAGGCTGGGCTTGTTAAAAATCAAGTTGGAACATAGGTTTTACAGGAAAGGGTATTGTTTTCAATTCAAGAATGCCAGAATAACTAGATGATATAAACAAGGTTTGAGCATAATTATCTTACATTCATTATATGTGTGTATATATTCTTTAGATATATTGAGACATATTTATATATTCTATAGCTTATAGATGTTTGATGCATATATAAAATATATTTCAGTAAAATTTAACTGTTAGAAGTCAAAGGAACGGGTAACAATCAGCATACCTTTTGTTCAACTTCTTGTTAATACCTAGACTATAGAAAAGCATAAATCTAGTTCAAAAATAATCAGCCAGAAACATTGACTCTATTTCCCTGTGCAAAATGCGATC
This sequence comes from Mobula birostris, assembly GCF_030028105.1. NCBI lineage: Eukaryota > Metazoa > Chordata > Chondrichthyes > Myliobatiformes > Myliobatidae > Mobula > Mobula birostris. The sequence goes on from NC_092373.1 coordinate 179,539,280, forward strand.
TGACATGCTGAATATTTCAAATATTTCAAATTCTGATCTCCAGAGTTTGTATTGCTTTTTGCTCTCTGATCAAAATCTTCTGGGCCACATTAACTCTTTTCTTAAAAACAAATCTGTATATTAAATGCTGAAGTACTTTATGTCTATGAAAGCTGCAGCAAGATTTAAATACTAGATTAGTATTAGGGACTCAAAACAATTCTGCGAAGCAAATTGGGTGGCCAAAGTTATTCTTGTAACTTCCTCATATTTAATTATAACACAAAGGATGGTCAGTTGGTCAATCGGGACTGTGTCAGCTCTCAGTTCAATTTCCTATTTCTCTCTCATATACCTAGCAATTTCATCACAGTTCCATACCTGCACCCGGGGTTAACCCACCAAACAGCATGTTTCTGGGATGAGAAAGAAACTGGAGAAGGCAAAGAAAGCTAGGACTAGAGGTTAGAACCAAAGTCAGGTCGTTAGAGCTCTGAGGCTGCACTCAACTTCAAAGCACAGGGTGTTAACATAGAACACATAACAGTCCAGCCTAGTACAAGCCCTTCATTCCACAACGTTGAGCTGACCCTTTAACTTACACTAAGATCAATCTAAACCTTCCCTTACACATAACCTCATTTTTCTTCCATTCATGTTTCTAGGAGTCTCTTAAATGTCTCTAATGTACCTGCCTCTACCGTCGCCCCAGCACCGCATTCCATACACCCACTACTCTGTAAAGAAACTATTCCCCATATACTTTGCTCCCAACACCTTAAAACTATGCCCCCCCCTATATTAGTCATAAAGGAGAGATTTAATAGAAATGTTTCAAACCATGAAGGGACTTGACTGTGAAAATGAGAAATTGTTTCCATTGGTGGAAGGGTTGTTATACGGCAATGTAGACCTAAGGTCTCTGGAAAGTGACATATGTATTCAAATGGACCATGTGACCTTGATCAGAAATGCACTGTACTTGCAGTATACTGTATATTGTAATATACACTCTGGTTTACAATATACACACTGGCCACCTTCTGTACCTAATAAAGTGCTCATTGAATGTTTGCTTGTGGTCTTCTGCTGCTGTAGCCCATCCACTTCAAGGTTTGACATGTTGTGCATTCAGAGATGCTCTTCTGTGTTCAACTGTCGTAATGCGTGGTTATTTGAGTTACTGTCTCCTTCCTGTCACCTTTAACCAGTCTGGGCTCCTCTAACCTCTTTCATTAACAAGGCGTTTTTGCCATAGAACTGTCACTCACTAGATTTATTTCTGTTAATCGCACCATTCTCTGTAAACTTTAGGAGCTGCTGTGCGTGAAAATCTGGCATCAACAATCATTCCATGGTCAAAAATCACTTAGATCACATTTCTTCCTCACTCTGATGTTTGTTCTGAACAACAACTGAACCTCTTGACCATGTCAGCATGCTTTTATGCATTGAGTTGCTGCCACATGATTGGCTGATTAGATATTTGCATTAATGAGCAGGCGTAAAGTTGTACCTAATAAAATGGCCACCGAGTGTACCTGACTGAATAACTTTCAGATCTATGGGGAACAAAAAGGCAGGTGGTGCTAACTGGACAACAGTTGATTTATGCTGTAGGTGAATCTTTCATTCTATAACTATAGCAAGCACATTATATCATTTTCTGAATTGTAGTCATTTTCATAATATAGAAAAGCCAAAATAACTACTGACCACAGTCAGGTCCAAGAAATAATAATGTGATTTTCAACAATTAAATATACAAGAAACATTGGCTGGAAGATAAATATTGTGCTCAACTCTGAAGAGATACAGTAATTCTACTGTGTTTCCACTTGTGCAAGTTTTATGCAGTCCTTTACAAAATTAAATTAAGAGGAAGAAATGTAACATTTTTCACTAAAGGCAGTATCCCTGAAAGTACAGTGCATTGAAGAGGTAGTTTAGATGCACTCTCAGAAGTGCATGACTCAAGTACATGAACACAAAGTCAAGTCAAGTCAAGTCAAGTCTCTTTTTATTGTCATTTCGACCATAACTGCTGGTACAGTACACAGTAAAAACGAGACAAGAGTTTTCAGGACCATGGTGCTACATGAAACAATACAAAAACTGCACTGAACTATGTAAAACAACACAAAAACTACACTAGACTACAGATCTACCCAGGACTGCATAAAGTGCACAAAACCGTGCAGGCATTACAATAAATAATAAACAAGACAATAGGCACAGTAGAGTGCAGTAGTTTAGTGTCAGTCCAGGCTCTGGGTATTGAGGAGTCTGATGGTTTGGGGGAAGAAACTGTTACATAGTCTGGTCGTGAAAGCCTGAATCCTTCGGTACCTTTTGCCAGATGACATGAGGGAGAAGAGTTTATATGAGGGGTGCACAGGGTCCTTCATAACGCTGTTCGTTTTACAGATGTAGCGTGTGGTGTAAATGTCTGTAATGGCGGGAAGAGAGACCCCGATGATCTCAGCTGACCTCACTATCTGCTGCAGGGTCTTGCGATCCGAGATGGTGCGATTTCCGAACCAGGCAGTGATGTAGCTGCTCAGGATGCTCTCAATACAACCTCTGTAGAACGTGGTGAGGATGGTGGGTGGGTGGGAGATGGACTTTTCTCAGCCTTCGCAGAAAATAGAGACGCTGCTGGGCTTTCTTTGCTATGGAGCTGGTGTTGAGGGACCAGGTGAGATTCTGTGCCAGGTGAACACCAAGAAATTTGGTGCTTTTAACGATCTTTACAGAGGAGTCATCAATCTTCAGCGGAGAGTGGTTGCTCCGTGTCCTCCTGAAGTCAACAATCATCTCTTTTGTTTTTGTTTACATTCAGAGACAGGTTGTTGGCTCTGCACCAGTCCGTTAGCCACTGCACCTCCTCTCTGTATGCTGACTCATTGCTCTTGCTGATGAGACCCACCACAGTCGTGTCATCGGCGAACTTGATGATGTGGTTCGAGTTGTGTGTTGCAGCACAGTTGTGGGTCAGCAGAGTGAACAGCAGTGGACTGACCACACAGCCCTGGGGGGCCCCGTGCTCAGTGTGATGGTGTTGGAGATGCTGCTTCCAATCCAGACTGACTGAGGTCTCCCAGTCAGGAAGTCTAGGATCCAGTTGCAGACGGAGGTGTTCAGGCCCAGTAGGCCCAGCTTTCCAATCAGTTTCTGAGGAATGATTGTGTTGAATGCTGAACTGAAGTCTATGAACAGCATTCGAACGTACATGTCTTTTTTGTCCAGGTGGTTTAGGGCCAGGTGGAGGGTGATGGCACATGACTCGAAGAACACGGTGTCTCTGTTGAACTATTGAGCCTAGAAGGCAGAGACCTCATGTAGTACTTTATTGTGCCCTCAATGTATGAGCATTTCACAGAAAATTATGAAATAACCAGAGAGGACTACTTGTCCTCCCTGCCAGCTGGAAACAGTTTTATTCTCCACAGGTGCTGTCTAACCTATTGAGTACTTCCAGTGCTTTGTATTTCCATTTCAAATATGCAGCATCTGCAGTCACATCCTCTCTGATTATTTCTGAATTTAATCCCACACACCTGCTCTACCATTGGAAAAATTTATGACTGATATTTATACCCCAGCTCAACTTTCTTGTGCTAACCCCATATTCCTTGACAACATCCAAAAGTCTGCCTTGAACATATCAAGTAAACTGGCCGCTTGCTTAGAGAAATCAAGAGGTTCACTGCACTTTGGGTGAAGAATTTTCTATCAGTCTCTGTCAAAAAGGGATTTTGTGGCACTATCTTCTGGTCCTGGCAAGCTCACCAGGGAAAGCATCATTCCTGCATTCACTCTGTAATGTCTTGTTCATAGTTCAGTCTCAAATATTAATGACACATATAAGACATTGGTAGCAATATTATAGCACTAGTGAATTTAGAACCTCCAGCTTAGTGGAGCTAAAACATCCATTTTTTGTTGTTGAACCTTTTGCAGAAAGTTTCTTACCAGTTTTCTGATAGTGTCTGTCTGCTAACAGATTAAAACATCTTCAGGGGTATGCAAAGGTATTAGAAGTAGATCTAGTTGAGTGAGTGGAAATTCTTTGATGTTCTATACAGTTCAAATCGTCTGGGAGGTATATCAATGGGAAAAAAATCCTTTAACCACAAATTGTCTACATTTAAGCATGAGGAACTGGCAAACTTTAGACAGAGCTTTCAATTAAATCAACAGTTTAGATATGAATGCAGAAAAGGGCACAGAACAAATAAAGAGAGGAAGGAGTGATAAAGAACTACTGTAAAAGAATAAGTGAAATGTTATTTCAATCCTGTGTGATCATGACAGCATGAAGGCACTTATTTTGTTCAAGCAGCCAGTCAGAGACAAGGCTTCCATTCACACCAAAATAGCAGCAAGGCTGAAAGAAAAAGGATTGCACCATCAAAAAATCCAATTTTCAAAGAAAATCATGAAAGTCACTACCAAACAAAATATTAAGTGAAAAGTATATGTAAAGTTGATACTTCGATAATGTTGCTTTATTATCTTCAATTTTGCTTTTACTTCTAAATATTTGTTTGATTCTGTATGCATTTATTTGATTGTAAAAATCTATTTGATGGTATGTGTAGAGTATAAAGTAGATATAGCCATGAGTGCCAGGAATATGTTTCCATGTACAAAACAGGACTTTGTGGGTGTGTATGTGTGTGTGTGTTTGTAAAGCATACAGTATGTCAACAGTGTGTGGTTCAACAAACATTATATATAATTGTAGTTGTGCATGTGTACGAGCCTGTGGCACTCTAGCTGTATGTATGGATAATATATAGCAGTGTGCATGTGTGTAAATACATGTACATTTCTTGTGTATTAGTGAATTTACCATATAATCCTACAAGTTACTTTACTGTCTGGAACCTTCTATTTTAGGGTAACCTATTCTGTGAAACATTCCAACTATCATTTTATAAAATGCACTTTGTCCACATGTGAGAAATGGTGCTTTGGCAACAATACTTTTAAAATTGTATTTAGTGTCAAGGATCTGGTCATTGCTGGTAAGGTCAGAATTTATTTCCCTTCCATAATTGAGAGAAGGGTTTCACATTCATTTGTATTTACTGTTACATAGAAAAGAGATCATTTGACCAATTTCATCTACAGTGGCTGCCCCGGAGCATTATTAACAAATCACACAACACACATAAAAGTTGCTGGTAGAACACAGCAGGCCAGGCAGCATCTGTAGGAAGAGGTACAGTCGACGTTTCAGGCCGAGACCCTTCGTCAGGACTAACTGAAGGAAGAGTGAGTAAGGGATTTGAAAGTGGGAGGGGGAGGGGGAGATCCAAAATGATAGGAGAAGACAGGAGGGGGAGGGATGGAGCCAAGAGCTGGACAGGTGATTGGCAAAAGGGATAGGAGAGGATCATGGGACAGGAGGTCCGGGAAGAAAGACAAGGGTGGGGGGGACCCAGAGGATGGGCAAGTGGTATATTCAGAGGGACAGAGTATCCCTTTTGCCTATCACCTGTCCAGCTCTTGGCTCCATCCTTCCCCCTCCTGTCTTCTCCTATCATTTTGGATCTCCCCCTCCCCCTCCAACTTTCAAATCCCTTACTCACTCTTCCTTCAGTTAGTCCTGACGAAGGGTCTCGGCCTGAAACGTCGACTGTACCTCTTCCTAGAGATACTGCCTGGCCTGCTGCGTTCACCAGCAACTTTTATGTGTGTTGCTTGAATTTCCAGCATCTGCAGAATTCCTGTTGTTTGCGTTTAAATTAACAAGTCACATTCCACACTACTTAAAATCTTGCAATTTATTTTCTGTCACATACCCATCAACTCATCTTTGACTTTTTCCCCATTAGCCTACCTTACAGTTAATACGCCTCATTAGGATGCTACAGTTGTTACGTGAAGGCACAATCACACCGTCATTACAAAGAGTGATTTGGGATTTAAACAAAGGAGGAACAATATATTTGCAAGTCGGGATGTCGTGTTACTATAGGGGTACCTGCATGTGGTAGTACTTCCATGAGTAACAGGCTGTTGTCCTTCTTGGGGTGCAAGACATATGTTGGAGAGGTGCTGTTGTGGTAGCCTAGGCGAATAATTTTTGGAAGTCACAATATCATAAGACCATATGCTATAGGAGCATAATTAGGCCATTTGGCCCATTGAGTCCTCTCTGCCATTTCATCATGGCTGATCCATTTCTCCTCTCAGTCCCAATCTCCTGCCTTCTCCATGTAACCCTTCATGCCCTGACCTATCAAGAATCTATCAACCTCTGCCTTAAATAGACATAAAGACTTGACCTCCACAGCTGCCTGTAGCAACGAGTTCCAGAATTTCACCATTCTTTAACTAAAGAAATTCCTCCTCCTCTCTGTTCTAAAAGGACACCTCTCTATTCTGAGGCTGTGTCCTTTGGTCTTAGACTCTCTCACCAGAGGAAACATCCTCTCCACATTCACTCTATCAAGGCCTTTCACCATTCAATAGATTTCAATGACGTCACACCTCATTTTCTGAATTCCAGTGAATACAGGCCCAGAGTCATCAAACATTCTTCATGTGACAAGCCATTCAATCCTGGAATCATTTTCATGGACCTCCTTTGAACCCCCTCTAGTTTCAGCACATCCTTTCTAAAATAAAGGGCCCAGAACAGCTCACAATACTCCAAGTGAGGCCTCAGCAATACTTTAAAAAACCTCAATATTACATCCTTGCTTTTATACGCTAGTCCTCTTTAAATGACTGCTAACATCACATTTGCCTTCCTCTCCACAGACTCAGCCTGCGAACTAACTTTAGGGAATCCTGCACAAGGACTCCAATTCCCTTTGCACCTCAGATTTTCATATTTTCTCTCCATTTAGAAAATAGTCAGCCCTTTCATTTCTTCTACCAAATTATATGACCATACACTTCCCAATACTGTATTCAATCTACCACTTCTTTGCCTATTCTCTTAATCTTTCTAAGTCCTTCTGTAGCCTCTGCTTCCTTAAAACTACCTTCCCTTCCACTTACCTTCATATCGTCTGCAAACTTTGCAACAAAGCCATCAGTTCCACCATCAAAATCAATGACATATAACATAACAAGAATCGGTCCCAAAACAGACCCGTGCAACACCACTAGTCACCAGCAGCCAACCAGAAAAGGCTCCCTTTATTCCCACTCTTTGCCTCCTGCCAATCAGCCACTGCTTTATCCATGCTAGAATCTTTCCTGTAATACAACAGGCTCATAGCTTGTTAAGCAGCCTCATGTGTAGCACCATATCAAAGGCCTTCTGAAAATCCAAATACACAACATCAACCAATTCTCCTTTGTTTATCCTGCTTGTTACTTCTTCAAAGATTTTCCCTTGAGGAAACCATGCTGACTATGGCCTATTTTATTATGTCGCCTCCAAGTACCCCAAAACCACATCCTTAACAATTGACTCCAACATCTTCCCAGCCACTGAGGTCAGACTAATTGGGCTATAATTATCTTTCTTCTGCCTTTCTCCCTTCTTGAAGAGTGGAGTAATTTGCAATTTTCCAGTCTTCCGGATACAATTTAGATGAATGAGGTGGTATTCATTTTGATCGCTTTAACAGGAAGGTAGATTATTATCTGAATGTCAATAGATTTAGAAAAACAGAGAAGAACAAGACCTGGGTGTCCCTGTGCAACATCTCTGAAGCGAAGCATAAAAGAGCAGTGAGAAAGTAAGAAAGCAAATGGTATTTAGACCTTAAGGTGAAAGTATCTGAGATGCATGGAAGGGATGTCTCATTGTGATTGGACAGGACCTTGATGAAACTGCACCTGGAATATTATATGCAGTTTTGGTGCATATATCCAAAGATGGTCTTGCTATGGAGGAAGCTCAGCAAAAGATAGATGATTCATGGGATGTCAGATGTATCAGAGAGATTTGATTAATTAAGTTATACACTCTTATATTTATGAGAATGAGAAGGGATCTTATAGAAGCCTATAACATTCTAACTGGACTGTATGGAAGGAAGGATGCTCACAATGACTACAGGACAAGAGAGTAAGTGTCAAAAGATGAAGAACAATCCATCTAGGTCTGAAACAAAGAGAAAGTGGTGAGACTGTGGAATTCTTTAACACAAAAGGTATCTGAAGCATTTGAATGGTAGACAGGCTTGAAGGGCCGAATGGTTTACTCCTCTTTCTAATTTTTATGTTTCTGTGAATTTTGTAAATAGTGCACAGTGCAACCACGGTGCATCAGGGTAGAGAATAAGCATCGAGCTAATGGATGGGGTAGCAACCAGGAGGGCTATCTTGCTCTGGATGGTTGGGGCTGTACTTATTTCAGCAAACTAAGAGTATTCAGTCATGCCCTTGACTTGTGCCTTGTCGATGTTGGAAAGGCTTTGGGGTGTCAGGAGGTGAGTCACTTGCCAAGAAATGTCAGACTCTGAGCTGTTCTTGTAACTACTGAATTTATGTGGCTGTTGATCTACAAAAAATACTTTAACCCTTTCCTCCTGTGATCCCCTCACCCCCTCATTCTCTCCTAATGATCCACCTCCAGCCCTCTCATTTTTATCCCCTCTCTCAGGCTCTATCTCCAGAATTCTATCATCCATTTTCATCCCCCTCCCATTTGGCTTCATTCACCCATTGCCCACATGTATTACCATTTGCTTCTCCTTCTCCCATCTGGTTTCATCTGTTTATCTTTTACTTAATGGTTCCCAATATCACCCTTACTTATCAGAGTATAAAGCTGGTAGCCCTTATGTTCCTCTTCTCCACCTTCACCCTTCCCTCCTTCACACTCTCTTATTTTTTCCACCTCCACCTATCATCCACCAGTCTCTGCCTCCCATCTCCTCTCTTACCCTCCTTTATCAGGATCCATTTGTCCATCAAATCTCACTCATTCTTGGTCCACCAATCACCAACCATCTCTCATGCCACCACTCCGCCTCGCCCCTTTATGCTGGCTATCCTCCCTCTCCACACTCAGTGATGATGCAGGTTTTCGAACTGAAACATCGACAAATCCTTTCTCCCCTCAGGTGCTGTTTGACCTGCTGAGTTCCAACAGCAGATTCTTTGTTGCTCCATATCCCAGAATCTGCAGTCTGTCATGTTAAATGTCATGGAGTAAGAGAGACATACAGCACAGAATACAGGCTCTTCAGCCCTCCCTGTTGCTTACCTGAACTATTCCTTATTTGATTCCATTTGGCCAGTATCTTTCCTATCCATTTGACTGTCTAAATGTATTTAAATGCTGTTATTGAACTTGGCCCTATGTCTTCCTCTAGCATCTTCTCATTATATCCACACCCTCCAATGTGCCCCTCAGGTCTTGCTTAAAATTTTTCCCTTGACAGTAAAAGACAGTGACTATTTCACCTTATCTGTGCCCCTCATGAATTTACATACCTCCATAATGTTACTGTACCTCATAGCCTCCAGTGCTTAAGGCAAAAGCCCTATTCTATCCAAACTTATAAATCAAGCCCCACAGCTCTGTTAACACGATCTCCATGAGTACAAGTTCACCACAAGGCTATGTGCTTAGCCCCATTCTCTACTCGTTTTACACGTATGACTGTGCGGCTAAAGCACAGCTCCGACGCCATATTTGTTTGTTGACAGCACCACTGTCGTAGGCTGAATCGCAGGTGGTGATGAATCAGCATAAAGGAGGGAAACTGAAAATCTGGCTGAGTGGTGCCAAAACAACAACCTCTCACTCAATGCCAGCAAGACCAAGGAGCTGATTATTGACTTCAGAAGGAGGAAACCAGAGGTCCATGAGCCAGTCCTCATCAGAGGGTCAAAGGAGGAGAGGGTCAGCAACTTTAAATTCCCCAGTGTTATCATTTGATCTGTCATGTGCCCAGTACATAAGTGTAATTACAAAGAAGGCAAGGCAGTGTTTTTGCTTCCTTAGGAGTTTGCAAAGATTCTGCACGGCATTTAAAACTGAAAAACTTCTATAGATGTGAGGTGGAGGGTTTATTGACTTGCTGCATCACAGCTTAGTATGGAAACACCAATGCACTTGAGTGGAAAACCCGACAAAAAGCAGCTGTATGCCCCTGTTCATCAAGGGTAAAGATCTCCCCATCATTGATCACATCTGCATGGAGCTTTGTCGCAGGAAAGCAGTGTCCACCACCAGGGATCCCCACCACATGATCTCTTTTTGCTGCCTTCACAAAGAAGATGTGTGAGCCTCAGGACTCACACCACCAGGTTCAGCAACAGTTATTACACAACCATCAGGCTCTTGAACCAAAGGGAATAACTTCACTCAACTTCACTTGCTCCATCGCTGAAATATTCCCACAACCCATAGTTTCACTTTCAAGGACTCTTCACCTCATGATCTCAATATTTATTGCTTATTTATTTATTATTATTAACATGAGAAAGTCTGCGGGTGCTGGATATCCAAAGTAGCACACACAGTCTCCTGGAGGAACTCAGCTGATCAGGCAGCATCTAAGGAAATGAATAGATAGTCGACATTTTGGGATAAGACCCTTCCTCAGGACTTAATAATAATATTATTTTTTCTTTTTGTATTTGTACAGTTTTGCGCATTGGTTGGATGCTCAGTTGGTGAGGTCTTATATTGATTCTATTATGGTTATCATTTTATTATAGATGTATTGAGTATGCCCACAAGACAATGAATCTCAGGATTGTATGTGGTGACATACGTGTAATTTGATAATAAAGTTACTTTGAACGTTGTTGTTGGCAGAATCTCAGATGGAGACAAGGAGTTGCACAAGAGTGATATAGATGGCTAGTTTTACAACAACCTAGCACTCAGTGTCAGTTAGGCCCCAGGACTTCAAGAAGGGGAAATCGAGGGAACACCCACCTTTCCTTTGAACGTTGAACACCCTTCTGTATCTTCTCAGCACTTTTCCCAGCTTGATGACTTGCAACCCAAACTGCACACAGCGTTGCACTTGGTGTGGTCTCACCAACGTCTTGCACAGTTGTCACACAACGTTCTAACTTTTGTAACCAATGAAGGCAAGCACGTTCATGCTGTTGACATCACTTGGTCTAAATGTGTCACTGCACGAGAAAAGTGTATGAACTCTTGAGGCAGATGATCACAGTCCTTTCCCCAGGGTTGGGGAGTCCAAAACTACAAGGTACAGATACAAGGTAAAAGAGGAGCGATTAATAACAGGTAACTTATTGACACAGAGAGTAGTGAGTTCCTGGAGAGAGCTGCCAGAGGAATTTGGATGGGAGGGCTTGGATGGATGGATAGGTAGATAGATAGATATACTTTATTAACCCCGAGGGAAATTTGGTTTCGTTACAACCTGCTATATTTGGGTTATTGGGAGGGTTATGAGCTGAATGCAGGCAACTGGTGTGAGCAGGAAAGATGCTGTTGCCAACATGAACCAGTTGTGCTGAAGGGCTTGTTCCATGCTGTAGCACTTTATGGCTCTTTGACGTTGTTTGCAAATCTGGTCATAACCCTGTTATTTTGAATTAAGCTGGATGATGGAGGCTTCATGAAGTGATAGACAAATACAGCAGAAACATTGTTTTCTTCATTAGCCTTGGATGAAAGATTTGATTCATGTCATGCAAGTATCTGCCTCTGTATTTATAAATGAAACTGATATGGATTAACAACAGTTCTAAGTTCACGTTTTAAACATCCTTTGTAGAGAAAAACAGGATATTACCATGTAAAAAAAACAGGTTTGATGAGGGTGAAAAGTTTGTACTGATAACATTCTGCATGCAATTCCAAGTATTTATTCTCCTGAAAGTCTTTGAGAATACAGCACAGAAACAGATCCTTCTGGCCAAAATCCTTAAGCATCTATTTATTCTCCCTTCAGTCCATCCAACTCCTACTCACCCACGTGAGAGGGGCAAAGCACATATCATTGAGAGGTGAGTACAAACCAATGCAGTAACAAGGCCAATGTGAAAACTCCACCAGAAGTCCTGATACATGTTGATACCAACGACATAGGCAGGAAGAGGGGTGAGGTCCTGAAGTGTGAGTTTCGGGAACTAGGCAGAAGGCTGAAGAACAGGACCTCAAGGGTGGCATTCTCAGGATTGCTGCCAGTGCTACGTGACAGTGATAGTAAGAATTAGAGGAGATGGCAGTTGAATGTGTGGCTGAGGAGTTGGTGCAGGGAGCAGAGTTTTAGATTTTTGGATCATTTGGATCTCTTCTGGGGAAGGTGGGACCTGTACAGATTGGATGGGTTGCACCTGAACTCGAGGGGGAGCAATATCCTTGCAGGTAGATTTGCTAGCATGGTTCTGGAGGGTTTAAACTAATTTGCAAGAGGGATGGGACCCAGAGCGATAGAGCAGTGAAAGAAGTGCATGGAGTAAAGCCAGATCTAACATATAGAGAGGCTTTGAGGAAAGAGAAGCAGAATAAAGGGTGTAAAGGTAGTAAGGTAGAAGGGCTAAAGTGCATGTACCTCAATGCAAGTAGCATCAGGAACAAAGGTGATGAACTGAGAGGTTGGATACGTACATGGAATTATGATGTAGTGGCCATTACAGAGACTTGGCTGGCACCAGGGCAGGAATGGAGTCTCAATATTTCTGGATTTCAGTGCTTTAAAAGGGAAAGACAGGGGGGAAAGGGGAGGAGGGGTGGCATTACTGGTCAGGGATACTATTACAGCTACAGAAAGGGTGGGTAATGTAACAGGATCCTCTTTTGAGTCAATATGGGTGGAAGTCAGGAACAGGAAGGGAGCAGTTACTCTACTGGGGGTATTCTATAGGCTCCCTGGTAGCAGCAGAGATACAGAGGAGCAGATTGGGAGGCAGATTTTGGAAAGGTGCAAAAATAACAGGGTTGTTATCATGGGTGACTTTAACTTCCCTAATATTGATTGGCACCTGATTAGTTCCAAGGGTTTAGATGGGGCAGAGATTGTTAAGTGTGTCCAGGATGGATTCCTGTCACAGTATGTTGACAGGCCAACTAGGGGAAATGCCATACTAGATCTAGTACTAGGTAATGAAGCGGGTCAGGTCACAGATCTCTCAGTGGGTGAGCATCTGGGGGACAGTGACCACCGCTCCCTGGCCTTTAGCATTATCATGGAAAAGGATAGAATCAAGGGGGACAGGAAAATTTTTAATTGGGGAAGGGCAAATCATGAGGCTATAAGGCTAGAACCTGCAAGTGTGAATTGGGATGATGTTTTTGCAGGGAAATGTACTATGGACATGTGGTCGATATTTAGAGATCTCTTGCAGGATGTTAGGGATAAATTTGTCCTGGTGAGGAAGATAAAGAATGGTAGGGTGAAGTAACCATGGATGACAAGTGAGGTGGAAAATCTAGTCAGGTGGAAGAAGGCAGCATACATGAGGTTTAGGAAGCAAGGATCAGATGGGTCTATTGAGGAATATAGGGAAGCAAGAAAGGAGCTTAAGAAGGGGCTGAGAAGAGCAAGAAGGGGGCATGAGAAGGCCTTGGTGAGTAGGGTAAAGGAAAACCCCAAGGCATTCTTCAATTATGTGAAGACCAAAAGGATGACAGGAGCGAAGGTAGGACCGATTAGAGATAAAGGTGGGAAGATGTGCCTGGAGGCTGTGGAAGTGAGCGAGGTCCTCAATGAATACTTCTCTTTGGTATTCACCAATGAGAGGGAACTTGATGACGGTGAGGACAATATGAGTGAGGTTGATGTTCTTGTGCATGTTGATATTAAGGGAGAGGAGGTGTTGCAGTTGTTAAAATACTTTAGGACGGATAAGTCCCCGGGGCCTCACAGGATATTCCCCAGGCTGCTCCACAAGGCAAGGGAAGAGATTGCTGAGCCTCTGGCTAGGATCTTTATGTCCTCGTTGTCCACGGGAATGGTACCGGAGGACCGGAGGGAGGTGAATATTATCCCCTTGTTCAAAAAAGGTAGCAGGGATAGTCCGGGTAATTATAGACCAGTGAGCCTTATGTCTGTGGTGGGAAAGCTGTTGGAAAAGATTCTTAGAGATAGGATCTATGGGCACTTAGAGAATCATGGTCTGATCAGGGACAGTCAGCATGGCTTTGTGAAGGGTAGATCGCGTCTAACAAGCCTGATGGAGCTCTTTGAGGAGGTGACCAGGCATATAGATGAGGGTAGTGGATGTGATCTACATGGATTTTAGTGAGGCACTTGACAAGGTTCCACACAGTAGGCTTATTCAGAAAGTCAGAAGGCATGGGATCCAGGGAAGTTTAGCCAGGTGGATTCAGAATTGGCTTGTCTGCAGAAGGCAGAGGGTCATGGTGGAGGGAGTACATTCAGATTGGAGGATTGTGACTAGTGGTGTCCCACAAAGATCTGTTCTGGGACCTCTACTTTTCGTGATTTTTATTAACGACCTGAATGTGGGGATAGAAGGGTGGGTTGGCAAGTTTGCAGACGACGCAAAGGTTGGTGGTGTTGTAGATAGTGTAGAGGATTGTTGAAGATTGCAGAGAGACATTGATAGGATGTAGAAGTGGGCTGAAAAGTAGCAAACATGAGGAAATCTGCAGATGCTGGAATTTCAAGCAACACACATCAAAGTTGCTGGTGAACGCAGGATCTCCCAGTGGCCACACATTTTAATTCCACATCCCATTCCCACTCTGATATGTCTATCCACGGCCTCCTCTACTGTAAAGATGAAGCCACACTCAGGTTGGAGGAACAACACCTTATATTCTGTTTGGGTAGCCTCCAACCTGATGGCATGAACGTTGACTTCTCAAACTTCCACTAATGCCCCACCTCCCCCTCGTACCCCATCCTTTATTTATTTATATACTCACATTCTTTTCCTCTCTCTTCTTTTTCTCCCTCTGTCCCCTTCACTATACCCCTTGCCCATCCTCTGGGCTTTCCTCCCCTCCCCCTTTTCTTTCTCCCTAGGCCTCCTGTCCCATGATCCTCTCATATCCCTCTTGCTAATCAACTGTCCAGCTCCATCCCTCCCCCTCCCGTCTTCTTCTATCATTTTGGATCTCCCCCTCCGCCTTTCCCTTTCAAACCTCTTACTAGCTCTTCTTTCAGTTAGTCCTGACGAAGGGTTTCTGCCTGAAACGTCGACTGTTCCTCTTCCTAGAGATGCTGCCTGGCCTGCTGCATTCACCACCAACTTTTATGTGTGCTGTGTGAGAAGCGGCAGATGGAGTTCAACCCGGAGAAGTGTGAGGTGGTACACTTTGGAAGGACAAACTCCAAGGCAGAGTACAAAGTAAATGGCAGGATACTTGATAGTGTGGAGGAGCAGAGGGATTTGGGGGTACATGTCCACAGCTCCCTGAAAGTTGCCTCACAGGTGGATAGGATAGTTAAGAAAGCTTATGGGGTGTTAGCTTTCATAAGTCGAGGGATAGAGTTTAAGAGTCATGATGTAATGATGCAGCTCTATAAAACTCTGGTTAGGCCACACTTGGAGTACTGTGTCCAGTGCTGGTCACCTCACTATAGGAAGGATGTGGAAGCATTGGAAAGGGTACAGAGGAGATTTACCAGGATGCTGCCTGGTTTAGAGAGTATGGATTATGATCAGATATTAAGGGAGCTTGGGCTTTACTCTTTGGAGAGAAGGAGGATGAGAGGAGACATGATAGAGGTGTACAAGATATTAAGAGGAATAGATAGAGTGGATAGCCAGCGCCTCTTTCCCACTGCTCAATACAAGAGGACATGGCTTTAAGGTAAGGGGTGGGAAGTTCAAGGGGGATATTAGAGGAAGGTTTTTTACTCAGAGAGTGGTTGGTGCGTGGAATGCACTGCCTGAGTCAGTGGTGGAGGCAGATACACTAGTGAAGTCTAAGAGACTACTAGACAGGTATATGGAGGAATTTAAGGTGGGGCCTTATATGGGAGGCAGGGTTTGAGGGTCGGCACAACATTGTGGGCTGAAGGGCCTGTACTGTGATGTACTATTCTATGTTCTATGTTCAGACAGTACTGGAAGTTAGGATTGACCATGGGTAGCTGGAACTGTGAGGCTGCCAAAGCTACCAACTGTACCAGTGCAATTCTCTGCAAATTTGTTAAACAGTCTCGTTACCTCCATTTGCAGTAAGTTGTCTTTTTGTTGCATAGGTCATAGTTCTGTCAGAAGAACTGGCCCAAAATTTGCAGACATTAGGACAAAACCACAGTAACATAGTCATTAGCACAAAACTTTATAGTACTAACGACCGGGGTTCAATTCTCATCACTTTTTGCAAGGAGTTTGTTCACTCTGTGACCACATGGGTTTCTTCCGGGTGCTCCGATTTCCTCCCACACTCCAAAGATGTAATGGTTACTAAGTTAATTGATTATTGTGGATTATCCCATGATCAAGCTAGGGCTAAACCAGGGGTTGCTGGGTGGCTTGGCTTGAGGGGCTATTCTGTGCTGTATCACAATAAATAAATAAACACTAACACAAGAGGTTCTGCAGATGCTGCATATCTTGTGCAACACATAAAATATTGCAAAAGTGCAGGAGAACTTTCCAGACTATTGGGTAAATGATAGCACTGTAACCACACAGGAATAGCACAGACAGAGGCACAGCTCGTTCTGGAGCAGCATATCATAAACACCAGAAACTCTGCAGATGCTGGAAATCTTGAGCAACGCACAAAAATGCTGCAGAAGCGTCTCAGTGCAAACTGCCAACTGTTTATTCCCCTCCATAGATACTGTTTGGCTTGCTGAGTTCCTCCAGCTTTATGTGTGTGTTCAGTAAAGAAACATTTCTTCGCATTGAGTGAGGAAAAGAGTTCTTCACCAGCTGTCCTTGTAGTGGGAACTTTCTCTTCTCCTGTCTACTGCTAACAGACATCAATTCTGTGGGTCAATAGATCAAAAGAGCATTGACCCTCTTAGACCCACTTAAAATTCTTCAGAAACAGGGTACAATGATTAGCTGTTACCAGATATGCATGCTTAGCGTTATTGACCAAAACTGAATTTCCATCACATTACCTTTTAGATGAAATGTTATGGAGAATCGTTCTGTTCAGCTGAGTGCAAAAGATCCCATGGCAGTGTTTACAGAATCACCGAAAGGAGTCAGCTGAGAAGTAGGCCATTCAGGCCATCAGCCATACTAAATTAGTGCAAAAGTAATCTAGCAAATCTCACTTCCCTGCTCCCTCCCCACAGCTCTGCAGTACTTTACGATTCAAGAACTTACACTCAGCGGCCACGTCGTTAGGCCCACCTGTACACCTGCTCGTGAATGCAAATATCTAATTAGCCAATAATGTGACGGAGCTCAGCGCATAAGAGCATGCAGACATAGTCAAGGGGTTCAGTTGTTCAGACCAAACATCAGAATGGGGAAGAAATGTGATCTAAGTGACTTTGACCTTTGGTGCCAGACAGGGTGGTTTCAGTATCTCAGAAACTGCTGATCTCCTGGGACTTTTACGCACAACTTTCAAAGGTGTGAAAAACAAAAAAAAAAGAATCTGGTGAGTGGTAATTCTGTGATCAAAAATGCCTTTATTAATGAGTGAAGACAGAGAATAAAGGCCAGACTGGTTCAAGGTGACAGTAACTCAAATAACCATATGGCAAAACAGTGGCGTGCAGAAGAGCATCTCTGAACGCACAACATGTCAAACCTGGAAGTGAGTGGGCTACAGCAACAGAAGGCGACACCAGGTTCCATTCCTATACTTAATAATATGACTATTGAGTGTATCTATTCATTTTGGACTCTACAGTTGGATCTGCTCCATTGTTCCTTTCAGCAGGGCATTCCAGATTCTAATCGCTCACTGATGAAGATAAAGATGAAAGCAATAGGGAAGTTCACATGTGTCTTGTTACTGCTAAAAAAATGACAAGCTGGTGAATCATCTGTTGTTTGTGGTACCCTGTTGTGTCCATATTGGCTGCCACAGTTCTTTCCATTGCTCTACAAGCCCTACACTTGCTGTGAAGCAGTTTGCAACATCCTGAGAAGTTGCAATGTAATTGCTAATTTTTCCTATGTATGTCCTCCTGACCTAAGAACTGCCTCCTTTGGTACCCCTGCTTCCCTTCCACGCTAATATGTGGAGGGAATACAATGAACTAGCATTCAAAAATTAAATTACAAAGGGAGATTAGGGAAACTAGGGCTGCATCCTTTGAGTTTGGTAGATAATTTGATAGAAGTTCACAGTTTATTAACTGTAGCAGACAGGGCAGAGAGACGGAATATTTCCCTTGATTGATGGATCATTTAGAACTTAAAACCAGACCTTACAATGAAATTAGAAATAATTCCTATAGCAATTTGGCTCTCTCTTCCTCATACAGCAGCACCGTGTGACACCGTGCCATAGTGATTAACATAACACTTTACAGTGCCAGTGATAGGGGTTCAATTCCTTCAGCTGTCTGTAAGGAGTTTGTGTGTCCTCGTCGTTTCCACGCATGCTCTGGCTTTCTCCCACGTTCCAAACACATACGGGTTAAGAGTCAGTAAGTTGTGGCCATGCTACATCAGCGCAAAAAGGGTTGTGACACTTGCAGGCTGAACCCAGCACGTAATCAGACTGCGTTGGTCATTGGCGCAAACGACTCTTTTCTCTGTATGTACATGTGACAAATAACACTAATCTTAAACCTTTGTGCAATTTGTGTTTGGTCTTCCATTGATTTTAAAAATGGAGTGGATAGATTTTTTAAATAAACAGATCAAAGAATATGGGAAGCAGAGGGTTTTAAGGATCAGACTCAAGAAGATGCATAGCTTACTTCACTGCCCATATTCGACTTTG
The DNA here is from genome assembly GCF_030028105.1 of Mobula birostris. Lineage (NCBI taxonomy): Eukaryota > Metazoa > Chordata > Chondrichthyes > Myliobatiformes > Myliobatidae > Mobula > Mobula birostris. Next base: position 179,558,016 of record NC_092373.1, read on the forward strand.
TGCCGAAAGTTTTGGCAGATATATGAAACAGAGGAGTCATAATGGGAGCAGTGAAACCATACTTTAAAAACAATAAAATATCACAAAGGGTGAATGTTCTGCTGCAAATATTAGCTTTCATGTTTGTTTCCAAGCCTTGCCAAATGTAATTGTTATCAGCAGGTCATTCTCTAAAAGATGTTCTAAACTCTCTAATTGATGGAAGCTCTCAATTGTTCCTTTACCTAAAAATAGCCTTTTGAATGTTGCTTTCAAGTACATGGATTGTATTGCCTCATTTCCACCCTCTGACTGCACAGACAGAGCATATCCTTTGCTTGTAAATTATGTTTTTGTTCTTAAGAAGGTTGTGATCTTCCTGAAGTACAGTTCCTGTTTTGAAATATCCTGAATTTCTAAAATTGAAGTTTAAGAAAAGAGCAAAACAGAAATATACTGCATGTCTGCTCAGTTAATTATGTTGGTATTTACATGGGGTGTACGTGTAGGTAACAAGTTTCATTGCGCTTGCAAGCAAATTAATATGCTTTTCAGAATGAATGATAGAAGAGATAATTCAAATAGCTGGAATGCATAGTAGAAAAAATATACAGAACCTAGTTAATCTAAATTTATATCTGTTATTACAAATTAAAACACAGACTCCAGAATTGACTGATGACTCATTTTGCTCATTTGTTCAACTTGGGGATGGTATCAGCCTGTGAGATGTCTACGGGGTCCAAGTGCCAGGAATAGCTTCTAAAGCATGAATGGCTTCCAGAAGGAAGGAGAGCATGATCATTATGCTTGCATTAGGTTCCCAAAACCTTATTGTGACAATTTCAGCTGTAATGTTTTTGATCACACTCTTATTCTGAGTCCAGGACTCCCTGTGTCTCTGGAGAGTGTTACCTTAGAATCCCCAGAATCCCCACTGCAGTCAGATGAGAAATTTTCGGACTTAGCCACGCCATCACAGGGCAGTGTAAGACCAGGCTACTAGAAGTTCCACATTGCAACTAAGCAGCTACTCTGAAATCTCAGGCATGGGAGGGCCCTGAACTTCCCAATATCCAAACATATCTCTCTTGGGTGGGACATCAAAGTGAAGTTCTGGTTTCATTTCAACCCATTCTCCTGATCTATGGCCATCCAGTACAGAAGGGGGTGGGTCGTTCGGGGGATCTCGTAGTGGGTTTGCTCCAAAGTCTGGCCAAGCTGGCTATTCATCGGTCCAGGCACTGGGCAGTTGAGGGTTCTGCCTGAGCACTGGTTGGTTAGCTCCCTCTTCCAGGGTTATGTCTGTGCTGGGTGTCCTTGGGGAAGGGGCATGTGGTCTCTTTGGGCACAGTGGTGGATTTCCAAGAATGGTGGGCCCCTAGAGAATTAAGTGTTTTGTAGATAATAGTATTTGTATTTTAATTTGACATAATTAATAGTTTTGTGAACCCCTGATTATTGTATGTACTTTTGTGAGTGAATAAACTTCTTGTAGTTTTGAAAAAAGGGAGAGCTGGTGAGCTTCGCACAAGAGATAGCTGAAGAATTGGAAACTGGGCTGGTTGGCATATAGATTGAAGTAAGAATAGGTGAACACATTGAATTTTGAGTTGATTTATTGATAGTTGAATGACAACAGAAAAATAATTCTGTGCATTTGTGTACCTCTGCATGTGCGCACGTATGCACACAAATGTGAATCTATGTACTTCTGTTTTAAATGACTGGCTGTTTATCTTGATAATTCAGATTTATTTGCATTGAAACATACAGTGAAATTTGTCATTTGCGTTAACGACCAACACAATCGAAAGCTGTGTCAGGGGAAGCATACGAGCATCTGCACATATTCCAGCACCAACGTAACATGCCCACCTTGCTCAGCAGAACAACCCAGAAAACACAACACAATAGAACATGTCAAGCAACAAAGCAACAATGGCCAAACAATCCCCATTTCTTCCTCCCACCCACCCATGCGCACACACAGTACACTATCCCCCAGACAAGCCATCTTTGTTCTCCAGCCTCCAGTGCAACTTGTGGATTCACAAACATTGGGCCTTTGGCTTCCCCAGTGGACTCACAGATTCTTGGGAGCTCGTTTGTTCAAGACTCTTCCACTAGTGAAAAAATCTTGACATTCACCCTTTCATGACCCTTTGGGATCATATTTCTAAAGCCCAAAGAATAATAACTCAATTTATTTACCTACTCAGTCTAGGAATTAGTCCAATGAATTTATCTTATATTGCCAGTGACGCTACCGTATCCTTTCCTAGTGAAGGAAAGCAAAACTATACGCTGTACTTCATGCGTGGCTTCACCAACACCCTGTAACAATACTTCCATATTTCTAAGTTCCAACTCCTTTGCAATAAAGAACAACATACCATTTGCATTCTTAACCACCACTGCATCGGCTGCTTATTTTGGTGATTCATGCACAAGACCACCTGTATCCCTCTGTACTTCACTCATTTGCAGAGCACTGTAGAATGTCCACGCCAGCTGGCACTTTGGCCATAGTGGACATTTTGTCTGCAATGACTCAGCGTTTGCTCTAAACTCCAGAGAACCCCATCTATTTACGTACATTACCAGGTCAAGACTGAAGAATTGTCAAATATGGCAGTGCTAGAGACTGGTGAGAACAGTAAGGAGGGGTCAGTAGCCTTGCCATTAACTCTGGAAAGGGACTTATTGCTGTGGCTCAAGTAATTCACCCTTATTAACAATAATTTGTACTTATGTACTGTTCTAATTTATGAATCACTGACAGGAAGTTACTACCTCAAAATGGCAACTGCATTGTTGCTATGACAATCGGTCATCATGCCCTACTAGCCAAAGGCCCAAATATTGAACTCAGGGTTTTGTTATTAATTCAGAATAGCAACCTGTGTATTTTAGTTACAGGTGAAAAACAAACCGGCTATTGAAGGTTTTCTTTTTTTTCATGGAATTGTAGATCTTCCTTTGAATTTCTAAATTATTCTAATTTCTAATGATTATTCTAATCATTGCTGCTTTTATGATCAACAAAGTCATGAACAATTAACGACAAGTCCCTAGATTTAATTGACATCTACTTTGAAAAACATTCTGGTGCAGCAGAATCAAGGCTTGTGATTCTCCCTGGAATTATGCATTACATCAGTTTCTTTTCCTAGCTAAATTACATCATCCAGGCCCCATGATACTCGAACATGCAGTTCTGTAAGATGCCTAATAGCATTAACCTAGCTGTGACCAGGCTGTCATGGAACTTGCCTCACACAGAACATTTTGGAATTTATTTATTTTTCAGATACTTATTATGAGGCAATGGTTTGGTTTCATATTGATATTTAACGGACTGTAACATAAAATTTAGCCACAAAGTAATATTTATTTATTTAGAAATACAGCGTGGAACAAGCTCTTCCAGCCTAACGAGCCATGCCACCCAGCGACCTGCCTATTTAACACTAGCCTAATCACAGGACATTATACAATGACCAATTAAACTACAGACCAGTATGTCCTTGGATTGTGGGAGGAAAATGAGCACCCGGAGGAAACCCACGAGGTCATGTGTGCCAGAATCCAACTTCAAACTCCAATGCCCCGAGGTGTAATAGAGTCACACTATACTATGCCGTGGGGGTGCCCCACACAATACATCACATTAAGGGCTTTCAACTGCATTGTGCTCACCTACTGTGGTCAATCTGGCACCTTGACAGCGGTTCCATTAATGTCTCAGGCTCTTCTGCATTTCTCTGCTCCTTAATAAAAGAATTTCCAGCCATTTAGGGTTTTACTTTTTTATAATTTTGTGATTCTTGTTCTTTATTGGAGTCCTGCTTCAACGCCAATTCCTCTCCCTTCCCGACATCCGTGATGCCCCTATGGACATTGTTTACATGAATATAAATTGAGTAAATTGTAGGCTTTCATCTTAATGGAGCCCACAATGTACTGAACTAAGGTTGAAATGGACGATCCCTAATCAATGTAGATTAACTTGCTCTGAACTATTGATCAATACTAAAAGGCCATTTCTCACTTAGACTGAAAATATTCCAGACATGAACTTGAGCTTTCCTCCACTGAGATTCACCTCAAATGCATTCGACTCCTCCTCCCCATTCTCTAATCTACTAAGGTTTTTTCTTTAATTGACTCAACGTGCATAAATGATCTAGGGCCAACTGCTGCCATCACCAGAGCAGAGGATATTCCTTAGATGACTTTCGAATCTTCATCTCAAAGGTTTGAACTGTTACAAATGGACAGAATTCCATTTGAGGCCATTAAAACTTCTTGCTTTTATTATTCTGAAGAGCCTGCAGGAAATGTTCTACCTCATTGTTGCTTGACTGGTAGAAAGGGCTAAAACGGAATGCTCACCCTCCTTCATAAGGGCAGCCAGGCGAAGGGGTCAATCTGTTCCCTGGCGAACATAAGCTTGGTATAATGGTCAAAGCGCATGGAGTTGGCCCACAGGTTTCTCTGTTCCTTGCCAGAGGAAATTCTGGGTTTTGGACTCCCTGACCTGCTTATAGGCGGAATGGCCTAATTCTGCTCCTACGTCTTTTTTCTTACAGCTCATAAGAAGTAAACCAAGATCATTTGAATTAGAACAACTTAATTAGAACAGATGGTAACTTAAACCAGAAGAGTTGTGACTGGCTATAAAACCCCTGGGATCTGTTTAACTGAAGTTTTCATCAGGTTTTTTTTTGATACCACAAAAATAAATATGGATGGCTGGGTGGAGATACCAAACGAGGTGTAAGACCTTCTCTCCACTAGCCTGCGGGTTACCCTTGGACAAGGTGCAGCACCAATTTAGCTCCTCAATCGGGGATCACATGAAGCCATGGGGGCAGGTTGTATGATCTGCTGGTGCACATTACAAGTCCGGGTTACAAGACCTCTGACGCCAGGTGGACAATCTATGAACAGTGTTGATAATGGCTGGGTCACCCATCTTGTAAAGACACTGCCTAGAAGGCAATGGCAAACCACTTGTGTAGAAAAATATGCGAAGAACCATCATGGCCATGGATAGAGTGAAGGCCATGATTGGCTATGTCATATGACACAGCACATAATGATGATGATGACCAAAACAAATGGTTGAGGAATGCATGTTGAGGAAAGAGGGATAAACTTCAAAGGGAGAAAGGAATAGTTGTTGAGAAGATTAAATGAAAAAAGGTGTGAAGAATTCTGTGAATACAATTGGATCAAATGGACAGTTTTGCGAAGTCTATCCTGTAGGGTTTTCACTCTCTCCAATGGTGCAACTCTATATGAATAAAACACAAACACAATAGGTTCAAAACTAAATTACATTTAAGAGGAATAAATGAAAATCTAATTGTATCAATGGTAAATTTAGTCAGATAACTATTTGCACTTGGTAAAATGCCCAAAGGCACCTCAGAGGAATGATTTCAATTATCATTTAATTGCTGGTCACCTTAGATGCTTTGAGACTGAACTAAAGAGGAAAGTTTTAAAGATAGGCTAAAAGGAAGGGAACGAGGTAAACATGTTGAAGGAGGGAATTACAATTAGTAATGTGCAGAACTGGAGGAAGGCAGTGATTTGGAAAGGTTGTAAGGCAATACAGAGCTAGAAAGGGGGGGGGAGATCCTGAGGCAATAATTTTAAAATCAAGGTGTTTCCATACTGGTTATTAACGTTTGATAGGAGTAAATGTGAAATGGTTTGGTGAGTGATTGGATGAGTCCCTTGTAGAGTGGTTGAAAAATGAGTAACTTCCTGGTTTCTACATATGCAACTTTAACACTATATTTTGAATGGCACACTAAGCAGCAATGCAAAGAAAGTACTTGCACTTTTGTGTAAAAGTTAAGGTATCCCAAAACTCTAGGAAGCACAGTAGCTGAGCTGTATATAGCAAGCTACAAATCTTATCAAAGGCAATTTTTTTGTTATATTTACTAAAGAATTCAAAAGTAATCAAGATATTATTGATAATGCTCTGTTCTTCAAAATTGTATCGTGGGTTTGCTCGTGCCTAGATGAGAGCAGACAGTGACACCTGTGTAAGAAGGGCAGTATCGCTAGCGAAATAGCCCAGTCCATCATGGAAAATGCCGCCCCCCCCCCCCCACCCCGCCACCGTTCCATGGAATCCGTCAACACTTCCGCTGCCTTAGGAAAGCAGGCAACATAATCAAAGACCCTTCTCACCTAGGCATTCTCTTTTCTCCCTCCTTCCCTTGGGCAGAAGATAACAAAAATTTGAAAATGTTCACCGCAGCTTCTATCCCATTGTTATGAATTTTTTGAACAAACCTCTTGGACAATAACGATGAATGCTAGACCTTACCTCGACCTGGTCTGACATATTTTTATCCACCTGCACTGCACTTTCTCTGTAATTGTAATACCATATCCTGCACTATGTTATACCTTTAACTTTGTATGACCTCAATGTACTTGTGTTTCAAAATGAACTGTATGCAAAACAATTTTTTACTGTATTTTGTTACATGTGACAATAATAAACCAATTACCAATTCAGCTTAACCTTTGTGCCCTATTCCTTAATATGGTGTGCATCCCTAACTTAAAGAAAGGATTGTATCAGCCAAGCCCCAGTTATAATCATTAGACAGTTGTCTCCAGTGCCCTTCACCCATCTGGTTGTTTGTTCATTGTAATATTGCTTTTCTGGGACCTGAGTTTAAAATGGCTGCCGTGTTTCTGACACTATAACACTGACCAGATTTCAAAACTATTTTATTTGTGTAAAGAGTCGTGGGCATCCTGAAAGGGACGGGAAAGTTAGAAGTTTTATTTTCTTGTTCTTGTAACCAGTGATTTATTAGTGATTTAACTTATGATTTATCTGAACTACTTGTGAGGATAAATGTGGCCTCAGTTTAATAGAAGTTCAGAATGACAACTGACATAGAATGTTAATAGTGTCAAAGTATTATTCTATTTTGCTATGCAGTGCTTTGGACAGTCACTGAGGTGTTGATAAATTAAAAAAAGCAGATCTTGCCTTATTTTGAGTTATCTATTTTTTTCACCATAACCACTCCTGATTATTTGTGAAAGTTTCAATTCTTTTGTCACCATCAAAGGGAAATTTCAGTGTCTTTAAGATGCACTCTCATCCCATTCTCTTTGAATGAGAGAGCAAGTAGTTCAGTCTAGCTTTTACCGGGGCTTATTTGTGCAGTCAAATCAATAGCACAGTACCGACCATTATGATCACAGCTCCAATCACACCCAGCAGCCAGAATTCGTCCAGGACTGTGGAGGATTTTACCTTCTAAACCAGCAATACCATTGGCAATGGTGCCATCTACAGCACATAGAAAGTTTTCCAGCAGAAATTGAGAAGTTGATTGTAAGTAAAAAGCATTACAATATTTTGATTTAAAGAGGGAAAATCACCACATGAATATCAATGCAAAGTAATGATCTTCCAGCATTGACTGTGATGGAGATGATCTTACGTGCAAGCCCGATGTGTATATATACCAAAACAGCTGCTCTATTCCTGGTTTGGCCGGGCAATAAGGATTTGAGGTAGTCTCAGGAAATTTGCAAAGAAAATATTAATAAAGGTGGGATAGGTTCCAGAAAGTAGGAGCTATTAGCAGCGGACAACCCATTTTGAAGTCAAGTTCCTCTCTTCGAAGGACGAAAAGGACTGAAAAGGAAAGGAAAGGAAACAGGACTTTGATATTTGCATATTGACCCTTTTATAGACCACCATCTGTGCTGTCTGTCAGAGAATATGTTGCTAAGAAGCAAATTTCTCAGCCACAAACACATTCTCATTCAATTCTCTGCCTGATTGATGGAAGATATCATCCTTGACTATCAGGATAACTGACAACAGCAAACAGTATTCTAATGTAGGAACCTGGAATGGCAATGTGATCATCAGTCCTAACTCATGCAGAGAAGCACAATTCACTCGATTGACAAACATAAGAACACAAGAAAGTAGAAGGAGTAGGCCACAAGGCCTCTCAAGCCTGGTCCACAATATGAATATGTTGGCCTTAATTCCTCTTCCATGCCAGATCCCCATAACCCTCAATACCTCAACCTTGCAAATATCTATTGATATCCACTGAAAGTACAGTGGCATGCAAAAGTTTGGGCACCCCTGGTCAAAATTTCAGTCACTGTGAATAGTTAAGTGAGTAGAAGATGAACTGATCTCCAAAAGTCATAAAGTTAAAGATGAAACATTCTTTTCAACATTTTAAGCAAGATTAGTGTATTATTTTTGTTTTGTACAATTTTAGAGTGAAAAAAAGGAAAGGAGCACCATGAAAAAGTTTGGGCACCCCAAGAGATTTGAGCTCTCAGATAACTTTTACCAAGATCTCAGACCTTAATTAGCTTGTTAGGGCTATGGCTTGTTCACAGTCATCGTTAGGAAAGGCCAGATGATGCAAATTTCAAAGCTTTATAAATACGCTGGCTCCTCAAACCTTGTCCCAGCAATCAGCAGCCATGGGCTCCTCCAAGCAGCTCCCAGCACTCTAAAAATTAAGGTAAATGATGCCCACAAAGCAGGAGAAGGCTATAAGAAGATAGCAAAGCGTTTTCAGGTAGCTGTTTCCTCAGTTCATAATGTAATTAAGAAATGGCAGTTAACAGGAACAATGGAGGTCAAGTTGAGGTCTGGAAGACCAAGAAAACTTTCCAAGAGAACTGCTGATAGAAAGGCAAATCAAAACCCCCATTTGACTGCAAAAGACCTTCAGGAAGATTTAGCAGACTCTGGAGTGGTGGTGCACTGTTCTACTGTACAGCGACACCTGCACAAGTATGGAAGAGTCTTCATGGAAGACCCCTTCATGGAAGAGTCACCAGAAGAAAACCTTTCCTGCATTTTGGAAACAAGTCCTGTGGACTGATGAAGTTAAAATAGAACTTTTTGGCATCAATGAGCAAAGGTATGTTTGGAGAAAAAACGGTGCAGAATTTCATGAAAAGAACACCTCTCCAACTGTTAAGCACGGGGGGTGGATCGATCATGCTTTGGGCTTGTGTTGCAGCCAGTGGCATGGGGAATATTTCACTGGTGGAGGGAAAAACGAATTCAATTAAATACCAGCAAATTCTGGAAGCAAACATCACACCGTCTGTAAAAAAGCTGAAGATGAAAAGAGGATGGCTTCTACAACAGGATACTGATCCTAAACACACCTCAAAATCCACAATGGACTACCTCAAGAGGCGCAAGCTGAAGTTTTTGCCATGGCCCTCACAGTCCCCTGACCTAAACATCATCGAGAATCTGTGGATAGACCTCAAAAGAGCAGTGCATGCAAGACAACCCCAGAATCTCACAGAACTAGAAGCCTTCTGCAAGGAAGAATGGGTGAAAATCCCCCAAACAAGAATTGAAAGACTCTTAGCTGGCTACAGAAAGCGTTTACAAGCTGTGATACTTGCCAAAGGGGGTGTTACTAAATACTGACCATGCAGGGTGCCCAAACCTTTGTTTCAGGCCCTTTTCCTTTTTTATTATTTTGAAACTGTAGAAGATGGAAATTAAAAAAAATGTTGCTTAAAATATTAAAGCAATGTGTCATCTTTAACTTTATGCCTTTTTGAAATCAGGTTATCTTTTATTTGCTTAGCTATTCACAGTAACAGAAATTTTGACCAGGGGTGCCCAAACTTTTGCATACCACTCTGTCTAATGACCTTGGGCACAAAATTCCAGAGATTCACAATCCTCTGAGAGAAAAAATTTCTATGCATCTCAGTTTTAAATGGCAGGCCCCTTATTTTGTAGCTACATCTTCTTGTTTGTGCTTTTTCCTCTAAGTGGCCACATCTTAACATCTACCTTGAGAAGCTCTCAGTGACCTCCTGGGTTCGTGAATCGGTGAGATCAGATTTCAAGGCCTAGTGTTCGGTGACCGGAGGATCCTTGGTCAGTGCCAAGGATTGAGGAAGAGTGTCGAATTGAAGTCCAGAAGTCGGGGCCTACTGGCTGGAGCCCAAGTCTGTGAAACTCTGCAAGTCTGTTTGGGAAGCTGAAGGCCTAATGCTTGCAAGTCTGTGTCTGAGTCCGCTGGAAGCTGGGGACTGAAGACAGCCTGCCCTGTGGTTGGAGGACTGTGTGTGTGCATGGGAGGGATGGAGGGGTGGAGATGTTGTTCTTTAGTTTCTTGTGTTTTGTTTTGGTGTGCTCTCTGTTGTACTGTTGAGCAATGAGAGCATGCTATGCTGGTGCCCCCAGCACACGTGCTGGTTGTTAATGCAAATGACACATTTCACAGTATGTTTCAATGTACATGTGACAGATAAATTTGAATCTTGTATCTCAGTATCTTGAATCATATCACTTTCATTCTTCAAGGAATGCAAACCTAAATTCCTTGTTTTTTTTTCAGCCTCATTGCTGGGATTATAGAGTTGTCCGGGCTCTGTTGGTAGAACAGCCCTCTCATTCCAGCAAGTAGCCTGAAGAATCTCTTTTGGGTTGCCTGCAATGCAGCTGTAGGAAGGGAAAATTACATGATGTTACCACCTGTCCATAGTCACTTTGATTTATTGCTGGTACATTTGAATTGCAACATTGTTGGTTCAAACTTCATGCCAGAGTTTAAGCAGATAACAGAAAATAGAACTTTGAGCAGTACAGCACAGGAACAGGTCCTTCAGCATAAGGTGCTATACTGAAATAAATAAGCTAATAATTACACGCCTAACTAATCTAATCTTTCCTGCCTTCATGATATCTATATCCTTCCATTCTCTGCACATTCATGTGCCTATAGAAGAGCTTTTAAAAATGTCTCTATCATTCTTGCCTCCTCTAACAGCCCTGACAGTGCACTCCAGGCACGCACCTCTGTTCGTATATAAAAAAAATTGTCTCATACATTTCCTTTGAACTTTCCTTCTTTCTCCTTAATTGCATGCCCTCTAGTATTAACTCTGGGAAGCATTTCATCTCTAGGAGAAAGACATTGCTGTGGTCAGAGACGAGTGATTAAGAAATCTATTGGGATTTTCCCGTGTTGGTCCAAATCCTGTTGACTATGTTTTCCCCACTATTTTCTGTTTAAAGGAGGGGGTAGGGAACTGTGATTGATATTCACTTCCTGGGCCATGGGGTCTAATGTTTTTCCAATCACGGCTTTCTAAACAATGCAGCTGCCACCTGTAAATATCAAGCAGTTGTTTAGCTTCTGGTCGTAAATAGGAGCCAGTCTTCAGTTCTTAATATGTAAGTGGAAAGCAGTAATCAATTTGAAGTTAAAACCACAGCTTTGCAAACAAGCTCTGTATATGGAGCAGACTGCTAGCCCACAACACCTGTCTTACTGCTCAGGAGGTACTGTATAAGACAATGGGTTAGTTAATATAAGGTTATTTAATTTGGTTGACTAAGTTGCTTAGTTTAAGCAACCTGTATCCCTTTTGCCAATTGCCTGTCCATCTCTTGGCTCCATCCCTCCCCCTCCTGTCTTCTCCTATCATTTTGGATCTCCCCCCTCCCCCTCCCACTTTCAAATCTCTTACTAGCTCTTCCTTCAGTTAGTCCTGACGAAGGGTCTCGGCCCGAAACGTCGACTGTACCTCTTCCTAGAGATGCTGCCTGGCCTCTGCGTTCACCAGCATCCTTGATGTGTGGTGCTTGAATTTCCAGCATCTGCAGAATTCCTCGTGTTTGCTTAGTTTAAGGAAGCTTGAAGACCAGATGGATACAATCATCTGGCATTTCAATAACTGATCTATTAATGTTGAAAGGTTTATGTACTCAAGGAATTTAGCTTCATGGCATTAAGGGTAGGTAGCTAGGAACTATGTTTCCAAAAAGCTTTTAGATCATTTGTGCAAAAAGGTATCTGAGGAAATATCATGTATGTGTAAAGTGATCCAAATGGCAGAAAAAAAGGGTATAAATGAAGAGGGCATTTCAGGCTTATTAGCAATGGGGAAGAAACATCAAGAAGCATGGTAGAAACATGAGATGAACTATAATCTATTCCTCTGGCTTCGAATTTTGCAATGGATGATTGTACGTCTTTTTAGTTTATAGGAATTGTACCTGTGCTTAGAAAATTCTTTGTGCTTTAGAAATGCTTTTGTGTTTTAGAAATGGTTTCTAATTTGAAAATGTTCTATACGATTGAAATCTTCTTTGAGTTTTAAATGCGTTTTAAGAATGTTGTTTGCATTTAAACATGCATCAATAAATATAAATGAATTGTGTTTAAACTAGTTGATAGCTGGGAGTATTTTCTGCTTGGTAGGGAGGGGTGACCCACTGCTCAAACAGTGGGTACAGGCAGCTAAACTGGTCATGGAGAATAAACAGGGAAGTGAACACGTCTTTCAAGAGTGAGTAGAAACATAGAAACATAGAAAATAGGTGCAGGAGTAGGCCATTCGGCCCTTCGAGCCTGCACCACCATTTATTATGATCATGGCTGATCATCCAACTCAGAACACCGCCCCAGCCTTCCCTCCATACCCCCTGACCCCTGTAGCCACAAGGGCCATATCTAACTCCCTCTTAAATATAGCCAATGAACTGACCTCAACTGTTTCCTGTGGCAGAGAATTCCACAGATTCACCACTCTCTGTGTGAAGAAGTTTTTCCTAATCTCAGTCCTAAAAGGCTTCCCCTCTATCCTCAAACTGTGACCCCTCGTTCTGGACTTCCCCAACATCGGGAACAATCTTCCTGCATCTAGCCTGTCCAATCCCTTTAGGATCTTATACGTTTCAATCAGATCCCCCCTCAATCTTCTAAATTCCAACGAGTACAAGCCCAGTTCATCCATTCTTTCTTCATATGAAAGTCCGGCCATCCCAGGAATCAATCTGGTGAACCTTCTCTGTACTCCCTCTATGGCAAGGATGTCTTTCCTCAGATTAGGGGACCAAAACTGCACACAATACTCCAGGTGCGGTCTCACCAAGGCCTTGTACAACTGCAGTAGTACCTCCCTGCTCCTGTACTCAAATCCTCTCGCTATAAATGCCACCATACCATTCGCCTTTTTCACCGCCTGCTGTACCTGCATGCCCACTTTCAATGACTGGTGTATAATGACACCCAGGTCACGTTGCACCTCCCCTTTTCCTAATCGGCCACCATTCAGATAATAATCTGTTTTCCTATTTTTGCCACCAAAGTGGATAACTTCACATTTATCCACATTAAATTGCATCTGCCATGAATTTGCCCACTCACCCAACCTATCCAAGTCACCCTGCATCCTCTTAGCATCCTCCTCACAGCTAACACTGCCACCCAGCTTCGTGTCATCCGCAAACTTGGAGATGCTGCATTTAATTCCCTCATCCAAGTCATTAATATATATTGTAAACAACTGGGGTCCCAGCACTGAGCCTTGCGGTACCCCACTAGTCACCGCCTGCCATTCTGAAAAGGTCCCGTTTATTCCCACTCTTTGCTACCTGTCTGCTAACCAACTCTCCACCCACACCAATACCTTACCCCCAATACCGTGTGCTTTAAGTTTGCACACTAATCTCCTGTGTGGGACCTTGTCAAAAGCCTTCTGAAAATCCAAATATACCACATCCACTGGTTCTCCCCTATCCACTCTACTAGCTACATCCTCAAAAAATTCTATGAGATTCGTCAGACATGATTTTCCTTTCACAAATCCATGCTGACTTTGTCCGATCATTTCACCACTTTCCAAATGTGCTGTTATCACATCCTTGATAACTGACTCCAGCAGTTTCCCCACCACCGACGTTAGGCTAACCGGTCTATAATTCCCTGGTTTCTCTCTCCCTCCTTTTTTAAAAAGTGGAGTTACATTAGCCACCCTCCAATCCTCAGGAACTAGTCCAGAATCTAACGAGTTTTGAAAAATTATCACTAATGCATCCACTATTTCTTGGGCTACTTCCTTAAGCACCCTGGGATGCAGACCATCTGGCCCTGGGGATTTATCTGCCTTCAATCCCTTCAATTTACCTAACACCACTTCCCTACTAACATGTATTTCTCTCAGTTCCTCCATCTCACTGGACCCTCTGTCCCCTACTATTTCTGGAAGATTATTTATGTCCTCCTTAGTGAAGACAGAACCAAAGTAATTATTCAATTGGTCTGCCATGTCCTTGCTCCCCATAATCAATTCACCTGTTTCTGCCTGCAGGGGACCTACATTTGTCTTTACCAGTCTTTTCCTTTTTACATATCTATAAAAGCTTTTACAGTCCGTTTTTATATTGCCTGCCAGTTTCCTCTCATAATCTTTTTTCCCTTTCCTAATTAAGCCCTCTGTCCTCCTCTGTTGAACTCTGAATTTCTCCCAGTCCTCAGGTGAGCCACTTTCTCTGGCTAATTTGTATGCTGCTTCTTTGGAATTGATACTATCCCTAATTTCTCTTGTCAGCCACGGGTGCACTACCTTCCTTGATTTATTCTTTTGCCAAACAGGGATGAACATTTGTTGCAGTTCATCCATGCGATCTTTAAATGCTTGCCATTGCATATCCACCGTCAATCCTTTAAGTGTCATTTTCCAGTCTATCTTAGCTAATTCACGTCTCATACCTTCAAAGTTACCCCTCTTTAAGTTCAGAACCTTTGTTTCTGAATTAACTATGTCACTCTCCATCTTAAAGAAGAATTCCACCATATTATGGTCACTCTTACCCAAGGGGCCTCTCACGACAAGATTGCTAATTATCCCTTCCTCATTGCTCAAAACCCAGTCCAGAATAGCCTGCTCTCTAGTCGGTTCCTCGACATGTTGGTTCAAAAAACCATCCCGCATACATTCCAAGAAATCCTCTTCCTCAGCACCTTTACCAATTTGGTTCACCCAATCTACATGTAGATTGAAGTCACCCATTATAACTGCTGTTCCTTTATTGCACACATTTCTAATTTCCTGTTTAATACCATCTCCGACCTCACTACTACTGTTAGGTGGCCTGTACACAACTCCCACCAGCGTCTTCTGCCCCTTAGTGTTACGCAGCTCTACCCATATCGATTCCACATCTTCCCGACTTATGTCTTTCCTTTCTATTGCGTTAATCTCTTCTTTAACCAGCAACGCCACCCCACCTCCCCTTCCTTCATGTCTATCCCTCCTGAATATTGAATATCCCTGAACGTTGAGCTCCCATCCCTGGTCACCCTGGAGCCATGTCTCTGTGATCCCAACTATATCATAATCATTAATAACAATCTGCATTTTCAATTCATCCACCTTATTACGAATGCTCCTTGCATTGACACACAAAGCCTTCAGGCGCTCTTTTACAACTCTCTTAGCCCTTATACAATTATACTGAAAAGTGGCCCTTTTTAATGCTTGCCCTGGATTTGTCGGCCTGCCACTTTTACTTTTCTCCATAGTACTTTTTGTTTCTACCCTCACTTTACACCCCTCTGCCTCTCTGCACTGGTTCCCATCCCTCTGTAGTGAACTAACCTCCTCACGCCCAGCCTCTTTAATTTGATTCCCACCCCCCAACCATTCTAGTTTAAAGTCACCTCAGTAGCCCCCGCTAATCTCCCTGCCAGGATATTGGTCCCCCTAGGATTCAAGTGCAACCCGTCCTTTTTGTACAGGTCACGCCTGCGCCAAAAGAGGTCCCAATGATCCAAAAACTTGAATCCCTGCCCCCTGCTCCAATCCCTCAGCCACGCATTTATCCTCCACCTCATCGCATTCCTACTCTCACTGTCGCGTGGCACAGGCAGTAATCCCGAGATTACTACCTTTGCGGTCCTTTTTCTCAACTCCCTTCCTAGCTCCCTATATTCTTTCAGGACCTCATCCCTTTTCCTACCTATGTCATTGGTACCTATATGTACCATGACCTCTGGCTCCTCACCCTCCCACTTCAGGATATCTTGGACATGATCAGAAATATCCTGGACCCTGGCACCAGGGAGGCAAACTACCATCCGGGTCTCTGGACTGCGTCCACAGAATCGCCTATCTGACCCCCTTACTATCGAGTCCCCTATCACAACTGCCCTCCTCTTCCTTGCCCTACCCTTCTGAGCTACAGGGCCGGACTCTGTGCCGGAGGCACGGCCACTGTCGCTTCTCCCGGGTAAGCTGTCCCCCCCAACAGTACTCAAACAGGAGTACCTGTTGTTAAGGGGCACAGCCACCGGGGTACTCCCTATTACCTGACCTTTCCCCTTCCCCCTCCTAACCGTGACCCACTTGTCTGCCTCCCGTGGCCCCGGCGTGACCACCTGCCTGCAGCTCCTCTCTATCACCTCCTCACTCTCCTTGACCAGACGAAGGTCATCGAGCTGCAGCTCCAGTTCCGTAACGCGGTCCCTAAGGAGCTGCATCTCGATGCACTTGGCGCAGATGTAGACGTAGATGTAGACTTGGCGCAGAGTAGTTACAGTATAACCTCCCCTTAGTGAAAGTATTTGTGGCTATTTATATCCGATAGGGCTTAAGGTCTTAGTATGAGTTTAGACTTCACGGTCAGCAAACCCAGTAGCATCACACATCAAAATTATTTACAAAAAAGAGAGAGGGGTGACAGTACACTAGTGTAGCAGTCAGAATAACAGTATTACAGCATCAGTGACCCAGGTTCAATTCTGCTACTCTCTGCAAGGAGTTTGTATCTTCTCCCCATAGCTGCATAGATTTTCACCATGTGCTCCACCTTCCTCCCACCATTTCAAAGACCTACAGGTTAGTAGGTTAATTGGTCTCATGGGCATAATTGTATGGTGCTTGCTTGTTGGGCTGGAAGGGCCTGTTATTGTACTGTATCTCTAAATAAAAGAAAATATCAACTGTCTATCTTGCCTCTCATCGTCTTATAGCTTCCATCAGCTATCCTCTTAGCCTCTGCGACACCAGAGAAAACAACCCAAGTTTGTCCATCTCTCCTTAGAGCGTATGCCCTCCAATCCAAGCAGCATCCTAGGAAGCATCTGCTACCCCCTCTCTAAAGCCTTGACATTTTTCAAGTAATGGGGTGACTAGAACTGAATGCAATACTCCAGGAGTTTTTCATTGTGACTTGTCGCAGTGAAAAGCAATAATAAACCACCACCGATACCCTGAACCCTCTAAGATTGCTGGATTATTTATTTATTGTCTGTTTATTTAGCAATACAGCATGATGTAGGCCCTTCCAGCCCTTTGAGTTACACCGCCCAAGCAACCCCCAACAAACCTGATTAACTTTAACCTAATTATGGGACAATTTGCAATGACCTGCTTGGTACATCTTTGGACTGTGGGGGAAAAAAACCAGAGAACTCAGAAAAAAACACATGCAATTTATAGGGAGGACACCTTACAGGACAGTGCCAGAATTGAACTCAGAACTCTGGGACACCCCAAGCTGTAATTACATTGGGCTAAGCACTATGCTATCATGATACCAATTTTTCCAATTCTGATCCTTTTTGCTTCTTCACATGTGACCATGGCTTTTATCCTGGTCTTGTCCCTCTTTTTCTTGAGACTCTTTGAATCTACTCTCTTCAGATTTAACACCTCTCCTTCGTAACTTGGTGTCAAGCTTTGTTCAGTAATACTCTTGCAAACACTTCTGAGTGTTTTATTATGTTAAAGGTGCTCTCTATGGGCAAGTTGTTTGTGTTGCTGTTGAACAAGGTATTGAATGACACAAAGTGAACTCCTCTTGGTGGCTGAAGCATTCTTATATTAGTAGGATATCTGATTCTTTAACAAGTTCATGCTTATTTTCATTATGTAGTTCATGCTTAGCCAAGTACTTGCTAATTTTGTCCCGTATTTGTTTTAGAAGTTCTCCCCTTCTGGCCTGTAATTATCAAGTTCAACTCTCTCCCTTGTTTTGAACGTTATTTCCAACTGTCTATCTTGGCAACATCTCTAAATCTAGGATGTATTGGAATACTGCAGTCAGAGCTTTCCAGTCTTCAAAGTCAAAGTCAAAGATGAACCTGCTGTCAAAGTACAGCGCAAAGCACATGGAAGCACAGATGCCATGAAAAGCTTACTTGCAGCAGTATCACAGGCACGTAGCATCATAGAAGCAGCAGTTGCAAAAAGAAATAACCATAAATTATACACATTTTTAAAAAAGAAAACACAAATACAAAGCCCATTTTATTTCAAGCTGACCAAAGTGGTCATGGTGTTGCTAAACTGCAGTGGTTAGGGTTTTGCCAGTTCATTCAGGAACTGAATGGTGAAGTATTTCATCTGACCGTCTAATCTTGGATACTGTCATCTCTTTGCATAATTGTGTCCGTACTCTAGTAGTCTCCAATGACGGTTAACATAGTTAGGCATTTTGGTTGGCATGGACAAGTTTGCCCAAAGGTTTTCGTTTCCATAAAACAATACACCTGCTTCTGTGGTGTATTAGCTCTATGGCTCTATGACTCTATGGAAACAGTTGCAAAGGACTCATTTAGCATCCTATCCAAGGCTTCTGCCAGTAAAAGAGCTCTTTTTAGTCTGAATTCAGCTCGGCATTTCCTCTCACTTCAGTACTTGTCTATTTATAAATGACTGAACTTCCTCTTGCATTATTACCTAATTTATCCCCTTACGCTGTCCTTGATCTCTACTCCTTTTTTCCAGTATCCTCTGTATTTTCTGCACTTAGCATATCATTTTATTGTATTATGAATCTTCCTGTAAACCTCCTTATGTTTAGATAGAATCAGAATCAGATTTAACATCACCTGTTAGGAAATTTGTTGTCTTTGCAGAAGCAGTACAATGCAATGCACAATAACAGGGAAAAAACTGTATGTGTATATATATATAGGCAGCATTGAGATCAAGGCATGTCTAGGGTGGACGTGAGTCTCTATGATGGATGCTGCCTTTCTGAGACATAGCTCCTTGAAGATGTCCTGGATACTACAGAGGCTAGTGCCCATGATGGAGCTGCCTAAGTTTACAACTCTCTGCAGCTTCTTTCAATCCTGTGCAGTAGCCCAACCCCCTCCCACCCCCATATCAGACGGTGATGCAGCCATTTATAATGCTCCCAACAGTACATCTGTCGAAATTTGTGAGTGTCTTGGTGACAGAACAAACTTCCTCAAACTCCTAATGAAGTGTAGCCACTATCATGCCTTCTTTGTAGCAGCATCGATATGCTGGGTCGAAGATAGACCCTCAGAGATATTGACACCCAGGATCTTGAAGCTGCTCACTCTTTCATTGTGATTCATTATGAACAGGCTTTTGAATGTTACTGCATCCAATATTTTGGGGGTGAAATCAATGTTGAGCTACATAATTATAGAGTCATACAGCCTTTCAGCCCATTATATCCCTGCTGACCATTAAGCATTTGGTATGGACCAAACATACTGTGGCTTGACAGTTCAAATGCTGTCCAGCTGCTTCATAAATTTTATGGGAACAACTGCCATCAACATTTTCTCCAGCAACATGTCACAGATGTTAATCATCCTCTAAATCTCTGGAGTTTTCTTGCTCTGAGGGTGGTGAAGGCCAAGTCATTAAGTATATTTAAGGTGGAGATTGATAAATAAATGTTACAGGGAACTGGCACAGAAGTTGAGGCCATTACATGTCATCAGCGATTCCACTGAATGGCAAGGCAGGCTTGAGAGAGCCGGTGACCCACTCCTGATTCTATTTTCTTGTGTTCTTGAGTTTCTTGGGAAAAAATATCTTCCTCATATCTCCTCTAAATACCTTATTCTTCATCTGAAGCCTATGCCACGCTACAGATGCCACAGAAGCAGAGCAGTTGGTGCATTGCTATTAAAGCTCGGGGTGTCCAGAGTTCAGAGTTCAATTTTGTCACTGTTCTGTAAGGAGTCTCTGTACGTCCTCCCCGTGGAATGCATGGGTTTTCCCCAAATGCTTCAGTTTCCTCCCACAGTCCAAAAAGGGACCAGGTTGGGGAATTAGTCTTTGTAAATTGTCCCATAATCAGGGTTGTGGGGTTACTGGAATTGTGTGGCTTGAAGAACCAGGCAAGTCTACTGCATGGTGTGTCACTAACCAAATAATAAATAAATAAATAAATAAACAAATGAACAAACAAACAAACAAATAAATAAATAAGTGTCATCTGCTCTTCGAAGCTTTTGCCTGGGAGAGAAGTTTCAACGTACTTCTGACATCTCCCCTATACTTTTCTCCAATCACTTTAAAATTATGCTCTCTTAAGTTAGCCATTTCCCCCCGGGAAAGAAATTCTCTTGCTATCCACTCATTCTATAATCTATAATGTTCTTCCTATTGTGTGGAGACCAGCATTCCTGCTGTAGCTGTACGATTGTTTTATAAGGAGGACATATTGAACGTGTCTGCAGGCATAAGGGTAGGTGAATCGCAGGCCTGTTGAGATGTACACCAGCCTGTTAAGGAAGGCCAGAGAGGAGATGGATGGGTTTCCAACAGATTTCAAGATCTTCACTGGCCACAGGTAAAATGTCAGATAATTAGCAAACTGCAAAATGGAGACATTAAATACGGCAGATGCTTTAACCAGGAGCCAAACATAAGGCACTGGAGGATCTGAAGGTAAATGGTGCAGATGAGCGGTCTCAACCCAAAACTTTCACTATCCATGTCCCTTCATAGGTGCTGTCTGATCTGATGAATTCTTTCAGCCCCTTTTGTGTTGGCAAAGAGCAAATGTGGTATATTTTTTCAAGGAGGACAGTAGATGTTAAGTTCAGAGGGACAGAGTTAATCCTCACTTGAAAAGGTTGAAATTGTTTAGGGATGGTCGTAGTGGACTGGTTAATGAGAGACGCAAACACGAGAAAATCTGCTGATGCTGGAAATCCAAAGCAACACACACACAAAATGCTGGAGGAACTCAGCGGGCCAGACAGCTTCTATGGAAAAGAGTAAACAGTCAATGTTTCGGGCCTGATGAAGGGTCTCAGCCTGAAATGTCGACTGTTTACTTACTCTTTTCTACAGATGCTGCCTAGCCTGCTGAGTTCCTCTAGTGTTTTGTGGTATGTCAATTGATGAATGATCCTGTTTGATTAAATAACTACTTTTTTAAATCATTTTTATTAACTATATTAAGCAGGATTTTTACTCTGGAGATTGAAAATCTTGTTGAAAGGTGACATAGTAAAGCTCCTGACAGGTTGCAAAACACCAAGTATATGTAGAAAATTACTCCAGACCAGATTAATGTAAATAATAACAGCATATTACCATTCTGCTTTTCAACTGCATAACCAAAATTTCAGTCTCAGCACTATCAATCTGCTGGTCAAAACCCTGGATCCCTCAGCACAAAAGCATTGTGGGTATATCTTCATGATGTGGACGCAGCGGCTCAGAAAGGTAGCCTGCTGCACACGAACTACTGAAGGGCATTTAGAGACGGGTTACAAATGCACACCTGCAAATTAAAAAATAAACTAAAAGAAAGAAGTCTGTACCAAGAAACAAGTCGTTGGAGGAGTTCAGCAGGTCAGGCAGCGTCTGCAAAGGGAAATGGACAGTTAACGTTTGGGTCGACCCCTTCGTCTGGACTGAAAGAGTAAAGGGGAGATAGCCTGTAAAAGGGGTGAGCGGAGAGGTGGCTGGCAAGTGACAAGTAGCTCCAGTTGAAGAGGGGTTGACTGGCAGATGTTGTCAGGTGGGAGAAGGCAGGGTGGAGATAGTGACAGGCTAGGTGCAGGCAGCAGAAAGCTGCAACAAAATCTTCTGAGTGCAGACTCTTGTTTGCTGCTCCTTCCTCAAGGTCCTGATGAAAGGTCATCCATCAGAAACAAACAGTTTGTTTGTCACCCCTCAGATGCTTCCCAGATGGTGCAGTCTTTCATTGATTCTATTATGGTTATTGGCTTTATTGAGTTAAAATGCAAGAAAACTAACCTCAGGATTGTATATGGTGATTATATATGCACTTTGATAATAAATATACTTTGAACTTTGAACTTCCTGATTTTTCAGACATTTCTACCTTTCAGATTTCTGGCATTCATGATCTTTTATCTCTTTGTGTTCTACCTAAAGGGTTCAGTTGTCTTCAAAGTGAGTGTAGATTTCACTGATCAGCCTGTCCTGGGATTGAGGCTGAGGATTAAGGCCTAGGGACAAACTGGAAGTCCGCAAGTTGAGGCCCATAGGCTGGAGCCAAGTCTGTGAACTTCTGCAAGTCCAGTGGGGAGGACAAACCCAGTGTCTGCTGGCCCGAGTCCATATCCTCTGAAGGCCTGTCCTAGGGTTAAAGGATGGGGTGGGAGGGAAGGACAGGGCTTGCTTTTGCTGTTGTTGTTTGTTGCATGCCGCATTCTATGTTGTTGTACCGAGCATTGTGGGCTTGCTATGTTGCCACTGGAATGTCTGGCAATACCCATGGCCTGCCCCCAGCACACCCTCAGGTGTGTTGGTTGTTAAGACAAAGGACACATTCCTCTGTATGCTTCGAGGTACATTAGTAAAAATAAACTTGAACCTTGAATCCCGAAGCTGCTTACAGTCTTGCTGTGCACTGCCAGCACATTGAGAAAGTGAAAAGTTCCCCAGTCTGAATCCTCAGCACACACCAGGAGGCAAACCATATTTAAGTGGTCTTTCTGCACTGACACAGATTCACAATCAGGTCTAATATCACTGATATATGTCATCAAATTTATTGTTTTGTGGCAGCAGTACAATCAAGTGCATAAAAATACTATAAATTACAGTAAGAAGTATATATAATTAAATGTCGTACAAAGAGAGAGCAAAAATAGTGAGGTAGTGTTCATGGGTTGGTCCATGGTCTATTCAGAAATCTGATGGCAAAGTTATGTATGTATCTTCCTGTGTATTAAGAGTGCGACTTCATGCTCCTGTAACTCCTCTCTATCAGTGGTAATAAGAAGAGAGTATGTTCTTGGTGATGGGGGTCTTTAATAATGAATGCTGCCTATTTGAGGCTTTGCTTTTTGGATGTCGATGCTGGGGTGGGGGTGGGGAGCTAGAGCTCGCCATGAAGCCACGAATCAAATGGCAGCTGTTGGTTGGTGGCTTCTCCCTCGTCAGGAAGTTTGTGCCTTGCAATTAATTTGAGTTACTCACTTTCTTTCTGTCAGGGAACTGCCCGCAAAACATTTCATGTTCAAGGTTTTCTCTCGTTCATGTCAAATTCCTCAGGTTTCAGGGACTGGAACAACAAGTTCTGCAGGAAGGTTTTTGCAGTGCCATATCTTTACCAGAGGACTGATGGAGAACGAGAACAGAACCTTCTTTAACAGCTTGTTCGATCTCTGTTGAAGAGAGGCGGATGAAGTTTGACTCCCAGTAGGCTTGTGCTTGAAATGAACCGGACACGGGTGAAGGTCAGTCAACTAACCACAGTGGCATCTGTAATACAGCCTGCCCCTATAAGAAAAATAAACACTAGTGCCAGCTGTTTGTTTGTTGGTTCAAGATCTGAATGCTCCTTTGTAAAACACCCCTTGACCCAGGTTCCCACTCTCTCAGAGAAACTAAGCAAGAGATATTAACGAGCATCTGAATGATTGTAAGGAATAAACAGGAAGTGTGAGTGAATGCTCGGTGCAGATTGAGTTTGTACAAGATGGCAGGCTGTTTAGCTGTGCTGCATCAATCAGGGAATGGGGACACAGCTAGCGGAACTGCTGCTGACCACAGCTCCAGCAAGTCGGATTTAATACTGACCTCTGCTGCTGTTCGTGTGGAGTTTGTGTGTTCTCCCTGTTCCCCTGGATACTCCAGTTTCCTGCAACAGCCCAAAGATATAGAGGTTCTTTGGGTAATTAGCCAACTAAAACTACAGCGTGCGTGTTGCTGAATGGTAGAATCTGGGGGGAGTTGATGATGGAGCATGAGCAGAGTAAGTTGCAGGGAAAGTTAGTGAAGAACGGTTTGCTTTGTGAGCCAGCATAGATTTAGTGGCTGAAATGGCCTGACTCCATGTTGTAAGGAGTAGGGAATGATATCGCGAAAGAATGTGGAGTATTTGATCTGAGGATAAGTCCTTCAGTAGTTTATCCGGTTGTAGCTCCATGGAAGCTTGTATGGCCTGACATAGACTGGCATTTGTTAGAGGTAAAAAGGAAAGAAAGATATAAAACAGATTTGGTAAATGCATTTAACTGTCATGAGATGGAAAATTATAGTGATTATACTCACATTTATACGGATGGTGCGAAGGAACCTGAAACAGGAGTGACAGGGTTTGGGGTGGTAATACCAGCAAAAGAAATTGGAATCAGCAGAAGAACATCTGATAAGTTAGGAGTGTTTACAGTGGAGATGCTGGCAGTGTTGGTTGCGTTGCAATGGGTGCAGAAAGCCAGACAAGCCAAAGCATTGATATGTTCAGATTCATCCTCAGTTCTAGCAAGTTTAAGGTCTTTTCACACAAACAGTCGGCAAGATGTACTTTATGAAGTCCTTCAGTTAGTTACAAGAATTGCAAATCAGGGAGGTCAGGTAAAATTTCTATGGGTTCCAGCACATGTAGGGGTGAAGGGGAATGAGAGGGTGGTTGAGTTGGCAAAGAGGGCACTAAAGAAAGAAAATGTGGAAATACACATTAGTATCAGTAAAGCAGAGGTTAAGTGTGTAATCTGGGAAAAAGTCAACCGAATGTGGCAAGAAAGATGGGACAGGGAAGGGAAAGGGAGGCATTTATATCAAATACAAAAGAGTGCTGCAGTTACTAGGGTAGGTAATGGAAACAGAAGAGAGGAAATTGTGTGGACTAGGTTAAGACTGGGGCATTGTGCATTAAACAAAACATTGAAAATGATAGGGAAACACCAGACAGGATTGTGTGAGGAATGTCAGGAAGAGGAGTCAGTAGAACATGTAGTTTTGTGTTGCAGGAAGTATGGGATACAGAGAGAGATGATGAGAAATAAATTAAGGGAGTTGCGGATGCAGGAATTCACATTAAAAGGGTTGCTGGGCATGGGTGAGAGAGCACAAGTCTGGGTATTTTTAGCGTTTTTAAGGGGTACAGGGTTTTTTTATAGAATATGACGAATAAACAGGAATAGGATACTAGGATGGTCAAAGATGGGAGGGTGAAGTGTAGGTTTGTATATATGTGTGTGTGTGTGTGTGTGTGTGCGCGCGCGCGCACGCGCGATTGGGTGAAGGGATTTAGAATGTATGTCTAGTGCACATTCTGGAGCAGAGGATGGCGGTAATGCACCATTAAGCTGGATGCCAACCACCGTAAAACAAGATACAGACAGACAGTTGTAAGGAGGTGATGCCTTGCTCCAGGAGACATGAGCCCTAATCTGAACCAGCCACAAGAAAGCAGCGTCTGCCATCAGGGACCCCCACTATCCAGGTCATGCTCCTTTCTCACTGCTGCCATCAGAAAGGATGTACAGGAGGGTTATGTCCCACGCCACCAGGTTCATGAACAGTTATTATCCTTCAACTATCAGGCTCCTGAACTAGTGTGGATAATTTCACTCACCTTGACACAGACTGATTCCACAACCTATGGATTCACTTTCAAGGAGTCAACAACTCATGTTCTCAGTTTTATTTATTTACATATTTATTATTATTATTAGGTCTTTTTGTATTTGCAGTTTGTTGGCTGTTTGTCAGTCTTTTTGTATAGTTTTTCATTGATCCTTTTGTACATATCCATGAATGCCTGCAGGAAAATTAATCTGGTGGCATATACCTACAATAATTTGATAATGTATTTACTCTGAACTTTGAAAGCATCTCTGCTACACAGGCACATCTTGTCTCCTTGGGAAAAAACATCTCATTCTGATTCTTCTTTCCACACCAAAAGCAACGGTCACTAGTATTGAAAATCTGTGGAGAATTTAGCTGTTTACTGTAACTTGCACTTGCCTCTGTGCTCTGCTGTTTATGCATTCAAGTCACAATCCACAGTTGGAATATAGAACCTAGGAACACTACGCTAGCAAATTATTGAATGAATGCTGCACTGTTAGTGGCATCAGAGGCATCAAGCCAAACTTCTGCCTTCCCTCTTTCATATTCATAAAAGATCCAAAGCAGGTCCAAATATGGTCTAATGATCTTAGGATGTAGAGTATTTTTTCTACATTCTATGTCCTAACCACATAGTTGAGTGTGTACATATGCTGTATACATATTGCTTGTCATCTTTCCTCAATTGCAACACTGTTAGAGTAATTGAAAATTTCTTTATTAATTGAAAAACACTTTGGATGTCCTGCAGCTTTGGGAATGCAAACATTTCTTACCTCACCCCTGTCAATAGCACTCACATCAAAATGCGTAGCATGCAATTTTGAAATCTTGGAAGCTTGAACACAGTTATTATCTTTTGAAAGTGGGAAATAAATTAGTATTGCTGAATGCTTGGCTATGCCAATGGTGACCAAGTGCATGTCAAATTGCAAACAAGCACCAGTCATTTTACCAACTAGGAAGCTCTCTTTATTTTAATGGAGTTTTTAAAATTGGCATATCAAACTCTTACAAGGTGAAAGAGCAGAGTAGAGTGATAGTGAAGTTCAAAGTACATTGATTATCACAGAATGTATAAATTACACAACTTTGAGATTTGTTTGCTTACAGGCAGCCACAAAGCTGGAACCCCAAAAGAACCCAATTTAAAAAAAAATAAAATAAAGACCAACACCCGATGTGCAGAGAAAGGGTAGGAAAAAAATCATGCAACAATAGAAGTGAGCAACAACATTCCAAACCAAAATGAGTCCTTGGATCCGAATCCCAGAACGGCCCAGTCCTCGGTATCATTTCATCATTTTAGCGGGTATGGAACACAGCAGCCGGGGCAGTCTTCATAGCCTCAGCAGCATGGAGAGAGCAATGAATGCCACGGGAGAGCGAGCAAAGTTGTTTCTCGCCTCCAATCCCAATGCACTTTCCAGTATATTGTTTAAATTGTCCAAACAGCATATCGTACCGTGCACTACGACCTGGTCACTGCTGCAACAAAAGGCCTAGAACACGCCCCCCAGTGGTTTGCTCCGGGCCCAGATTTCCCACCCAGCCTGAAGCCACTCTCAACTTCTCCACATTGGTTTGGCACCCAGAGCGATCCAGCCTTGCACATGGACCAGTTGTATGGGCATTGGGACCCCTTTGCCTTGATTTCTCCTCTCCAAATGGCTCACTCCATCTGCACTGATTCTGCAAGGTACCAGCACGGTTCATCCCCCGAATTCGCTTCGTCTCCGCTCGCCTCTTCATTGTTTGTGGTGGTAATTTACTACAATTTAATTCCGAAAAGGTATCACTGGTAATGTTTTGAGTCAAATTTTTTGCTTTTTGAACTACCAGTGAGCTGTTGCTCGCGTTCGATAGCGCCATCTTAAACTAGAAGGGTTGAAAGGAATTTCAATCACTGCATCTTTGTAAACTTCTCCTCTTATTTCTGGACAAAGTGTATAGTAGATACTTCAAAAGATCTTTCTGAATTCCCACAAGAAAGTGAAGAATTCACCCCTCCCCTCCCTTCACCTTTTTATTCCGGTGTCTTCCACCTTCCTTTTCTGTCCCTGAAGAAGGGTCTTAGCCCGAAACCTCAACAGTTTATTCATCTCCATAGATGCTGCAGGGCCTGCTGAGTTCCTCCAGCAGTTTGTCTGTGTTCGTTTGGATTTCCAGCAATTGCAGACTTCCTGGTGTTGAGAATTCATCTTGTTCTCCTTCTCTAGAGTCTATTTAAGGTAATTTCTCTCTTTTAACATAGGGACATTGAGAGTAACCTTACGCTCTTTTTAGCATTGTATTCATTTGTAAATACTGGTATGAAGAGTCAACCAAGCATGGTTACTGTGTCATTATTAGCCACTGACATTGAGGTCTGCATATTTTCAGATTTATTTATCACATGTACACTCAACATACAGTGAAATGCATCAGTTTTTGTCAACAGCCACACACCAACGGTGTGCTTGGGACCGCTCACAAGTGCGGTTACAAACTCTGGCGCCAGCATAGTGTGCCCACAATGCTTGGCAGAACAACACAGACAGAACAAAATGGAACACACCAAACGACACAACAACAACAGCAAAATATGCCCTGTTCCTCCCTCCCACCCTCTAAACCCAGAGCAACACACACAAAATGCTGGACGAACTCCACGAGTCAGGCAGCATCTATGGAAATAAATAAACGGTCGTTTCTAGCTGAGGCTCCTCTTCAGGACTGGAAAGGAAGGTGGAGGATGCCAGAAGAAAAAAAGGACAGGGGAGGGAAAGGGGGCTAGCTGGAAGGTGAAGCTGAAGCCAGGTGTGTGGGAAAGGGAAAGGTCTGGTGATCAAGGAATATGATAAGAGAGGAGACTGTACTATAGGAGACAGGTAATGAGGAGGGGACTCATGTGGAGGTGATAGGCAGGTGAGAAGATGTAAGAGGCCAGAGTGGGGAATAGAAGAAGATGGGGTGGGGGGAAATTACCAGAGGAAAAATATTCATGCCATCAGGTTGAAGGGCAGGCTGTCTTTGGTCTCCAGCACCCAGTGGACTCATGGATTCACCGATCCTTGTACCTCCTGCCTGTGCAGATCTTCAATCCTGAACAGCACTCACTGATGTGGAGGGGCGGTGGGGTGGCACCAGCCCTTGACCTCACTGGTCTGTTGACCTGACATCAGACCACATCCATGTCACTGACCTTTGAACTCGGAGCAGAGGCTTAGACTCCAGTCTGTCCTGTAATTCACCCACATCCAAGTCCCTATACCCTAACCTAATCCCTGACTCCCCTCTCTGTCCCCAAAACCATCCCAGCAAACCTATAAAAACCTAATAAACAACTAACTCTAAGCCATGACCTTGATTAAGACTGTTGCTCGGCGCCATCTTGACTGGAAGGACAGCTTTACCGCTTTAAAAGAATAGCTTTCACCGCCGATATCAGTGCTTGAAAACCTAATCAATTACCAATTATATTTTACAATGATGGGAACTGAGCACGGGACCCTTGGGCTTCCACTCCGATACCTTGAGAAAAAGGAGAATTAAGATAGCAATTAATAGCAAAAGTCAAGCAAAGATGGACGACACTGAATGGGTGCTGTGCCTCAACAGTCAATAACTAGTCCTTTCTGCCTATACGCAGTCCATATTCCTCCATTCTCTGCACACTCATCTGACCACTCAAGATCCTCTTAAACACCTCTGTCATATTTGCCTCCACTACCACCCTGGCAGTGCATTTCAGGCACCCACCACTTTGTGTAAAATACTTCCCATTTGAATTTACCCCCTCTCACTTTAAACACATGCCCTGTTGTGTTTGCCATTTTGACTTTGGAGAAAAAGATACCAATTGTCCACTCTAATAATGCTTCTCATGATCTAATAAACTTCTTTCAGGGCTCCCCACAGACTTTGCCACTCCAGAAGAAAACAGATGAAATTGTCCAAGCTCTCCTGATCACACATGCCCTCTAATCCAGGCAGCATCCTCGTAAAACTTTTTAAAAAATGATTTATTTATTTAGTGATACAGCATGAACAGACCCTTCCGGCCCAACAAGCCACACCACCCAGTAATCCACCTATTTAAACCCTGCCTAATCACAGGACAATTTACTACCAATTAAGCTATTAACTGGTACGCCTTTGGATTGTGGGAGGAAACTGGAGCACCCGGAGGAAACACATGTGGTCACAGGGAGAACGCACAACCTCCTTACAGATGACGACGGAATTGAAGTCCTAACTCTGACACCCCAAACTAGAGTAGTGTCATGCTAAAGCTGTGCTACTGTACCACGCGAACCACTTCCGGACCATTTCTTAAAACCTGCACACCCTCCCTGTAACCGGGCAGCGAGAATTGAATGCAATGCTCCAGATGCAGCCTAACCAGAGTTTTATAAAGCTGTAACATAACTTGCTGACTCCTGATTTTTATTCCATTTCCATGCCAGCAGCAGGCCACAGCCATAGAATGGAGAAGAGGGAGGAAGGAGGAAACCACGGTTCAGAATAGACATCAGAGGACGGGGAGTTATGCCAAAATGACTGGTGGGGCGGATGGGAGCAAGACAAGAAATGACGATGTGTAAATCATTGACACATGGGGTGGTAGGAACTCATAGAAGTGCTGCTTTAAACAGGAGACTGATGGGGTGGGAAAGGTACAAGATGAGAAAATGTTGTCAGGTTAACCTGCAGAGTATAAACTACACGGGGAAGTTTGTTCCTGTGCAGCCTAAATACCAAGCAACAACAAGGTAATATAAGGTCGCTGGTGTGGCTTTAACCTGAAATAATGGAATTACATTTCAGTACCAATGACTATCTTCTACACCTCTGAGTCCCTGGTAACCTAAATGGTCCATCTTCCTCAAATCTGCCTTCTAACTTGGGCTTTGGGCACTAGTGATTGGCAATGCCTCCAGAACAGGAATGTCTCCCGTGTGTTTCAATGGTTATAATTGAAAGCTGTACCAAGATGCAGTCTGACTGGAGCACTGTGTGATTCTATCGTGATTCTCCCTCATGTTTTAATCCACCTCTTTGACGAACGCAGATCAAGTTTCTATTTGCTTCCCAAAAGGTAGATTAATCTTTCAAATGGGAGCCTTCATCAGAACTAGACTGGCGTGTTTACTTTGCTGCCTGCAACTAGTCTGTAAAATCACTAGAGATCCATTGCTGATACGAAGTGTTTTCTTAAAATTCACAGATCTATAATCACTTCCAAACAGCATGCAAGAGAACTTGTCTCCCTCAGTGTTAAAGCTGTACACTTTCAAGGAAGAATTCAGGAATTCAACAGAACTTTCCTTGCACAAGTGTGAGTGGCCCACGTGGTCCTAAAATGGGACTCCTTGTCCCAGTGATTAATTACATGAGGTATTTTTGAGCTCCCTGGGATCATCATCAATTATTCAGTCATGCACAGCTGTCCAGTCATCTGTTTTATGTGGGCCTGCATTGATCACTGTTATGATGGATAGGCACAATTCAAAAATTTATTGATGCTGTTTTAAAAAAAAGCAGGAGAGCCATGAAAGCTGCTCACTTAGCACAGGCCGACACTGGCACCAGCGGACAGAATATCAGGTGTCTTTAAGTCGGAGATTTAGGTAGTAAGTAGTAATTCCACATGATTGCTTTAAGCACTTAATTACGTGTTGTTGATCAAGAAATAGTTAACTTTGATTGAACAAACGTTCAGAGCACACACACCGTGCCCTAGGAGCATACTTTGCACGTGTGTGTTTTTGAATAATTTAAATTAACGTCTTATTCATGAATAGGTAATAAAGTTGGAAAACATCCCACACTTGAAGTCATTAAGCATGAAAGGGGTTACGAACAAGTACATCAAGATTCAAGATGATCTATTGTCATTTTCCGTACACGAGTGCAAAGGGGAGTGGAGATGTTACTCTGCATCTGATGCAACATAAAAATCACAATAAATATAAGGAACAGAATACAAACTACACAATAAATATAAAAACAGTCCTATAAAACACAATGTTATATACATAGATTGACTGTATGTTTATAAAGTGAAGTTTGGTGGTGTGTATGTGGTAGGGATGGGGATTAATGGATGAAGGTGTTAATCAGCTTGATGGCTTGCGGGAAGTAACTGTTTTTGAGCCTGGTGGTCCAGGTGTAGATGTTGGGTGGTCGCTTCCCTGATTCCCTGATGGAACTGGGACATACAGTCCATAAGGAGGGTGGGTGGGATCCTTCATGATATTGCCAATTTTTCTCTGGCACTTTTCTGTATATACTGTACGCCCTTGATGGAGGATAGGCTGGCGCTGGTGATGCATCGGGCAGCTTTAGCTGCTCGTTGTAGTGTCTTCCTGTCTGCCACAGTACAGTTTCTGTGCCATGTTCTCTAATCTTTAACTCATCTTTTATTCTTTGAAACATCCTCCCAGCTATTTTTTAGCAGTATCTTCAAGAATGTAAACCTTGCCACCTTTTAAGATTATTGTTCAACAGGGAGATTCTTCCTCACTTATTGAGAAGAGCGCACACTCTAAGCTGTGCTTCTTCCAACAGCTATGATGAAAATGCAGACAATGGAATGATATGTCAGTGATTGCTGTTCCTCAGTGCAAAATTCGCCCATCCCTCCCCGCCAACCCATCTCTACCTCTCATTTGTCAGCGGACAATATCACAAAACACCTGCATGAAAAGGGCCAGTGTAACACGAGAATCTGAGAATTAGGGAAATTTTACCACATGGAAGCTGCCCATGCAGTCCATTGCACACGTGCCAAAGAAGAAGGAGCTCTCCATCATAGTTCCACCTTCCAGCATTAAATCCATAGCTTCATATGTCATGGTTCCTCAAGTACTGTTTATGTACAAGGAAGGCTTCTGCCACTATCACTCTTTTAGTAAAATAATTCCGGAGCCCTGCACACTCTGGCTGAAGGAAATTTACTTAACACCCCTCCCCCTCACCCCCTGCAAACTTTTCACAAATTACTTTATCTCTTTGACCTTTCT
The DNA here is from genome assembly GCF_030028105.1 of Mobula birostris. Lineage (NCBI taxonomy): Eukaryota > Metazoa > Chordata > Chondrichthyes > Myliobatiformes > Myliobatidae > Mobula > Mobula birostris. The sequence continues at coordinate 179,590,421 of NC_092373.1, forward strand.
CTTAGGTATGTACGATTCAACCATTCACAACAACTCGACCAAGACTCCCCTCAGCTTAAGCTTCCTCTGCCCCAAAGGAAATAACTCCCGTCTCCCCTTCCATCTGATCTTTCCTTACAGTTACAGTTTTCCAGTACTCACAATATGTCTGTCTATCTCTTCAGCTTCTCCAGTGCTATGATGTCTCTCCTGTAATGTGATTACCAGAACCATATACAGTACTCAAGCATAGTGGCTTACACCATTCTAGCTTAACTTTGCTGTTATGTTCTATACTTTGTCTAAAGGATAGCACCTTGTATGCCTTCTTAAACACTTCTTTGAGCATCCTTTTACCTTTAATGATCTTTAGGCATACACCCCATGATTAATTTGTCCTTCCACAACACTTATTAATTTCCTTTTAATTGTACTTTCTTTGTTTCAGCTTTCCACATGCTCTACCTCAAACCTCTGTGGACTAAATTCCATTTGCCATTTTTCTGCCCAACTGATCACACCACTTAAATCTACAGGCAGCCTAAAGCTTTCCTTGTCACTGTCAATTGAGCTTTGGTATCATCTGAAAACTTCATCATGCCCACTGTTTCTAGAAACAAAGCACTATTACATATCACTACAGCATGCAAGGGAATGAGTCTGGAATCCTTTGAAACTCTCTTGATAACAGTATTCTGCTTCCTGTCACAAGGACAGTTTTGGACCCAAATTGCTAAAGCGTCCAAGATTCAATGAACGTTTGCGTTTTTGATCAGACTTCCATGCGTGGGCTTTGTAAGTATTGCCAAAATTCATGTAGATAACAGCACGTTCACCAGCTTCAAAGAATTCAACTGTACAATGCTGGGATCTGAACCAGAAAAGCAAATGGCTGGAGGAATTCAGCGGGTCAGGCAACATCTGTGGAGACAAAGGGATAAACAGTTCTGATGAGACCCTGCGTCAATACTGGGAGGGTAGGGGAGGGGTAGCCAGTGTAAGGAAGTGAGAGGAAGGAGTGAGGTAGAGAATAGCTGCCGATTGATGGAACCGGGGAACTGGGGGGGTCGCTTTGTCAAGCACTGCCGTTCCATCTGCCAAAAGTGGAACTTTCCTGTGGCTAAACACTTTAATTGCGATTCCCATTTCTATTCTGACGCGTCGATTCATGGTCTCCTCTTGTGCCACAATGAGGCCGTCCTCAGGGTGGAGGAGCAACACCTTATATTCTGTATAGGTAGCCTCTAACCTGATGGCATGAATATCGATATTTCCTTCTGGTGAAAAAACATTTCCCTCCTTCTCCCCTCTTCTTCTATTCCCCACTCTGGCCTCCCTTCTTACTTCTTCTCACCCGCCTGTCACCTCCCCCAGGTCCCCTCCTCCTTCCCTTTCTCCCTTGGTTCACTCGCCTCTCCCATCAGATTCCTTCCTCTCCAGCCTTTTGTCTTACCTACCTTTGGCTTCACCTATCACCTATCTATCTGGTTCTCCTTTCCCCGTCCCACCTTTTTATTCCGGCTTATTCCCCTTTCCTTTTCAGCCCTCAAGAGGGGTCTCCGCCTGAAACTTCAACTGTTTGTTCGTTTCCATATATACAGCCTGACTGGCTGAGTTCCTCCAGCAGTTTGTGTGAGTTGATGAGGGAGATGATGGGCAGCTGCAGCCAGGTGGAGGAGGAGGAGGTGTGAAGGGATGGGAGAGAGTGCCCAATGATAGAGACAGAGTGGGAGGTAAAAAGGAGGCAGTTGGAACCAGGTGAGGGGAGGGCAGGGTGGAGGTTGGCGACAGAGACTGGATGGTAATGAGTAGAAATGAGGCTGCAGAAGATGGAATCCAAGTAGTATGGGAGGGATAAAGGAGGGATGATGGGCAGATGAAGCAAGTTGAGGAAGAGGGTAGGGCGAACCAGAATATGTAGTTTATTGGTGATGGGCAGATAGAACCAGATGAGGGAGAGTAATGAATCTGGGTGATGTGATGGCATGCAGCAGAATTGGAAGCAGAGAGAAAGGAGTACAGGTAGCGTGGGTTACCTTCAGATGGATAATTCACTGTTCCTGCCATTAGGTTGTAGACTACTCAGTATGAAGTAATGTTCTTCTGGTTTGAGTTTGGCAGTGAATAAAGCCAAGGACTGACAGGTTGGTGTGGGAATGTGGTTAGAAACAACTTTCCTCAACAAATCCATGCTATCTAACCTGTTGCTTCCTACATGAAAGTCTACACCGTCCCAGGGAATGGATTCTAATAATTAATGTTAGACTCTATTATAGTTTCATTTATCCATGCTTTGTTATTTAAACAAATAAAACATTTTTTCCCACAGCAAGAAATTGTGATACAGAATTCACTGCGTGAAAGAGTGGTAGAGACAGATTTAATTGGAGCTTTCAATAGAGAACAGGATGAAAATTTCAAGACTAGCTGGGGTCTAAGGCTGACTGGATTGATTGCAGTGAACCAGTGAGGGTTCACGAATGCAAATTACCACCTGTAGCAATGCCATAACAACAGAAGCTGTGTTTCAATATTATGTAAATTGTTGTAAAACATTTTGAGATGCCATGGGGTCATGAAAGGCACTTTAGAATACATTTTTTTCCTAGGATGGGGAAACTGCTTATGAAATGGGTATGAGATTATTAAGGATGAGATTTTCGTGTACTTAGAGGTAGGTTGAAGTCAGCATGATTTCCTTAAGGGGAAATGTTGCCTGACTTATCTGTTGGGATAACAGGCAGGATAGATCAAGGAGAGTCAGTGAAAGTTTAACATTTGGATTTTCAGAAGACCGTCAGTATGGTGCTGCACATGAGGCTGCTAAACAAGGTAAGAGCTCATGGTATTACAGAAAAGATACTAACGTGGACAGAAGATTGGCAAACTAACAGAAGGCAAAGAGTTGGAATAAAGGGGACCTTTTCTGGTTGGCTACCAGTGATTAGTGGTGCTCTGCAGGGGTCGGTGTTTGGGGTCTACAACTTTTTACATTATATGTTGATGATCTGGATGATGGAATTTATGTCTTTATGGACAAGTTTGTGGATGATACGAAGATAGGTGGAGGGACAGGTAGCATTGAGGAAGCACGGAAACTGAGGAAGGACCTAGACAGATTAGGAGAAAATGTAAGAACTGGGAGATGGAATATAGTGTTGGGAAGTGTATGGTCATACACTTTGACAGAAAGACTAAAGATGAATACTCTTTTCTAAATAGGGAGCAAATTTAGAAATCAGAGGTGCAAAGAGATTTGGGAATCCGAGTGCAGGTTTCCTAAAGGTGAAGTTGCAGGTAGAGTGTGTAATGAGGAAGGCAATTGCAATGTCAGCATACATATCAAGAGTACTGAAATATAGAAGCAAGGATGTCAAGCCAAAACTTTATAAGGCATGAGTCGGACTAGTTTTGGAGTACTGTGAGCAGTTTTTATGCACATACCTGAGAATGCATGTGTTTTTATTGAGAGGATCCAGAGGAGATTTATGAGAATGATCACAGGAATAAAAGCATTATCTTATGAGATGATTCTGGGTCTATACCCACAGGAGCGTAGAAGAATTGGGGTGGGGGGGGGGAATCTCATTAAACCTACCAAATATTGAAAGGCCTATATAGAGTGAACATGGAGAAGATGTTTCCAATAGTGGGAGAATATAGGGCTAGGAGCTCAGTCTCAGAATAGAAGGACGTCCCTTTAGAACAGAGGAATTTCCTTAGTCAGAGAGTGGTGAATCTGTGGAACTCATTGCCACAGAAGGTTGCAGAGGAAAAGTTTTTGGGTATACTTAAAGCAAAGGTTGATTAATAGTGCATTAAGGTTATGGGGAGAAGGCAAGAGAATGGATTTATGATGAAAAATAATTCAGCCATGATCAAATGGCAGAGAAGACTTGACGGGCTGAATGGCCTAATTCTGTTCCCATTTCTTATGGTCGTATAGAAATAGAACTGGATAGGAGCCAAAGAGAAGAATGGGGTAGTAGAGAGTTTTCATAAGGAAGAGTTGTTGAAGAACTAAAGGGAAAATGAAGGGGTCCGATGATGGACTGGAAGCAATGGATTTCTGAGGTGGGGTTGAAGGCTCTGCAGGGACTTGATAAAGGAAAAGGATGATGTTGCTTAACTATTGGAAGGTAGTGGTACTTGGCACAAGTACACTGACCAGCATGCTTTGTTTCAAATTACTGCTTTGTTTGCTTATCCAGGCGGTGCAGAAAGTCCTGAGTCTGAGCTGATATAATAGGATGTATTGTATTGGCATTGGCTTCAGCCGCAGGGGTGGGCAGGAAGAGGGAGCCATGGTTGCTACTCGAAGGCCCTAGTTATTCCCTGACGTGGAAAAAGACAGCAGTTTGATTTCTTTAGCACTGCATCTCTGCAACACTTCTATCAATAATCACTAGACACAAAGAGAGGAATAATAAATCAGCCATGAAGGAATGGTGGAGCAGACTCGATGGGCTGAATGGCCTAATTCTGCTCCAATACCCTATGATCTTATGATCTTATGGACTGCAGATGCTGTAAATCTTAAGCAACACACACAAAATGCTGGAGGTCAAGAGCAGGTTTAAAGTCCTGAGGGGTCTCGGCCCAAAACATTGACTGTTTATTTCCCTGACTCCTGATGAAGGATCTTGGCCTGATCAATAGACTGTTTATTTCCCTTCATAGATGCTGCCTGACCTGCTGAATTCCTCCAGCATTTTGTGTTAGTTGTCATTACTCAGCATCTCGCTTCACACATTGTGAGATGAGCAACCATACCCCGGCAGTATTTCCTCAATGTGGACTGACAATTGGGGTTGTGAGGATGAGGGAGAAGAAATATTATATGATATAAATGTAGAGGTGAAAATAGCTCTACAAGTTGCCCAGTGTGCTGGAAAGAAATCAGCATTTACAACTAATTTGCAAATACCTTATCCTCTCAGACATGTGAAAACATTCTTATCAAAAGGGCTGTTCATTGGTTCTTACATGTACTGCCAACAAAATGTAAGCCTTTTCCTTGATGGATGATAAACACTCTGGAATGTACCTTGCAGTTACATTGTGTTTTGCATTTCTTTTTAAATCTGATGTTTAAGGGACGCCCTGATGCCAGAGGCTAGTATGACTTTTCCTACTGTTTACTGCTCTGCTATGTGTGTGGTGGCAAGTAGTACCGGAATCAGTACATTTGTTTTGCTTCACAATGTAATCTTTAGTGGTTTTCGTTAGGCAACACCCACTGTGTTTTCTTTAATGATTTCTCCACCTGGTTTCTCTGTCTATTCTCTAGCAAAGGTTTTTGATTCTTCGATGATATTCTGTTCTGTGGGTGGGAATATGGTCTGCTTTCTTGGAAGTGGCCCAGTTCATGAAATTGAGCACAAAATCTCACCTGGCACTCCAGTGTAGTGCTCAAAGGTCGCAGCACTGTCTGAGGGTCTGTGTGCATATTAAATCTTGGCACCATCTGCTCAGATGTGGAAGTAAAAGATTCCTTATCCAAAGCAGTGCTAAACACTTATATCTCAACGTCACTAGAGCAGATTATGAGATCATTATTACACTACATTGCATCAATGGCTGTACTGTAAATGCATGTTATTGACCGGAGAGCACTTCGGAATCCTCTGAGGTTGTGAAAAATTCTGTTTAAAGTATCAGTCGGCCAATCAATTAGTCAATCCGTCTGCAACATTTTCAATGTGATTCCGCGACCAGATACACTTCTCCACCTTTTAATACACATAAAATGCTGGAGGAACTCAGTAGGTCAGGCAGCATCTATGATGAGGAATAAAGGGTCAGTGTTTCAGGCCAAGACCCTTCACCTGGACTGGAAAGGAAGGGGGAAGGTCAGCATTCCACAGGGACATTTCCCTATACAACTCACTAGTCAGATCTCCTGTTACCAACAAGCTGTCTTTTTAGAGATGCTAGGCAGGATAGTGGAATGCTCCTCTTGCAGGATGTGGGAAGGCAGGGAGACCTCCAGTGTTCTCAACCACTACAACTGTGAGAAGTGCATCCAGCTGTAGCTTCTAACAAAGAGTTGGAGCTGGAAAGGGATGAACTCCAGATCATTCAGAAGGCTGAGGAGCTGATAGATAGGACATATAGAGAGGTAGTTACACCCAACGGACAGGATACAGGAATTTGGGAGACAGTTAGGAAGGGGGAAGAGAAAAAGGAACCAGTGCAGAGCACCGCTGTGGGCACTCCCCTCAACAATACCTATATCATTTGGATATTGTTGGGGGGGGGGGATTGACCTAAGAGAGCAAAGTCACAGTAGTTGGGTCTCTGGCTCTGAGTCTGTCTCTGTGACTCAGAAGGGAAGGGGGGAGAAGAGGCACACTGCGGCGATAAGGTATTCATTAGTCAGGGGAACGTACCGGAGGTTCTTTACTTTATTTATTGTCGCCAAACAATTGATACCAGAGCGTACAATCATCACAGTGATATTTGATTCTGCGCCTCGCGCTGCCTGGAGTACAAATCGATAGTAAATATAGTAAAAATTTAAATTATAAATCATAAATAGAAAATAGAAAAGGGAAAATAAGGTAGTGCAAAAAAACCAAGAGGCAGGTCTGGATATTTGGAGGGTACGGCCCAGATCTGGGTCAGGATCTGTTCAGCAGTCTTATCACAGTTGGAAAGAAGCTGTTCCCAAATCTGGTCGTACGAGTCTTCAAGCTCCTGAGCCTTCTCCCAGAGGGAAGAGGGACAAAAAGTGTGTTGGCTGGGTGGGTCGTGTCCTTGATTATCCTGGCAGCACTGCTCCGACTGCGTGCAGTGTAAAGTAATGTGGGCAAGAGTGAGATTCCCAGATAGTATGTTGCCTCCCGAGTACCAATGTCCAGGATATCTTGCATCGAGTGCTCAGCATTCTTAAGTGGGAGGGTGAACAGCCAGAAGTTGTGGTCCATGTAGATACCAATGACATGGGTGGGACGAGTGATGAGGTTTGCATAGGGAGTTCAGGGAGTTAGGTGCTCAGGTAAAAGGCAGGGCCTCCAGAGTTGTGATCTCAGGATTGCTACCCATGCCACATGCTAATGAGGTCAGATCTAGGAAGATTATACAGTTTAAAATGTGGATATGGAGTCAGTGTAGGAGGGAGGGAATAAGATTTTTGGATCATTGGGCTCTCTTTTAGGGAAGGTGGGACCTGTACAGATGGGATGGTTTGCACCTGAACTGGAGAGGGACTAATATGCTAGTGGGAAGGTTTGTTGATGCTGCATGGTAGGGTTTAAACTAGAGTTGAGGGGAATGGGAACCAGAGTGCCAGAACAGTTAGTAGAGAGGTTGTGGAGGCAGATGTTGGTAAGGCCTCAGACAGAGTTGGAGATCTAAGGTTTGAGCGTGGTGTGACTAGTGTCCTGAGGTGCATATATTTCAGTGCAACAAGTATTGTAGGAAAGGGGGATAATATTGTTGAAGATGAGGTTGCTGGTTTACGAACAGAGACAATGTGTAGTATGGAGAGGCTGTTGACAGGGTAAAATGCAGTCAACAGGATGAGATGCAATGTAAAAAGTGGACAAAATCGAAAATGGTAAATACAGGACTGAAGATGTTATATTTGAATGCGGACAGTATACAGAATAAGGTCGATGAAATTACAACGCAGTTGCAGATTGACAGGTATGATGTTGTAGACATCACTGAATCATGGCTAAAAGAAAATGATAACTGGGAACTTAATATCCAAGGATACACATTGTATCGAAAGGACAGACAGGAAGGCAGAGGGGGCGGTGTTGCTCTTTTGGTAGAAAATTAAATCAAATCATTAGAAAGAGGTAACATAGGGTCAGAAGGTGTTGAACCATTGTGGATAAAACTAATGAACAACAAGGGTAAAAAGGTGCTGATAGGAGTTGTATACAGATCCCAAAACAGTGGTGAGGATGTGGTCTACAAATTACAAAGGGAGATAGAAAATGCATGCAAAAAGAGCGTATTACAATAGTCAGGGGTGATTTCAATTTGCAAGTAGATTGGGAATGTCAGGTTAGTATTGGGTTCCAGGAGGGGGAATTTCTAGAGTGCCTACTAGTTGGATCTTCAGAACAGCTCGTGGTTGAGTCCACTGGGGGAACAGCTATTCTAGATAGGGTGATGTGCAATGAACCAGAATTGATTAGGGAGCTTAAGGTAAAAGAATCCTTAGGGACAAGTGATCATAATATAATCAAATTCATCCTGAAATTTGAGAAGGAGTAGTTAAAGTCAGATATATTAGTATTACAGTGGAGTAAAGAAAATTACAGAGGCATGAGAGAGGATTGGCCAGAATTGATTTGAAAAGAACACTGGCAGGGATGATAGCAGAGCAGTAATGGCTGAAATTTCTGGAAGTAATTCAGAAGGCACAGGATATATACACCCCAAAGAGGAAGAAGTACTCCAAAGGCAAGATGACACAACCATGGTTATCGGGTTAAAGCCAAAATGAAAGCCAAAGAGAGGACATAAAATCGAGCAAAAATTAGTTGGACATTAAAGGATTGTGAAGCTTTTAAAAACCAACAGAAGGCAGCTAAAAAGTCATTATGAAGGTAAAGATAAAATATGAAAGTAAGCTAGCCAATAATATTAAAGAGGATACCAAAAGTTTCTTCAGATACATAAAATGTAAAAGAGAGGCTAGTGTGGATATCGGACCGCTGGAAAACAATGCTGGAGAGGTAGTAATGGGGGGCAAGGAAAAAGTGGATGAACTGAATAAGTATTTTACATCAGTCTTCACTGTGGACCAGAGTGGAGAAGATGTCACCCGGACCAGATGGTGTACATCCCAGGGTTCTGAAGGTAGTGGCGGAAGAGATTGTGAAGGCATTGGTAATGACCTTCCAAGAATCACTAGATTCTACAACGGTTCCGAAAGACTGAAAAATTGCAAATGTCACTCCGCTCTTCAAGAAGGGAGAGAGGCAGAGGAAAGGATACTACAGGCCAGTTAGTCTGACCTCAGTGGTTGGGAAGATGTTGGAGTTGATTACTAAGGATGAGGTCTCAGGGTACTTAGAGGCACATGATAAAATATGCTATAGTCACCATGGTTCCCTTAAGGGAAAATCTTGCCTCACAAATCTATTGGAATTCTTTGAAGAGATAACAAGCAGGATAGACAAAGGAGAATCAGTTGATGGTGTGTGCCTCGATTTTCAGAAAACCTTTGACAAGATGCCACACATGAGGCTGCTTAACAAACTACTTGCCCGTGGTATTATGGAAAAGATTTTAGCAGTGGCTGATTGGCAGGAGGCAAAGAGTGGGAATAAAGGGAGCCCTTTCTGTTTGGCTGTCGTTAACAAGTGGCGTTCCACAGGGGTCTGTTTTGGGACTGATTCTAGTTTTGAGGAAGTAGTGTGACTACGGAAGGACTTAGACAGATTAGGAGAATGGGCAAAGAAATGGCAGATGGAATATAGCGTCAAGAAGTCTATGGTTCTGCACTTTAGTAGAAGAAATGAAAGGGTTAACTATTTCCTAAATGGAGAGAAAATACACAAAACTGAGGTGCAAAGGGGCTTGGAAGCCCTTATGCAGGATTCCCTAAAGGTTGATTTACAGGTTGAGTCTGTTGTGAGGAAGGCAAATGTGATGTTAGTATTCATTTCAAGAGGATTAGAATATAAATGCAAGGATGCAATGTTATAAAGCACTGGTGTGGCCTCACTTGGAGTATTGTGAGCTGTTTTAGGCCTCTTATCTCAAAACAGATGTGCTGAAACTGGAGAAGGTTCAAAGGAAGTTCACAAAAATGATTCCAGGATTGAATGGCTTGTCACAAGAAATGTTTGAACGCTTTGGGCCTGTATTCACTAGAATTCAGAAGAATGAGGGGTGACCTCATTGAAACCTATCAAATGGTGAAAGGTCTTAATAGAGCGGATGTGGAAAGAATGTATCTAAGACCAAAGGACACAGCCTCAGAACAGAGGGCTGTCCTTTTAGAATGGAGATGAGGAGGAATTTCTTTAGCCAGAGAGTGGTGAATGTAGAATTCTTTGCCACAGACAGCTGTAGAGGCCAAGTCCTTCTATTTATTAAGACAGAGGTTGATAGATTCTTGATTGGATATGGGGAGAAGGCAGGAGACTGGGGCTGAGAGGAAAATTGATTCAAAAGGTTTACAAGGATGTTGGCATGATTCAAGGGGTTGAATTATAGGGAGAGGTGGACAGTCTTGGACTTCTTTCCCTGGAGCATAAGAGACTGACGGGTGATTTTACGAAGGTGTAAGACACCATGAATTACATGCATAAGGTGAACTCACACCATCTGTTTCCCAGAACTGGGAAATTAAGAACAAGAGGGCAGAAGTTTAAGATGAGATGGGAACTTAAGGGACAATGCTTTTACACAAAGAATGGTATGTACAGTATGTGGTATGAATTGCCAAAGGGACTGGCTGAGACAGGTACAATTACAACTTTTAAAAGACAGTTGGAACTGTATATGAATAGAAAATGCTTAGAAGGATATGGTATTTAGAAGGTGTTACTTATTGCACACACTGCTGTCGCTGTGGCCCTTGCTCCATCTGGTGTGTCAGCCAGGATTATATGGTGGCCAACCATTTTAACTCCACTTTCCATTCCCACACTGACATGTCCATCCATGGTCTCCTTCACTGCCAGGTTAAGGCTAGATGCAAATCAGAGGAACCACACTTCATAATCCACCAGGACATTCTCCAACCTGATGGCAAGGACATCAAATTCTGAAGCTTCCAGTAATCGTTCCCCTCGGTCAATTTCCCCCTTTCTTCTTTTCTGTCTTCCTGATTTATCTGGACACTCATCACCCTCATCTTTTCCCTCCCCCACCCTCTTCATCTGCCCATCACCCACACACTCCTCCCATTGGTTTCCATAAGACTATACAACATACAGTAGGAGTAGAATTAGGCCATTTGGCCCTTCAAGTCTGCTTCGTCATTCCATCGAGGTTGATATATTGTCCCTCACACTCCCATTCTCCTGCCTTCTCCCCATAATCTTTGACACCCTTAACAATCAAGAACCTATCAACCTCAGCTTTAAATATACCCAAAAGATTGGCCTCTGAAGCTGTCTGCGGCATTGGATAACACAGACTCACCACCCTTTGGCTAAAGAAGCTCCTCATCATCTCTGTTCTAAAGGGACATCTTTGTATTCTGAGGCTGTGCCCTCTGGTTCTAGACTCCCCCTGTATAGAAAACTACATTTCCCTCCCCACCTTCCTCCCTTTGTTCCAAGCTCCACTTTCCTCTCCTATCAAATTCCATCACCTTCAGCTCTTTTGTCATTTCCACCTATCACTTTCCAGCTTCTGACCTCCTTTGCGCTGTATCCTCATCTACCTATTACACCCTATCACCTGCCTGCCCTTGCTCCACCCATTTCCTCCACATTTTTATACGGGCTATCTCTGCTCTTTCTTTCTAGTCTAGATGAAAGGTTTGACCCAAAACATATTTCGGTTTAAGATGGTGCTACTGAAGATGTGGTTTGAAAGCAATAGAATTTGATTAAAAACATTATTACTCACGCCTTCTTTGAAGTAGATTTTGGTAAACTATCACCACAATCAATGTAGAGGTGGGTGAGGGGAAAGCAAATTTGAGAGATGTGCCCTGCTGGCACGTTGCAAACTCGACGCACTTGGAGTTGAAGCCATGCTGGTTGGAGTGGTTGATTCGGAAGGGAGAAAACAGGATGGAGAAGTTCCGTGCCTGTCCAACTAACCCTGGTGTTAGTGCAGGGCTGATTTGGAGAGGTCGAGAATGGCTTCTTTGGCAGCGAAATCGAGGTCTGAAGCAAATCGCTGGGCAGCAGGCTCTAGATCCAGAGCAGTTCACAGCAGCGAGGCCCAAGTCCTAGTGCGAGGTACCATACACTGTTTGGATAATCTAAATTCTGGCCCTTCCAGATGGAAAAGGCAGAGTATCGAGAGTCGAGCAAGGTTGGGTTGCACAAAGTGCTGAGCTGATTTGGAGAAGTCGGGAATGGCTTCTCTGGCAGTGAAATCTAGGCCTGGAACAATTTGTTGTGGCAGGGTGCAGGTCCTAGTGCAAGGTTCAGACAATTTAAACACTAGCCCAGATAGTCTGGGGAATCCTCTCTCCGCGATGCTGAAGATGTGAGATTGCCCCTGGCTTCTGCACTTTGTGACTACAAACTTTGCAGCGATTTGCCTGCTAATATGATGAAATGAATACTGAAGCTTTGGGCCTACTCCATGGACTTGGATCTAAGGACTCAATTTGGTTTGGAATGCTGGTGTTGTTGCTGGCTTCCATTGTTTGCATGATTTGTTTTGTTTTTTTTTCTCTTTCTCTGTGGGCACTGGGGCGTTGGTCTTATTGTTTTAAATTGGTTTCTTTCGGGTTCCTTGCTTTGCTACTGCCTGTTAAGCAAACAAATCTCAAGGTTGTATAATTTATACATTCTTTGATAATAAATGCACCTTTGAATCAACGGGCTATTTTTCTCCATAGATGTTGCCTGACCCACAGAGTTTACAGTGCTTTATTGTGTTGCACTATACTAAGAATTCTGATTCTGGACCAGCCAGCCATTTAAACACATGCTCCATTAAGCCACTAAGAATAATAAACTTTACAGTGTAATCCCCTCTCCTTCTGCTACTACTAAGAGTGTAGGCCTATTCCACTCAATCCCATCTCTCAAGGCAGGCCCATTTGAGAAGCAGTCTAGTTAAATCTTTACTAAGTTCCTGCAAAGCAAGTGCATTTTTGGTTAGGAAATGAAAATAATATATAATATGTTGGCAGTTATTCCACAAAGCTCTTTATAATTGTAAAAATGTATCTTAATGCAGCAAACTGCTTGTAAAAAAGCTCACACTTTTGGTTAACAAAACACTTTACAGAACCGGAGGCCTGCTGTCTGAAAGGAGTTTGTTTGATCTCCCATGACAGAGTGGGTTTCCTCCGGGTGCTCCGGTTTCCTGCCACAGTCAAAAGATGTATTGGTTGGTAGGTTCATTGGTCATCATAAATTGTTCTGTGATTAGGCTAGGATGAAATGGAGGCATTGCAGGGCGGTGTGGCTGAAAGGTTTGGAAGGGCCTGTTCTGTGCTGTATCTCAATGAATAAATAAATAACACTTCTACTTTCCTTAACAAGATGACGCCAGCAGATAACGCAACCAAAGGTGACATTCTTTAGACAGTTCACAAAATTACTTCTTTTACTTCTTCTTGTATCAAATAGGATTCTGCCGTTATTGAAACCTATGATTTATATTTTGATTGTGTGTTTTCAGACTGACTGAGTGATCTGGCACTTTGCTGCCTCTGGGGGAGTTCAGGCAAGCGAAGCGTGTGGCTTAGAGACCAAGAAGACTGGAGAGAAGGCACGAGCCTATGATCGACTCCGTTTCTCACAGATCTCGCTGATTAAAGCATCGAGGAAGATTGAAATCAACGAGGATGAGATTGGAAGGTGAGTGGGGTTTCAGCATCGTTGGCCTGCTCTTGACCTGTCTCTCTCTCCTTCTCACTCGATGCTGCCAGAGCCTTGGGTCTTGGGCAAGGTTTAATCGACGTGGTTTAGACTCTGTATTTCATGTTGTGATGTGTTTTTGTACTCCTTTTTTATTGCTAATTTGTGCCTTTTTGACCAGGGTGGACAGGCTCCACAGCCTGCAGTCAATGAACAGCACAGCTCTACAGTGAACTGAACTAAACATTCCCAGACTCTTCCCATGACTTTGAGGTTTGAAGTTTCATAATCTGTGTTTTTCACTCGTTTTTTGCCATTCGCGCACTTTGTTCTTTTTTGTTGTATGTTAGCAGTTTGATTTTTCCTTTGAATGAGCTCCATGGTTTTCTTTGTTTCATGGCTGTCTGTGAGAAGACAAATCTCACGGTTCTATACTGCATACATACTTTGATAATAAATGTACCTTGAATTGTGAATCTTGAATTTTGGATGTGCAGACTTAATGATTTATTTTCACAGTGAACACTAATAATTATTAATCTTTCATTAAAAAATCAGTCTTATTTTTCACATGGTTAGTGGATCCAAGAGACTGAAAGTCCAAATTTAGCACACCATTGTGCTTTGCGGAATTCATATTCCTAGGGCAGAGGAAAAAGAGGTGGAGCCCATAAAAACTGGTTGCAGTCTTAACTATAGCAACACGACACCAGTAAACCATGACGATGTTCTGTGGGATATGTACAATACATCTAAATATACCTCTTTTGAATTACTCTCACTGCCATCTGCAGCATGTAACTTTCCTTTAAGCAACGTACTTTTAAATCAACTTAATGATCCATAGATTTGTTCTGAACCATTCAGTGCTCCTAGTAGTTATGGCACCTTTAAACAGATGAAGGTTCATCACCATGGCTAGAAGTGAGGCATGAGGGGGTTCTCCAAGCAAAGCTGAAATACAGAGGGATGAGGACTCCTCTACCCAGCATCTTGTTAACAAATGTGCAGTCGCTGAAGAACAAAATTGAGGACCTGAGGTTAAGATTGCGGTATCAGAGGAGAATGAGAGAATGTTCTGGTCTATGTTCGAAAGAGATGTGGCTTACTCTTAGCACATCAGATACAGTGATCAAACCTGAAGGCTTCTAGACTCACTGAATAAACCAAGCTGTTGAATTTGGAAAAGGCAAAAGGTGAAGATGTGAGTTTCATGATAAACTCTAGATGGTGCTCCATTGTGGTGGCTTTGTCAAACTCATGTTCCCCAAACGTTGAATGACTAATGGTCAAATGCCATTCATTCCATTTACACATTACCAGCGTCTGACTATAATCAAGTACAGTACTTGATGCATAATGCCACCTCTAAACAAGAAACAGTCCAACCTGATGCATTTCAAATCATTGTTGGGGACTTCAAACAGAAAACCTTGCCCAATTACCATCAGCATTTAATCTGTAGCACCTGAGATTTCAGCATACTAGACCACTGTAATGCTAAGATAAGGAATGCCTACCATTGCATGCCCAGACTGCCTTTCAGGAAATCTGATCACTTGGCTTTCCTTCTCCTACCTGCATGCAGGCAGAGATTAGGACAACAAAGAGGTGGTTGGGGAAAGTGAGTGGGAAGTTGGAAGATTGGGAAGCTTTTAAAATCCAACAAAAGACAACTAAAAAAGCTATAAGATGGGAAAAAAATGAAATACGAGGGCAAACTAGCCAATAATATAAAGCAGGATACCAAAAGTTTTTTTCAGTTATGTAAAGAGTAAAAGTGAGGTGAGAGCTGATATGGGACCACTGGAATTGTTGCTCGTGAGGTTGTAATAGGGGATAACGAAATGGCAGATGAACTTAATAAGTATTTTGCATCTGTCTTCACTGTGGAAGACACTAGCAGTGTGCCAGAGGTCCATGGGCGTCAGGGAGCAGGAGTGAGTGTCATTGCTATTATAAAGGAAAAAGTGCAAGGCAAACTCAAAGGTATTAAGGTGGATAAGTCACTTGGACCAGATGAACTACATCCTGGAGTCCTGAGAGACGTCGCTGAAGAGATAACAGATGCTTTGGTCATGATTTTTCAAGAACCACTTGATCCTGGTATGGTCCTAAAGGACTAGAAAATTGCAAATATTACCCCACTCTTTAAGAAAGGAGGAAGGCAGAAGAAAGGAAATTATAAGTCAGTTAGCCTAACCTCAGAGGCTGGGGAAGTGTTGGAGTCTATTAATAAATAAGAGGTCTTGGGGTACTTGGAGACTAATGATAAAATAAGCCAAAGTCAGCATGGTTTCTGTAAAGGGAAATCTTGCCTGACAAATCTGTTAAGGGTTCTTCGAGGAAGTAACAAGCAGGGTGAACAAAGGAGAGGCAGTGGATGTCATTTACTTGGATTTTCAGAAGTTATTTGATAAGGTGCCACACATTAGGATGCTTAACAAGATAAAATCCTATGGCGTTATAGGAAAGATACTGACGTGGATAGAGGAATGGCTGACAGGCAGGAGGCAGTGAGTGGGAATAAAGGAGGCCTTTTCTGGTTGGCTGCCATTGATTAATGGTGTTCCTCAGGGGTCGGTATTGGGACCACTACTTTTCACATTATTTGTCAATATTTTGGATAATGGAATTGATTGCTCTGTGGTAATGTTTGTGGATGATACAAAGATGGTTGGAGGGTTAGGCAGTGCTGAGGAAACAATGCAATTGCAGCAGGACTTAGACAAATTGGAAGAATAGGCAAAAAGGTGGCAGATGGAATACAGTGTTGGGGAATGGGCGATAATGTATTTTTGGTAAAAGGGACAATAGTACAGACTATTATCTAAATGTGGAGAAGGCTCAAACATCAGAGGTGCAGAGGATCTTAGGAGTCCTCGTGCAAGACTCCAGGAAAGGTTAATTTACAGGTTGAGTCTGTGGTAAAGAAGGCAAATGCAATGTTGGTATTTATTTCAAATGGAATAGAATACAAAAACAAAGAGATAATGCTGAGCCTTTAAAAGCCACGAGTCAGGCCACCCTTGGAGTATTGTCAACACTTTTGGCGCAGTATCTCAGAAAGGATGTGCTGTCATTGGAGAGTGTCTGGAGGAGGTTCACTAAGACAATTACGAGAATGAGGGAGTTAACATATAAGGAGCATTTGGCAGCTTTGGGCCTGTACTCAATGAAAATTAGAATAATGCGGGGGATCTCATTGAAACCTACTGAATGTTGAAAGGACTAGATAGGGTGGGTGTGGAGAGGATGTTTCCTATGGTGGGGGTATCCAGAACCAGAGGGCACACCCTCAAATTTGAGGGATGACTTTGAGAACAGAGGTAAGGAGGAATTTTTTTTAGCCAGAGAGTCGTGAATCTGTGGAATGCTGTGCCACAGACTGTGGTGGAGGCCAAGTTCATGTGTATATTGAAGGCAGAAGTTGATAGTTTCCTGATTGGTCAGGGCATTGAAGGATATGGTAAGAAGGCAAGTGTATGGGGTTGAATGGGATCTGGGATCAGCCAATATGGAATGGCAGATCAGACTCGATGGGCTGATTGGCCTAATTCTGCTCCTATGTCTTATGGTCTAAGTTACATGCCCTGTTTTCTCTCTGCCAATAGAAAGATTGTATTTAGTATTTAGTAGCCAGAGCCAGACATATTCTAAACCTGCAAGCAATAATGTGCCTCCTACAGATTCCTCAAGCATGCCTCAGTACTTGGGTTTACATGTTGGACCTAGAAGCAAGGCCTTACCAAGAAAGGTGTCCATCACGTGGGACTACACTACCATACAGAACTGATCCAAAGCCGGAAATATAGATAGGAATATCTCTATGAAGCCAATTTGGCAGAGTAAATCATTGGTGAAGTTGTGTCTGAGGAAGGGAAGAATAATCAGTGATTAAACGTGGAAGGGTGGGGATCTGACGGAAGGGCAATGAGTGGAAAGTACTCTTAAAAACAATGTATCATCAATCACAAACCTGAGAGTGGGGTTAAGCCGAATAGCTCTTATATGGTTAGTATGTATTTGATGGCCCAAGTGTTCATTTTCTGTGCAGAAAATTTCTCTGAGCCCTTGTGAAGCTAGACAATGTAGCCCTGTGCAGTTATCAGATTGTCATGAGGCCCCCGGAATATAAGGCAAAATTGTCAATATGCATTAGTTAAATATCAGATTCACCGTTTGGAAACCACACAATGTCGTGAACTGTGCAAAGTGCTGGAAAGAGGAATCTGAATGGAAAGTAATAGTTATGAGCTTTCAAGAACATTAAATTGATGATTATCCCCTAATAGGCAGTGATATCCTGGATTTACTCTGAATTGGCCTGATGCAGTGGAACAAGACTTGAATTAACTGCTTGCAGATGATTGCTAAAGCTATAATGTTGAGCCATGCAGGTACCTGAACCGTATTTTATGTCAGCTCAGACAAGGCATACTTGTACCAATTTGAATAATATAATTAATACATAAAGATAATGTATTCATCAACACAATGCCAGAATAAATTGCCAGGATAAATGCCAAAAACAAATATTAGAAGTTCTTTTTTCATTTCAATTACCTTTCCCACTAGCAATTAGTTCAAAGTTCAAAGTAAATCTATCATCAAAGTACGTATATGTCACCATATACAACCCTCAGATTCATTTTATTACAGGCATACTCAATAAATCCTCAGATAATTTTTTTCTGTTTCTGGGTGTTGTAAACTTACTTGGAATCTATTGAATATCAACTGTGTGTGGAAACAAAACAGATCTATAGACTTTCTAAAGGGTTGCAGAACACTCATTCCCTCTGTATTAATGATTTGGGCAGTTTTTGAGGAGCTCAGAAGCTGTACTGAGTGACTGAAAGGCCTTTGTGAACACTTGGGGAAAGAAATGTGAGACCAGTGCTTGAGGAAAGGAGGTTGACAAATCAGAATAAAAAGGAACATCTAAAACAAAAATTCTGGAGTACAAAAGTAAAATCAATGGTTTGAAGTTAAAAAGAATAGAACAAGTTGAGCACCACTTATTAAAATTTCTAAAATCAGAAATCTTCTGAAATCTGAATTTTTATTTTGAGCGCTGACGTGATGTCACAAATGGAAAATTCCGCAAGGTGCTGGGAACATTCCCAGGCAAAGCGCAGGTCTCTGTGCACCACAGACAATTCTGAGAAGTGACTTCACATATGTAATGAACAGAAGTTAATGTGAAACAGAAAACCTCTGCATAAAGTGAAAAATGAAGATCTTGAACTTGTACTGAAAGAGTAGATTCGTTAGCATTGCTGTGAACATATGCCGCCTAACGGTATGCTGATAATGAAACAAGCAAAGGTCTGTCACGACAAACTGAAAATTGAAGGTAAATGCGAATATTCAACAGGCTGGTTGTAGAAATGTAAGAAAAGACACAGCATTAAATTTTTAAAGATTTATGGTGATAAAGCATAAAGATCATGAAGCAGCAAATAAATTCATTGATGAGTTTGACAAGATAATCACTGATGAAAATATGATATACAGAACAGCTGCATCAGTGCACATGTGGGATGAAGAAGCATAAGACAAAGACTGCTTATTGGTAGCATATAAATGCTGAACTGGGAATGATGGTGTTGCCAATCAGCCACTGACTGTCCTCCTGTCCGACTGAGGTAGTGATTGCTTACCTTACTGTTGGTACAATAATCCACATGAATGTTTCATGCACAAAATTATTTAAAATATTATATAAAACTATCCTTTCCCATTGTAATTGCTGTACGATGGGCTGTTTGAAATTGATGGCAGATATGAAACCAATCGCAGCGCTAGAACCCCAATAATAGACGCAGATGGGAGCAGTCATTCACCTCCGACAGTTTGTGGAGGACACAGCTCCATCACGTCAGACTGTAGTCCAACTGCAGACTGTTCACACTGAGAGCTTCACACCAGCTATACATAAGCTGGATATGTATTGTAAATGGATTTCATGTTTAGACCTGGGTCGCATCCCCAAGGTATTTCACGCACAGATGCAAATAGTCCAAAATCCAAAAAATCCAAAATCCAAAACACTTCCGGCCCCAAGCATTTAGGATAAGGGCTGCTCAACCTGTATATATTTATTTCGGATAAGGGGTGCTCAACCTGCATATCCGGTGTTAAAATAGAAAATACAGTATTTTTGTAAGATCAATAATTTGTTCAGCTTTTTTTTTTGAGAAGCTGGACAGTGTGTAAAAGGATGTCATGGGTTTGGTGCCTCTTGCTTCCTATTGACCCTGATTCCATCTTAATGACAGACAAGAGAAAATCTGCAGATGCTGGAAATCCAAGCAACACACACAAAATGTTGGAGGTGTTGTGGATGTGCAGGGCTGTCAGAAATTATAGCGGGACATTGATAGGATGCAAAACTGGGCTGAGAAGTGGCAACATACATCAAAGTTGCTGGTGAACACAGCAGGCCAGGCAGCATCTCTAGGAAGAGGTACAGTCGATGTTTCAGGCTGAGACCCTTCGTCAGGACTGGAACGTCTCGGGTCTCAGTCTGAAATGTCGACTGTACCTCTTCCTAGAGATGCTGCCTGGCCTGCTGTGTTCACCAGCAACTTTGATGTGTGTTGTTTGAATTTCCAGCATCTGCAGAATTCCTCGTGTTTGAGCTGACAAGTGGCAGATGGAGTTCAACCCAGATAAGTGTGAAGAGGTTCATTTTGGGAGGTCAAATATGATGGCAGAATATAGTACTAATGGCAAGACTCTTGGCAGTGTGGAGGATCAGAGGGATCTTGGGGTCCGAGTCCATAACACACTCAAAGCAGCTGCGCAAGTTGACTCTGTGGTTAAGAAGGCATACGGTGCATTGACCTTCATCAATCGTGGAATTGAACTTAGGAGCTGAGAGGTAATATTGCAGCTATATAGGACCCTGGTCAGACCACACTTGGAGTACTGTGCTCAGTTCTGGTCACCGCACTACAGGAAGGATATGGAAGTCATAGAAAGGGTGTAGAAGAGATTTACAAGGATCTTACCTGGATTGGGGAGCATGCCTTATGAGAATAGGTTGAGTGAACTCGGCCTTTTCTTCTTGGAGCGATGGAGGATGAGAGGTGACCTGATAGAGGTGTATAAGATGATGAGAGGCATTGATCATGTGGATAGTCAGAGGCTTTTTCCCAGGGCTGAAATGGTTGCCACAAGAGGACAGAGGTTTAAGGTGCTGGGGAGTAGATACAGAGGAGATGTCAGGGGTAAGTTTTTTACGTAGGGAGTGGTGAGTGCATGGAATGGGCTGCTGGCAACAGTAGTGGAGGCAGATACGATAGGGTCTTTTAAGAGACTTTTAGATAGGTACATGGAGCTTAGTAAAATAGAGGGCTATAGGTAAGCATAGTAATTTCTAAGGTCGGGACATGTTCGGCACAAATCTGTGGGCCGAAGGGCCTGTATTGTGCTGTAGGTTTTCTATGTTTCTATGAACTCAACAGGCCAGGCAGCATCTATGGAAAAAAAAATACAGTCGATGTTCTGAGATAGTTATACTAAAACTGATGGTCTAGATTGGGAAGCCAAATTTGTTTTCTCCTCTCCCTGCATCATGAACCCCAGGGTAACATCCCAGCTATGGTGACGAGCTTGTAATTAGTAAGCAGCTTTAAATTTTTGGCACATCCCAGACTGGTCCATGTCATATTAATTGGCAGGAATAAAAGACATCAAGGAAAAGGAAAAGGGAATTGTACAGAAGATAAGCGGGCAATTGCCTACCCTGCGGACTGTCAAAGGAAGAGGCAGAGAAAGATGGGTTAACTTAAGGTTTGGGCCAGAATGGAAGTAGGAATGAACTTTCTTAATCTTGGCAAAAAAAAAAATTCAAAACATTTTACATGATTTCATGCATGCATGAAAACCTGAAAGGGACATAGAACAAAGAAACAGTGCAGAACAAGAACAGGCTCTTCGGCCCATGATTCTTTGCTGAAGTAATTGAACAATTAATTAAACTAATCTCTGCTGCCTACACAAAGTCCACATCCCTTCATTCTCTGTATACTCATGTGCCTATCGAAGAGTCTCTTAAATGCCCGGAGGTGGCACTCATAATTTAAACAGAAGATTATTTGTACTGGATATGATCAGTGTTGCTAGGAAATTCCTTGTAGAAGTATTGTTAAGGCTTACTAAAAAAAAAGAGGAATATTATTGCTCCTCCCTGTCTTACTGGAATTGAGCCAGTTGATACTTCTCCTAATATCTTCCAGCTATCCTCTTTTCACTACCCCCCCCCTCCACCAACCTTTTTATTCTGGGACTTCCCACTTACTTCTCGACCTGAAAAGAGGCTTTGGCCCAAAACGTTGACATTTATTTATTTCCATAGATCCGGGGTTCTGTTGTTTTAGACATGACAGAGCAGGAAGGATTAAAGGAGGAGGAGTGACATTACTAGTCAGGGAAAATGGTATGGCACTGCACTGTCAGGGCAGACTGGAGAACTCGTCTAGTGAGGTGTTATGGATGGAACAGAGAATTAAGAAAGGTATGACTACGTTAATAGGGCTAAGTTACAGACCACCCAATAGTCTGAGAAATCTAGAGCAACAAATTTCTAGAGAGATTGCAGTCTGTTGCAAGACACTTAAGGTTTTTATAGTAGGTGACTTTAGCTTTCCACACCTTGACTGGGCTCTCATACTGTAAAAGGACTAAATGGGATAGGCTCTACCACCAAGAACGTCTTTCCCTCCCCCCTAATTTCTGCTTTCGAACAGGGATCGTTCCCTATGCAACTCATTTGTCTATTCATTCCTCCCCACTGATCTCCCTCTTGGCCCTTATCCTTGCAGGTGGAACATATGCTACACCTGCCCCTACACCTCCTCCCTCAATACAATTCAGGGTCTCAAACAGTCCTTCCAGGTGAGGCAACACTTGTGAGTCTGTTGGGATCATATACTGTGTCCAGTGCTCCTGTATGTCAGTGAGACCTGACGTGGATTGGGAGACCACTTCGCCGAGCACCTACAGTCTATCTGCCAGAAAAAGCAGAATCTCCCAGTGGCCACCCATTTTAATTCCACTTCCCATTCCCAATCTGATGTGTCTCTCCATGGCCTCCTCCACTTTGGCGATGAGGCCACACTCAGGTTGGAGGAACAACACTTTATATTCTGTCAGGGTAGACTCCAACCTGAAGGTATGAACATTGACTTCTCAGACTTCCGGTAATGCCCCCCCCCCACCAATCTTTCACCATTTCCTATCGCCATTTCCCTCCCTCACCTTATATCCTTGCCTGCCTATCGCCTCGCTCTGGTGCACCTCCTCCCTCTTCTTTCTTCCATGGCCTTCTGTCCTCTTCTATCAGACTCCCTCTTTTCCAGTCCTGTATCTCTTTCACCTATCAACTTCCCAGCTCTTCACTTCTTCTCTCCCCCTTCAGGTTTCACCTACCACCTGGTGTTTCTCTCCCCCCCCCCCCCCACCTTTTAGGTCTACTCCTCAGCTTTTTTTCTCCAGCCCTACCGATGGGTCTCAGCCCGAAATGTCCAATGTACTCTTTTTCATAGATGTTGCCTGGCCTGTTGAGTTCCTCCAGCATTTTGTGTGTGTTGCTAGATGGGATAAAGTTTGTCAAATATGTTCAGGGAAGTTTCCTTCATCATGTGTAGAAGTCCCAATGAGAGAGTGTGTGTTACTGGATCTGCTATTTGGGAATGAGACAGGGTAGGTCACAGAAGTTTGTGAAGGGGAACACTTTGCATCTAGTGACACAATGCCATTAGTTCAAAGAACATATGAGGAAAAGAGGGTTGAGATTCTAAATTGGAGAAAAGCCAGTTTTGATGGTATCATAAGTGATCTGGCATGTGCCGAGTAGGGAAGGCTACCTTCTGGCAAAGGTTTACTTGGTAAGTGAAAGTTTTTTGAGAGTACAAAGCTTGTACGTGTCTGTCGGAATAAAAAGTAAAGATAATGAATGTAGGTGTGGCGCGTGGCCAAGTGGTTAGGGCGTCGGACTAGCGATCTGAAGGTCGTGGGTTCGAGCTTCGGCCGAGGCAGCGTGTGTGTCCTTGAGCAAGCCACTTAACCACACAATGCTCCAGTCTACCCAGCTGTGAATGGGTACTGGCAAAAATGCTGGGGGTTAACCTCATGATAGACTGGCATCCTATCTGGGGGAGAGTCTCGTACTTTTAGTCGCTTCATGCCATGGAAACCGACATAAGCACCGGCCTGATGGGCCACAAGGCTCGTGACAGACTTTAATAACAAATGTAGGGAACTTCAGTTTTCAAGAGATATTGAAGCCCTGGTTAAGAGAAAAGAAGGAGGCGCAGGTATAGGCAGGTAGGAACAAATGAGATGCTTATGGAGTCTAAGAAATGCAAGAGAACACCTAGGAAAGAAATCAGGAGGGCCAAAAGAAGTCATGAGGTTGCTCTAGCAGACAAGGTGAAGGAGAACCCTAAGGGGTTCTACAGATATGTTAAGTGCAAAAGGATTGCAAGAGACAAAACTGGTCCCCTAGGAGATCAGAATGGTAATCCACGCGTGGAGCCAAAACAGATAGAGCAGATCTTAAATAATTTTTTGCATCTGTATTTACTCAGGAGATGGACACAGAGTCTCTTCATGGACCCTGTACAGATTACAGAGGAGGAAGTGTTTGCTATCCTGAGGCAAATCATGGTGAATAAATCCCCAGGGCCTGATAAGGTGTTCCCTTCGATCCTACAGAAGGCAAATGCAGAAATTGCTGGGGCCCTATAAGAGATATTTAAATTCTCCTTAGTGATAGGAGGGGTACCAGAGGATTACAGGATAACCAATGTTGTTCTGGTGTTCAAGAAAGACTGTAAACAGAAACCGGGAAATTATAGGCAGAAGAATCTGACGTCAGTTGTGGGAAAGTATTCTAAGAGACCGGATATATAAGTACTTGGATAGATATGGACTGATTAAGGTCATCAGAATTGCTTTGTGTGTTGTAGGTCATGTCTAACCAATCTTATAGAACATGAGGGGAAACTTCTTCACTCAGAGGGTTGTGAGAGTGTGAAATGAGCTGCCAACACAAGTGGTGAATGTGAACTCGATTTCAATATTTAAGTAAAGTTTGGATAGGTGCATGGGTGTTAGGGGTATGGAGGACTATGCTCCCGGTGCAGCTTGATGGGAGTAGGCAGTTTCAATGGTTTCAGCATGGACTAGATGGGCTGAAGGGCCTGTTCTGTACTTCCCTATGGCTATACTGCCAGACCTGCTGAGTTCCTCCAGCACCTTTTGGGTGTTGCAATGGAACTGGAATTGGAATTGTCATGCACTGAGACACAGTGAAAATCTTACCCTGCATATTATTCATACACATCAATTAATTACACAGTGCATTGAGATAAAACAATGTAAAATAAAATGCAACTGCTACAGAGAAAATAGAGTGGAGTAAACTTAAAGTGAAAGATCATAATGAGTCAGATCACAAAGTCAATTTCCATCTTAGTATTGCTCAGGAACTATTCAATAGTCTTCTAGCAGTGAGGTAGAAGCTGTTTGTGTGCCTTTATGTACATGCTTTTAGGGTTTTGTACTTGCTACCCAATAGAAGAGAGAATGTCCAGGGTAGATAGGGTCTTTAATTATGCTGGCTGTTTTACTGATGTGGCATGAAGTATAGACAGTCCCTAAAGGGGAGGCTAGTTTCTCTGATTTGCTGAAGTGTGTTCAGAACTCCCTGCAGTGTCTTGCTCTCAAGTGTAGAGCAGTTGTCATACCAAGCCATTATGCATCCAGATAGGATGCTTTTTAGGGTGTATTGATATAAATCGGTAAAGGTCAACATGAATATGCCAAATTTCTTTGGCCTCATGTGGAAGTAGATGCATTGGTGAGCTTTCTTGACCATAATGTTTATGTGGTTGTACCAGGGCAGGCTATTAATGGTGAACTTGAAGCTCTCAACCTCCACACTGTTGACGCAGGCAGGAGCATGTCCACTGCCACTCAGTGACCAGCTGTTCTGATTTGCTGATACTGAGGAAAAAGTTGTTGTCATGACACCATGTTACTTAGCTTTCCATCTCTTTCCTGACTCACTGTTATTTCATATATGGCCCAATATGGAGGTGTCATCTCTAAACTTGTAGATGCAGCGAGAGGGATAACCACTATGTCACTCTCAGACTGTCCTGGTTGTACTTGGCTGATCTTCTTTGTACCTGTTCCAGTCTCATCCAGTGATCTAGGAACAAAATACAGCTGTCTGCTGGTGCCAGGAGTGCTGACTGGACAGTGTTTCAGACAGAGAGCTCGAACATTGTTGATTCTTGTCCATTGAAGATAATACATGTAATTTTAACCCCGAGCAATCTGTTGTGAAACTAGTGTCATGAAGTTCTAAGTAGCAAGCAGGAGGAAGAAATTTAGTCAAAATGCTCTGGACACCTCTAGTGAAAATAAAATCGTAGAAAACATTATTACAATTGGTTACTGAGAAGGCATCTGTGCTTCATTTCTCTGAATGCCACAATTCTCTGGTTAACAGTAATTAGTGAAAGACAGTTTTGCTAAAGGTTCGTGTGCCTGGACAGGTCAGTGAGGCCAGGTGGATATGGGTTGATGAGGGCAATTTGAGCTACTTCTCCAAAGCATCATATATTGAAACACTTAATACAGAAAAATAGCGGCTCAACAAAGCTGTGCACTTGAAACTGAATGCACTAATCTATCTCCTTCAAGATATAAAAAAGGAATGCACCTGGAGGATTACCATGGTTCAGTAAATGCTGTGCATTCCCATGCATTAAGGGTCATCGAGCAATACAAGTCCTTCGGCCCATCAAGCCTATGCCAAGCACAGCGCCCACCCAGCTGGTCCCAATTTCCTGCATTCGGCCCCTATCCCCTTAAGCCCCACCCCTGCATTTACCTGTCCAAGTGCTTCATAAATGATAATATTGTAGCTGCTCCAACCACTTCCTCCAGCAGCTCATTCCATATACTCACCACACTCTGTGTGAAAAAGTTGCCCCTCCAGTCTGTTTCAGCCCATCAAGCCCTGACCTGCCATCAGCCACTTACTTTGCAGTAATCTGACTTAATCTCATTTTAAAAAAATTCTCCCCACATTCCCATCAACTCCCTTCATATCGTACCACTCATCTGCACACTCGGGGCAATTTACATAGAGCCATAGGGAACAACAGCACAGAAAGGGGCCCTTTGGCTCATGCAGTCGACGCCAAACAGCCTGGTCCCATTGACCTGGACCCGGACCATAGCCCTCCATACCCCTTCTGTCCATGTGCCTATCCAAATATTGACATTGGAATCACATCCACCACTTGCACTGGCAGCTCATTCCACACCCTCACCACCCTCTGAGTGAAGACATTTCCCCTCATGTTCCCCTTAAACATTTCACCTTTCATCCTTAACCCATGACCTCTGGATGTAGTCCCGGTGGAACAGGCCTGCTTGCATTTACCCTATCTATACCCGTCTTAGTGTGGAAGAAAACCGGAACCAAAAACCTGGATGAAACTCACCAAATTACAGGGGGAACATGCAAGTGTAATTTGAGGTTAGGACTGCACTGGGGTCTGTGGTGTTGCGAAGTAGTGGGTCACCTGGCTACACAGCATGCAGTACCAGTCATAGTACCCTGCTCTTGCTGACTAAATACATTTCACTTACTGCACAGAAGTTTCCTTTCAGCCTGTTTCATCAATGCCAGTGTTTATGGTCTTCACAAGCCTCCTCTTTTTTTCTTCCTCCTTTAAATGCTCAGAAACAGGTTTGTTATCACCGGCGTGTGGCAGGAAATTTGTTAACTTAGCAGTAGCAGTTCAATGCAATACATAGTACAGTAGAAGAAAACACCGAATAAAATAATAATAAATAAATAAGTAAATCAATTACAGTATACTTATATTAAATAGATTAAAAATCATGCAAAAAACAGAAATTATATGTATATATTAAAAAAGTGAGGTAGTGTTCACAGGTTCAATGTCCATTTAGGAATCAGATGGCAGAGGGGAAGAAGCTGTTCCTGAATCACTGAGTGTTTGCCTTCAGGCTTCTGTACTTCCTATCTGATGGTAACAGTGAGAAAAGGACATGCCCTGGGTGCTGGAGGTCCTTAATAATGGACGCTGCCTTTCTGAGACGCCGCTCCCTGAAGATGTCCTGGGTACCTTGTAGGCTAGTGCCCAAGATGGAGCTGACTAAATTTACAACCCTCTGCAGCTTCTTTCGGTCCTGTGCAGTAGCCCCCCGCCCCCATACCAGACAGTGATGAACTAGCTTAACTAGTTCATGCTTTAATGTTTTCACATAGTTTAAAATAATCAAAATAACTTATTTCAACTTATAAGGGGGTTAATTTTAAAATTAGAGTAAAGCAATTTAACACTGAACCCAAGGTGTGTTTACACAAAGTGCCATATCAAATACAGAACTTATCTTCCCAATGGTCTTTGGTTGCTGAGTCGAGTGGAAAATTCACAATGAGATTGATGGCTTATGGGATGATGGGACTTTGGATGAATGGGGGCCAAACTCATATTTTTCAAATGACATGACAGATCAGCCATAAAGGATGGGCAACCCTCCTCCATACTCATGCTTTAAACCCCACCTAACAATGGCTTAATACCATTCTACCAACATCCCCCTCCAGGCTCATATATAACAAATGGCCAGTGGCCAAGGTGTCACGAAACAATACTCAACTCTTCCTTCATAAAGTCAAAGATAAGTTTATTATACAGGTACAATGAAAACTTATAACAGCATCACAGGCCTATAACATTGGGCAAAAATTTATTCTCTGTTACGTAGTAATTTTGACCTCCTTATCTGAATTTAGCTTTAGTGGAATTGAATTGAATTTCAGATAAGGAGGTCAGAAGGAGAATAAATGCATTTGAGTGGCCATTTTATTATGTACCTCCTGTACTTAATAATGTGGTCACTGAGTATATGGTCGTGGTCTTCTGCTGCTGTAGCCCATCCACTTCAAGGATTTGACATACTGTGAATTCAAGGATGTCCTTCTGCACACTACTGCTGTAAAGCATGGTTATTTGGGTTACTCTCACTTTCCTGTCAGCTTGAACCAGACTATACATTCTCCTTTGACCTCTCATTAACAAGGCATTTTCGCCCACAGAAGTGCTGCACTGGATGTTTTTTTTTGTTTTTCACACCATTCTCAGTAAATTCCAAAAAGTTTTGTGCATGAAAATTCCAGGAAATCAGCAGTTTCTAAGATACTCAAACCACCTGATCTGGCACCATCAATCATTCCATGGTCAAAGTCATTTAGATCACATTTCTTGCCCATTCTGATATTTGGCCTGAACAACCCTTGACCATAGCTGCTTGTTTTTATGCATCCAGTTGCTGTCACATGATTGCTGATTAGATTTTTGCATTAACAAGCAGATGTACAGATGTACCTAGTAAAGTGGTTTCTTGGTGCGTTATTGTTATTGCTAAAAAATGGAAGTGAATTTTAGTTAAGGAAAAGAAGTTACGACTAATAAAGCACCAGGTTTAGAGAATGTGTAACATTAAAGTCCATATTGTCTTCTCACATACACCCATTTCAACCTGATTGATCATTAGGAGCTAATAAAAGGATTTTTTTTTGCATTTTGCAATACCAAAGGAAGAGTGATATAGATAAAAATGCATTCCTCTATTTTTTAAATAATGAATTTCTATTAAATTTATAATTGTATTCTATAAATGAAACTATAAATATCTTTTAAGGAATAAATAAGGTGCATGAGAGTGTTAAGGTGTATTTTCCAAATGGAGTTCTTTAAAAGGAATTTGGAATTTTACAATGCATGACATCAAGATGTAACTAAAACAGGAGTTCCCAACCTTTTTTATAGACTAATATCTTTAAGCAAGGGGCCCATGAACACCAGGTTGGGATCCTGAATTAAAAGGACAACAATGTAAATACATCTTGGTATAAAAAAGTGAATGGATCTCCATCAGTGTCTAAACATGATCAACTGGGAGAGTGAGCAAAGGAATGGCAGATAGAATTTAGACAAGCTGTGAAATGATACATTTTGGGAAGTCAAACTAGTGCCTGACATACACCATGAATAGCAAAACCTGGGGAATGCTATTGAACAGAGAGACCTTAGCGTATAAGTACTTAGTTCCCTGAAAGTGACACACGGATATACAGGATGGTGAAGAAAGTATATGTCATGCTTACCTATGTTACAAGAGCTGTAACATAAATTACAATTGTACTAAACATTGGTTACGCTGCATTTGAGAAACGAGCAGCTTTGCTTGCCACAGAGAGATGTGATTGAGCTGGAGAAGGCGCAGAAAATACTCACTAGAATGTTCCTTGAATTGGAGGGTTTGAGTTATAATGGGAAGTCATATAGGCTGGATCTATTTTCACTGAAGCAAAGTAGGCTGAGATGTGACATAATAAAGGTATATTTTTTAAAAAAGTATTAGGGATATAGGGTAGACAACCAGAGTGTATTTTGCATGGTAAGTGTGTCAACATGAAGAGCCACACACTATGTTTTAGGAACAGTTTCTTCCCCTCTGCAATTAGATTTCTGAACTAGTCCATGAAGTCATGGACACTGTTCCTCAATATTCCTCTTCTACATGACTTATTTATTTTTAATTGTTGTACCTTCTTGTAACTTGTTATGCCTACAATGTACTGCCTCAAAACAACAGATTTCACAACTTACGTCAGTGATAATAAACCTGATTCCGAAAAAACAAAACACTGGAGTACCAAGGTTTAAGCTAGGAGTGAGGAAGTTTAGAGGAGAAATGAGGGGTACATTTTTCAGATACAACTGGTTGTTATATGCAATGAGGTCATTGGCGGTGATGGAGGCAAGAACAGTAACAATACCATTTAAGAAGTATTTGAATGAGTAAAGTCTTGAGATACTGTATATGGTATTAATGCGGGCAAGTGGAATTACAGATTGGCATGAGGGTATCATGCAGTGGCAGGCCCAAGAGCCTGTACAACTCTTTGTTTCTGAGATCCAAATACTTTTCTGTCTCAAGGTTGAATTTTCACTGAGACCCAGTGCCGGATTAACCTAGTAGCAAAAATAGCATATGCTACGGGCCCCGCACTAAATGCTTGCAAGCTGCATTCTGGTGAAATTGGCATCTCACTGTATTCTCATGACGATCTGACAACGCTGTTGTTTTCATGTCGGGGGAGCTGCATGCTGCATGGTATGTGTGTGCAGGCGTGTGTTGGCTCCTTGCTGTGTCGTGGTGACCTTTGTGCTATCTCCCACACTCCCAAGCCGCTGCAGCATGCGCTGTTACACCGTTGGAGGGTGCGCCACCACGGTGAGCGCGTCACCACTGTGACCCTGCGACAGGGGATGTGCGACTCAACAGTTTAATGTGACCCAGATTCAGAAAGCAAAGGAAGCCTATTCTGTTTCCCATGCAAGGTTATGACTTCAAAATGTTCATCAAAGTTTAGTGAACATAGAACATAGAATAGTACAGCACAGTACAGGCCCTTCGGCCCACAATGTTGTGCCAACCCTCAAACCCTGCCTCCCATATAAGCCCCCAGCTTAAATTCCTCCATATACCTGTCTAGTAGACTCTTAAATTTCACAGGTGTATCTGCCTCCACCACTGACTCAGGCAGTGCATTCCACGCACCAACCACTCTCCGAGTAAAAAACCTTCCTCTAATATCCCCCTTGAACTTCTCACTCCTTACCTTAAAGCCATATCTTCTTGTGCCCTGGGGAAGAGGCGCTGGCTATTGTCGTGGTTTCTCGTTTCTCACAAACGACAAGGAAACGCAGAAAATCCTTCAAGAAGGTTTAAACTTTAATTTGCAAATCAAAGCTGAGACAATCAGAAAGGTAGTTGCTGACTGCCCCTCGAGGCTTGTATACAGCATTTTTTATAGCAATTTCCTATCTTAGCTACATTACCATATCCAGTCGGCCTGTGATTACATATCATCAATATATCCGCTCTTGACTTTCCACTATTGTTTTACTCCCCAATTTAATTATGTCCTAGTTTACATTTTAGACCAGGTGTCCCCTCATCCCTAACCACAGTTATTTCTTAATTAGTCTTGTTGTGACATACTACCACATATTTCATTACCTTACTCGCCACCGTTATCTTCCTACTTGGTTTCATTCTAGTTCTCTTCATGAATTAATAGTGATTAGGTCAAAAGTCATGGCTACATAGTGAATACCCTCTATTCAGCTAGCAGTGGTTACATAGTAAATATAGAAAATTTAATGTGTGCATTCGAGTAAATACTGAAATACTGTTGAGTAAATACTGTAATACATATATAGTAAATATAGAAAATACAATGTATGCGTTTACATTTTCCAATATAATCTTCCCTTTGAGACCCACAGGGTCTCATACAGACAGAGAGAGGACTGAGAGTCTATGCACAAAAGCTCAAATAAAGCCACGCATTTACTCCCAAATTTGGGTTAAACTATAGTTTCCTGCACTTAAGACTCGCAGTGTTCTCTCCCTACCTCCCTAGGCCGCTGAGCCAAAAACCCGTCCCTTCGTATCTGTGACAGGGAAAAAGACTCAGGAGCCTTCACAGCCTAATCCCCACATATTTCATCTCTCTCCTGTTCGTCTTGTGTGTCTTGTAAACTGTACGAATACATCATCGGTGCCTCCTTCTCCACAGGGCTCGACCCAACAATTTCCAGGAGCATCGGAAACCGTTTCCTTGCAGCACGCACTACAAGCGACTTGAGGCATGGAAGAAAACAGCACAGAATGACTGCACAGCTTAGCAATACGATACCATTGGTTACTGCAATCTTGGTCAGCCATGCTCCCCATCCTCCTAGTTTACTATTTAACCAGTCAAAGAACTGGTGTCCAAACCCTGCATTTTGTTTAAGTTCCTTTCTTAGATTTTTCAGTTTATTCATTGCTCTGGTAAACGATCCCTCCGGACTAGTGTTATTTGGTATAAAAGTACAGCATTGTTCCCCAAACATTACACAAACTCCTCCTTTCTCTGCCAATAGCCAGTCTAGTACCTGTCTGCTTGTTCCTCTTCACCACTTACCTCGGTTGGCACACCTGACTGTACCTGCGGGATTGCTCTAGTGCAGTGATTGAGATGATACCAGGTGGAGCGTCCTTCCACTTGTACTGCGGTGGGTGATGCTTTGGTTACTGTAAAGGGCCCTTCCCTTCTGGGTTCGTTCCACTTTCTTCGAAATGCACAGACGTAGTCCTGATCGCCTGGCTGGATTGGTCCTTCCCCTTGATCGATCTCTGGCTCTTTCTATTTTGCCTGTACATAAATAGACTTATGTATCATAGTTAATTGCCGCATGTATTGTTTTAATTCCAATTCCAATTGTTCCAAACTAGGCCCTTTATATGGTCCTCTCCACTGGGGCACTGGCATGGGCCTTCCGATTAGCATTTCATGCAGTGTTAGACACGTCATCCGATTAGTCTGCATGCGGTAACTCATTAATGCTAATGGTAGTGTATCGACCCAGTTGAGTTTAGTATCTGCACAGATTTTGTTTATTTTGGCCTTTAAGGTCCCGTTAATTCTTTCCACCATAGCCTGCGACTGAGGGTGATACACACATCCAAATCTTTGCTTTATTCTCAGTGCTTGCAGTATTAACTTGACCACTTTTTGAATGAAAGCTGAACCATTGTCTGAGCTAATTTCTGACGGTATCCCAAACCTTGGGATCACTTTGTTTGTCAGGAATTTCACCACTGTTCCTGCCCCTTGATCTTTCGAGGGTATTGCCTCTACCCATCTGCTGAATCTGTTGATTACCATCAACATGTATCTTTTCCCTCTTACTGTTTTTATCATGTCTACATAGTCAATCACTAGGTGTTTAAATGGCCCTTCAGGTACGGGTATATGACCTATTGGGGTTGTAGTTCCTTTCCGATTATTATTCTGCACACATACCTCGCACTGTGACAACACATGGTCTACTGAAACCTGTAAATAAGGCGACCAAAATCCATCCTTTTTTATTTTCCTTATTACTTCCCCCCTTGCACAATGATCCATCCCATGTGCTTCTGAGATCAGGATAGTCAGTAAAGGGGTGGGAGCTACCAGTGGGCCATCTTCTGTGGTCCATAGGCCTTCTGAGTTCTGCTTGGCCCCCCTTTGTCTCCACAGTGTTTGTTCTGCCAGAGTTGCCTTTCCCTGTATTTCAATTAGGTCCTCTACCATAGGTTCCGGCTCTAGACTTACCTGGGGTGCAATAACAGCGGATGTACACCCAGACGCTTTCCTGGCTGCTTCATCTGCAGCTTGATTTCCCTTTGTTACTGCATCGTTTCCTTTGGACACTAATATCGAACAAAACTATTCCTTTGCTGCCCATCCCTAATCTCACTGGAGCTGTACATTGTGTCAACTGTGTTTTTCCTGAGAACCCTACAGTCTTAATAAATTTTCCTAACATGAGAAGGTGAAGGGCATACTGCGGCTGTATGCAAGTATAAGTGGCTCCAGTATCTATCATCATTGGTGTCAGCTGCCCTTCTAACACAACCTGAACAATGGGTTCCTCCTCTGCCTCCCTTGTTATCACTGGGTAATGTCCCTTCCCACCCGGGTTCTCTGGGCACCCCTAATGTCTTGCATAGGGGTTCACGGGCCCATTCGGCCCTGCGGAGTCTGGTCCTTGGCTAGACTGTGGTTCTCATCTCATTGGTTCCCGCTGGAATGTGACGGCCCATGGCTTAAGTGGGCAGTCCCTTCTCATGTGTCCTGGCTGGTTACATCCCCAGCACAGTCTCTGTATCTCTCTTCCCCCCTGTTTCCTTACTGGTCCTTCCTGCCCATAACCTCTCTGCCCCCTTCCTTGGGATTTCCAGTCCTGTCTGGGCTGCTGTTTAAATTTATCCTGTCCCTGATAGGGCATTTGTGGAAAAGCACCCCCAAAGACGTTTATTATTGGCATGGGGTTTTCTGGGCTCTGTCTTACGGCACGACCGGTCCCTCCATATAATGGCATTTCATTCATTTCAACGGCTGTGCTCAAGTCGGTCATTGCTGGCAGCATCTTCTTGCCTTTTTCTTTTTCCTTCTTTTTAAGTTCTTCAAGCTGCATTTGTATCAGCTTTCTTTGCACTTCTTCTTGCTGCTCGGTCAACTTTCATTTGTCTTTTCGATATTTTTCGACCGCATGGACTACGTGGTCCCTGAATTCCTGTGGGGTCATTGACATCAGTCCAAGCACTTCCTCAAGTTTAGACTTAACTTGGGAAGGCATCACATCCAAAACAGCATTTCGGAACATCCAGGTCATAAGTGGGTTGCCTTCCACCTCTTGTTCAGTTTCCGGTCTCCACCTTTTCAACAGATTTTCTATATAGGCTGCTGGATTTTCAGTGTCTCCCAGTGGATCCCCTTTCATGGCTTTGGGGTCCATTTTGGGTGGATAGAGCTCCCTGAGGGCCCCCCATACCCTCTGCCTCACTGTGTCAAATCTGGCCCCGTCAATCAGTGTGCTGTCCGCATTCTGTATACCAGTCGCTTCCATCAACTCTTGTAGTTTGGAGGTTCCCATCAGCCTTATCAGCAGCGCCTTTAAATCTCCCATAGCCAACATTCGTCCCGTGGTTTCTTCTTCAAAGGCCCTAATCCACTTCCCTGCACCCTCATGTAGGCTGGGCAGGGTGCTTTTCAGCCCTTCCAGGTCCTGGGATCCCCAAGGAATATACTGTACTTGTCCCAATCCTTTTACTAACAACGGCATCATTCTCCCTTTCCTTTCCCACATCTCCTGACTCTCCTCCTCGCCTGACTCCCCATCTGTTTCTGAGCACGTTTTCACTGGCTGCCACATGATTCTTTCCGGGGTTTTCTTTCTCCCTTGGCCGCCTCGTGGAGTTCTTCCTTTCTGCCTTGAGCTAGCATTTGCTTTGGCCCATGCGAAATCCTCAAACTCTCGTTGGAAATTCAGTCTGCGCTGTAATTCCCTAATCTCTCCCTCTGTTTCTAATATCTGCCTTTTCACTCTCTCTTTTTCCCCTTCAAGGCTCCTGTCTTCTATCCTCTGCCTACATTCTCTCGTACCCTCTCCTTCGCTACTTAACTCTTGCTCTCCCGACAAGTCTCCTTCTGCTCTGGCCTGTTCAGTTCCGTGCCCATATAACAAAGATTTCTCTTCATCCCTTTTCGCTTTTAATTCCTGTAACCCTTTGATCTCTTCTACTATTTCCCTTTTCTCCTGTTCTATCTTTGCCCTGTCTTCTTCTATTACTCTCCGTAGTTCCTCCTGCTCCTTTTCGTGATTCTTTCTTTCCTCCTCGGTATCTCGGACTTTAATTTCTCCATTTAGATCCACTCTTCCTGTTATCATCGGACACTGCTTAAGGGTTTCTTTCTCATAATAGGGAGGAGGTTTTTCTATGTCTTTCAGGTCTGGGTATAGAGCCGGAGCCAGCTCCCTGTTATGCTTCTCCTTCTCTTTATCAGACTGCTCGTTTCGTTTCTCGGTGTCTTTTTTACTTACTATTAATATACCTCCCGTCTTTCTTAACCTTTCTCCCTCCATCCTAAAGAGTTTTAACACTTCCATTTCTTGTTCCCTTTTTCCTTTTTCTATTATGGTATTTTTAGAATCTCACTACTTGCCTATTTAATTAGTACTATTTTTCTAACTATTTCTATGCCTAGCTATCTATTAAACTATCTTTATCTCTTATTACGTTCTGCCCGTGCAGACCCCTACTTAGGGCGGTATCCACAGAACCTTTTCCTTTTACACCTCGCCTATGCAGCCCCTTATACTTCTTAAGGCGGTATTCACGAGGATTTTTAATTCTCCTTCCCTGCCTGTTCAACCCTTCGTTTCGTGCGAAGCGGTATCCACAGGGACTTACCAACACCACGTGGAATTTTCTTACTTAACTTGTTGTTACTTTATTCGTACTTACCCCCACGGCCGTGCTCTTGATTAATCCTCTGAGCCTCCTTTTATCCCCAATTCTGCCAGATTCTTTGGATCGGAGAGACCCTTCGGCAGTTGCTGCACACTTCTGAGTCCCCGAGACCCCCCAATACCAACAGAATTCTTAGTCCGAATTATCGCAAAAAGCGCTCACCTTTTTACTTCGGGTGCACCCTTAATTCTGTTAGCCCCGTGAGGGTCCCCGAGGGACCGGGAAGCGTCCCAATCTGCCGTTCCCTTCCTCGCGGGTCTCTATCCGATCCTGTTCGTGACGCCAATTTTGTCGTGGTTTCTCGTTTCTCACAAACGACAAGGAGACGCAGAAAATCCTGCAAGAAGGTTTAAACTTTAATTTGCAAATCAAAGCTGAGACAATCAGAAAGGTAGTTGCTGACTGCCCCTCGAGGCTTGTATACAACATTTTTTATAGCAATTTCCTATCTTAGCTACATTATCATATCCAGTCGGCCTGTGATTACATATCATCAATATATCCGCTCTTGACTTTCCACTATTGTTTTACTCCCCAATTTAATTATGTCCTAGTTTACATTTTAGACCAGGTGTCCCCTCATCCCTAACCACAGTTATTTCTTAATTAGTCTTGTTGTGACATACTACCACATATTTCATTACCTTACTCGCCACCGTTATCTTCCTACTTGGTTTCATTCTAGTTCTCTTCATGAATTAATAGTGATTAGGTCAAAAGTCATGGCTACATAGTGAATACCCTCTATTCAGCTAGCAGTTGTTACATAGTAAATATAGAAAATTTAATGTGTGCATTCGAGTAAATACTGAAATACTGTTGAGTAAATACTGTAATACATATATAGTAAATATAGAAAATACAATGTATGCGTTTACATTTTCCAATACTATCCACTCTATCTATTCCTCTTAATATCTTGTATACTTCTATCATGTCTCCTCTCATCCTCCTTCTCTCCAAAGAGTAAAGCCCTAGCTCCCTCAATCTCAGATCATAATGCATATTCTCTAAACCAGGCAGCAGCCTGGTAAATCTCCTCTGTACCCTTTCCAATGCTTCCACATCCTTCCTATAGTGAGACGACAAGAACTGGACACAACTGCAATCTTCGACAATCCTATAGTGAAGCAATCAGAACTGGACACAGTATTCCAAGTGTGGCCAAACCAGAGTTTTATAGAGCTGCATCATTACCTCGCGACTCTTAAACTCTGTCCCTCGACTTATGAAAGCTAACACCTCATAAGGTTTCTTAACTAACCTATCTACCTGTGAGGCAACTTTCAGGGATCTGTGGACATGTACCCCCAGATCCCTCTGCTTCTCCACACTACCAAGTATCCTGCTATTTACTTTGTACTCTGCCTTGGAGTTTGTCCTTCCAAAGTGTACCACCTCACCAGGTTGAACTCCATCTGCCACTTCTCAGCCCACTTCTGCTTCCTATCAATGTCTCTCTGCAATCTTCGACAATCCTCTACACTATCCACAACACCACCAACCTTTGTGTCATCTGAAAACTTGCCAACCCACCCTTCTACCCCCACATCCAGGTCGTTAATAAAAATCGCGAAAAGTAGCAGTCCCAGAACCGATCCTTGTGGGACACCACTAGTCACAACCCTCCAATGAGGAGGGGTTTAATGACTGGAAAAATGCAAGCAATCTATTATGTCGACATGAAGAAAGTTCCTCACATAGACAAGCTTTAATTTCACTGTCGATGCGCAAAAGCAAAGCTAAACGTATCGATTCCCACCTTATGAAAGAAATTGAGACTGAACAAATGTATTGGCGCACACTTCTAGAGCGAATAATTGAAGTTGCAAAGTTTTGAGCAGGACGAGGCTTTTCATTTCATTGTAGTGATGAAAATGTTGGCTCTCCTCATTATGGAAATTACTTGGGGTTGTTCGAATTACCGGCCAGGTTTGACCCTTTTCTGGCAGAGCATATAAATGCTCATGCAAACCAAGGAAGGGGACATAAATCATACCTATCTAAAACAACATATGAGGAATTCATCAATCTGATTGGATCCAGCATACTGGATCACATTATCGGTGAAGTGAAGAAATACAAGTATTATTCTGTTTCATTGGATTCTACTCCAGATGTTTCTAATGTGGACCAGCTGACTTTGACTGTGCGCTATGTTTTGCCGTCTGGACCAGTTGAAAGATTTGTGAAGTTTTTGGATATGGAAGGTCATAGTGCTGAACAGCTCGCTCAAAGTTTACTTGACTTTTTAAAGGAAAATGACATTGATATAAAAGACTGTCGTGGTCAAAGTTATGACGATACCAGCAACATGAGTGGCAAGTATAGTGGCTTACAAGCACAAATTAAAGAGCTGAATGAGTTTGCGGATTACATTCCATGTTTTGCACATTCACAATTTTGTTGGAAAATGTGCTGCTGAATGTTGTCAAGAAGCATTAATTTTCTTTCAATTTGTAGAAAGCCTGTACACATTTTTTTCTGCTTCTACTTACCGGTGGGATCTCCTTTCTGCTGCATTATCTGATGGTGGTGCTCATTTGCTCATGGTGAAAAGAATGTCAGATACCAGGTGGTCAGCTCGTGCAGATGCAACAAAACCACTCTTACACAGTTTTTCTGCAATAAAACAAGTCTTGGATGACATTTCAAGTAACTATGTTCAGAAGGCAGAGTGTCGACAGCAGGTTCGTGACTACTTTCAACCATGATGAAGTTGGAAACAGGAATAATGGTCATATTGTGGGATCAAGTATTACAGCATTTACAAATGACCAGTGCTTCTTTGCAATCTCCTGGCCAAGACTTGAACACAGCTTGTGCACTCTATGAATCCCTGCATAGATATATTCAAGCTATGCGGTCTACTTTTTCAGACATTGAGCAAAAAGCCAAGGATCTGACTAAGTGTGAAGATTATCAACAGCAAATTCGAAGAAAACACAAGTGAAATCGTGTGCATGATGATTTCAGTTGTTCCAGCACTCTTGATCTACTTGTTGAATCTCAAACGCCTTCTCAGAAGTTTAAAAGCTGAACATTTCTTGCCATTATTGATAGCTTGCTTTCTGTCCTGTCAAAAAGGCAGAAAGCTTATCTAAAAGTAAATGGTGTTTTTGGATTCCTTCATCAGTTACAGTCGTTTGCACCTGAAGAGATTGTAAAGAGGTCATCAAATCTTATTAAATCAAATCCGGAAGATCTGGAAGAAAGTCTTGATGAAGAATTTGTGCAGTTTACTGAACTGTTGAAAACAGATCTTGCTTCTCATATTGGCGCCAAACAAGACCTTGTAGAGTTACAATTGTACCGTTTGATAACTGACAATTCTTTGGAGTCATATTTTCCAAATGTAGAAAATGCCTTGCG
The DNA here is from genome assembly GCF_030028105.1 of Mobula birostris. NCBI lineage: Eukaryota > Metazoa > Chordata > Chondrichthyes > Myliobatiformes > Myliobatidae > Mobula > Mobula birostris. The sequence goes on from NC_092373.1 coordinate 179,630,227, forward strand.
CATCTATTTGTCACTCATGGTTACCAATGGCAGTGGAGAACGCTCATTTTCAAAACTGAAAAGAATTAAAAATGAACTAAGGAAAACCATGCGTCAAAACAGATTGAACAATCTCACTCTAATGAGCATTGTACATGAACTTCTGCATGAAATAGACATTTCCAGTATCATCAACAAATTTGCTCATGCTAAATCTAGAAAACATAACTTTTAAATTGTAGTTTTGTTACTTTTGACACTTGAAATTGATACGTACATGTCAGTAATACTATTACTGAAGTGTCAGACATTTGTCGTATTATCTGGCTGTATAGCAAATGAAAGAATTGAATTACTTTACTATGCAAGTAAATAATTTATGTTTTAATACTTAAGTGCATTTTTTAAAAGTTAGGGCCCCTTTATAACATATGCACTAGCTTAGTCCGGCCCTGCTGAGACCGACAATGATATATTTATGTGGGAGGAGAGTATATTGATTGGTTGCATCACAGCCTGGTGTGGAAGCACCAATGCCCTTGTATGAAAAATGCTATAAAAAGCTGTGGATATAGCCTAGTCCATCATAGGTATGGACTCCATTGAGCACATCTACAGAGAGCGCTGTCACAAGAAAGCAGCATCCAACATCAGGGAACTCCACCACCCAGGTCACGCTCTCTTCTTGCTGTTGCCATCAGGAAGAAGGTACAGGAGCCTCAGGGCTCACAATATCAGGTTCCTGAACGGTTAATACCCCTCAACCATCAGGCTCTTGAACCAATGGGGATAATGTCACTCAACTTCACTTGCCCCAACACTGAACCGATTCCACAACCTGTTAGGTGTGGCCTTCTATTGATTTTATTATGGTTCTTGGATTTACTGAGTATGCCCTCAAGAATATGAATCTTGGAGTTTTATATGATGAGATATACATAAGTACATTGATAATAAATTTACTTTGAATTTTTAGCTTTGGAAAACAACAAGGAGCAATGAACATGTAGCAGTTTGTACGCTGCTTATTCACATCCTAATGGAGGTGTTTAATAGCTGGAGACTTCTGCCTTTAGTTGAAGTATTTTATTCTTTTCTGAAGCTGTTCTATGCATGCTGAGCAAGTTTTAACACATTGGACAACTTTAATAAATTAATTCGTTGTACCAGAGGATTGGAGTCAGGGTCAGCATTTATAGTTCATTCCGAATTGCCTTTGAAAAGTTGGTGGTGAGCAGCCTATTTAAACTTCTGAATTGAAACCTTCTAGAAAAAAAATTTGTTACACAATTGGTGTCTAGTGGCAATGAAAGAAATGCAATCCTTTTCCAAATCCAGTATATGGCATGATTAAGAGAAATACCAGTAATATATGGTAATGGTATACACCTACTGATCTTCTTCCTCTCGGTGGTAAAGGTCATGGTTTAGAAGGTGTCGTCAAGAAAACCTTAATGATTTGCTTTTTGTAATACAATCATAGCTCTGGCAGAATGCAATAAGTTCATTTACTGATAATTATATTCAAGGAATAAGATGCAACTTTAAAAAGGAGAGAAAGCCAGGGAATAATTCATTAAATATGAGAGATTAATAACAGAAGTAAAATATATATTGAGGTATCTATTTTGCAGATAGTTAAAGCAGGTTATAGTATCTCCTACTCACTTAAGCAGCAACTGCAGACAATTTGGGGTGAAACTGCTGGTCTTTCCATGAATACAAGGGCATGGATGGTTTGATGCTGAGCATGGGGATTCGACTATGGGATTACTTTGCTGGTATGATGCTCACTGCTGCCATTGGGTAGGAGGTACTGGAGCCTTGGGTCTCACATCTATAGATTCAGGAACAATTATTACTCTTCAGTCATTAGGCTCCTGAACCAGCATGGACAACTTCACTCACCTCAACTCTGAACTGATTCATTTATTATATGTGTGGTATATGTTTTGTGTGCAACTTAAACCAGAGGAACTCTTTTCATTGGATTGTATATATGTACAGTCAGATGACAATAAACTTGAATTTAAACTTGAACTTGAGCCTATGGATTAATTTTCAAGGACTCTGCAACTCCTGCTCGCAGTATTATTTATTTATTTGTTTTTTATATATTGCAGCTTGTCTTATTTTTCACATTGCTTGTTTGTCAATCTTTGTGTGTAGTTTATTTACTAATTCTATTCTATGTTTGTTCTACTGTAAATCCCTGCAAGAAAATGAATCTCAGGGTAGTATATGCTGATATATACATATTATACCTTGATAACAAATGTACTTTGATTATCTTTACCATTGGTTTCAACCCATTCTATTCTTTTATTGAACTCCTTTCCTTTGGGACCATCATACTTTTTTCGCTCTCCTTCATGTTAGCTTGAACACTGTTCTATCCATTATTAGATCAGCTATTTGTCACATATATATCGAAACATAGAGTGAAATGTGTCATTTTATTCACCTTTTCTCATCTCGGTGGACCTGATACTGCTTAAGCCATTGATACTGTTGCTGTTCTGCTAGAGCTGAGTAGTTTCATTAACATAAGTAGATAAGAAGTAGAAAAAGGCCACTCGTCCCCTCATGCCGGCTGCACCATTCATTAATAATATCCTGGGCAATCTTCTCTTGTCCATTTTTCTCGCTCCTTTTACAATCTAAAAATCTATCAATCTCTTTCTTGAATATACCCACTGTCTGGGGCCTTCAAGGTTATGAATTGCAAAAATTCACTCCCATCCAATTAAAGAAATTACTTCTCATCTCAGTCCTGAGTAGACAACCTTTTACTTTGAGAACGTGACCTCCAGGTCTTCACACTCCAGTCAGAGGAAATAAATTCAGCATCTATCTTATTAAAGTCTATAAGAGTTATGTTTACTTCAGTGACATCAGCTCTCAGAGAGTACAGGCCAAGCTTGATCCCTTTTCCTACAACAAAGCTGTCATTCAACAAATCAGTCTGGTGAACCTCAATGCACTCCCTCAATCATAAATATTCATTAGGGAAACTGGACCAGTGCATAACATTCCAGATGTGGTCTCTTCAGGACCCTATGTAATTGTAGTAATACATCTCTACACTCAAAATTCTCTTACCATAATGCATTTCATGCCTTTGGTATTTTGATTACTAAGAATATAAAATATTGTATGCCTCTCCAACTGCCAGTCGCACCTATATTTTATCTCGCAGCAGTGTGTATTAAACACCCAGATCCCAATGGTTCATTCAGTGATTCCATTTAATATTGGAGAACGTATACAAAATGCAACCCAAATTTCTTACTCTCCACAGACATCCTCGAAACAGAAAAAGAACCCCAAGGATGAAGGACAGAAAATATGTAAGAACCTCAAAGTCCCCTGCCTCCTTCCACACACCAGCAGTAGCAAGCAGCATCAACCTCCCTCCCACATATTGTAGCAGAAAGCATCAGCATTCCCACCTCCCACCAAAAAAAGCAACAACAAATCTTTCAAAGAGAGACCATGATCTACAGTACATTAAAAATAAATGTTCATTTCAACAGTTCACCATCCTCTCTCTCACCAACAAGGGAAAGACAGATATCCCGCCTTCCACAGCAAGAGGTGAGACAAACAGTCACTGTTTCGATATTACGGTCACAGTCTGCAGCATCGCTGTTTATTTTGAGTTTCCCAACTCAAGAATTGGCAGCAAACTCTGACTCACCATTGAGAGAGAGAGTGCAATCACTTGAGTACAGAGGGCTCCCCAGCTGCTCTCACTGTTCTTATGTTCTGGCTTCCCACAACACTTTAGGTCACATCACTGACATGAATTTGTGACCACAGGGCCACGCAAGGCTGCACGTCGAAGGCGCCCAACTTCAAGCTGCACCTGGAGATATCAAAAACGTGGCTGATCAGTGAGCTCCAAGAACGGGAATACGCCGCTGTGCTGAACCGTAGTTTGAGTGCCACTGTACATTATAGGCTTCGACAGAACCCCAGCTACCTTGAAAAAGCAACTTGAGAAATAGGACGATTGAAGAATGTAAGGGTTTTCACTTTCAATTTCCCACCATTTAAAAATCAGCCCTTCTATTTTCTACTTACTGCCCAAGAGGTGCTGGCTAATTGGTTGGCTTCATATTGGGTTGCTCAGGCCTGTGAGAGATCAAGTGTGGTATTATGTAACAGAGTAGTAATGGTCCAGCTTCTGGAGAGTTGGAGTAGGACAGGGAAGCCATTCAGGGTGCCTTTGCTCTGGGAGCCACTGAAATCTGGGAAAATATCTACTCAGCCTTTCTCTGGGAATTTTCCATTTCAGGCTAATTCCACTTGCCATTCATACCTGATGTTTGTAACTGAGGGCCTATAAACGATGGAAGGCCTTGATTCAGAAGCCACAAGAATGCCTATCCGTTGAAATTTAGCTGAAAGTGCCATCAGGTTGCCATGAGTTCCAATCTCTTCATCTCCCCTAGTCAGCAGCAGCTTGTGTGTGAGGCTTTTGCAAGTCTTCCATAATTGTCACCTGTGTGTTCTACATGAATATCCAAATCTCAAAAACACACAGTGAGCAGCTCTCATTTGCAGTGAGGACTTCCCACCGCAATGGATTCCAAGCACCATATTATTGACCATTTACCTACATTGTTTAGCTAAATACAGTCTGAGCCTTGGGTGGTCCCTGTCTCATTCTCACATCATTCCTATTCTCTTCTAGTGGAAAGCTGTAAGTTGGTGGCCGTCAGTGGGAGAGAACACACAAGTAAGCAATGATTAGTTGCCCTGAAATAATCAAAATATCATTGACTTTCTTCTCCCTTCTCTTGACCCATGTCTGATAGGAAGACTGTACCAATGGTGCCCATCCCCAGATCTCCAGATTTGAATTGAATTAAATTGACTTTCTTACATCCTTCACATACATGAGCAGTAAAAATCTTTGTTACATCTCCATCTAAATATACCATGTGCAATCATAGTAATTTACAATAATTTATAATAATTTATAATAAATAGAACAGTCAATGTAATATAGAGTACGTTCAAATCAGCGTGAGTTCATCAGTCTGATGGCCTGGTGAAAGAAGCTGTCCCAGAGCCTGTTAGTCCTGGCTTCTGTGCTGCGGTACCACATCCCGGATGGTAGCAGGTGGAATAGATTGTGGTTGGGATGACTTGGGTCCCCAATGATCCTACGGGCCCTTTTTACACACCTGTCCTTGTAAACGTCTTGAATCATGGGAAATTCACAACTACAGATGCACTGGACTGTCCGCACCACTCTCTGCAGAATCCTACGATTAAGGGAGGTACAGTTCCCATACCAGGCAGTGATGCAGCCAGTCAGGATGCTCTCAATTGTGCACCACATCCAATCACACAGCCTGGGGCAATCTTTGTGTAGACCTGTAGCCTTGGTAAGACCTAATGCTGGTTGAAGGTCAAGGAAATAACATCAAAGGGGATCAGAAGCCAGATGGTCCCAATTTGACTGAAGCATAGTATTCCTAAAAGACTCTCCAGTTGACCCCAGGGACTTGGTTGACATGAGGTCAGGAGGGAGAATGAAAATCTGGCTGAGTGTTGCCACCACAACAATATCTCAGTCAATGTTTGCAAAACCAACAGGCTGGTTATAGACCAGGAGGAGGAAACCAGAGGTCCATGAACCCCAGTCCTCACTGGGGGATCTGAAGTGGAAGGGGTCAGCAACTTTAAATTCTGTGATGTTATCATTTCAGAAGACCTTTCCTGGGCCCAGCACGTGTGCAATTACAATGAAGCACTGCAGCATCTCTACTTCCTTAGGAGTCTGCGAAGATTTGGTATGAAATCTAAAACTTTCACAAACTTCTATAGATGTGTGGTATAGCCTGGTATGGAAACACCAAAGACCTTGAACAGATGAGCCTACAAAAGTAGTGGATACAACAGCCCAGTCCACCATGGGTAAAGCCCTCACCACCATGGAGCACATCTACATGGAGCGCTATCATAGGAAAGCGACATCCATCATCAAGCACCCATGCTATGCTCTCTTCTTGCTGCTGCCATTTGGAAGAAGGTACAGGAGCCTCAGAAACAACACCATCAAGATCAGGAACAGTTAATCCCCCTTTATCATCAGGCTCTTGAATCAGTGGAGATAACTTCACTCAGCCCATCACTGAACTATTCCCATAACCTAAGGACCCATTTTCAAGGACTCTTCATCTCATGTTCTCAATAGTCATTGCTGATTTGTTTATTATTATTATTTCTTATTTTTCTTTGTATTTGTACAGTTTGTTGTCTTTTGCACATTAGTTGTTTTTCCATTCTGTTGGGTGTGGCCTTTCATTGATTCTATTGTGCTTCGTGCATTTACTGAGCATGCCCGTGAGAGATTGAAGACAAATCTCAAGTTTGTATATGGTGACATGTATGTACTTTGATAATAAATTTGAACTTTGAAACTCTGTGTGGGCGCCTGTGTGAAGCATAAACATCAGCACGAGCAGATGGACAAAGTGTCCTCCTTCTGTAATATGGGCTACATTATTAAATATAATTTCCTTTATTAGATCCACTTCAACTACTGTGTCCACTCCTGATCGCCATATTATGGAAAAAAAAACGCACATTAATTTGAAAGAGTGTAACAAGATTTACAAGGAGAAAACAGGCTAAAATAAATTATTGTGTAAGAATGAAGAGGTTGGAGGTTGTCTGGTAGAAAAGAGAAGGTTGAAAGTGGAATACTTTAAAATTATGAAAACAGAATTCTTTAAAATAATGAAACATTTAGATAGGGTAGACTTAGTAAAGATTATTACACTATGGGAAATTTTAAAAGTATGGGAGATGAATATGAAGCCATCATTACTAAATTAGAAAAAATCTAAATTCAGCATTAAGAAATGAGCCATCAAGAGTGGACAAACACACTGAGTGGTGACTTAGGAACCTCCTATACCTAGTAAAGTGCCCTCTGAGTACACTGTCTATTAATGGTCTTCTGCTGCTGTGGCTGAGCCACATCAAAGGTCAACGTGTTGTACATTCAGATATGCTCTTCTGCACACCATTATTGTAATGCATGTTTATTTGAGTCACTGTGGTCTTCCTGTCAGTTTGAAACAGTCTTCTTCTCTGACCTTTTTCATTAACAAGGTATTTTCATCCAGTGAAACGCTGTTCAGTGGATGTTATTTTTTTATTTTTCACACCATTCTCTGTAAACTTTAGAGACTATTGTGCATGAAAATCCCAGGAGATCAGCAATTTCTGAGATACTCAAACCACCCCGTCTGGCACCAACAATCATTCCATGGCCAATGTCACTTAGGTCACATTTTTTCCCCATTCTGATGTTAGGTTTGATCAACAACTGAATCTCTTGATCATGTCTGCTTGCTTTTATGCATGGAGTTGCTGGCACATGATTGGCTGATTAGATACTTGCATTAACGAGCAGGTGTACAGTGTACCTAATAATGTGGCACACTGAGTGTATTTTCATTTTTTCCAGGCATTTAAAAAAATGGAGAAAAGCAAACATTTTGGAAAGGATGTTTAGTTTTTATGCCCTTTAGTTCTCTAATCCATTCACAGAGCTAATAAAAAAGCATGAAATCAGGTTGTATTTTGAAATTCAGAACAGATCATGTAGAGTGTAGAAGGAAAAGCTAACCAGTCTTCCAGAGGGTTAGGTATGTCTCATCCTGATGCATCATGTTGCCCATTTCAAAATTACTCACATCAACCAGTTTAATTCCAGCCAAGCAGGAAGAATTTCAAGAGCTTTGAGGTCAGGATAATTAGCAACCCCATTGCCTGCAAAGTCAGTGTCTTGTTCTTTATCTTGTAGCAGCTTTGATGCTGAACTCAGTCAGTTGTCATGCACTTTGCCTGAGGGCAAGTCTAAATATCGCTCTTGTCAAAGGGCAGACATCTTCCCCAGGCTCTGAGGTCACTCTGAAAACTTTGGTCAGAGAAAGGAAAACATAAAACCTTCGATCTCTGCACAAGAATAAAAGAATATTGCTGCAGCAGGCGTGGTGACTTTCCAAAAATTTAAATCATTCTATGGCCACTTCAAAAATGTCATGTTTTTTGCAGCCCACAGATAAATTACGCATCACTTCAGCAATATTCTTGTGCTGTACAATTGGGATCACTGAAGCAGTCTTATTGTGCAAAATTGCATATTCATTCAAGAAAAGGGCGCGATGAAGTGGCTGTGAAGGATTTATCTCAGTCCGCATAATGTGGCCCACTTCAAAGGTGGGAAGTGAAGAACAATTTTAGTAACTCATTTGCTGGGAAGGTTATTGAATTCAATTTGACGAGTCTTGAATGCAGTTGTTGCCAACTGCACTCTGTCAAGGTTTGTTCAAAGCAATCTCACTCCATCTTTCTCTCTTTTGTCTAATAACTAAAGCTGGATACGATGCTGTCCAAGCCACATTACAGAATAGATTGTTTAGCCTTAATGCCTCTGCATCTGAAAGAAAGGGTGAGTTACATTTGCTTCAAGGCAGTCATGTCTTCAGGATATGCTGAAGCATTTTACAGCCTATTATGCAATCTTTAAATTAGTTCACTGTGAATATTGAGTAAGTGCAATATTTAATCTGCATACAGTAAACTTCCCTCTTGTAATACCTCAATGCATTGACGTGATGAAGTAATCTGTATACCAAACAATGTTTCTCCCTTTAATTTGGAATGTGAGACAACAATGAACTAATTTACCAATTTACAAGCTATAAAGTGATAATGATCAGCAAATCTGTTTTAGTGATGTTGCTACGAGGTAAATATTGGCCATGACGCTAAGGTAAATTCATTTGCATTTCTCTAAAATATTGTCATGTCATCTCTCTGAGAGAGCAAAAAGGGAGCTATTTAATCTTCCTTCAGTTAGTCCTGACGAAGGGTCTCGGCCTGAAAAGTCGACTGCACCTCTTCCTACAGATGCTGCCTGGCCTGCTGTGTTCACCAGCAACTTTGATGTATGTTGCTTGAATTTCCAGCATCTGCAGATTCCTGTTGTTTGCTATTTAAGCACCCATCGGCTGCACGCCTTTAGTGTTAGACAGGAAAGAGCACCTGACTTTTGCTATAACAATTTGTGAATTGGGACCAAGCTCCCAAAGCACTAACCGAGTGGTGAGAATGAGCCATTCAGATTCTAAATCAAATTGTTGGGATGTAGGTCTTATCAGATTGCCCATCCCTCAATCCTCTAAAAGTTCAAAGTAACTTTACTATCAAAGTATGGATGCAGTATACACTTTGCCTTCCTGCAGGCAGCCACGAAACAAGGAAACACTATCAAACCCGTTCAAAGAAAACAGCAAACAGCCAACGTGCAAAAAAGTAAGCAAATCGCGCAAATGGCAAAAAAAACAAAGTACACTCAGAATATTAAACCTCAAACCACAGGGTGCTTGAGACAGTCTAGAAATGCTCAGTTTAGTCCAGTTCAGTTCAATTTAGCGCTGTGTTGTTTATTGACTGCAGGCCGCAGAGCCTGTGCACCCCGATCAAAACCTGGCAAAATAGCAATAAAAAAGGGGCAATTAGAAACCAGAAGCACATATAACATGAACTGCAGAGTCCTCTAAAAACGAGTCCAATGCACAAACCACAAACCTTCTCCAATACCCAAGACTCCTACACCTTCCTCTGGCAGCAGAGAGTGAGAGGGAGAGGGAGAACGGTCAAATGAAGGCAGATGGCATTGAACACCCACTTGCCTTCCACTCTCATCCTTGTTGATTTCAATCTTGCTCAATGTTTTAATTGGCAAGATCTGCAAGAAATGGAGCCAATTATGAGTTCTCACTCCACCTTTAGGCCACACACTCTGTTCTCATGTTGGGAAAAGACGATGAGAATTGACAGCATTTTTGTTATAAACACGATGAATAATTGCCATATTATTCATGTCATGAGTACCAAGATATTGAACCAATAATGATGAAAGGTTGTCACTTTGAACTGAAAGTATCTTTTTAAACAGGTAGGTTTGTGCAGAGGAGAGTAGAGTTCAGAGCAATGCTGGCTCAATTTCTTTGGGTGGAATAGTGATCAGGATAACTTGTGTGGAAATACGATGGAGACTAGTCAAGATAAGATCTCTCCAGGGTCACCTTCCTTTGTAAGGACTTAAGAGCCAGAAGCAGGACAAGGTTTCTCATACCTGCTCTGTCATTGGATAATGATTATTTCTTTTCTTCCACAACACTTTACACTCTAAGCATGTGACCTCTAATTCCTTCAATTTTTAAAAATCTATCCACCATGAGTATACTGAGTGGTTGAACCATATGTTGGGTGATAATTCCCCTTCCATGATATAATATTGTCTTTACCTGATCCTATTAGGATGTTCTAATTGCCCGGTTATTTTGCATAGCCCTCCATTGGCTGAAGTCAACCATGGATATTGCATCCTAGCTGTCTACATTGTGTGTGCAGTGCCATCTGTGGTGGACGAGACTAATGTGTGGCAATATCTGTTGCAAAGGTCACATCTGTAAATGGTCTCATCTCCGCTGGAGCTGCAGACCCAAGGTGGGCCTGTTTGCCTTCTGCTGCTTTCACGAATTTTTCTTCACCTGACCTAAGGTGTAGTTTCAAGGCATTTCTCCATCTAGTGCAGTTGGCTGCAATTTGCTCCCAGGAATCAGTGCTGATGTCCAGCACCTTCAAGTCCCATTTGCAGACATCCTTGTAGCGCAGTTGTGGGCAGCCAGTGGTTCTCTTGACTGAAGCCAGCTTACTGTCGAGGATGTCCTTTGGAATATGGTCTTCCTGCATGCAGCAGACATGGCCCAGCCAGCACAGCTGACGCTGCCTGAGAAAGGTGTACACACGAGGGAGGCCAGCATGAGAGAGCACCTCAGCACTGGGTACTCCGTTTCTCCCAACATGAAGGCACCTTAAATGGAAGCCTTCTCTCCTGCTTAGCATATGTTGTCCAGGTCTCAATACCATGTAGTATTGTGCTGGTGAGACAAACTTTGTACACTACCATTTTGTTTGGACTGAGAGTTTGGAGTTTTCCCAGACTCATATGGTGAGGCTGGTAAGACTTGTTACAGCCTTCCCGATGCGCTTGTCGATTTCTGCATCCAAGGAGAGCTTGTCACTGATGACAACACCCAATTTATGGATAACAATGGTAATATGACTGGTGGTGTCTTCATGTCTTGCCACAAGATGTTTGTCTTTCATCAGGCCAAATCCTTTGTTGGCTTTGGGGGTGTTACGGAGTGTGGGTTGTGACTGCTACATCATCAGCAAATAGCATGTCTCAGATCAAGCCCACTTTGGTTTTGGTTCTCCGGCTCTTAGGCGAGAGAGGTTAAAAAGCCTGCCACCTGCTCTAAAGTGGAGGTAGATCCTCTTCGCTGCAGTGCCAAATGCGTGTCTCAGGAGAAGGGCAAAGGAAATCCTGAAGAGCGATCCGCGAGAACCCAGCCTTTTGCTTGACGTCACTGTTTATGTCAAAGGGCTTCTAAGAGCTGCCCTTTTATTTCTTCATTAATAATAAATTCCCTTCCTCAGATGGTCAGGCTAATTGGACTGTAGCTTCTTGTTATTACTCTCCTTTTTCCATTACATCATGAGATTATATTTGGTACCTTTCAATGTGCACAAGCTCTTCTAAAGTCATTGCAATTTTGGAAAGTGACCGCTACTACAACCATTATCTCTACCGCATCTCCTTCTGAGAAGCAGGTCTTTGGGTCCTAGGGATAGATTGCCAGTCAGTCAAATTTCCGATATAATACTATCTTTTCTTTCAGCCCTTTATACACTTTAGGTGTGTACTTGAGAATAGCTGCTACCCCATTGTAATAAGATTATGCAATGGTTCCCTGGGATGATAGGATGGACTCTTAACCTCACAACCTCACAATTTACATTATTATGATGTTGCACTTTATTGTTTACCTGCACTTTCCCTGTAAGTTGTTATACATTATTCCGCATTATGATTGTTTTTCCTCGTTCTGCTTCAATAGACTGTGTAATGATTTGATCCATATGAAATGTATGTATGACAAGTTTTTCACAATATCTCGGTACATGTGACAATAATAAACCATTGTCAATACTTATCAACTATTTCTGTGAGAATTCTTGTGTGTACTTCTAAGACAGACACAAATAGTTGTTTAATTTCTCTTTCATTTTCCTATTTACCAACATAATTTCTCCTCCTTGCAAGGGGCCCACCTTAACTTTATCTCTTTTTTTACCCCTTCTTTCATGTCCTTAGAAGTGCCTGCCACCTTTTGTGTGTTTCTAACTGTGTAACTCTTCCATTCCCTTTCTCCTTTCCTCATCATTGCCTTGGATATCCTCTGATGAATTCTGCAGTTTGTCTGTTCCCGAGGCCCCTGCCTTTTTCTTGGTAGCATTACACTATGCTTTTGATCTAATATTATCTTTAATTTCAATAGGTAGTACAGCTGATTTCCATTTCCTACAGAGTTTGGATGTTTTCTCACTTCTGTCATCTGTTTCCCATCTACCTTTGTCAACCAATGTCAAATGTCCTTGTAGTTTGCATTATTTACATATAAATTCTGCAATTCAAATTTCAAGTAATTTCCTTAACTGAATCTTTCCAGTATAAGTATCAAATTCAAGAACTCCTCCAAGTTGGAAAATAGTATCCACTTCCCTTTTGATACATAATAAAATTTCCTCAATTTTTTTTATACATTGCATTTTAGCCTCTCTTTAGAGAGCTTTTCATGACAGCTACAATTCAGTCAATTTCAAGGAGTGGTCCTCAACACTTTTTTAGCTACTATGTAAAAGAATGCTATAGGAACATAGCCTTTATTCAGAAGAGTGAAACAATTTCTTTGGAAAGCAGGCAGAGAAATTAAGACCAGGGGAAAAGTTACCCTAACCAAAGTCTATTCCATGGGAAATATTGGGACAGCCAATGTCCAGATTAAAATCAAAATAGACTCCTTTTCATTTAATACACCATTCCTTCTTCCCATATCATTGATTTGCATGCTTCCAATTGTTCCTGGGATTCTATAAGAACGATGGAAGTGAAGAGGACATTCCCACAATCACACCAGTCATACAACATCAACTTTGGCCTAAAATTATCACTGACGATAATGTCCCATGACCAGAGTGAAATGTTTACCAGCCAGAAATGATGGGCAGATTCTGTTTTTCAATACATAGAGTATCTCAATAGAGGGCAGAGTGTGAGAAACATACACTTTGCATAACTCATGCCTTGATTGCATTATGTAGATAAAAACCACATTCTGCTTATTTTTGGAAGCAACACATGACAGTAATTATAGTATCCCCAGGCCATAGTTCTCAAAAAAATATTCACAACTACATTTACAACTTCATTTATTTGGGACACTATGCCACTTAACTGGGGCAGGAAACTTCAGCTGAACAGTTTTTATCTAGTGCCAGATGTGTGCACTTGTATGGCCATTAAGACGCTATACTGTGCTTAGAGCAAACAGTTTTTAAATAGCATGTGTTTGTGTTCTAAAAGCAGTGATTTTTGTCACTGACAAATGGTGAGAAATAAGCCCTAAGACAATTTAGAACTGTTTTGCTCACTGAGGTTTCAAGCAATCAGGCTCGGAGATGCCAGAAACGGCAGGGAATGAAAATGAAATGATTTTACAACTTGAACAAGCATTACATAACCAGCAACAATGAATATCAATCAAGTCGGGTTATATAAAAACAACCAAACATTTATTAAACACGGATAAACAATAAAAACAAATGAAAACCTTAACCAGAAGTTAACCACTATGCAGCCATTCAACAAACCATCACTCAGTACTGGTTCTTAAAGCAATAAATGCAAAAACAGTTCTTAAAGCGGTGAAGTCAAATACAGTTCTTAAAATGGTAAGTTCGAAAGTCCAACAGATTTATACATTCATTTGGGAGAGACTTCTCTGGAGAAGGATTTTTTCATAGATGTGACTTTCCTGTTAGTTCTGTCCAAAGGATTCACAATGAAGGAAATAAATGGCTTAAAACAACTGACCTTCATTTTTTCTAGAGAGCAAACCTTGCATGAATTTCCTTGCTCTTTCGGCAGGAGTTATCTTCGATGCAGGTCGCTACTTCATCAACGAAGACTCAATAAGGTTGATCCTTTATTAAACGGCTGAACATTCCCAACTTCTCTTAATCCTTCATATCCTGTACTTCTATGAAGTCTTCACTCTCCAATACTACTGAAAAGGTACATCAACAAATCTAGCAGAAATTGCCAGTCCAGCACTATTGTACCTTGCAATAGAATGTAAAACTCTGTTTTAAAAATGAAACAGCGTCTAAAGCAAATACGCAACAGAATGGAGACTCTGACTAACGTTCTAGCTGGAAAACTAACTGCATCACCAGAGGTCTTCCCTTTTATACCCGTGGTGAACATGTCATCACGTGACCTCACATCGGCTGGAAAACTACATCAGGTGACCTCCAAAAGACCATTACATCATTCTCACAAGAAAGTCACAAGATCTCCTTGAGGTATGTAACACAAGTTAGAAATTACAAAGAATTTGAAGGTATCAACAATCATCTTGAACATTACAGTGAAAATAAAGATTTGGAAGACATAGTCGTCGATAGCATTGCATGAAGGCAGTCCATTTTCTGCACTAGGTGTCTGATTTGAGTTTGTTCATTTATAGCTAAACAAAGAACACAGCGGCATACATTACATTTCTCCATTGAAAACTATTAGAAACTTATACACAGTTTTATAATACTGTGGTAGTATTAATAGTGTTATAATTTGTCCTATATTTCATTTAAATACATAATTTGTTACTCTGTTAAATGGTAGTTTTTATACCTTTCTAACTACAGGTGGCCCCATTTTTCAAACATTCTCTTTACGACACCTTGCTGTCATGAAAGACCTACATTAGTTACCTATTTTCACTAACAGAAGGTGTTTTCACTGTTACAAAAAAAGGCAGCGTGCACGCGAACAGCCAAGCTCCTCCCCCAGAACTGCATTTCTAGCCGGCATTGCTTATAAACGCGCTTTATCTCGATTTATTTTGTGCATCCGTTAGCAAGATGAGATCTGAGGTATCAGAAAAGCCTAAAAGAGCTCGTAAGGGTGTTACATTTAGCGTAAAACTAGACATAATTAAGCGTTTCGATCGTGGTGAACAAAGTAAGGACATTGTCCGCGCGTTGAGCTTGCCTGCATCCACCATTCGCACTATTTATATGCAGAGAGAAAGAGTTTTGAAAGCTGCTGATGTTACTGTTGGTTCTGCTCATAGCAAAGTGGTCTCTCTTAGTTGGCATCCAATAATGGATAAAACGGAAAGTCTGTTGCTTGAGTGGATTGATGGGTGTACAAAGCGTGGTGTTCTGTTAAGTTTTCTTATACTTAAGGAGAAATCAGTCAGTCTTTTTAATAAGCTGAAACAGAAAGCACTGGACGATGGTGATGAAAGTAGAATTTAAAGGTAGTCATGGGTGGTTTGATGGGTTTCTGAGGCGAGGGCAGCTTCATAGTTTAAGCAGTGGTCCCCAACTTCTGGGCCGTGGACCGATACATTGCCGCGAAGAACGCAGTGCTGCAGCGGTAGTCGGAACGCACCCAGCACCTCTTTAAGAACAAAGCTGAAATAAACAAACTAATTAATTAGGTGCCGCCCAGCACGTAAATGTCGGCCCAGATCAGAGGCGATAGCCGATTGCGTCAGGTGGTTATTCGTATAACCAAGTGTTTAACTGTGACGAAACTGCAATTCCCGATTCTGGTAAGTGAAACTACACTGTACGTACATTATTTCTACTTTATATAGGCTGTGTATTTTTATGCGTTATTTGGTATGATTTGGCAGCTTCGTAGCTTAAAGGTTACTGGAGAGAGTGTTTCTGCCGAGAGTGCTGCCGCGAGATTTTTGCTGCGCTAGACAGTGCTGCAGAGAAGTATTTCTACTTTATATAGGCTGTGTATTTATCATATCATTCCTGCTTTTACTATATGTTACTGTTATTTTAGGTTTTATGTGTTATTTGGCATGATTTTTAGGTTATTTTTAGGGTCTGGGAATGCTCAAAATTTTTTCCCATATTAATAAATGGTAATTGCTTATTCACTTTATGACATTCTGGCTGACGAACCATTTCATAGGAACGCTCTACCTTCGGATAGCAGGGGAAACCTGCATTACCATGAAACTTTAGCTAATTGGGGCAGTCACTTAATTGGGCAAAAATGTACTAGTCATGATGTGTCCCAACTAACCAGAGTCCACTGTCCTACCTTCAGACTCTTTTTTTTTGCAGGCATTTACCGGAAAATGAAGAAATACAATGGCATTCATGTAATACTATACACGAAGACTGACGAACAACCAATATACAAAATAAAGCAATTTGTGCAAATAAATAAGTAAATAATACTGATAACATGAGCTGTATAGTCGTTGAAAGTGAGTCTACAGTTTGAGGAATCAGTGCAGATGGTAGTTTCCTTATTCATGTTTGTCCTAAAGTCTTGAGACTTTTTGTGATATGGAATCAATGTTGTAAATTTTAAGGGTTATTGCTTCTCTCCAATAACCCACTATATACCTCAGTTCTGGTGGTTCAGCCCTGCCAGTAGTTTTGACCGTACCCTGGGATCAATATGGAGCGATCTAGAATATTATGATTCTTCTTGAATATTTGATATGTTTTCTTTTATCCTATGTGACAATGAAAAGGCTATTGGAAAAAGAACGAACACAATACCAGCCAATGGAATATGATCACATTTTCCTTCTAACCTTCCTCAGTGCCTGGAATTTATGTGTAAAGGGATAAATGGTTCCAGATCACCTTTGTTTGTTTACTTCTTTTCTGAAGATACATTGTAAAATTGGAAGTGCATATATCATAGAACCATAGACATTGCAGCACAGAAACAGGCCTTTTGGCCCTTCTTGGCTGTGCCGAACCATTTTTCTGCCTAGTCCCACTGACCTGCACCTGGACCATACCCCTCCATACATCTCTCATTCATGTACCTGTCCAAGTTTTTCTTAAGTGTTAAAAGTGAGCCCGCATTTACCACTTCATCTGGCAGCTCATTCCACACTCTCACCACTCTCTGTGTGAAGAAGACCCCCTAACGTTCCCTTTAAACTTTTCCCCCTTCAACCTTAACCCATGTCCTCTGTTTTTTTTCTCCCCTAGCCTCAGTGGAAAAAGCCTGCTTGCATTCACTCTATACCTATCATAATTTTATATACCTCTATCAAATCTCCCCTCATTCTTCTACGCTCCAGGGAATAAACTCCTAACCTATTCAACCTTTCTCTGTAACTGAGTTTCTCAAGTCCCGGCAACATCCTTGTAAACCTTCTCTGCATTCTTTCAACCTTATTAATATCCTTTCTGTAATCTGGTGACCAAAACCGCACACGATACTCCAAATTCGGCCTCACCAATGCCTTATACAACCTCCATAACATTCCAACTCTTATACTCAATACTTTGATTTATAAAGGCCAATGTACCAAAAGCTCTCTTTACGACCCTATCTACCTGTGACACCACTTTTAGGGAATTTTGTATCTGTATTCCCAGATCCCTTTGTTCTACTGCACTTCTCAGTGCCCTACCATTTACCTTGTATGTTCTACCTTGGTTTGTCCTTCCAAAGTGCAATATCTTACGCTTGTCTGTATTAAACTCCATCTGCCATTTTTCCGCCCATTTTTCCAGCTGGTCCAAGTCCCTCTGCAAGCTTTGAAAACCTTCCTCACTGTCCGCTACACCTCCAGTCTTTGTATCATCAGCAAATTTGCTGATCCAATTTACCACATTATCATCCAGATCATTGGTATAGATGACAAATATCAATGGACCAGGCACTGATCCCCAGTCACAGGCCTCCACTCAGAGAAATAATCCTCCAATACCACCTTCTGGCTTCTTCCATTGAGCCAATGTCTAATCCAATTTACTACCTCTCCATGTATACCTAGTGACTGAACCTTCCTACCTAAACTCCCATGCGGGACCTTGTCAAAGGCCTTACTGAAGTCCATGTAGACAACATCCACTGCTTTCCCTTCATCCACTTTCCTGGTAACCTCCTCGAGAAACTCTAATAGATTTGTTAAACATAACCTACCACACACAAAGCCATGTTGACTCTCCCTAATAAGTCCCTGTCTATCCAAGTACTTGTAGTTCCTATCTCTTAGCACTCCTTCCAATAATTTACCTAATATTGATGTCAAATTTACTAGCCTATAATTTCCCGGATTACTTTTAGAGCCTTTTTTAAACAACAGAACAACATGAGCTACCCTCCAATCCTCCAGCACCTCACCTGTAGACACCGACATTTTAAATATATCTGCCAGGGCCCCTGCAATTTCAACATTAGTCTCCTTCAAGGTCTGAGGGAATACCCTGTCAGGTCCTGGGGATTTATCTACTCTGATTTGCCTCAAGATAGCAAGCACCTCCTCCTCTTCAATCTGTTTAGGTTCCATGATCTCACTACTTGTTTGCCTTATTTCCATAGAGTCCATGCCAGTTTCCTTAGTAAATACAGATGCAAAAAAACCCCAATTAAGATCTCCCCCACTTCTTTTGGTTCCATACATAGCCAACCACTCTGATCTTCGAGAGGACCAATTTTATCCCTTACTATCCTTTTGCTCTTAATATACCTGTGGAAGCTCTTTGGATTATCCTTCACCTTGACTGCCAAGGCAACCTCATGTCTTCTTTTAGCCCTCCTGATTTCTTTCTTAAGTACTTTTTTGCACTTTTTATACTCAAGCACCTTATTTTTTCCCTGTTTCCTATACATGTCATACATCTCTCTCTTCTTCTTTATCAGGGTTCCAATATCCCTTGAGAACCAAGGTTCTTTATTCTTATTCACTTTGCCTTTAATCCTGACAGGAACATACAAACTCTGCACTCTCAAAATTTCTCCTTTGAAAGCCTTCCACTTTCCAATCACATCCTTGCCAGAGAACAACCTGTCCGAATCCACGCTTTTTAGATCCTTTCTCATTTCTTCAAATTTGGTCTTTTTCCATTTAGAACCTCAACTCGAGGACCAGATCTATCTTTATCCATGATCAAGTTGAAGCTAATGGTGTTATGATCACTGGAACCGAAGTGTTCCCCTACACATATTTCCGTCACCTGTCCTAACTCGTTTCCTAATAGGAGATCTAATATTGCATCCTCTCTAGTTGGTACCTCTATATATTGATTTAGAAAACTTTCCTGAACACATTTTACAAGCTCTAACCCATCTAGACCTTTAACAGTATGGGAGTCCCAATCAATATGTGGAAAATTAAAATTCCCTACTATCACAACTTTGTTTCCTGCAGTTGACTGCTATCTCTCTGCAGATTTGCTCCTCCAATTCTCGCTGACTTTTGGGTGGTCTATAATGCAACCCCATTAATGTGGTCATACCTTTCCTGTTCCTCAGCTCCACCCATATGGCCTCGGTAGACAAGCCCTCTAATCTTTCCTGCCAGGGCACTGCTGTAACATTTTCCCTGACTAGCAATGACACCCCCCCACCCTTCATTCCTCTGCCTCTATCATGTCTGAAACATTGGAACCCTGGAACATTAAGCTGCCAGTCCTGCCCCTCCTGCAGCCAAGTTTCACTAATGGGTATAATGTCATTATTCCATGTGTCAATCCACACCCTCAGCTCGTCTTCCTTCCCCACAATACTCCTTGCATTGAAATAGACACACCTCTGAAGATTATTACCACCACACACAACCCTTCCATTTGTGACTTTGCATGAACTTTTAATGTAATTTATTTTCACCTCTGCTCCACTATCTGCTCTGGCACTCTGGTTCCTATCCCCCTGCAAATCTAGTTTAAGCCCTCCCCAATAACACTAACAAACCTCCCTGCAAGGATATTGGTCCCCTTGTGGCGACCCACTTTCTGGCACACACGAACTGGCTCACAACAGCGCGCGCAGGCAGAGGGCCGCCCCAAAAAGGGCGCCAGGCCATCTTCACCAGCAGGGGAAAAATCCTGCGCGCGGCAAGGGTCTGGGAATATGCATTCCCCACGGTAGTCCCGCCCCAGGGAGGGCGGGAACGGGAAGGCTTTAAAGCAGGCCGCGAAGTTTGAATAAACCTCTTTCATCGCAACTCTAACTCACCGACTCCGTGTGGTTATTCTAGCGCTGTGTGTAGCACACCGCTACAATTGGTGACCCCGATGGCCCAAACGATATTTGGACCAGAGATGACCGACGCTGCATCTGTTCATGCAGTTTCGTTAAAACTGTCAAGCTTCTGGAAGCTGCAACCCCATTTATGGTTCGAACAAGCAGAAGCACAATTTCACATTCGGCAGATAACCTCGGAGTCCACTCACTACTACTACGTGCTGAGCTCCCTCGACCAGGAGACAGCTGCACAAGTTGAGGAGTTTATACAGTCGCCCCCGGAGGACGGCAAATACACAGCATTGAAAGCCCTGCTCATAAGGACTTTCGGACTCTTACGGTGTGAACGAGCACGCCGCTTAATGCACCTGGATGGTTTGGGAGACAGGCGGCCGTCGGCATTAATGAACGAGATGCTGGCCCTGGCTGAAGGACACAAACCCTGCCTCATGTTTGAGCAGACGTTCCTAGAGCAACTGCCCGAGGACATATGCCTGCTGCTGTCCGACGCAGATTTCAGCAACCCCCAGGAGGTGGCGGCCCGAGCAGATGGGCTGTGGAATGCCAGGAAAGAGAGAGGGGCGCCCGTCGCACAGATCACCAAGCCGCGTGCCCAACGACAGACCAGACCAGGCCCGACAGCAGAGCCTACAAAACCCGGCGACGGGAGTGAGGAGCCCAACGAACAATAGTGTTTCTACCACCAGTGGTGGGGCACAGAGGCCCGCTGCTGCAGACCACCCTGCAAGTTCCCGGGAAATGCCAGGGCCAGCCGCCGCTGATGGCTACGGCGGCTGGCCATCAGGACAGCATCCTGTACGTCTGGGACAAGCAGTCGGGATGCCGCTTTTTGGTCGACACCGGAGCGGAGATCAGCGTCTTACCTCCAACGAGTTATGATACCCGCAACAGAGAACCGGGACCCACCCTGAGGGCCGCAAATGGCAGCACAATATGAACCTATGGCACCCGCACGGTGCGGCTACAGTTCAGCTCCAGCCGGTTCACGTGGGACTTCACACTGGCCGCCATGGCCCAACCATTCCTGGGGGCGGATTTTCTACGAGCCCACAGCCTGCTGGTCGACCTGCAAGGGAAGCGATTAGTCCACGCCAAGACTTTTCAAACGTTCTCCCTGGGTGAAGCACAGTTGCCAGCCCCACACCTGGACTCCATCACGCTGTCCGACGATGAATTCACCAGGGTCCTGGCGGATTTCCCATCAGTACTGACACTGCAGTTCACGGCAGCCATGCCCAGACACGGAGTACAGCACCACATCCTGACCCAGGGACCACCCCTCCACGCCCGTGCTCGAAGGCTTCCCCCGGACAAGCTCCGACTGGCGAAGGAGGAGTTCAAGAAGATGGAGGAATTGGGGATCATACGACGGTCCGACAGCCCATGGGCCTCCCCCCTTCACACGGTGCCCAAGGCAACGGGGGGCTGGAGACCATGCGGTGACTACCGCAGACTGAACGAGGTTACAACGCCAGATCGCTACCCTGTGCCGCACATTCAAGACTTCGCAGCAAACCTACACGGCGCAAGGATCTTTTCCAAGGTAGACCTCGTCCGGGGATACCATCAAATCCCTGTACATCCAGACGACATCCCCAAAACAGCACTTATCACCCCGTTCGGACTTTTCGAATTCCTCCGAATGCTGTTTGGTCTAAAGAATGCCGCACAGACTTTCCAGCGGCTAGTGGATGCGGTGGGACGCGACCTGGACTTTGCATTCATCTATTTGGACGACATCCTCATAGCCAGCAGTAGTCGGCAGGAGCATCTGTCCCACCTCCGCCAGCTCTACTCCCGCCTGAGCGAACTCGGCCTTACAATCAACCCAGCCAAATGCCAGTTCGGACTCGACACCATCGACTTCCTGGGCCACAGGATTACTAAAGACGGGGCAACCCCGCTGCCTGCCAAGGTAGACGCGGTCCGCCACTTCCCCCGACCCAACACAATCAAAGGCCTGCAGGAATTCGTGGGTATGGTGAATTTCTACCACCGTTTCCTCCCCTCAGCAGCCCGAACTATGCAACCCCTGTTCACTCTAATGTCGGGTAAGGGCAAGGACATTACCTGGGATGAAGAGGCCGCAACCGCTTTCGTTAAAACTAAAGAGGCCTTGGCAAACGCCGTGATGCTAGTGCACCCCAGAACGGACGTTCCTACTGCCCTCAAGGTGGACGCATCCAACACAGCGGTCGGTGGAGTGCTGGAACAACTCATCGAGGGTCGCTGGCAACCCCTGGCGTTCTTCAGCAAACACCTACGACCACCCGAACTCAAATACAGTGCTTTTGACCGGGAGCTATTGGCACTATACCTGGCAATCTGGCATTTCAGGTACTTCTTAGAAGGTAGGCCCTTCACCGCGTTCACAGACCACAAACCGCTTACCTTTGCGTTTATGAAGGCGTCCAACCCCTGGTCGTCCCACCAGCAGCGACATCTGTCCTACATCTCCGAGTACACAACAGACATCCGGCATGTCTCGGGAAAGGACAACGTCGTGGCGGACGCACTATCCAGACCTACCATACAGGCCCTGTCCCAGGGGGTGGACTATGCAGCGCTGGCAGAGGTACAGCAGGCAGACTCTGAGATCCCCAGTTACAGGACTGCAGTCTCCGGTTTGCAGCTCCTAGACCTCCCTGTAGGCCCAGGTGAGAGGACCCTACTATGTGAGGTAGCTACCGGCCAACCCCGCCCCGTCGTCCCAGAAGCCTGGCGCCGGCAGGTTTTCAAGTCCATTCACAACTTAGCGCACCCCTCCATCAGGACAACCGTCTGGCTGGTCGCCAACAGGTTCGTGTGGCATGGACTGCGTAAACAGTTCAGTGAATGGGCCAAAACGTGCATGCAGTGCCAAACGGCCAAGGTGCAGTGGCACATCAAGGCTCCGACGCAGCAGTTCGAACCCACCCGCCGGAGGTTCGACCACATTCATGTGGATATCGTGGGGCCCCTGCCAGTGTCACGAGGAGCGCGGTACCTCCTAACTATGGTAGACCGGTTCACCAGATGGCCAGAGGCAGTCCCGCTCACCGACACCACCTCCGAATCCTGCGCCCGAGCACTGATCGCAACCTGGGTAGCCCGCTTCGGGGTACCGGCACACATTATCTCAGACAGAGGCACCCAGTTCACCTCCAGCCTGTGGTCAGCTGTGGCCAGCCTTTTAGGCACACAGCTACACCACACAACTGCCTACCACCCACAGTCGAATGGACTAGTGGAGCGTTTCCACCATCTCCTGAAGTTGGCTCTCATGGCCCGCCTGGAGGGGCCTAACTGGGTGGACGAGCTTCCCTGGGTCCTGCTCGGAATCCGCACAGCGCCCAAGGAGGATCTGCACACCTCGTCGGCCGAGTTGGTGTACGGCGCACCCCAGTAGTCCCAGGAGAGTTCATACCAGCCCCAAGGGGGCAAGAGGAAGAACCCACAGCAGTCCTGGACAGACTACGGGAGAGGCTCGGTAACCTGGCCCCCATCCCCACTTCACAGCA
Organism: Mobula birostris; assembly: GCF_030028105.1. Lineage (NCBI taxonomy): Eukaryota > Metazoa > Chordata > Chondrichthyes > Myliobatiformes > Myliobatidae > Mobula > Mobula birostris. Next base: position 179,653,921 of record NC_092373.1, read on the forward strand.
CGGACAGAGCCCGACCTGCGTACCCAAAGACCTGCAGAACTGTAAGTTTCTTTTTGTACGATGGGGCGGACACCGGGCACCGCTACAGCCGCCCTACGAGGGGCCGTTTAAGGTGATCAGGAACAACGGGTCCACGTTCGTGCTGGACATTGGGGGGAGAGAGGAGGTTTTCACGGCGGACCGACTCAAACCGGCCCATGTGGACTTGGCGCAGCCGGTCCAGGCTCAGGCACCACGGCGCAGGGGCAGACCTCCCAAACAGAGGCCGATCCAGACTGTGGACAATGGGGGAGGTATCGCCGGTTCTGGGGGGGGGGGGGGGGGGTTATGTGGCGACCCACTTTCTGGCACACACGAACCGGCTCACAATAGCGCGCGCAGGCAGAGGGCCGGCCCCAAAAAGGGCGCCAGGCCATCTTCACCAGCAGGGGAAAAATCCTGCGCGTGGAAAGGGTCTGGGAATATGCATTCCCCACGGTAGTCCCACCCCAGGGAGGGCGGGAACAGGAAGGCTTTAAAGCAGGCTGCGAAGTTTGAATAAACCTCTTTCATCGCAACTCTAACTCACCGACTCCGTGTGGTTATTCTAGCGCTGTGTGTAGCACACCGCTACACCCTTGTAGTTCAGGTGTAACCTGTCTCTCTTGTACAGGTCCCATCTGCCTCAGAAGAGGGCCCAATGATCCTGAAATCTGAAACCCTGCCCACTACACCAGTTCCTCAGCCACATGTTCATCCGCCAAAGAATCCTATTCTTACCCTCACTGGCACGTGGCTTTAGTAGCAATCCTGAGATTACCACCCTCGAGGTCCTGCTTTTTAACTTCCTACCAAGCTCTCCATACTCACTCTTCAGGACCTCCTCACTCTTTTTTCCTACATCATTGGTACCGACGTGTACCACGACATCTGGCTGATCACCCTCCCACTTCAGAATGCTGTGCACGCGATCAGAGACATCCCTGACCCTGGCACCCGGGAGGCAACAAACCACCCGGGAGTCTCTGTCACGACCACAGGACCTCCTGTCTGTACCTCTAACTATCGAGTCTCCTATCACTACCACTCTCCTGTTCTTCCACCCTCCCTTCTGCACTGCAGAGCCAGACTCAGTGCCAGAGATCTGGCTGCCACAACTTGTCCCAGGTAAGTCATCCCCCCCAACAGTATCCAAATTGGTATACTTGTTGATGAGGGGAATGGGCACAGGGGAACCCTGCTCTGCCTGCCCTTTCCCCTTCCCTCGCCTGACGGTAACCCAATTACCTGTGTGCTGCTCCTTTGGCGTAACTACCTCCCTGTAGCTACTATCTATAATCTCCTCATTCTCCCGAATGATCCGCAGGTCATTCAGCTCCTGCTCCAGTTCCCTAACGCGGTTTGTTAGGAGCTGCAGCTGGATACACTTCTTGCGGGTGTTGTTGTCAGAGAGACCAGAGGGCTCCCTGACTTCCCACATCCTGCAAGAGGAGCATTCCAACATCCTGCCTGGCATTCTCTCTACTCTAAACAAACAAAACAAAACTTACTGGAACCTATCCTCGCCTCTGCCAAAGCCGTCCCACTCTGCACCCTCTCACTCCGCTGCCCGCTGTATATGGTGGTCTTTTTTTTTAACCTTTGGCGCTCTGTGTCACGGGCCTGCGCAGTCTAGCCTCTTTTCCCTGCGCAGTGTAAAAAAAAATGACTTCTCTTTGAGATTCCTTTACTCCTTCACTCTCAGCCTCTTGCTTTGATTTTATTACAAATTACTTTGTACAATGCTAGAAAATATTACAGCAAACCCATAGACAATGATAGTGACTAACACAATTACTGATATGAACCACATTAAATTAAAATTTTCCCATCTCTGTCAGGGATGGTATTTATCCCCTTATGTGTCCAACAGTCTCAGAATTCCTCCATAATACCCATGGACACTGCGTATTCCCTCTCTACGGTTATCCAGGCATGGAGATAGCTCCAGAACATTGCCAGGCAGACCCCCCTGACACCGCTCTGCTACCTCTTCCAGAACCCACAGATAGTTATCTATGCCAGCCCCAGGAACAATTTCACTAGGATATCCACATCCCTCCTTACTGGATGACTGCAAATGAATAGCGTGGGGCTAAAACGATGACCTTACATTTTTGCAATGTTACAATTCTTCTGTTGCTATGCCATGACTGGAAAATAGGTCTTGGAAGAACAGCATGTTCATGTTTGTATAACAATCAGAGGTAAATTGTTTGACTCTAGTTAAACTGCATTGTCCAGTATGTCAAATTAGTTTCTTATAACTTTATAAGATGGGCCACTGATTGCATACTGCCAACTCCCCATGAGCTATTTTACTGGATGTTCAGAATACGGTATCTTGTCCTTATTTATCTTTCCCATACAAGACACAGCTGTGAATTTCACAACATCTATCAGATGCATCATAGGATGTAAACTAAATTCTTAATTTATTTGTCTCCTTTTTTATAACATGGTAAAAATAATTGAATTGTACTTGATGACCCCATAGAATGGCAGTACAGTTACAATAACTTACTGGTTTGCAATCTGCTATAATGCTGAATAGTATGAAAACTATTTTGATCAACATTCAAAAATCATTGCTGCCAAATACTCCTTCTGAGTATTTATATATATTCATCCCTCGTTTATTTATATGAAATAAGTGCAATGAAATAACAGCTAAAATTGTAACGACTTTGAATAAATCATTGCGAAGTTTTACTAAGAGATATTTACTTGGACCACCTACTGTATCCCTTCCTATTTGACTGACTGATATCTCAAAACTATTTCCTCATAGGCACTGAGATATTTATTAAATTAAGTCCATCAATCTCAATTTTTTAAAATTGAGATACAGGCAGTATAGACCCTTCTGACTCTTCGAGCCACGCTGTCCAGCAATCCTCCGATTTAATCCTAGCCTAACCACAGGACAATTTTACAATGACCAATTAACCTACCAGCCGGTACATCTTTGGACTGCTGGGAGAATCCAGCGCACCCAGAGTAAATGCACGCAATCCTGGGTTGAACACAGAAACTCCTCATACTCAGCTGCAGGAACTGGTCACTGGAACTGTAAAGCATTGTGCTTTAAAGCACTATGCTACTGTGCATATTCAATCGATTCAACATCCATAATTTTTATTAGAGAATTACCTAGAATTTTTCTCCTGCAAATGTGAAAAGTTGGCTGTAGATTTCACTTCAAGGAAAAGGATTCTGCATTCAGAGGACCCATGCCAATTTCCATTCAGCAACTGATAAGATGCAGGAGGAGGTCCTGTTGTCGCTAACTTCTGAAAATCACAGAATTTCTCAACTGTTTACATCAGCAGAATGTAAAAATTTAATTGTGTTTTGTCTCACCAGATGTTTGTTAAATGTGGATTCCAGTGGTTTACCATTAATCAAAGACAAAGTCAAAGCCATTACAAAGACAAAGAAAATGGCAGAGTTAAAAAAAAATTGTGGTATATAAGATCACAGGAAGCAAAGGCAGGATGAAAGCACATAGTCTTCCCCAGAGAGAGTATTCTAAAAACAAGAGGACATAGATTTAAGATCAAGCAAAAAATTTAAAAGGACATCAGGGGGCAATTTCTTCATGCAAAGGGTGGTGTGTATATGACGAGATGCCGGAAATAGTGGTTGAGATGGGCACGTTAGCAACATTTCAAACCCATCTAGATAAGAACATAGATAGGAGAGGCTTAGAGAGATATGGGCCAATCACGGCCAGGTGGAACTAGCTCACTGGGCAACACAGTTGGCGTGGATGAATTGGACCAAGGGTCCTCTTACCATGCTGTCTGACTCTATTCAATGTGTAACTAAATAACTAGTTCAATATAACTCTAGATTTTAACTGGATGAGGGCAGTGGAAAGTCTATCAACCAACTGTTTCGGGAGAATGAAAAGTGAAGGTCGAATCAGAATCAACAGTGAGTACAGAACCAATGTTTTCATCTTCTAGCATTTCCTGTTGAAGACATCACAAATTCTCAATGCAAATAGAGCATAAGCAGTGAGGCTTTAATGGTACACAGTGACATGACAAGGACAAGAAAACTCATACCTAATGCCTCAAACTAAGGAGCAGCCATTGACCTTGTACATCAGAATAAGAATCAGGTTGAATATCACTGGCATATATCATGAGATTTGTTAAATTAGTGGCTACAGTACAATGAAATACATGATAATATAGGAAAAAAGTAAGTAAGTCAATTACACTAAGGATACATATGTATATTATATAGTTAAATTTAAAATAATGCAAAAGCAGAAATAATATTAAAAAATGTGAGATAGTGTTCATGGGTTCAATGTCCACTTAGGAGTCGGATGGCAGAGGGGAAGAAGCAGTTCCTGAATCATGGAGTGTGTGTCTTCAGGCTTCTGTACCTCCTTCCTGACAGTAACAATGAGAAGAAGGCATGTCCTGGGTGATGTGGCTCCTTAATAATGGACACCGCCTTTCTGAGACTCAGTTCCTTGAAGATATCTTGGATACTTCTGAGGCTAGTACCCAAGTTGGAGCTGACTAATTTAACATCTTGAATAGTATCTCAAAGAAGCAAGAAGGTATTTGCATCTCACACTTTTAAAGCTATGAGTGGAAGGAGAAAGGAGCAACAACAATCATTTTAGGAGGAAAGAAATTTCACCAGTTTCTATTAGAAATATTTTAGCTTTAGTTACACATCATAAACTTTCATGGACCATTCAGAGATTCAAACCTGGGCAGCCTCTGAAATGCTGTGCTGGGTGATCCTGTTACCCCAATGTGACCACACCACTGAGTATCAGTCTTCAGAGTGAAAGGTAAATGCAGATGCTTTCTCCAGGCTCAAGTTGACAGCAAGAAGGCAGAATTGACATTACAACTAGTAGATAGTGACCTTCTAGAAACAGCTGCAGTAAACGCTGAAGTAAAGCCAGTCAATGTGCTTCTGAAATGTAATCATGAATCCATTCTAATTTAAGTGTCCAAGAATAGAAATGCAATCATTAGATAAAATAGCCCACTGGTCAAGGATGCCTGTCCTGGGAATAAAAAAAAATCCTTCCCAGCCATTCGTAATGCTCCGAAAGGATGAATCTTTGATCTTTACACCCAAGACAGTAATCAAAATCAAAAGCTACAGATGCTTGAAATCTGAAATGAAAACAATAAATGCTGAAAACCATCACATAATGCCACTGGAGAGAGCAACAGGATTAATATTAAGGTGTGAAGACTCTTGGAAAGTGAAGAAACAAGTTAGTTTTAGGTTGTAGAGATGGCGAGGGAGGAAGGGATAGATAGGACAGAGGGAACATCTCGGACAGTATGCACAACTCAGGCAACCCTGGTCTCACCCTTTGCTCTAATCATCTCTTGTTCACTGAACTGCAACTACCTTATGTTCTAATTTTCAGTTCAAGTGAAAGGTCTTTGCCCTTAAACATTAACTGTAAATTTATCCAAAGATACTGCTTGCCCCATTGAGTGTTTCCAGTGCTTTTTGTTTTATTATTATCAGAACATACTGGCATGGTAAATTTGAAGACTATTGCCAAAAGCCAACTAATGACCAAGAGCAATTATACTCCAGCTGGGTATCCACAGAGAGATCTGGTCACTACGTTACTAGGAAAGGTGCACAGAAGATTTACAAGGAACTAGGAAAATGTAGTTGTAGGATTGTTTTTCTTTGGAAGAGAAGAGGCTGATTAGGGAGTTAATAGAGGTGTGTACAACTGGCAGGACAATGTAGAGTAAAGAGGAAGCCCATACCGCTTTGAGTGGATCGTTCAAAAGTCAAAAGATATGGATTATAAGAAATTGGTAAAGGGGTTAAAGAACAGGTGGGAAAAAATACCCAGAGGATATACGATTGCATTTCTAATCTGACGAAGTGGTCACAGAAATTGAAAAAGATTACATTTACAGAAACATGCACCAAATAAGGTAACACTTATTTTTTAGTGCATTAGTACCCTTATTGCATTTGAAATTATTATGGTGAGAATGCTTGATAAATTGAACATAATACATTCCTGAAACTATATCTTCCTGAGAAAAGAAATTCCAAAGAGTAATTCAAAAACGAACGCAAAAGAAATTAGGAGGGATGAGCTAGGCAGCACCAGCCATTCAAATATGAATTCTGCACATACATTCAGTGGCCATTTTATTAAGTACACCTGCTCATTAATGCAAATATCTAATCGGACAATCATATGGCAATAACTCAATGCAGAAAAGCATGCAGACATGGTCAAGAGGTTCAGTTGTTGTTCAACTGACCAAACATCAAAATGGGGAAAAACGTGATCTAAGTGATTTTGACCTTGGAATGAATGTTGGTGCTAGACGAGGTGGTTTAAGTATCTTAGATACTGCTGATCTCCTGGAATCATCGAGGGACACCATCTGGGCCAATTGCTTTCAGCATGTTCACTCTCTGGAAGAATAATCTTACATCTGAAATGGTGACTGTGGGTTCAGGTGCATTGGAGACTGGGTGGTGACATTTCAATTCCTTTCCATTGAAACAAAGGAGGATTCCTTGCAGTGATAAACAAAATGCTGGAGGAACTTAGTAGGTCAAGCAGCATCTATGGAGGCAAGTGAGTCCATTTCCTTCCACAGATACTGCGTGTAGGTGGGAGGAGGCGATAGCAGCGCGCCATGCGCGCGCAGCTCTCCAGTAAAAATGATATCGTATCCGCTAAATAGGGGCTGTGGACAATTCTGATTTGATGGAGACAGACGTGGAAGCACAGAGGAACATCTGGAGAAATTTCTGAAATGCTAGTTTGCTGCCATTGTTACTGCGCGATCGAGAATCTTCTGGAGGGAAGGCCTCAAAATCCCCGGCTTTGCCTGCTGCTGGCGACCGAGACTGAGGTCGAATCGTTCAGATAGAGATGGTGCTCGGTACTCGGTGTCAGAGGGCTGATCGGAGGCTCGAAGTTTTTGGACGACTCAGAGTCGGATTGTGGTCGGGCGTGGCAGGGAGAGTTTTCTTCCTTCTCCTGTCTGTGAGAGATGTGGGACTTCCGAGAGACTTTAAACTCTTTTACTGTGCAATGGACTGTTCTTCATCAAGTTATGGTATTGTTGCACTGTTGTAACTATATGTTATAATTATGTGGTTTTGTTAGTTTTCTCAGTCTTGGTCTGTCCTGTGTTTTGTGATATCACACCGGAGGAATATTGTATCATTTCTTAATGCATGCATTACCAAATGACAATAAAAGAGGACTGTGTGTCCTCATAATCTAATCTAATCTAAAATAATCTAATCTAATCTGTTGAATTCCTCCATCATTTTGTGTGTTGCTCCAGATCCGAGCATCTACGGTACCTTGTGTCTTCACCCTGCAGTGATGTCCTTTGGCAAGCTAATCCATTTTTCCTTATTGAGGCTTGAGGTGTCGAAGTGTTTCTCCTTTGCTGCTCATTGACTTTGTTATTACCAGAGTACCATGATACCACACTTGGTCAAATGCAGCCTTGTTGTCAAGGGCAGTTACTATCGCCTCTGGAATTCAGTTCAAAGGTCTTATCAGCCCCCACGTACTTTAAGTTCAAATGATGTAACTGTAGTAGAGCAGCTTGGCAGGAGCTACAGCTCATTCTCGAGCTCAGGCAGCTCTTAGCACTGCGGGTGTGATGTTGCCTGGTCCCACAACCTTCACTGTATCCAGTGCCCTCGGCTGTTTCTGGATATCATGTGAAGTAGTTCAGAATGGAGTGAAGTCTGGCTTCTGTGACAAAGAGAATCACAGGAGGAAGGCTGAAACTGATAAGCTACTTAATAGTGTTTGAGCCTAGCATTCACTATCCCTGAGGATGGAGATGTTGTCTGAAATTTCTGCTCTTCTTAGCTGTTTAATTGCTGCCAACGTTCCATGAGTAGATATGGTGTAATTGCATAACTTCCATCTGATCAGTGCTGCTGGTTGTAGAATTACTTAACTCTGTCTTTATCAGGCTGTTTTTAACTATACCGCATTCCTGTATCTCTCGTGTTGCAGCTTCACCAGGCTGGCATCTTATTTTTAAATAGGCCCAGTGGTACTCCCAGCGCGGTCTTCTGCACTGCTTGTTGTACTGAGGTCGATCTCTGGGCTCAACAGTAACAGTAGAATGAGGGATTTATGCTGGGCTGTGAGGTTACAGACAAACATAATGCAAATTTCTGGTGCTGCTGATCCACTAATGGATGTCTAGATCTGTTCTGTGTCCATGCTAATTAACATGGATATAAGGCTACTCATAGATTCGACTGACCCAATGTCTCCCTAAGTCGTCCAATGTTGTGACATGATTGTGTCAACTTTGCCATTATAAATTAATTCCCTATGTAACATTATCATTGCTATGATTAAAGACTCCTGCCTGTGGTACCTTAGTGGAATGCATTCCCAATTCGTCAATCCAGACTGCACAGATATTCTGTTTAACAATCAGGCCAATAGCATTCACTTGATATTTAATTATAAGAAATAATATGAATTCAAAGTCTGCATAAAAATATGAACAGTATACAAAATGGAGATTGAATTCCTACAATGTGCCTTACCTCAAGTAAAGACTACACATGATCCCAGTCTCTGTGGGAACAACGAGGGAGACTGACTAATGCACTATAAGGTTACAAATGGTAAGGGGAGGGCAATGAGGTTATATTTTATTTTTTGGAATTCATTCGAGATGCTGCTGGCTTCTTAGTCCCAGGAGTAAACCACAGTGTCATTACCCATTCCTCACCACCCATATGGAAATCTATAGTTATTCCTCTACAATATGACAGATGTTACTGAACATCATTTATTACTATATTTAGATGCTTTCCAAACAAAACTAGAAATAGATTCGACTCGTAGAAACAAAGTCAATAAGATAATACTTGGCAGTCTTTAAACAGTTGTACAGGTTTTACTGAAAATAGAAATAACTTGCACTGTGGAGGGTTTGTTGAAGATCTTGTGGGATATCAAATGCATTTGTACATGTGTACTAGTTCTTATGTATTTCATAACTCCATTATTTTCAGGGACAGTGCAAGTACTAGGCAAGTACACATTTGCTGGGCTTATAAAAATGAACTTATAGTTGCAAAAAGAATTGTGAGGGATGTTCAGCTGCTTTTACAGCAATCAGGGTGGTACAGTAGCGTACATGCTAGAATCACCCCTTACAGTACCATGGATAGGGGGTTCAACTCCTGCCACTGCCTGTAAGGTTCTCCCAGTGACCATGCAGTCTCATTAGAGTATTGAGGTAAGAGATATGCTCAACACAGAGTGATTTTTGAGCATTTTCTGACTGAAAGACAAAATTGATTTTGCGTATCTATAAAAACAGAACCTAGTTGCTACCTGGGGATGGCCTGAACTGCATCTCGTCCCCACTACTCAAATTTGCCTAAACCTAGCTGTACTAACTCTGAACCCACTTTAAAGATGAATATAACTTTCTGACGTTCTTCAACCCTTCAGCACTTGTTCCCCAGACTCCTATGGCTATACATATCCTCTTACAACTTACGATGCTCAGGATCTGATGAAGCTTTGTTTTTTCATCCTTTAGTCCGCCAGCTTTCGTCCATTTTAGCCCTACTATAAAAACGCAAACACAAGGAAATCTGCAGATGCTGGAAATTCAAGCAACACACATAAAAGTTGCTGGTGAACGCAGCAGTGAGAAGTGTCACAAAAATAGGTAGGAAGGGATTGACAAGGGGGGATAAAACAGTGTCGAGGTATGCAGAAATGAGTTCGGTGGGGCAGGAGCAAGCTGAGACAATAGGTCTACTTGAGAAGTTCCCCAGCAACTTTTATGTGTGTTGCTTAGCCCTACTTTATCTGCTTTGTTATATGTTACATATTTTACTTTGAAAATAAACAAGGATAGATTTTTTAACAAAACTTCCAAAGATAGGCATATACAGTATCTCTGTTTATTTCATTTTCCCACATCCCCTTTGTAAAGAGCATTGGAAATTTTGTACATTTGAAAATATGAATTAATTTACAAATGATAATCAGTCTCAGGTGCTTGATATATAAAGTATTATATTGATATTATTCAAATAAGCAGTCATATGGCAAGAGGCAAGTATCCTCCTGCTTATAACTTTAAGGAAAGTTGCTCTCGTCATTAAAGGCATACCTTCCAGTTTAAATGCAGCAAGGTCCTACAAAGAAGTGAGATGAATGGTCAGTTTGCTTGCATTTTAGTGTTATTTATTGAAATGATATCTATGACTATCACATTTAACCATCTTATCAATGTGATTGTGCATCCAGCATTGCCGCATTGGATACCATTAAGTACAAGAGCTTCTGAGGGGATGAATATTAGCAGATGGTTTCTGATATATATATTTTGAGCCAATTTGATCTCATTGTTCCACAACTTAACCTTTCCCCTTAGAGCTGTTAAAAGTTACCTGACAAGCAGATGGAAACTCAGTCCAAATGACATGGAGTCCTCCCTCAGGACTCTAGTGCACTCTGAGTGCTGGGGTTCTAGAGAGGCCTTGACCTTTAAACCTCCTGGCTGGGGCCAAAAATGTGACTAGACCAGCCAAACTAATATATTCTGTCAATTTTCTAAAAACTACTCAGCATTAGAAGCACTGAACAAAAACCTAGTTTCTGAAAAGAAAGCTTAATAAATTTGCTTTGAATTATACAAACTAAAAATTAGAATCTCACTCTCTAAAATCCTTTTGCTTCGGTACATCATATTTCATTGTGCTTTCAAGCCCCCTTCCCCTATTATCCACTCCATCCGTTTCTATCCCAAGTGCTATACCCCTGATACGGACTTAATGATCCATTTACATCAGCTGATGTTTGCTGATCTAAATGTAGAATGCCTCAATATAAAAATATTTGCCCTACTTTTCAGATCTCACCATTGTCTGGCTCGTCCTATCTCGGTAATCATCTCTAGTCGTTGAAATTTCTGAGATTTCTCTGCTCTTCTAGTAACAAGTCTTATGGTCATTCTGGATGTTAGAATTGCTTCCTCAAAAGTAGCATTGCCAATGCCAGTTAAAGTTGACAATGCTTCAAAATTGTTTTCCATAAACTCTTTCAATCTTTGAGGCAGACAGTAAAATCTACCCATTTTGGCAAACAGGCAACTATACCCTAAAACTCTGATAATCCAGTGTACAATGGTCAGAAATCATGATGGTTTTCTGGCTCAGAAGGCTTGGCCTTATAGGCTCCCTTTAAAAATACTCGGGCCTTGATTTCCATGTTCCTCTTAACCACAGTGGGACCCCTTTCCCATGCTCACTATAAACACATGGAAGGTCAATTTCCCCACGTCCCTTTAACCACACTGGGACCCTGTTTCCCAATGTTTCCTTTTAATCACACTGAGTTCCCATTTCCCACATTCCCTTAACAACCCTGGGGCCCTGTCTCCCATCTTCCCCTTAACCACACTGTTGTAAATTTAATATTTCGATAGTATTTGATTAATATTGTAAATATATTGCTTGATTAAACATGTTTGTCCATTTAAATAATTCATTATGGGCTATTTGTAAAAATAAGCGAATTTCATACATCATGACGCTGCCACGTGATATGTGCGCACCTCGCTTAAAAGGAAAAACTCATTAAGACACGCATCTCTCAGCTCTCCTGTTTTCCATTATAACTAGCTTAATGTTCTGAAGTTGCAGAACATAACAGTAGCGATAAGGTATGTTTGAAACAAACACATGACGACTACCTGCCTGGTGAAGCGCAGCGAGAAAGTCAAGTTAAAATAAAAAACAATGCAGCATGTGGTTTCTTTGGAAGGGAAGACATGATCGAGTTTTAAAAAGGGCAGAAAATGGAATCATTCATGGGTTCATAAACAGTGAGTACTGGGTGATAATAAACATAAAAAGAGCAGAAATGGCTGGTTACATTGGAAAGATTGATTGCTCTAAAGATAACTAGATACTGTATACTGAACAGATTGAGCAAAACTTTAAAGCAAATGGAAAAGCCAATGAGAAGCTAGTGTCAATTTTGCTGAGTACATTGGATTCATAAGCATGGAGTTTACTTGGTAATTTAACCACTCTGACCAAAGCAGCCGAAATGAGCTTTGCTGATATTGTGAGTATAATGCAAGGATATTTAGAACTGAAACCATTGTTGATTGCAGAATGCTTTAGGTTTCATAAGTGGAATCAAAAAGAAGGGGAGCCCATTTCAGCATATGTGACTGAATTGACGAGATTGCTGGTTCCATAATGGGCACTGAGAGATTGTTTAATTTTGTGGAATCTTACAAGAAAGCATTCAAAAACAGCTCCTAACTGAAACACGATTTACATTTAAAAGAGCAGTTGAAATAACTGGATCAATGGAAAGAGCAATCAGAGGCACAATTGTGTTGCAGTGTGCACTAAAAGTGAATGCGAACAAAATTGCAATGTCTAAAGAGAAAAGAGCCTGGCTGAACAAATTGTGTTACCGTTGTGTCAGGGGCTCACATACTCCAGACCAATACAGATTTAAAGGCAAAACTTGCAGAAAATGCTACAAAGTAGGACACGTACAAAGAGCATGTCAGGTAGACAAAAATAAATGGACTGCACGGGAAAGAGAAAAAGGTAAAAATTCAAGTTGCAGTTTCATAAACAGCATTAATCTGCAAGCTGTTGATGAAAATTCTGATAGTGATGACAGTGACTCAGGACTGGGTACTCCTGAGGTTTATAATGTGAAAGCTAACAATAGACAAGCAATATCACTTACACCAGTAGTGAACGGCAAATTAATTAAAATGGAATTGGACACTGGCTTAGCTGTTTCAGTCATTCCACAAGATGAGTTTGAGTGGCATTTCAAAGATACTGAACTGAAGCCTGGAGATACTCAGCGAAGAACTTATACTGGAGAAAAACTTATACTCCTGTGGTAATGACATTCCTAACAGTGAAATACAACAACCAACAAGCTACATTGGGCTTGTACATGGTAAAAACAGGAGGACCAGTATTGGGGGCTGTGATTGGCTGAGACAACTACAACTTGATTGGAGATCCATCCACCATTTGCATGCCACATCCCCTGCAATAAAACCAACTGAAAGTGAATTAAGAAAGGTACTGGATGATGCCACAACTGTCTTCATGCTGAACACCATGGACTGTTGCTCAACAAAAGGCAAACCAGGTGACAATCTCTGTGCCTCCAGTGGAAAGCATATTGGACCAAGGAGGAACCATGCTGCTCAGGAGAAACGTGAATGTGACGAAAGCACAGGATTGATTACAACAGTTTCTGCAGGCGGCGTATCTGAGAAAGCTTCTGATATGTTAATCAGGCAGTTACTTGTGAAATGTAGCTTGGAAGGGAGTTCAAGGCTTCAAGAAAGTTGCAAGCATTCGACTTTTGTGAGTATAAAGAACCAGGATCTATTCTGCATTTATGTTATTGCATGAACTTTGAGTGGGAGACAAAAAACAAGTTGCTCCTAAAAGTAGATGTATTGACCATGGTCCAGCTGCAAGAATGGAAGACAAAAAAGAAAGGAGTGTGTGGAGATATGAGAGCAGAGAATTCATTGGGTGATGTTGTGGATGAGGAGACCTGGAGGAGAGATCAGATCGTAAAGGGAGCAATAGAAGGATTAATGAGAGGATACTCCAGTGAACTAGGTACGCCTTCCCAAGACCAAGATGCTCATCCTAGAAAAGAAGGAAACGAAAGAGGAGGGTGACATAAGCACTATGGAAATGGAAGAGGATAAATGAGACCTAATTTCTCAAAAAATTAGAAATTTCTGAGATACAAGAAATTAGAAGAAAAAGAAAGACAAGAAGTTGAAAAGGAGAGAACAGACAAAGAGAAAGAAAGAAGCCGGGACCGGGTGAGAAGCAAGAATTGAAATATATCCAGACAAAAAAGCCAAGAAAAGGAGAAGAAAGGTGTCCAGAGCTGTCAGAGCCACTTCCTACAGTCTCAGAGTCAACTCCTACAACCACAATGGAGGAGGACCCAGAACCCAAGATTGTTATATAGTAGAATATATACATAACTGAACTGCTACCACGTGACACATGCGTATTTCACTTTAAAAGTAAAAACCAACTAAGGCTCATATCTGTCAGTTCTCTTTATTTCCCTTTAATTACTTTAATGTTTTGAAGTTACAAAATAACACACATACCTGAGCCTGTTTCCCATGTTCCTTTTAACACACACTTGGGCCTGGTCTCTCACGTTCCTTTAACGACACAGGTTCCCTGTTTCCCAATGTTCCCCTTAACCACACTAGCGCCTTATTTCTCCATGTTCCCTTTAACACACACTGGGGCTCCGTTACCCCCATTACCTTTAACCACACAGGTTCCCTGTCTCCCAATGTTCCCCTTTAACCACACAGGTTCTCTGTCTCCCAATGTCCCCTTTAACCACATGGGTTCTCTGTCTCCCAATGTTCCCCTTTATCCACACAGGTTCCCTGTCTCCCAATGTTCCCCTTTAACCACATGGGTTCCCTGTCTCCCAATGTTCCCCTTTAACCACATGGGTTCCCTGTCTCCCAATGTTCCCCTTTAACCACACAGGTTCCCCATCTCCCAGTGTTCCCCTTTAACCACACAGGTTCTCTGTCTCCCAATGTTCCCCTTTAACCACACAGGTTCCCTGTCACCCAACGTTCCCCTTTAACCACACTAGTGTCCTATTTTTCCATGTTCCCTTTATCACACACTGGGGCTCTGTTACACGCATCACCTTTAACCACACAGGTTCCCTGTCTCCCAATGTTTCCTTTAACCACACTGGGATCCTATTTCGCATGCTCATTCTAAACACATGGAGGCACTATTTCCCATGCCATCATTCTCATTTCCTTTAAGTTCACTTGGTTCATGGGAAATTCATTCTACGGCTGTGTAACATGGGAAAAAGGATAAATAAAAGCCGGCTGGGATAGTTATAGCAATAATGTCCTAACAGCTGGAAAGTTTGCTATTCCAGTGCCAAAAACACAGTGACGTTGGGTTATCTACTTTGAAATGTCTTGTTACATGAAAAGTGCTGTATAAATTGCTCACATACTGTGGTAAACCATGTATATATGTTGTAACTCGGTTACCCGTCTGGACACACCCCTCTGCTGACTGTCCCTGTGGCTCCTCCCACAGAGTCCTGTATAAAGGTGTTCGCCTTGCCCCTCCCCCTCAGTCCGGGGGCAGACACTCACTGTGGAGGTTGTATTGTACAGCGAATAAAAGCCTTTCAGTATTTTACCAAACCTCAGTCTTTTGGAGTAATTGAAGGTGCTTCACATACACAGAGCTTCTCTCTGGGACATAGGGAGACATAAGAGACTGCATTTGCTGGAATTTAGAGCACCAAACAATCTGCTGGAGGAATATAGCAGGTCAAGAACCATCTGTGATGAGAAAGGAATTGTCAATGTTTGGGTTAAGACCCTGCATCAGAACACAGAGAGATTTCCTCTTCAAATTATGACAGGACATACCTCACAACAAGCTTCCCATTAATGTCCTATTTGGCCATAAGACCACAAGACTCAGGAGCAGAATTAGGCCTTCGAATCTGCTCTGCCATTCCACCATGGCTGATTTATTATCCTTCTATAAGACAAAGTAGCAGAATTAGGCCATTTGGCCCATTTTGCTTCAAACACAAAGCACACGGTCAAAAAAGTGCAGAGAGTAGCCAAGTACTCAGGCCCCAGACAGCAGGAGACCGGAGGGGCCTTGACCTCATGACATTTTATCGTTAAAACAGGAATAACACCAGACGACCACAAATACTGTTTAGGGACAAAGATTTCAGGCCAATCTGCTCATTGGATGGACATCAACAAGATCCAATGATTCCTGATCAGGAGTCCAGCTCCTGATGAAGGGTCTTGGTTTGAAATGTCGACCATTAATTCCTCTATTTAGATGCTGCCTGACCTGCTGAGTTCCTCCAGCATTTTGTGTGTGTGACCCTTATTAAAATATCGTCACAAGATGAGGGAAAAGAGATTAGCACTGCGGAAGTGTAGCCTGAAAATTAAGGAACAGGTTGCTGGATGAATATTGAGAAGAGTGAGCATTAACTGGGAATGGAAATTAATCTGGGCAGCATGATGTCTTTGGGAGACAGCTCAGTTCAATTAATTCACTTTTTATATCCAATATTGCCCTTTAGTGGCCGGTTAGTAGAATTTCATTCCCTTCAGTCAGAGGTATAGCCATTGTTTAGACTTTCTGAAAATTCTCCCACATATTTGAGAAGTGCAAGGCTATTATCTGCTACTCACACTATCCCAGACACACTTTCCTAAAAACACAGGTCAGTGTGAAGACAATGTAAATAAGACAGGCTGAAAAATATTGGACAAGTATTGGTATTGGATCACAGACTCGAGAGCTTTTGGGGAATAAATTATGCTTTTAAATATGACGGGGCTTGTAGAGAAACATATTGTCATGAGGTCAGTGACAGTAAATCAGCAAGAGTTAGTCATGCTGAATCCCAGTTTCAAGGACCTGGCTTTGATGCTAATCTAAGATGCCGCCCACCTGGAGCATACATTGTCTCCCTGTGACCGTATGTGTTTCCTTCGGATGCTCTGCTTTCCTCTACATTTCCAAGACGTACGTATGGATTGGTAAATTCATTTTGCCACAGTAAATTACTTGCTAATGTAGGTGAATGGCAAAAGAATCAGAGGGGTGTTGATGGGCATGTGGGAGAGAAAATAATGCTGCAAGAAGACAAGGGAGTAAAAAGAGGAGAAATAAGACTCACAGCACTGCTTTATGGGGATCTGGTATAAACTCGGTGGATGGAGAGGCCTCCATCTATGTTGGTTTAAGTACATATGCTGCGAATGTGTGCCCTATGGTATAACTATTACACTTTCATCAAGTCCAATGCCCAGTTCAAACCCAGGAGGTTTTTTTTTCCAAAAAAGGAGTATATAAATGCATGAAAATAGTATTATAGTAGGATTCAGTCAGACTTCTATCAGTTCAAGAGATCTTGATGATCTGTATGTACAATTCACTCAGCCGCCTTTGCTTCATGTCTCTTGACATCGTTACCTAACAAACTTATCAATATCACTATTGAGAATATATTATAGCTGTCTATCCCCTGTTTTTTGATGGACTAGACACAAAATATTCACTAACAATTGTCAGCAAAAGCACTTCTGATTCCGTTGCTGAATGGTCTAATTGGTTTGGGATTTCACACAAGTCAGAATATGAGGCGTGGCTCCTTCGACAAGAATTCGGCCTGATCATGGCAGGAGAGGAGGCCTTGGACAGACATATGGGAAGTCAAATTGAAATGCCAAGCCATCTGGAGATTTTGCTTTTTGTGCTTGATGAAGCGATCTGGTCCCCCAGTCTAAGTCTGTTTTCACCAATGTGGAGAAGCTGCATTAGGAGTGTAGCCTCCTCTATGTCCACATTTAATTAAAGATACATCCACAACTTTTAAATTAAACCACTAACGTCAAAGAAGTTCTTGGTGGGAACTGAGTCTAGCCAGCAGCTAACAGGTTTGTCCTGACAGACTGAAGGCATAAGGGGTGACACGGTGGTGTAGCGGTTAGCGCAACACTATTACAGCTGCGGGCATCTGAGTTCGGAGTTCAATCCTGGTGCCGTCTGCGAGGAGTTCTCCCTGTGAATGCGTGAGCTTCCTCCGGGTGCTCCGGTTTTCTCCCACAGTGCAAAGACGTACCGGTTAATAGGTTAATTGATCATTACAGATAATCCCGTGATTAGGCTCGGGTTTAATAGGTGGATTGCTGAACCAGAGGGGAATGTTCTGCGCTGCATCTCTAAATAAAATAAAGTAATTTTTACCCCCCCAGGGGAAGTCTGGTATGGTAAATTTCTGGTCGTAAATGACAACTTGGAAGTTCATGCATATAGATGAGTGTATGTTTGCGATTTATATATCTGTAATATTCATTCCACTTGATGGCAGAGCTCAGAACTGCCTCATGCTATCACATGGTGCTGGTAAATCTGTCAATGGGAACTGGTCGAGAGTAGTGCCTGAATGTAGAAAGACTCCAGAAAACAATTAGCACAACAGTTAGCTGTGGGTTAGAAGCAGGTATATACTGTAATACAATTATAAGACAGTGTGTGGAACGAGTTGCCAGTGAAAATGATGGGTGTGGTTTTGAGTTCAAGATTTAAGAGAAATTTGGAATAAGTACATGGATGGGAGGGATATGGAGAACTATGGTCCAGGTGTAGGTCAATGGGACTAGGCGGAATAACAGTTTGGCATGGATTAGATGGAATAAGGGGAGTGCTTCTGTGCTGCAGTGCTCTATGACTCTCTACATAATTGCACATCACTTTCCTCCTTATGTCCCTTTCTCCAACCTCAATGAGTGCCAATATAGGCAAAAATTTAAAAAACGTAGTGTCATGCAAAAGTTTGGGCACCTCTAGTCAAAATTTCTGTTACTGTGAATAGTTAAGTGAGTAGAAAATGAACTGATCTCCAAAAGTCATAAAGTTAAAGATGAAACATTCTTTTCAACATTTTATCAAGATTAGCGTATTATTTTTGTTTTGTACAATTTTAGAGTGAAAAACGGAAAGGAGCACCATGCAAAAGTTTGGGCACCCCAAGAGATTTGAACTCTCAGGTAACTTTTACCAAGGTCTCAGACCTTAATTAGCTTGTTAGGGCTATGGCTTGTTCACAGTCATCGTTAAGAAAGGCGAGATGATGCGAATTTCAAAGCTTTATAAATACCCTTACTCCTCAATCTTTGTCCTAACAATCAGCAGCCATGGGTTCCTCTAAGCAGCTGCCTAGCACTCTGAAAACTAAAATAAATGATGCCCACAAAGCAGGAGAAGGCTATAAGAAGATAGCAAATCGTTTTCAGGTAGCCGTTTCCTCAGTTCGTAATGTAATTAAGAAATGGCAGTTAACAGGACCGGTGGAGGTCAAGTTGAGGTCTGTAAGACCAAGAAAACTTTCCGAGAGAACTGCTTGTAGGATTGCTAGAAAGGCAATTCAAACCCCCGTTTGACTGCAAAAGACCTTCAGGAAGATTTAGCAGACTCTGGAGTGGTGGTGCACTGTTCTACTGTGCAGCGACATCTGCACAAGTATGACCTTCATGGAAGAGTCATCAGAAGAAAACCTTTCCTGTGTCCTCACCACAAAATTCAGCGTCAGAAGTTTGCAAAGGAACATCTAAACAAGCCTGATGCATTTCGGAAACAAGTCCTGTGGACTGAAGTTAAAATAGAACTTTTTGGCCACAATGAGCAAAGGTATGTTTGGAGAAAAAAGGGTGCAGAATTTCATGAAAAGAACACCTCTCCAACTGTTAAGCACAGGGGTTCATCGATCATGCTTTGGGCTTGTGTTGCAGCCAGTGGCACGGGGAACATTTCACTGGTGGAGGGAAGAATGAATTCAATTAAATGCCAGCAAATTCTGGAAGCAAACATCACACCGTCTGTAAAAAAGCTGAAGGTGAAAAGAGGATGGCTTCTACAACAAGATAATGATTCTAAACACACCTCAAAATCCACAATGGACTACCTTAAGAGGCACAAGTTGAGGGTTTTGCCATGACCCTCACGGTCCCCTGACCTAAACATCATTGAAAATCTGTGGATAGAACTCTAAAGAGCAGTACAGGCAAGACGGCCCAAGAACCTCACAGAACTAGAAGCCTTTTGCAAGGAAGAATGGACGAAAATCCCCCAAACAAGAATTGAAAGACTCTTAGCTGGCTACAGAAAGCGTTTACAAGCTGTGATACTTGCCAAAGGGGGTGTTACTGACTACTGACCATGCAAGGTGCCCAAACTTTTACTTCAGGCCCTTTTCCTTTTTTGTTATTTTGAAACTGTAAAAGATGGAAATTAAAAAGTAATCTTGCTTAAAATATTAAAGAAATGTGTCATCTTTAACTTTATGCCTTTTGGAAATCAGGTCATCTTTTACTC
Source organism: Mobula birostris (assembly GCF_030028105.1). Taxonomy (NCBI): domain Eukaryota; kingdom Metazoa; phylum Chordata; class Chondrichthyes; order Myliobatiformes; family Myliobatidae; genus Mobula; species Mobula birostris. The sequence continues at coordinate 179,673,934 of NC_092373.1, forward strand.
GTTTAGCTATTCACAGTAACAGAAATTTTGACCGGGGTGCCCAAATTTTGCATGCCACTGCATATACAAGTAAAGTTACCATCAAACTGGCCATGACAATCTATAGTGGCTATTGAATACACTAAAAAAAAGCGGTAACCAGTGACAGTTCTGTAATGGACAGGCAGAAAGACTATTTGTAGTATAGGTGACGTATACATTAATGGAAACTTTGCCTCATTAGCGCAGTTACAAGCAGTTTACAATATCCCTGCATCTAGTTCTTTTAGATATTTACAAATTCGAGATTATGTTAGGAAACACATACCGAACTTTGAGGTTTTAGACAAGCATGAGTCCCTGGAGGCAATAAATAAATTTGATTCTGTTACTCGTAGTGCGGTATCCTATTTTTATCAGATCCTACATAATGGAGCTCGGGTGAATACTACAGGTCTTAAACAGGCATGGGTGGATGAATTGGGTGTAGAATTGACAGAGGAGGTCTGGGATGCGTGTTTAAAGAGTATACATGATTGTTCAGTCAATGTCAGACATGGACTTATACAGTTTAAAACAATACATAGACTCTATTATTCCAAAGGAAAGTTGCACAGTTTCTACCCTGATGTTTCGCCAGTTTGTAATAGATGTAAATCTGTGAACAGTAACTTGTCACATTCATTCTGGTCATGTTGTAAGCTTTATGCATACTGGAAAAGTATTTTTCACTGTTTTTCTGAGGCTTTTGGGAAGTGGTGGGAACCAGACCCGCTCACAGCCATCCTTGCAGCAACAAGCTCCCTATCTTCAGCCAATAAGTATGAAAAAAAGGCTGTATTGTTTGACAGGGTGATTGCTAAGAAGTTAATCCTGCAAATGTGGAAAATGGACTCTGTGCCTACGTACGATCTGTGGCTGAGAGAACTGGCAAATACTTTACACTTGGAGAGACTGAAACTATATAATGAGGACAGAGGGGACATCTATGAAAGGATATGGGGCCCTGTACTGGCTTTCTTACGGGGTGAAGACTGAGGTTTTTTGGTGCGGTGCACCTCAGCTAGGCATGTTTACTTTTGCCTTTACATTTTTCTCTCTTTTGCTACTCAATATTTAATTTGATTTTGCTATGGTTGTGGTTTTTGTGGATGTGCTGTCTTTTTTTTGTTTGTTTGTTAGTAGTAAATAAAAAAATTTAAAAAAAGAAAGAAAGACTATTTGTGAGGCCAATTAAATGTGACTAGAATAGAAATACAAGATAATACTGACAGCGAATTGTGCAACATCCATATTGTAGGTGGCATTGAATGTTTGCAGTTTATTGCTTCTAAATTTACATTTTCATAAGATGAAACTGATCTCTCTAAAACTGCGTGCAGAGTGTGCAGATTTGAAATAACAGTGATAATTATATTTGTAGATAACAGACTGCCTGTGATTCACGTTCATGTTACTGTTTATATGCAACAGTGCCAGCTACAAGTTGAAGCTAAATTAGAATGTCTGTCTCTTTCCCCCTTTAAGGCCTACTTGTTGACAAGCTTTTACTTTTATTTAGACATGCAGAGCGGAACAGGCCTTCTGGCCCAGTGGGCCACACCACTCAACAAACCATCTATTTAACACTAGCCTAATCATAGCACAAATTACAATGAGCAATTATTCTACTAACCGTCTCTGGACTGTGGGAGGAAACGGGCACAGTCAGAGGAAACTCATACAGTTCACAGGGAGAACATACAAATTCCCTAGAGACGGTGTCAGAATTGAACTCCAAGCTCCAGGACACCCCAAGCTGTAATAGCGTCACGCTAACAGCTGCACTACCATTGTGCTTCAGTAGACTTTGAATGTTTTGCTACGTAAAGCTGTAATATAATGCATATTACTGTATTTGCAGGAAGGAAAAGATCAAAATGCTGCAGATGTTGGAAATTTGAAATAAAACTAAAAAATTCAGGAACGTATAAGATGGAACAAAGCGTATGATCAGGCTATGCTCAATGACCATGTTATGTGATCAAATTTCATTGATTATGACTGATCCCCGTTACTAGGTACACCACTTATTTACTTCATCTCCACATTAGTGTCTGTGGCAGATGACTAAACATGAAACTTTGTTTCATTGCCACAGACGGCTGTGGAGGCCAAGCCATTGGATATAGTTAAAGTCGCGGTTGATAGGTTGTTGATTAGTAAGAGTGTCAAAGGTTACAGGGAGAAGGCAGGAGAATGGGGTTGAGAGGACAATAAATCAACCATGTTGGAATGACCCTATCTACCTGTGATGCCTCGTTCAAGGAATTATGGATTGGTACCCCCAGATCCCTCTGTTCTATTGTATTCATCAGTGCCCTACCACCTACCATGTAAGTCCCATCATGGTTTGTCAACCCAAATTGCAACACCTGATATGTCTGCCATTTTTCTTTGTTTACTGCCTTCGCCAGTATAATGTAATTAATCGGTGGCCTATAGACAACTCACATCAATGATCTTCCACACCTTTTCTCTTCCTAATCTCTACCCAGATGGATTCAACATTCTACTCTCAGATCTTACTATCTTACTGGCCTCTTACTATCACCCAAATCTTATTCTTAATTAAAAGTGCAACCCTACCTCTCAACCTTCCTGCCTATCCTTCTCTATTAGGCTTACTCATGATACCATGATCTTGGTTACTGCTGCCTTCTCCTGATGCACCATCTCCCCCAACACATCCAAAGCAGTATAACTGTCTTGGATGGAGATGACCACGGGGGATTCCTGCACCACCTCCCCTGCGACGGCTCTACCTGTTGGTCACCCATTCAACTATCTTTTCTTGAACTTGTAAACTGGAGTGTAATCAACTCATTAAACATGTTATCCACAATATTCTCAGCAATACAGCTGCGTTGGATCCGTGCACAGCTCCAGTACAGTTGTGCAGTCTCGCATGAACCACAGATAGACTCTCCCTGCACACATAGTCAATGAGGACTCTGGCAGCCTCCTCGAGTTCCCATATTGCACAGGAGCATGCCATAGGTCCAAGCTCACCTGCCATATCTGAAAGCTTTTCTTGCACTGCTTACCAATGCCCACACTGAGACAGACAGCAGCCTCTCTCAAAATGGCTTCATTTTATTGACTGAATTACCACACCCTGAACCAATCAAAAACAACTTTTAAAAAATTGCTTGTAAAAGTAAAAACTTTTTAAACTAAAGCTGCTAGGTTATTCTTGCTTTGTCTGCTGTAACTGCAAAAACATACCAATCACCAGCACAAACTAGATAGCAGCCTCTCTCAAAATAGCTACAGCAGAGTGGAAGTATATTAAAAGAAATTGTACTATTTTCTGACAATTCTTTTCTGTTTGTCTGCTTTACTGTTTGAATAAACTTCCAAGTTGGTCCAAAAATAGTAATTCCTTTTGCTCCATATATTTAGAATGACAAAACAATGCATAGGAAAGACACTTGTGAACACAAGAGATTTCACAGAGGTTGGAAATCCAAAGCAACACACACAAAATGCTGCAAGAACTCAGCAGGTCAGGAAATATCTATGAAAATTAACAAATAGTTGATGTTTTGGTCTGAGACCCTTTCTCAGGGGAAGGATAGAAGAATCCAAATAAAATGGTGGAGGAGGGGAAGGTGATAGGTGAAGCCTGATGAGTGGGAAAGGCAAAGGGCTGGAGAAGAAGGAATCTTATAGGAGAGGAGAGTGACCATGGGAAAAAGGCAAGAAAGAGGAGCACAAAAGTAGGTGATAGGCAGGTGATGAGAAAAGGTAAGGGGCCAGAGCGAGAAAAAGAAGAAGAGGGAAGGAGGAGGAGAATCAATATTTACGCCATCAGGTTGGAGGCTAACCAAATAGAATATGAGATGTTGCTCTTCCACCCTGAGAGTGGCCTCATCATGGCAAAAGAGGAGACCATGGACCAACATGTTGGAGCGGGAATGGGAACAGCAAATAAAATGGTTGGCTACCAGAACATTCCATTTTTGGTAGATGGACCGGAGGTACTCGACAAAGCAGTCCCCCAATTTCCATCAAGTCTGGCCAATGTAGAGGAGGCCACATTGGGAGCACCGGATACTACAGACAATCCAAGAGCTCTGTAGGTGAAGTATTGCCTCACCTGAAAGGACTGTTTGGAGCCCTGAACAGAGGTAAGGGCAGAGGTGAATGGGCAGGTGTAGCATTTCTGTTGCTTGAAGAGATATATGCCAGGACGGAGATTAGTGCGGAGGGACAACTGGGCAATCATGGAGGGACGATCCCTGGAAAGTGAAAAGTGGGAAAGAGGCAAAGATGCAAATGGATCCTATTGAAAGTAGTGGGTGTTGTGAAGAATGTTGTGTTGGATGCAAAGGTTCATGGGTTGGTCGGTGACAACAAGGTGTCAGGAAGAAGGAATGAGCGTGGATGTCAGGGAAGTGAAGGAGATGTGGGTGATGACAGCATCAATTGTGGATGAAAATAAACCCTGTTCTTTGGAGAAGGAGGACACCTTTGAAGTAGCACCAATGCAGTCATCAATGTAGCGCAGGAAGAGTTGGGAGCATTGCCAGGGAAGGCTTGGAACGTGGACTGTTCTACGTAGCCAAGAAAAAAGCAGGAATAACAGAAGCCCATTTGCGCACCTATGGCTACACCTTGAGTTTGGAGAAAGTGGGAGGAGCCAAATGAAAAATGATTGAAGGTGAAAACCAGTTCTACCAGATGCGGAGAGGAACTTGTGGCCAATTCTATAATATACTTACAGCCATTGAGATGGCACTACAGTCCCAATAGTTCATAGAACATAGAATAGTACAGCACAGTACAGGCCCTTTGGCCCACAATGTTGTGCCGACCCTTAAATCCTGCCTCCCATATAACCCCCCACCTTAAATTCCTCCATATACCTGTCTAGTAGTCTCTTAAATTTCACTAGTGTATCTGCCTCCACCACTGACTCAGGCAGTGCATTCTATGTACCAACCACTCTCTGAGTAAAAAACTTTCCTCTAATATCTCCTTTGAACTTCCCACCCCCTTATCTTAAAGCCATGTTCTCTTGTATTGAGCAGTGGTACCCTGGGGAAGAGGCGCTGTCTGATCCTCTTAATATCTTGTATACTTCTATCATGTCTCCTCTCATCCTCCTTCTCTCCAAAGAGTAAAGCCCTAGCTCCCTTAATCTCTGATTATAATGCATACTTTCTAAACCAGGCAGCATCCTGGTAAATCTCCTCTGTACCCTTTCCAATGCTTCCACATCGAGGTGACCAGAACTGGACACAGTACTCCAAGTGTGGCCTAACCAGAGTTTTATAGAGCTGCATCACTACATTGCGACTCTTAAACTCTATCCCTCGACTTATGAAAGCTAACACCCCATAAGCTTTCTTAACTACCCTATCCACCAGTGAGGCAACTTTCAGGGATCTGTGGACATGTACCCCGAGATCCCTCTGCTCCTCCACACTACCAAATATCCTGCCATTTACTTTGTACTCTGCCTTGGAGTTTGTCCTTCCAAAGTGTAACACCTCACACTTCTCTGGGTTGAACTCCATCTACCACTTCTCAGCCCACTTCTGCATCCTATCAATGTCTCTCTGCAATCTTTGACAATCCTCTACACTATCTACAACACCACCAACCTTTGTGCCGTCTGCAAACTTGCCAACCCACCCTTCTACCCCCACATCCAGGTCGTTAATAAAAATCACGAAAAGTAGAGGTCCCAGAACAGATCCTTGTGAGACACCACTAGTCACAATCCTCCAATCTGAATGTACCCCCTCCACCACCACCCTCTGCCTTCTGCAGGCAAGCCAATTCTGAATCCACCTGGCCAAACTTCCCTCGATCCCATGCCTTCTGACTTTCTGAATAAGCCTATGATGTGGAATCTTGTTCAAAGCAAATTTATTATTAAAGTACATAGATAGCAACATATACAACCCTGAGCTTCATTTTCTAATGGGTATACTCAATAAATTCATAACAGAAAAAGAACCATAATAGAATCAATGAAAGACAACAATAAGCTGGGTGTTCAACCAGCATGCAAAAGACAACAAATGGTGCAAATACAAAAAGAAAGAAATAATAATAAATAAATAAATAATAAATAAATAAGCAATAAATATTGAGGACATGAGATGAAGAGTCCTTGAAAATTAGTCCATTGGTTGTGGGAACACTTCAGTGATGGGACAAATGAAGCTGAGAGAAGTTATCCCCTTTGGTTCGAGAGCCTGATGGTTGAGGGGTAATAATTGTTTCTGACCTGGTGATGTGAGTCCTGAGGCTCCTGTACCATCTTCCTGATGGAAACAGCAAGAAGAGAGCCTGGCCTGGATGGTGGGGATGCTCAGAATCAGAATCAGGTTTATTATCACCGGCATGTGACGTGAAATTTGTTAACTTAGCAGCAGCAGTTCAATGCAATACATAATCTAGCAGAGAGAAAAAAAAAACATAATAATAAATAACATAAAACAATAATAAATAAACAAGTAAACATGTATTGAATAGATTTTTAAAAATGCACAAAAAAACAGAAATACTATATATTAAAAAAAAGTGAGGTAGTGTTCATGGATTCAATGTCCATTTAGGAATCAGATGGCAGAGGGGAAGAAGCTGTTCCTGAATCGCTGAGTGTGTGCCTTCAGGCTTCTGTACCTCCTACCTGATGGTAACAGTGAGAAAAGGGCATGCCCTGGATGCTGGAAGTCTTTAATAGTGGATGCTGCCTTTCTGAGACACCGCTCCCCAATGATGTCCTGGCTACTTTGTAGGCTAGTGCCCAAGATGGAGCTGACTAGATTTACAACCTTCTGCAGCTTCTTTTGGTCCTGTGCAGTAGCGCCTCCGTACCAGACAGTGATGCAGCCTGTCAGAATGCTCTCCACAATACAACTATAGAAGTTTTTGAGTGTATTTGTTGACATGCCAAATCTCTTCAAATTCCTAATAAAGTATAGCCGCTGTCTTGCCTTCTTTATGACTACATCGATATGTTGGGACCAGGTTAGATCCTCAGAGATCTTGACACCGAGGATAGATGTTGTCTCATGGCAAATGGTAATGCCCATATCCTTACAACGAACCACAGAGTTTTACAGTAATCAACTATTTTTCTATATTTAGCTAACAATGTTCATGTTGAATATACATCACACCTATTTAACCTTCAAGTGTACGGAGCTTTCTGTTCCTCAAAGCACAGAGCAAATCAGCACTGAGAGAAAAGCATAATTGCACAAATATTTGAAACTGACACGCACCAAAACAGATTTTCCATCCAAGCTTTTCCTGGCTCGGATGTCATGGAGTTAAATTGGAAAATTGGTTTATTATTGTCACATGTACCTAGATACAGTGAAAATCTGTTTTGCATGGCTTCCAGTTTATCTCATCAGTTATCACATCAGTCCAAGAGGAAACAATTACAGAATGCAGAATGAAGTTACAGTTGTAGAGTCATACAACACTGCAAGAGGACCTTTAGCCCAATGAGTCATGCTAACCATCAAGTTGCCATTAACATTAATCTTTCTTTCTCCTCACCTTCCTATCAACTCTCCACAGATTGTATCATGCAACTACACACTAGGAGAGAATTACAGTGGTCAATTAAATTACCAATGCATGTGACTTTGAATCATAGCATTACTGAGCCATTGAGATATACAGAATGAAACAGTCATTTTGGCTTATTGAATCCATGCCAGCCACCAAGCAGCTACTTATGCTAAACCTACACTAATCCCACTTTATCTTCCCCATTCCTTGTAGGAGGAAACTCGAGCACCAGAGGTAACCCACGTGGTTGCAGGGAGAATGTGCAAACTCTACACAGGAAGCACCAATAGTTAGGATTGAACCTGAGATGTTAACACTTTGAGGCAGCAGTTCTACTAATTATGCTTGTGCTGCCCAAACAATTGTCTCTGTTTACACATAATTTTTGGCATTTGATCTCATTAGCAAGTGCTATGAGAAACAAATCTATTCTACATTCTCTCTTTCTTCAAGACCAGAAAAATAAGCCAGAATCTTTTACAAATATAACTGAATCATCGTCCCAAATTTTTCAGGACTTCTTAGAGTAAGCAAGCAATTAGTCAACAATTATTATAACCTCATAAAGTCGTCAAGTTACACAGAACAGAACTGTCCTTCACTCCAGTTCTCCAATGCTGACCAAGTTGCCTCACTGAGCTGGTCCCATTTGGCTACGTTTGGTCTATATGCCTCGAAATCCTTCCTATCCATGTGCCTTTCAGAGTGAAAAGCTTGCCCCTTAGATGCCCTTTAAAATTTTCCCCTCTCACCTTAAACCTACACTCTCTTGCTGCGGGCCCCCCTACCCTGGGAAAAAGACCATGACTAATTTCACCTTATCCAATTCCTCATGGCCTCATGAATCTGAGTAAGGTCACCTCTCATGCTCCCAGGAAAGCAGTGCCAGACTATCCAGTCTCTCCTAATAATTCAAGACCTCCAGTCCCAATAACTTCCTTATGAATCTTTTCTGTACCTTTTCCAGATTAATGACATAGAGTATTTCCCATAGCTAAGCAACAGGAACTGCACACAATATTCCAAGTGTGGTCTCACCATTATCTTGTTCAGTTGTAACATGACCCCTGTCTCAAACTGTTTGAAGAACAATGACCAAAGTTTTCTTCATTGTAAGTTCAATTTAAGGATTGTTAGCTTGTGCCTATTGCTTAAAGATATTTAAAGATCTGTTTTTGACATTCCCTCATGATTAAAAAGGGCTTGCTTCCACTTCGGTATTGTAGGTCCTGAGGTGACTGATGAAGGCAATATGGGAACTTCAGGCAGTTCTACAGTTAGGGCAGTTGATGCCTGCATGGGATTTGTGGGTCAATAATTAATGTTGTGATACACTTCTGTCATTTACACAGGGCTATGTGTACTCCTGAAGCACCCTTCACAATACAAACCAAGTGCCTCTTGTCCCTTAGAGTGGTCAGAAGCCAGGGATTCCCAGGAGTCTGTGGAGATTTTGCATCTGATTCAAGGAAGCTTATGAGCACATTCTTGAACTTTTTCTCTGTTCAGCTGCTAACTCTCTTCTTGTGACAGAACTCTGAATAGAGGGTCTCTTTTGGAAATCTGGTATCAGGCATGCAAATAATGTGTTCTGTCCGTGGGAACTAAATAATAATAATGAGGGATTCAGCACTGGAGATGCTGGCCTGAGAAAGGACACTGACCTTGGGCTATTTATTCAAAGTTCAAAGTAAGTTTATTATCAAAGTACATATATATGTCACCATATAATATTTCTACTTCTTACGCCCATCATCCCTACTGGGGCATAGGCCATTGACTGCAGTTCACCAGAGTGCTCTGTCGTGGGCCAGTCTTTCAAATTTTCCCAGGTGTACCATACCTTCTTGGTGTATCCTTCATCTCCCAGAGCTGAGGTCTTTGGAGCTTCTGTCTGTGTTTCTGTAGCACTGAGATTACTTGCCCCATGCCCAACCTTCCTCCTTTTATAGCCAGGCTTGAGACCATCCATGGCGGAGTTCACCATATTTTCTTGTGGGCATTCAGAGTAAATACAAAGAAACACAATAGAATCAAGGAAAATTGCACCCAACAAAGACAGACAAACAATCAATATGCAAAAGACAGCAAATGGTGCAAATACAATAATTAAATACATACATAAAATTGAGAACATGAGTTGTAGAGTCCTCGAAAGTGAGTCCACAAGCTGCAAAATCTGTCCAGTGTTGGGGTGAGTGAAGTTATCCCTTCTGGTTTAAGATCTTGATGGTTGAGGGGTAATAACAGTTCCTGAACCTAGTGGTGTGAGACCTGCGGCTCCTGATGGTAGCAGTGAGAAGCGAGCATGACCTGGATAGTGGGAGTCCTTGGTGATGGATGCTGCTTTCCTGCAACAGCGCTCCTTGTGGATGTGCTCAATGGTGGAGAAGGCTTTACCTGTGAGGGACTGGGCTGTATCCACTACTTTTCGTAAGCTTTTTCATTCGAGGGCATTGGTGTTTCTATACCAGGTTGTGATGCAACCTGTCAGTATACTCGCCACTGCACATCTCTAGAAGTTTGTCAAAGACTTATCAAATCAAAGCAAAAATTTGGCCAAATAATTAAACTTGAACTTGATTTGATTTTAGACGTTGAGCTGAACCTTCACAGACCTCTAAGAAAGTCAAGGCACTGCCGTGCCTTCTTTGCAATGGCCCTTACCTGATGGACACAGGATAGATCTACTGAAATGATAATGCCAAGGTATTTAAAGTTGCTGATGCTCGCCACCTCTGAGCCCCCCAGTGAGGACTGGCTCATGGACCCTTATGGGAAATAAGCAGCTCTTTGGATTTGCTGACATCGAGTGAGAGATTGTTGTTGTGGCTCCACTCAGCCATAGAACCATAGAACACTACAGCACAGAAAATAGGCCATTCGGCCCTTCAAGTCTGTGCCGAAACATTATTCCGCTAGTCCCATTGACCTGCATCCAGTCCATAACCCTCCAGACCTCTCCCATCCATGTACCTATCCAATTTATTCTTAAAACTTAAGAGTGAGCCCGCATTTACCACATCAGATGGCAGCTTGTTCCACACTCCCACCACTTTGAGTGAAGTTCCCCCCAATGTTTCCCCTAAACCTTTCCCCTTTCACCCTAAAGCCATGTCCTCTTGTATTTATCTCTCCTAATCTAAGTGGAAAGAGCCTATTCACATTTACTCTGTCTATACCTCTCATAATTTTGAAAACCTCTATCAAATCTCTCCTCATTCTTCTACGCTCCAAGGAATCAAGTCCTAACCTGTTCAATCTTTCCCTGTAACTCAACTCCTGAAGACCTGGCAACATCCAAGTAAATCTTCTCTGCACTCTTTCAATCTTACTGATACCCTTCCTACAGTTAGGTGACCAGAACTGTACACAATACTCCAAATTTGGCCTCATCAATGTCTTATACAACCTCTCCATAACATCCCAACTCCTATACTCAATACTTTGATTTATGAATGCCAGGATGCCAAAAGCCTTCTTTACAACCCTGTCTACCTGTGATGCCACTTTCAGGGAATTATGTATCTGAACTCCCAGATCCCTTTGTTCTTCCACACTCCTCAGTGCCCTACCATTTACTGTGTATGTCCTACCTTGATTTGCCCTTCCAAAATGCAACACCTCACACTTGTCTGCATTAAGTTCCATCTGCCACTTTCTGGCCCACCCCTCCAGTTGGTCCAGATCTCTCTGCAAGTTATGAAAGCCTTCCTCCCTGTCCACAACACCTCCAATCTCAGTGTCATCAGCAATCCTGCTGATCCAGTTTACCACATTATCACCTAGATCATTGATATAGACAACAAACAACAATGGTCCTAGCACAGATCCCTGAGGCACACCACTAGTCACAGGCCTCCAGTCTGATAAGCAATCATCCACTACCACTCTCTGTTTTCTCCCACACAGCCAATTTCGAATCCAGTTTACAACCTCTCCATGGATACCTAGTGTCTGAACCTTCTGAACCAACCTCCCATGTGGGATCGTGTCAAAGGCCTTACTAAAGTCCATGCAGACAACATCCACAGCCTTTTCTTCATCTACTTTCTTGGTAACCTCCTCGAAAAACTCTACAAGATTTGTTAAACATGATCTACCACGCACAAAGCCATGCTGACTATCCTTAATCAGCCCTTGGCTGTCCAAATATTTGTATATCCAATCTCTCAGAACACCTTACAGTAATTTACCTACTACTGATGTCAGGCTCACTGGCCTGTAATTACCTGGTTTACTTTTGGAGCCTTTTTTTAAACAATGGAACAACATGAGCTACCCTCCAATCCTCCAGCACCACACCCGTGGCTAAGGACATTTTAAGTATTTCTGCCAGAGCCCCGCAATTTCTACACTAGCCTCTCTCAAGGTCCGAGGAAATATCATGTCAGGCCTGGGGGATTTATCTACCTTTATTCGCTGGAAGGCAGCAAGCACCTCCTCCTCTTTAACCTCTTTATGTTCCATGACACTGCTGCTTGTTTCCCTTCCTTCCATATAGGCTATGCCAATTTCCTGAGTAAATACTGATGCAAAAAAAACTGTTTAAGATCTCCCCCATCTCGTGAGGCTCCACAAATAGACAGCCACTTTGCTCTTCTAGGGGACCAATTTTGTCCCTTACTATTGTTTTACTCTTAATATACTTGTAGAAACCCTTCGGGTTTACCTTAACATTATCTGTCAAAGCAACCTCATGTCTCCTTTTTGCCTTCCTGATTTCCTACTTTACTATTTTCTTATATTTTCTAAACTCTTCAAGTACCTCATTTGTTCCTTGTTGCCTATACCTGCTATACACCTCTCTCTTTTTCTTAACCAGATCGCCAATATCCCTTGAAAACCAAGGTTCCCTATGCTTGTTAACTTTGCCTTTAATCCTGGCAGGAACATGCAAACCCTGCACTCTCAAAATTTCACCTTTGAATGCCTTCCACATACTGAACACATCCTTGCCAAAAAACAACTTATCCCAATCCACTCTTCCAAGGTCCTTTCTTATTTCCTCCAAATTGGCTCTTCTCCAATTTAGAACCTTAACTCAAGGACAAGACCTATCCTTATCCATAATTAACTTAAAGCTAATGACATTATGGTCACAGGACCCAAAATGTTCGTCTACACATACTTCTGTCACCTGACCTGTCTGGTTCCCTAATAAGAGATCATGTATTGCATTCTCTCTCATTGGTACCTCTATTTATTGATTTAGAAAACTTTTCTGAACACATTTGACAACTCCAAGCTATCTAACCCCTTCACAGTGTGGGAGTCCCAGTAAATGTGTGGAAAGTTAAAATCCCCTACTATTACAACTTCCTGTTTCTTACATCGGTCTGCTATCTCTCTACAGATTTGCTCCTCCAATACTCTCTGACTATTGGGAGGTCTATAATACAACCCTATTAGTGTGGTCACACCTTTCCCGTTCCTCAGCTCCATCCATATGGCCTCTGTAGACAAGCCCTCCGGGCTGCCCTGTCTATGCATAGCTGTGATATTCTCCCTGACTAGTAATGCCACTCCTCCCCCTTTTAACCCTCCCTCCTGTCATGTCCAAAACAATGGAACCCCGGAACATTAAGCTGCCAGTCCTGCCCCTCCTGCAACCACGTCTCACTAATAGCAATAATGTCGTAATCCCACGTGTCAATCCACGGCCTACACTCATCTGCCTTACCTACAATACTCCTTGCATTGAAATAGATGCACCTGAGAACATTTCTATCATGTACAAACCTTTGATTACTGTCCATACATATTTTCAAACTCCCTCCTACATGCTGATTCATCACCACTTTAGATTTGGCCAACAACAGCAGTGTCCTAAGCAAACTTAAATATATCATTGGAGTTGTATTAGCCTCACAGTCATAAGAATATAGTCAGTAGAGTAGCTGCAAAACACACAGCCTATGGTGTATCTGTGGTGGTGGTGATTGTGCAGGAGATGTTGTTGCTGATCTGGGCAGTCTGGGGCCTGCAAGTGAGGAAATCAGGATCCCGTGCACAAATTGATTAGTTTTGAGGGAATGATAGTTGAACGCAGAGCTGTAGGCAATGAAGAGCATCCTGATCTTTACTGTCCAGATGTTCTAGGGTTGAGTGAAGAGCCAGTGAAATAGCATGTGCTGTTGACCTGGTGTGATGGTAGGCAAATTGCAATGGATCTAAGTGGTTCCTTAGGCAGAAATTGATATGTTTCATCAACAACCTCTCAAAGCACTTCATCACTGTATACGTAAATGCTACTGGAGCAAAGTCATTGGGGCAGGTTACCACATTCTTTCTGGGCACTGTTGTAACTGAGGACTGCTTAGAGCAGATAGGTACCTTAGACCACTAAAGCAAGAGATTAAAGATTAGTAGTGAACACTCCAGAGTGTTGATTAGCACAAGTCTTCAGTACTCAACCTGTTACAGCATCTGGGCCAGATGCTTTCTGTGAATTCACCGTCCTGAAGGATTTTCTCAAATCGGCCTCAGAGACTGAAATTACAGGGGCGTCAGGAGCTGTGGGTGTCAGTAAGGGTGCCTCCATGTTTTGTCGTTCAAAGTGATTGTAATAGGCATTGTGCTCGTCTAGGATGGAAGTCTTGTTATCACATACGTCATTTCGTTTTACTTCATAGGAACTGCTCGCATTCAAGCCCTGCCACAACTGCTGAGCATCCTTCTGTGATTCATGTTTGTTCTGGAATTGCCATTTTGCATTGTACCTGGACCTCTTGCATTTTACTTTGTGCTCAGACCTGAACACCACTGCTCTGCTTCTCAGCAGATTATGGATCTCTTGGTTCATCCAGGGTTTCTGGTTGGGGCCTCTGAATGACTTTGTGGGGACACACTCATTTCTGACTGACTTTATTCTTCCTGCAAGTTTAGAGGATTTGGAAAGATAATGTAGATGGTGTTTTTCCAGTGTCTTGAAGTGTCTGTTATTGGTGGTCCTTAGCTCAGAAGCACACAGGAGCTCAGTGGTTGCCCACTGCCTGACAGAGCATGAGCTTTGTGACAGGTCTGAGCTCTTCATTATGAAACACTCTTTTCCTCATTCAACTAAAGATAGTGTTGGCACATTTAAAGCAGCGCTGAATTTCATTGTCTTTGTCTTCCATCCCTTAGAGGTTGCTTCCAAGAAATGAGCAATGGTCCATGTTTTCTCCCCTTGGACTTTAACTATCAGAAGGTAGAACTATGCTGTTGGTACAGATCGGTACAGGACCTTTGCCTTGCAGATATTAAGACTTTAAGACACTCATGAACCAACTGACTATGGCATGAAACTCTGTCTCTGAGCATGAGAAAATGAAAGCATCAGCTGCATGTTATCACTCATCTACCAAGTACGGCTAACCTTGGTTCTGGTGTGTGTCTGCAGTGGGTTAAAGATTTTCTCATTAGTTCTGATGAGTAACTCCTCTCCCACAAGAAGCTTGTTGGAGGTGAGGTGCAACATTGCAGTGAGAAAGTGTCAGGGCAATGTTTCAGCTTGTTTGGGTCATAGAGTCATAAGCACAGAATTAGGCCCTTCAGTCCTCCATCTCCATTCCTGCCTTTGTACTTATTTATACAAATCCAATCTGCCTGCATTCTGACCTTAACCTTTTGTCTTTAGTCTTTACCTAGGATTACTTCCATCGTAGACCCATTATTTTGGTCAACGGCTTGCATCTCATCATGAAGTATGTGGCAAAGTTGTGGCAAGGCAGGTTGGAAGATGTCAATTCAGAACATCCGTGCCTGGGAGATCCTGGACTCCAGGGACAATCCTATGGCTGAGGTCAACCTGTACATGGCCAAAGGCCACTTCCATGCAGTGGGTCCTTCACCGTTATCTATGAGGATCTGGAGTGCAAAGGGGTCTTGAAAATGGTAGAGCACAACAATGACACCATAACTTTAGGATGGAGACAGGTTTTGAGGGCAGTGGGTTTGAGGTAAGTGCTTCAAAATAGAAACCAAGTTTACAGTTTATTGACCTATCCATTTAATGAAATGGCAAGTAATATTTGAGCCATGTAAGTGCCAGCCAACGATCATCTCCAGCAAGAGAGGTTCTAACCATCATACCTTGACATTCAGTGGCAATACCATGACTGAATTTCCTACTACCAACATCCTGGGGGCTACTGTTGACAGGAAACTGAATTGGTCTAGCCATATAAACACCGTGGCTACTAGAGCAGGTCAAAAGCTAGGAATCCTGCCGCGTGTAACTCATCTCCTGACTCCCCAAAACTTGTCCACCATCTACAAGGCTCAGGTCAGGAGTGTAATGGAATACTAGCTACTCGCCTGGATGAGTGCAGCTCCATCAACACTCAAGAAGCTTGACACCATCCAGTACAAGGCGGCCCACTTGATTGGTACCCCTTCCACGAGCATCCAATCCCCCCACCATTGATGAGTCGTTGCAGCAGTGTGTAATATCTACGAGATGCACTGCAACAACACATCAAAGGACTGCATCTTCCAGACCCATGACCACTACCATCCAGAAGGATGAGAACAGCAGATACCTGGGAACACCACCACTTGGAAATCCCCCTCTAAGTCACTCATCATCCTGACTTGGAAACATATCACCGTTCCTTCATTGTCACTGGGTCAAGATCATGGAATTCCCTCCCTAACAGCACTGTGGGTGTACCTACACCTCAGGGACTGCAGCGGTTCAAGAAGGCAGCTCATCACTGCCTTGTCAAGGGCGACTAGGGATGGGCAATAAATACAAACAACAGGAATTCTGCAGATGCCGGAAATTCAAGCAACACACATCAAAGTTGCTGGTGAACGCAGCAGGCCAGGCAGCATCTGTAGGAAGAGGTGCAGTCGACGTTTCAGGCCGAGACCCTTCGTCCGGGCTAACTCATGTTTCAGGCCGAGACCCTTCGTCAGGACTCCTGACGAAGGGTCTCGGCCTGAAACGTTGACTGCACCTCTTCCTAGAGATGCTGCCTGGCCTGCTGTGTTCACCAGCAACTTTGATGGGCAATAAATGCTGGCTCAGCTGGTGATGCCCACATCCCATAAATTAATAAATAAATAAAAAATGAGCTATCATGTTGTTCATTGAAAAGCTAGCTTCACAGGAATACATTGTGCATATTACATCTGCATGTTTTATTGGCAGTGAGTTGAATTAAGTAAAGCCCAAATAAGTCCACATTTATACAACATATTTAAAATAAGAAGTGCAGCACACCATCACTGTCGTAAAATCCTGATACAATGTCTTGACCCAGATCGTTAGCTGTCCCTTTGAAATCACAGATACCTTGTTACCTGCTGAGTTCTTCAAGCAGTTTGTTTTTATTCCAGACTCTCACATATGCAGTCTCTGCTGTCACAAAGAAGATAGACACTAGATGGCAGCAAAGGTTGCCAGATAAGTTATTCCTCACTTACTGGTAGCTACATTGCCCTGTTTCAGGTCTACAACGTAAGAAAGCAGAGTTCAGGGAAAGCTCTCAGTCCATCAAAATTACTCTATAATCTACCTTCTCAGCTCTTCAAATGTCTCAAGCAGTTGAGTCAGCACTAATGAAAAATGCAAGAGGTTTATGCTCTGTAATAATTTTTTTTTTGGTTTCATAAATTGATGGATCCCCAGAATATCAGTTCAACATTCAATTGATGTTATTCTGCTAAATCCACAGGGGGCATATCTGTATTAGTAATTATCTGTGTCTCAGTCCTACAAACACATGGCTGCAGAGGTTAATGTGATTAACATTTTTTAAAAAAAAGAGCATCATTTAGATAAGCAAACAGAGAAGAGTGTCATTTAGCTGGATCAAAAACAGGGGTTTCCAACCTTTTTTATGCCATGGACCCTTACCATTAACTGAGGGGATCCGTAGACACCGGGGTAAAATACGATCGACGTTAGTTCCTGGGTGTCAAGAGCTCTGAGGATCTAACCTGGTCCCAATATATTGACGTGACTGTAAAGAAGGCAAGACAGCGGTTATATTTCATTAGGAGTTTAAGGAGATTTAGTTTGTCATCTAAAACACTCGAAAACTTCTACACATGTACTGTGGAGAGCATTCTGACAGGCTGGTGTGGGGGGCACAGGTTCAAAAGAAGCTACAAAAAGTTGTAAAATTAATCAGCTCCACGATAGACTGACGTCCTATCCAGGGGAGAGTCTCATACTCTCAGTCGCTGCATGCCACAGAAACTGGCATAAGCACTGGCCTGATGGGCCACAAGGCTCAGGACAGACTTTAACTTTTATCTTGGCTGCCAGCCTCCGTAGTATCCAAGACTTCTTCCTCTCTACCATCTGATTCCTGGGTGGACGTTGAACCCATGAAGACTACCTCACTTCTTTTATTAATTCTGTTTTTGAGCTACTTTTAATTTCACTATTTAATATACATATACACTTAATATGTATTTACTGTAATTGATTCCTTTTTTTTCTATGTTATAGGTATCATGTATTGCTGCTGCTAAGATAACAAATCTCATAGCATATGCCGGTGATATTAAACCTGATTCTGATTTTGATGGTCAGGTCCTGGAAACAGGAAGTACCACTATGAGCACGAGAGAGTTGAGAAGGTTATTAGGATCAGGGATTTTCCCTAAAGAGGAAGGGATTAGTGATATCTGTATTTGAAGGCTTGGGGAATAGCCATATTTTTCATGAACAAATCATTGTTTCATGATCTACATCACAGGGACCATACTCTTTCCCTATATCCTTCCTTAAAGGATTTAGTGAACGTTCAGAAAGAGTATTTCCCAAACAGATGGTCAAATGCTCATCAACTAAATGCTGCCTCTCAGATTGACTGTATAATCATTGCCAGTGTGTCATACTCACAAACAATCAGACATAATAGACAACAAGAGAAGTAAAGCTAACAATGATTAGGATTAGCAACACACATCAAAGTTGCTGGTGAACGCAGCAGGCCAGGCAGCATCTCCAGGAAGAGGTACAGTCGACGTTTCAGGCCGAGACCCTTCGTCAGGACTAACTGAAGGAAGAGCTAGTAAGAGATTTGAAAGTTGGAGGGGGAGGGGGAGATCCAAAATGATAGGAGAAGACAGGAGGGGGAGGGATGGAGCCAAGAGCTGGACAGGTGATTGGCAAAAGGGGATACGAGAGGATCATGGGACAGGAGGTACGGGAAGAAAGACGGGGGGGGGGAACCCAGAGGATGGGCAAGGGGTATATTCAGAGGGACAGAGGGAGAAAAAGGAGAGTGAGAGAAAGAATGTGTGTATAAAAATAAATAACAGATAGGGTACGGGGGGGAGGTGGGGCATTAGCAGAAGTTAGAGAAGTCGATGTTCATGCCATCAGGTTGGAGGCTACCCAGACGGAATATAAGGTGTTGTTCCTCCAACCTGAGTGTGGCTTCATCTTTACAGTAGAGGAGGCCGTGGATGGACATGTCAGAATGGGAATGGGATGTGGAATTAAAATGTGTGGCCACTGGGAGATCCTGCTTTCTCTGGCGGACAGAGTGTAGGTGTTCAGCAAAGCGGTCTCCCAGTCTGCGTCGGGTCTCGCCAATATATAAAAATGATGAGGATTAGTTGGTGGATCTAATCTGAATACATCAAACTGTCATCACTCACTGAATTCTCCAGTAACCCACTCCCCCTCTGTTATTTTCTCCTTCTGAACTATGTAGATCTTCTTACACATACCCTTCTTTTCAATCCCTCCCTCATTACTCTATCTTGTAGTGTCATCCCCCCACCCTCCTCTATTCCTTCTGCCCATTGCCCACTGGTGTCCCATTTCTTCTCCCACTCCTCCCATCTGCCACCATAACTTTCTGATTTGGCTTCTGTCTTCACTTTCCTTTCTAAGCAGGTTCCATTACTGCAACCTTTGTTGCCTCCACCTATCACCTCCCAGACTGTTTCACTATACCCACCCTTCTCTCCTCCACCCAATTTCATCTGCTAATCAATCCCTCCTCTCCCAGATCCACTTCTCAAATGCCAGCCCTTACCCCACTCCTATCCCTCACCTCTTTAAACAATCTCCCCATCTACTCTTTCAATCCAGATGAAATGTTGACCGTGCATTTCCACCCACAAGTGCTGCCCGTTTCTTCAGCAGCTCATTTCTTGTTCTGGACTCCCTCACTCTGCTGGTTTTGAATTTTGACTTCTATTTCTTTTGGTTAGCGATACAGCAGAGTAACATGTCCTTCTGGCCCAACAAACCCACTTACACTCATGTGATTAATTAACCCACTAATCTGTACATCGTTGGAATGTGAGAGGAAACCAGAACACCAAAGGAAATGCACATGGTTAAAGAGAGATGGTAAGAGCTCCTGACAGACAACAGTGAGAAGAGAACCCAGATCACTGGTGCTGTAAAAGTGTTGTACGAAACGCTACCCTACAGTAACGCCCCTCTGGTTTACTTTACCCACTACTGAAGCTTTGGTGAAAGCTAGCTACCAGTGTGGCATTAACGAGAAACCAGCTCTTGGCCTGGCACCACAGTGGGGCCTGAGTGTATAGGGACCTCACCCACTATGGCTCTGGCTTAACTCTGCACCTACACCATGTAACAAGGAAGTTGACCCATCAACCAATAGAGAATTCTGAGAGCAGTCAGGAACCAGACTTGCAGCCCTGTTTACGTAACTCAGGTGGGCTGTGGCAACTGCTCTGTACCTGTTACATTTTATCTCGTGTTATTGTTTTACTCGCACTGCCTCATTGCTCTGTGCAATAGTTTGATCTGTACAATCTTTTCACTGTATTGTCCCACCCCCACCAACACACGCACCAACCTTCAAAGTCTGAATCCATTACACCCCCCACCCCCACCCATCCCGCCCGACCCTTCAATCAGATCTGGTCTGATACCCTTAAACCCACAGATGCCTCCACCTTCATACAGAACAGAACACCCAAATATTTACTGATCTCCCCATCTCAGACCTCCACTTGGACCAGATCCCAACACCAACCCACAAGCTTCTGACTGCTGATCTTCCCCCACCTGGCCTTCTGATTGTCCCAGGGATTGACATGACTATTTCAGCTCCCTCTCCCTCCACCATTAATGTTCTTGCCCACCCTTGTCCTCTAATCAGACTCAGGTTTATTACCGTCGGCATGTGTGAAGACATTAGTTCACCTCACAGCAGCTGTACAATGCAATACGTGACGATACAGAAAGAAAAGAAATAAGTAAATCAATTGCAGTAAATGTGTATATATAATGAATAGATTAAAATAGTACAAAAACAGAAATAATATAGATTTTTAAAAAGTGAGGTGGTGTTCATGGGTTCAATGTCCATTTATAAATCGGATGGCAGAGGAGAAGAAGCTGTTCCTGAATCAGTGGGTGTGTTCCTTCAGACTTCTGTACCTCCTTCCTGATGGTAACAATGAGAAAAAGGCATGTCCTGGGTGGTGGGGGCCTTGATCCATGTCCAGCTATGTTGTCCCTCACCCAATCCAAAGCTCAGGTGAAGGGGGCTTCTACTGGGCTGGTAGGATCTTGATCAATGCAGAGGGCAAGAACAACCCAAATGCAGCCCATGCCCTGCCTTTGTCTCACCGCGCCGTCCTGCTGAAGTAGAATACCATTCCACTTACTCCATCACCTACTCTTCTAATGGTCTGCTTTCAGGATCTGCATACCTCCCCCACCCCTCTACTCACACAATTCATGGACACCTCTGACAGATTCTGCTGTGGCAAGATTAATTGTATAGTTTGGAGACAGGTATAAGATACTTCAAAGATGGCAGCAGGCAGCTGAGATCACAGTTATCCTCCAATTAAAGTAGGGAGCAGGATTTTTAAGCCAAAGAAATCAAATGTGCACAGGAGAAGAAATAAAGAACCCCTCGTGACTTTTCTCAGAATCAGAATTGGTATGTCGTGAAACCTGTTAACTTAGCGGCAGTAGTACAATGCAATACATGATAATATAGAAAAAAAGTAAATCAATTAGAGCATATATATGTAAATAGTAAGATTAAAAATAGTGCAAAAACAGAAATAATAAAAGTGAGGTGGTGTTCATGGATTCAATGTCCATTTAGGAATCAGATGGCAGAGGGGAAGAAGCTGTTCCTGAATCGCTGAGTGTCTGTCTTCAGGCTTCTGTATCTCCTACCTGATGGTGGCAATGAGCATCAAGAGGTGTCTTATCAACAGCACAGAGGAAATTAGTTTACAGCGCACATGATTATTCGGTTTTTAAATGAGAAATGAGAATGGTCACATTACATCAGCAGAGGCTGTCTCTGAGATTGTGGTTGATGTGATGTTCAAGGGCCAAGCTAGTTACAGCTGGTATGCCCAATACTGGCTGGAGGTACATAGAGTTCAAGTTCAAGGTTATTGTCATTCAACTGTACATAAAATATGTATATAGCTGAACAAAACAACACTCCTCTGGGACAAAGATGCAAAACACTGTACCTATATCCCATACAGCACATAAAATAATATTATCAAAAATATTAACAAATAATAAAACATTCTGCAGCTATACAAGTTGACATAAAGTGTATAAATGACATTTAGTTAAATATACAAAAGTATACTGTTACTGCCATTGTCATAAATAATGTGTGCTGGGTGGTAGCCGGATGTTCAGTAGTACCACAGCCTGGAGGATGAAGTTGTTACCCACATTACCAGTCCTCGTTCTTAAACTGTGGGACGTTCTGCCTGATGGTAGGACGTCAAAGAGATTATGGGATGGATGGCAGGGGTCCTTGACAATGCAGACGGCTCTGCGAATGCACCACTTCTGGTGTATTTCCTCGATGGAGCAGGAAAGAGATCCCGATGATTTTCTCAGCTGTCCTCACAATCCATTGCAGAGTCTTGAGGTTAGACGCCTTGCAATTTAAATACCAGGCCATGATCCGGACACTCTCGATGTTGCTCTGGTAGAATGTGGTTAGAATGGGGTAGGGAGCCAGTCTCATCTCAATCCTCCTCAGGAAGTGGAGGTGATGCTTTCTTGAAGGAAGAATGGTGTTGAGAGACCAAGTGAGATCATTCGAGACGTGCACTCCAAGAAACTTGGTGCTCCTGACTTCATGGAGGAGCTGTTAATATGTAGTAGGGAGTGTTTAGCCAGTACACCTGCATCAGAGTGGTCACCTCTAGAGTGGAAAGGCCCTCTCTCTGGGTGCATACTGCCACAGGGGGCTGTAGAGGAGGGTACAATTAGTGTTTTAAAGGCATTTGGGCTGGTATATAGATCTAAAAAGTCTAACTGAGAAAGGGCCAAATGCAGGCAAATGGGACTAGCTCAGACAGAGATCTTGGTTGACATGGATGAATTGAATTGAAGGGCCTGTTCCTCTGCTGTATAACTGATTCTAAATATATTCTCCTTCCACACCCTTCCCCACCCTGAGAAGCAAATACATTTTGGTCTTTTGTCTTTCTCTTTCCTGAAAAGCACAGTATCTCCCAAGCTGGGCTTGCCTTTGACAATCAGTACAAAATTTACTTACCATGGAAACAGATATATTTAATTCAAAAGCAAATCTGGAACAACTATACAGTAATTATAAATTAGTGCAGGTGCTGTTGAAATGAACTTATGATCATTGAAGGTTCTCTACTTAGTTAACGAGCTATGTAACTGGTGTAATGTGCTCAATTGTTCATTAATACAGACTCAGGTAACCATTAATTGAAGGGCTCCAATGATCTGCTCAGTGTCTTTGATGTATGTCTTGCTACATCAAGACCCGCACTCCATAGGTCGACGTGCTGCCCTGAGTGACAATCTATTGATGTTTTCTGAATTTTGAAGAAGAATAAATACACTTGCTTGCAAATGTACATTTGCTTTTTTTAAATAAGTTGGAGGGTACATTGCATAGTAATAAGATTATTATTGAACAGGAATCTACAATATTATTAAATGATAGCTTGCTACTTTTATTGGATGGAATTAGAATAGTTTAAGTTTTGGGGACCAGCTTTCTTTATTCTGGTTATTTTACCATGAAAGGCATTAGTGAGTGGACTTTATTCAAAGTTCAAAGTAAATTTATTATCAAAGTATGTATACGTTCATTTTCTTGCAGGCATTTACAGGAAGATATAGGAATACAACAGAATTTATGAAAAAGAATAAATAACAAACAACTAGTGTGCAAAAGAAGACAAATCATGCAAATAAAAAAATTACACTGAGAACATGAGTTGTAGAATCCTTGAAAGTGTGTTGGTCCTCCCAAAGTTCAACACCTCGCACTTGTCTGCATTAAATTCCATCTGCCATTTTTCAGCCCATTTTTCCAACTGGTCCAGGTCCCACTGCATGCTTTGATAGTCTTCTTCACTGTCCGCTACACCCCAAATCTTGGTGTCATCTGCAAATTTGCTGGTCCAGTTAACCACATTATCATCCAGGTAGATGACAAACAATAACAGACCCAGCATTGATCCCTGCAGCTCACCACTCGTCACAAGCCTCTAGCCAGAGAAACACCTATCTACTACCATTCTCTAACTTTTCCCATGAAGTCAATGTCTAATCCAATTTACTACCCCATCTTGAATGCCAGGCAACTGAACATTCTTGACCAACCTCCCAAGCAGGAACTTGTCAAAGGCTTAGCTGAAGTCCATATAGACAACAACCACTGCATTGCCTTCATCAACTTTCCTGATAAATTTCTCAAAAAATTCTATAAGATTTGTTAGACCAAGCAAAAAGCCATACTGATTATGCCTAATCTGTCCATGTCTATCCAAATACTATATATCCGGGCCCTTAGAATACCTTCCAATACCTTTCCTACTACTGATGTCAGGCTCACTGACCTACGATATCCTTGCTTATTCTTAGAGCCCTTTTTAAACAATGGAACAGAATTAGCTATCTTCTAAACCACCAGCATCTCACCTGTGGCTAAGGATGTTTTAAATATTTCTGCTAGGGTCCCTGTAATTTCTGCACTAGCCTCCCACAGGGTCTGAGGGAACACTTTGTCAGGCACTGGGGATTTATCCACACTAATTTGCCTCAAGATGGCAAACACCTACTCCTCTGTAATCAGTATATGATCGATGACCTCACTGCTGCTTCGCCTCACATCTATAGACTCTGTATCCATCTCCTAAGTAAATACAGATGTAAAAAAATCTGTTTTAGTTGTTCCCATCTTTTTTGGCTCCATGCATAGATACCACTCTAACCTTTCAGAGGACCAATTTTCTCCCATGCTATCCTTTTGCTCTTAATATATCTGTAGAAGCCCTTAGGATTCTCCTTCACATTGTCCACTGGAGAAACCTTATGCCTTCTTTTTGCCATCCTGATTTCCTGCATAAGTGTTCTTTTCCATTTCTTATACTCTTCAAATACCTCATTTGTTCCTCCCTGCTATGCACTTCCTTCTCTTTCTTAATTAGGTCCTCAATATCCCTTGAAAACCAAGGTTCCCTTGTCCGTTATCCTTGACTTTTATTCTGACAGGAACATACAATCTTTGTACTCTCAAATTTTCACTTTTGAAGGCCTCCCACTTACCAGCTATTGTAACCTTTGCCAGAAAACAATCTATCCCAATCCATTCTTGCCAGATCCTTTCTGATACTATCAAAATTGGCCTTTCTCCAATTTATAATTTCAACCCAAGGACCAGGCCTATCTCTTTCCATAACTACCTTGAAAACAATGGCATTATAATCACTAGATGTAAAGTGTTCCCCTACAAGAACGTCTGTCATCTGCCCTGTCTCATCTCTAATAGGAGATCTAATATCACACTCTCTCTAGTTAGGACTTTATGTACTGATTGAAGAAAATTTCCTGAACACATTTGACAAGCTCTTTCTCTGCCCTTTTACAGTATGGGAGTCCCAGTCAATATGTGGAAGGTTAGAATCACCTATTACAACAACCTTATGTTTTTTGCAACAGTTTACAATTTCTCTATAAATGTGCTCCTCTAAATCCTGTGGTCTGTTGTGGTCTATAATATAATCCCATAACATGATCATGCCTTTCTTCCTCCTCATTCCTACCCATAAGGCCTCAAAAGACAAGCTCTCTGGTCTGCCTTGTCTGAGTACTGCCATGACATTTCGCCCTACTCATAATGCCACCTTTAACCCCTCCGATTCTATCTCATCTAAAACAACAGAACCCCAGAACACTGACCTGCCAGTCCTGCCTCTCCTGCAACCAAGTCTCACTAATGGCTACAATGTCATAATTCCACGTCCTGATCCATGCCCGCATCTCAAAGTCCGGTGTGGATGGCAGTACGCAACTGGTCGGCTCCTTGCACGCCTTCCATCTGTGCTGGGTTGAACGTCAGGCTAGCAATGCGGCCTCATGAAAACAGGCAAATGCTAAAGAAGTGGCAACAGTGCCACCCAATGCGTCACAAGGTGCGGAAAGGAACAACATTGAATCATGCCCTAAGCTCATCCGCCTTTCCTACAATACTCCTTGCATTGAATCGCAGCTCAGAACATTGGTCCCACTGTGCTCAACCTTCTGATTCTCGACTTTGTATGTAAGTTTAACAACACCTTTCTCCACAGCCACTCATCTGTTCTGGCGAACTGGTTCCCATTCTAAACCCCACCACACTGTGTAGCACTTGCAAACATTCCCAGTAGGATATTAGTCCTGTTCTAGGTCAGGTGAAAATTGTCCAGTCCCTACAGGTCCCACCTTCCCTGGAAGAGAACCCAGTGATCCAAATGTCTGAACTTTTCCCTCCTGCACCATCTCCTTAGCCACGTGCCAAACTGTGAGTCTCCAATGCCATATTTAAGTTTGCCGACAACATCACTGTCATTGGCCTAATCAAAGGTGATGATGCATTAGCATATAAGAGGGAGATTGAAAAACTGACTGAATGGTGTCAAAACAACGTCTCGCTCAAGGTCAGCAAGATCGAAGAGCTTATTATTGACATCAGGGGGAGGAAACCAGAAGCCCATGAGCCAGTCCTCATCAGGGTTCAGAGGTGGAGAGGGTCAGCAACTTTAAGTTCCTCAGTGTTATCATTTTATAGGTTGTCCTGGGTCCAGCACCTATGTGCCATTACACAGAAAGCATGACAGTGGCTCTACTTCCTTAGAAGTTTCTGAAGATTCAGCATGTCATCCAAAACTTTGATAAACTTCTATAAATGTGTGCTGGAGAGTATGTTGACTGGATGCATCATGGTCTGGTATGGAAACACAAATGTCCTTGAATGGAAATGCCTACAAAAAAGTAGTAGGTACAGCCCAGTCCATCACAGGTAATGTCCTCCATATCACTAAACACATCTACGTCACTGAGCACATCTACATGGAGTCCTGGCGCAGGAAAGCAGCACCCATTGTCAAGGACCCCCACCATCTAGGTCATGCTCTCTTCTCGCCGCTAACACCAGGAAGAAGGTACAAGAGTCACATGACTCGCACCACCAGGTTCAGGAAGAGTTATTACTCCTCAGCCATCAGGCTCTTGAACCAGACAGGATAACTTCACTCACCCCATCGCTGAATTGTTCCCAGAATTTATGGTCTCACTTTCAGGGATTCTTCATCTTTTGTTTTCAATAGCTATCGCTTATTTGTTTATTATTATGTTTTTAATCTTTCTTTTTGCATTTGCACAGCTTGCTCTTTTTTTGCACTTTAGTTGTTTGTCCGTGTGTTGAGTACAGCCTTTCATTGATTCAGTTGTATTTCTGGTATTTACTGGGAATGCCCGTAAGAAAATGAATCTCAGGATTGTATATGGTGACATTCATAATAAATTTACTTTGAACTTTGAAGAGCTGACCAGTGCTCAATTCCATCTCTAACTTCAATCAGAATTGCTTTATCCCTCTTAAAATAGACATCTGCAGCTGAGTAAATTTATCCACTTTATTATTGCTGCCCACCTACCTCGTTACCTTTCTATTTAAACACAATCCTGATTAAGGGTCTTAGCCCAAAATATTGAATGTTTATTCCTCTCCACTGAAACTGCCTGACCTGCTGAGGTCCTCCAGCACGTTGTGTGTGTTACCTTTGTATTTAATTATATTTTCCATTTAATTGTCACCTATAGTACTGTACAAAAGTCTTAGGCACATATATATAAAGTCTTAGGCACTCTACTGTATTGGTCAACATGGAGTGGAGAGCAAGTCTGTAAATCTAGCAGGAGCAAAGGATGGTCGGAATGGCGAGAGCAGAACACCATGGGAGGGGTGTGGAAATGGTGGCACAGAAGGAGTGGCAAGGGTGGGGGGTGGCATGGGTGCAGACACACCCAGCCCTGTGTCACCAGGCAAGGTCATTTGATTCCAAACAATTGGTTTATTGACCATTACAGAATGTCTCTCTGGTGCTCCCCATTCCCTCTCCTCTCCCTTCCCCTTCTCCCAACCATGATTCCTCTCTCCCTGCCCTCTTCCCAATCTCATTCCACAATAAAGAACCATATCAGAATCAGATTTATTATCACCCACATATTTTATAATTTTTTTTGTGGCAGCAGTACAGAGCATTACATAAAATTAATACAACACTGAGCAAAAGTCTTAGGCTCCCTAGCTAGATATAAGTACCTAAGACTTGTGCATACTATTGCATTTCATTTTTCTTTGTTTCCCAGGGCTCTGCCAGACACATTTGTGGGATTCTGTAGTCAGTGGTACAAACAATCCAGGATACATAGATACAAATAACACAAAGGTGTAATCAGTAGGATTTGAAACATTACTATTTTGTTCAAGGCAATTTCAGAAATGTGGCAGAAACATCAATTTGGAATATATGGTCTTTGAGATTTGCAGTGTTGGTGATAGGGTTCCAGGGATCTGAGGATATTGGTGGTGATTCAAGTTTAAGAGACGGGTTGAGTTTTAATAAGAGAGTAGAGAGTCTGGAAGGTCAGTGTTTGCAAAAGATGACTTGTGAGGTTCAATAGTTCCATTTCATATCAGAGAATGTATTCAATATACGATCTGACATTTTTGCTCTCAACAGACATCCATGAAAACAGAAGGATGCCCCAAAGAATGAGTGACAGTAAAGAACGTTAGAACCCTGACTCCCCTCATACATAAGCAGCAGCAAGGCATCAACCTTCCACTCCCCCTCCCCCACTTACTTCAGCAAAAAGCTTCAGCACCCAACACCCACCAAGCAAGCAACAGCAACGCCCCCAAGAAAGACCATGATTTGCAGTACAACAAAAACTAATCTTTCACCCGACAACTCAACGTACCACAGACTCCCTCTCTCTCTCCCTAATAAAGGGGAAGAGAGGTGTCACACAACGAGAGAGGAGACTAACAAGACAAAAAAAAACAACTTACTGATTTGAATGTTAAAGTCTGCCACATCACTTTTCTTCTGAGTTCTCCGGCTTGAGAATTGGCAACAAACTCTCCCCCACCAACGAGAGAAAGAGAGAGAACTATCCAAGTACAGAGGCCTCTGACAACTGATCCACCGTTCACGATATTCCGTTTTCTCCCACAACGCTTCAGAAGGCGACACTGGCACAGAGCTAGCTTGTCCCTAGACGCAGAGCCTCAGCACCCCAAGAGTGCTCTCATCTTCTAGGCTGCGTCCTTCAGATATCGAGAAATGGCCAGTTGGTGAGCCCCGGGAGTGGGAACCATTGCCATAAAGAACCGGAGTTTGAGTGCAGCTATAAGTCAGAGGCTTCAACAGAACCCCATCCACCTTCAAAAGGAATAAAAGTTACATTAAAGGTAGAAATTAATCTTTTTCCACAGATGAGCTCGATGAAGCCACTCTGTAGTGCCATCATATCTCCACTAAGTTCCAAGAGGTAAGAGTACTTGCGAGAGGCACTGACATCCAGGAACACCAACAGCAAGTAATAATAAAGTGTCTTTAAATTGTGATCACCGTTGCTCACAGAATCATAAAATTATACAGGCTGGAAACAGATCTTCCTGGCCTAAACACCATGCTAACCAGGAGGCACCTTTCAATATTAACCCCATCACCCG
The DNA here is from genome assembly GCF_030028105.1 of Mobula birostris. Lineage (NCBI taxonomy): Eukaryota > Metazoa > Chordata > Chondrichthyes > Myliobatiformes > Myliobatidae > Mobula > Mobula birostris. The sequence goes on from NC_092373.1 coordinate 179,703,477, forward strand.
TTACTAGATCCATAGTCCACTGTGACGAAGTATCTCATCTGGATACTTCTTAAATGCTGTTAGTGAGCCAGTTCAATCATTCTCCGGGAACTACTGTACATTGTAGATACTGCCACTCTCTGGGTGAAGAAAGTCCCCTCATACCTCTTCCCCATGTATGTCATCTCATTTTACATACCTATAATATAAGGACATGTTTCCTGCAGTCTACCCTATCTATACCTCTCATAATTTTAAATGCTTTAATCATATCCCCTCCATTCCAGGAAGAAAATACTTAGCTTCCCCATTCTCTCCTCATAACTGAACTGTTCCAGCTCAGATAATGTCCTGATGAATTTTCTCTGCTCCCCCTTCCAACACTACCACAATCTTCCAATACCTTGGTAACCAGAATTGCATGCACTACTCCAGTAGGTCTTACCAATGTTTTATAAAGTTATCTCACTATTTCTGGATCTAATGCCCTGACTGATAAATGTCAGTATCCCGTAAGCATTCTATATTATCTGCTTACTTTTCCACCTTCAAAGATCTATGGACTTGTACTCTGAGGTCCCTCTGTTCCTCAATACGCCTTAATAGCATAAGTCCTAGATCCATTTGTATTTTCAAAATGCATCACCTCTTATTTGTCTGAATTAAAATCCATCTGCCATTTTTCAGTAAAATTCACCAAAGCATCAACATCTCTCTGTGGCCTAAGACTACCTTCCACACAATCAACAACTCTGCCAATCCCGTTATCTGAAATCATACTGATTTTGCCTCCCACACCCACATCCAAGTCATTTGTGTATATTACAAACAGCAAGAGTCCCAAAACTGAACCATGTGGGACATCACATCACTAACATCCAATCACAAAAATAATCCCCTACCATCACTGTCTGTCTCCCCTATTGCCAAGCCAATTTTGGTTCAACTTTGTTAATTGCCTTGAATCCAATGGGCCAAGAATGTTTGAATCAGTGTCCTTTGTGGGATTGTGTCAAAGGCTTTACTAAAGTCCATGTACATCACATCTACTGCCTTGTCCTCATTCGATATACCTAGGAACCTGTTGGAAGAAGTCAAACAAAATGTTCCTTGAGAAGGGGATACCGAAATGTGGTAACCTTTTGGGGACAAAGTAATAATAATAACAATAATAATGATACAAACTCAAAAATGAAATCACACCTTACTATAAATACTAGCCTGATCCAGTTTTAGAGTCAGAACACCACAAATTATATTATAACCAATCAGTTATTGCAGATAATAACCACCGTCTGGATATAATAATACAGGATAAACAAGCAAGGACAATTTATTTAATAGATATAGCCATTCCAAACACACATAACTTACAGAAAAACAGCAGAAATATGCTGAATTAAAAGAGGAAATAGAAAGATTTTAGAACATGAACAGGGTATGCAATGTCCAAATAGTAATATCTACGACTGGTATCATCCAAAGGCACTACACAATAGCATTAAACAATTAGGGCTACACAGTAATATCTACATAAACCTTCAGAAAGCCACAATACCAAACATCAAATAAAAGAAACAATACCTTACTATAAATACCGGCCTGATCCTGTTTTAGAGTCAGAATCCCAAAAATTATGTTAAGACTAATCCATTATTACAGATTTTTTTTTAGGCACTTTTCCTACAAATGCTGCAATTCAAAATGCTTTACAATGGGATAAAGTGCAAACATAAAAATAAAAGATAAAACGATTTTAGTTAAAAGCAAGATTAAGTAACTAGGTTTAGAGCTGGAGTTTAAAAGTGCAAACTGAGTCTGCATGCCTTATAGTGAAAGCATGGAGTTCCACAGCTTAGGAGCATAGTTTAAAAAAAAGCTGATCTACCAAGTATAGTGGGATGCAGAATGAGTATCAGAACTATGTGGCTTGTTAGTGCAGACTTGACCAATGTCAAAATATAAACCAGACTATGTATGCGATGTGGGGAGTATTAAAGTCTTGATGGCGTGGAAGTACTTTTTCAAACTTGGGAATGTTTTGGTGGAGACAGAAGGCTGTCAGAATTGGGACTGGAGGAAATTCAGGCAATAAATTAGGTAATGTGATTGACTCCTCACAACCCCCTGAATATGGCCCTGCAACACATTACAGGTGCAATTAGGAATGGAGAATAAGTATGGTCACTGGCATTGAAGCCATATTCCGTGAACAATGATAAGCAAAATGCTGAATTAGAAACTTGTTGAGCTTAAACAGGCAGACTATTATTTAAATGGGGAAACAATTCAAAGTTCTGAGATGCAACGGGACTTGGGAGTCCTTGTACAGGATACTCTTAAGGTTAACCTCCAGGATGAGTCGGTAGTGAAGAAGGCAAATGCAATGTTGGCATTCATTTCTAGAGGAATGGAGTATAGGAGCAGGGATGTGATGTTGAGGGTCTATAAGGCGCTGGTGAGACCTCACTTGGAGTACTGTGGGCAGTTTTGATCTCCTTATTTAAGAAAGGATGTGCTGACATTGGAGAGGGTACAGAGGAGATTCACTAGAATGATTCCAGGAATGAGGGGGTTAACATATGAGGAACGTTTGTCCGCTCTTGGACTGTATTCCTTGGAGTTTTGAAGAATGAGGGGAGACCTTATAGAAACATTTCGAATGTTGAAAGGCATGGACAGAGTGGATGTGGCAAAGTTGTTTCCCATGATGGGGGAGTCTAGTACGAGAGGGCATGACTTAAGGATTGAAGAGCGCCCTTTCAGAACAGAGATGCGAAGAAATTTTTTTAGCCAGAGGGTGGTGAATCTATGGAATTTGTTGCCACGGGCAGCAGTGGAGGCCAAGTCATTGGGTGTATTTAAGGCAGAGATTGATAGGTATCTGAGTAGCCAAGGCATCAAAGGTTATGGTGAGAAGGCGGGGGAGTGGGAATAAATGGGAGAATGGATCAGCTCATGATAAAATGGTGGAGCAGACTCAATGAGCCGAATGGCCGGCTTCTGCTCCTTTGTCTTATGGTCTTATGGTCTTATGGTCTTTTATCAGGACGTTGGTCACAAAATCACAACTTAAATAAAGACATTGGTCTATCCAGGTAGATTCGAACATTCAAAGAAAGTACATTTATTATCAAAGAATGTATAAGTTATACACCCTTGAGATGTGTTTGCTTCCAGGCAATTGCAAAGCAAGGAACTCGAAAGAGCCCAATTAAAAAAAAATAAAGACCAACCCCCAATGCGCATAGAGAAAGAGAAAAAAAATACATGCCAACAATAGAAGCAAACAACAACAGCTTTCTGGACCAAATTAAGTCCTCAGATCCAAATCCCTGGAGCAGCCTCGAGTAGGCCCAAAGTCTTGGTATTCAGTTCATCATAATTAGAGGGGCAATTCATTGCAAAGCTCTTTCAACATATAGAATTTTCTCAAAAGTCTTACCTCTATTGATATGAAGAACATCTTTCACTATATTTTCTTGCAATCATTAGAACGTAGCCATTTTCCTCTTTCTCTTGCAATAGAAATATAATTTTTCTTTTCCATGGAGAATCTCTCTCCCAGCTCTCCTACTGTTCTCTCTCTGATACTTGAGGATGAGTGCTTTCGGAAATGATAGCAACTTGGGTGCTGGAATCCACATCACTCAGACTTGCTGCTCATAATAGCATGGATGCCACTGGTACTCCACTCGCACCTCCTGTACCTAATAAACCGGCCACTGAGTGTGTGTTCGGGGTCTCCTGCTGCTGCAGCCCGTCCACTTCAAGATTCGAAGTGCTGTGCTTTCAGGGATACTCTTCTGCACACCGCTGTTGTAATGACTGGCTGTTTGAGTTACTGTCACCTTCCTGTCAGCTTGAACCAGTCTGGACATTTTCCTCTGACCTCTCTAGTTAATAAGGCATTTTCACCCACAGAACTGCACTCATTGGATTTTGTAATATTTAGAGACTATTGTGCATGAAAATCCCAGGCTTGAGCAGTTTCAGAGATACTCAAACCACCCAATCTGGTCAAAGTCAGTGAGGTCATACTTATCTCCCATTCTGATATTTGATCTAAGCAACTGCACTTTCTGCCCATGCCTGTGTGCTATGATGCAACTCAGTTGCTGCCACATAATTGGCTGATTAAGTATTTGCATTAATGAGCAGATGTATACATGTACCTAATAACATGTACTTACTTCAAATCTCCTGAGCCATACTCAAGGTGGAAGTTGAGTTTGTTGTCATATGCACAAGAAAATGTAAGCACAGGTGCACTTAGAAGCTTACCTGCAGCAGATCACTGGCACGGAGCATCAAATAAGCAGAATTCACAAAAAAAACATAATTAAGCAAAAATTATACATAATTTTCTGCAGAAAAAGAAATCAGGACAAAAACAAAATCTATTTTAGCTTAGCAATGGATTGCAGTCACCTTCTTTGACTCCCAGGGCTCAACCAGGCACATTTATAAATCCCACAGTCAGAAACAAAAATATTGCATCCACTGGAAGCCCCACCCATTTTAGCTCCAAAGCAACAATCCCTGCAGCCCTCCCACATGATCTGCCAACCATCAGCTTTACTCCCCTCCAGAAACCACCCACACTATCCTACCAGTTTTGATCCTGTATGCAATACTTACCTTCATGTCTTCAGCAGGAGATTTGTAGTGATGCTGTATGACTACCAGATGTGACACCAACCAATCCTTTAGCATGCTAAAGACAGGCTTTAGGCTTTAAGTGCCCATAAGGACAGTATGTGGTCTTCTATATGCACCAGGGTTTCCAGAGGGATCCGTGTACTCTATTAAGTGTTTTGATAGGGGTGGGAGGGGGTGGAGTACGGAGGGCTGTGGTCAATGGGACTAAGCAGAGTGTGACGAAAAACCAAGTTATCAGAAGATTGATGCTAATGAGAGAGACAAGTGAGACAATGGAGAAACATTCAAAATGTTAATGAGAGAGGAGAGAGAGATAACGGAAAGAGACACCAGTCAGAGTATTGACAGACCGATTGCTTTGAACTTGAACTGTTTGAAGTTTGATGGACAGGCGATACCCCAGCAGGGGGATAAAAAGAACAGGTTCGCTAAGGCAAGACAGACACCACGAGATCAAGAGATAATGAGACCCTGGAAAAGCGGTGTGCCCCCACAAGTTGGTGGCAGTTAGAGGTCTGGTTGCGGGAACCGACCATAGACGCACAGGGTGAAAAGGGTACGATCGGTGGGAACCTGGTGTGTGTGTCCGCCCTTGCCTCGGTGCCGGGTTCACCGCGGAAGAACGGTCATATCCGGAATGGAGGGGTCACAGTCGGTGACCACAGAAGACATCAAAAAGGTTCGCCCGAAAGCTAACTGCGAAGAACAAAGGTCTGTCTGAATCAGATTTGCATATTATCCCCTCTCTCTCTCTCTCCAACGGCACAACAGCGTTTACTGCGAACTGTACTAAGCTGAACTGAACTCTGCATCATTTGAGACTGATCATTTTACCCCTAGACTGCGATAGAGCTTGATTGATTCCTATTATCCTAGTTCTGTGTACATGTGTGTTTATCATTGCTAACCTGTTGCATTTATATCCTTACGATTAGAGTACCGTGTTACTTATTTCTTTAATAAAACTTTTTTAGTTCCAGCAATCCAGACTCCAACTAAGTGGTCCATTTCTGCTGGTTTGGCAACCCAGTTACGGGGTACGTAACAAGAGTAATAGTTCAGCATGCACTAGTTGGGATGAAGGGCCTGTTTCTGTGCTGTAGTACTCTATGACTCTAAATGTTGTGTGCACAGCATCAGTGCAGTTTGAAGATTTTTATTCAGAGATAGAGCATAACACAAGCCCTTCCACCCAATGAGCCATATTGACTAGCAACCCACCTATTTCACCCTACCCTAATCACAAGACAACTGTCAATGACTAATTAACCTACTAATTGGTAGATTGTTGGATTGTGGGAGGAAACCAGAGTACCTGGAGGAAACCCATGCACTCATGGGAAGGACGTACAACCTTCTTACCGATGATGCAGGAAATGAACTCTGAACTCCAACGCTCCAAGTTGCACTAACCATGGTGCACGTTACCATGGTGTCTCATTCTATCACCTAGCTCCCAGCCTCATACTGATCATAAACAGATGCACTGCATGTAAATCTATCATGGCGGCTTTCCCTCTTCACCCTGGTCCACGACCTGTCTCTTGCCACAAAATGCAGTGGAAATATATAATCCTGTACCTGCTTCACACCTCACCACGAAGCATGAGCATGATGCATGGGACTTGATGCTCAGAGCAATGTGCCGCTGAGGAAGGTCCCAACCCTACCACCAAGGAGCAAGCACTCTGTCTGGCCTTAGTTGATGTGAGGAAGGCACTAGCCTGGGTCAACCCATGTAAGTCTGTGGTGTCTGATAACATAGCTGATCAGGTACAGAGAGACTATGCAGCCTAGTTAACAGAGGTTCTAACAGACATCTTCACCATCTCTCTGGAATAGTCCGTTGTCTCCACAGTCTTCAACTCAGCTACCATCATCCAAAAGGGGGACAGTAACCTGCCTTAACATCTAGTGGCACTGAGCTCAACAATAACGAAGCACTTTAACTGGCGCTTATGGATCTTGTTACTACACTGGGCCTTTTCCAGTTCACTGATCGCTCAGATCGTTCCACTGAAGATGTCATAGCCTCTGCACTCCATGCTGTGCTGTCCCAACTGGAAAATGGTGCTTCATACACAAGGACGCTGTTTATCGACTTCAGCCCAGCATTTAATACGATCATCCCTCAGAAGCAGGTGGCTGAGCTGTCCTCATGGGGTCTCAACACCTCTCTCTGTAACTGGATCTTGGACTTTTTGACAGAAAGTCCATAGTCAGCCCATGTTGGCAGCAACATCTCCAGTTCCGTCACGTTGAGGACCGGTGCCCCCCAGGGTTGTGTGCTCAACCCACTGCTGTTCATGCTGCTGATGCATGACCTTACTGCTAGATCCAGTTCAGACCAAATCATTAAGTTTGCTGATTACACAGTAGTGGTTGGCCTCATCAACACCGATGATGAGACAGCGTACAGAGAGGAGGTAGAGCGGCTGGTGAACACAACAACTTGAGTCTCAACATGGACAAAACCAAAAAGATGATTTTGGACTTTAGGATGGCGCAGGCTGATCTCTCTGCATTGCACTATTCTGAAGTCCACACACTTCTCCTCCTTGGAGAGAGTTAGGAGCACCAAATTTCTGGGACAATCCCACCTGGTCACTGACCAGCACCTCTTATGCCAAGTATCACAGCAATCAGGAGAGTGAGACAAGTGAGGCTGCCCACTCCACTCAAACCAATTTTTGCAGGAGCACCATAGAGAGGGTCCTGACCAGCTGCATCACCGTCTGGTTTGGGAATTGCAAGGCATCAGGCTACAAGACCCCACAAAGGATTGAGAGGACTGCTGACAGGATCATTGTGATCTCTTTTCCACTCCTCTGAGATACGTACCAGGAGCACTGCACATAGAGATGAGGAGAAGTTTCCTTAGCCAGAGGGTAGTGAATCTGTGGAATTCTTTGCCACTGGCAGCTGTGGAGGATAAGTCTTTATGTATATTTAATGCAGAGGTTGATAGATTCCTGATTGGTCAGGGCATAGAGGAATACAGGGAGAAGGGAGGTGATTGGGGCTGAGAGGAAAATTGGATCGCCCATGATGAAATGGTGGAGCAGACTCCATGGGGCAAAGTGGCTTAATTCTGCTCCCATATCTTATGGTCTTATATGCAGGGCCCTTAGCATTGTCAATGATCCTCCCCATCTGTCCAACAATCTCTTTGACCCACTACCATCAGGCAGGAGGTACTGTAGCATTAGGACAAGAACTGTTAGGGTGGGAAACAACTTCTTCCCCAAGCTGTGAGGGTACTGAAGCTTCTGCCACCTCCAAGGTCTCATCATGTATGAAGAGTCAGTAGCGTTATATTGCTTACTCTTTGGCCTGTGTCATAAATGCACCTTCTTTTATGTTAATTTATTTGCGGTAATATTACATTTCTGTTGTGAGTGCATTGTATGTACTGTGTGGTGCACCTTGGTCCGGAGGAACATTGTTTTGTTTGTCGGTATACATGTGGAGGGGTGAATGATGATAAAGTTGAACTTGAACTTGAGTCATGGCCAGCTGAAAATTTCCCATGGAGATTTATAGGTTTTCATGTGCCAATTGTATTAAAGTTTTGTAACTGAGGTGAAGATGAGTTATGATATCACTGATTGGCAGGACAGATGTGATAGGCTGAACACCCTACCCTTTTCCTTTATGTCTGTCTTATGGATTACTATGTGGTCAGCAATGCATCATTCCAGCATATGTAACCATGATAAAAATAGAATGCAATACTGCAGAGGTCTTAATATTTTAAAAATTATTATTAGATAAGGCTGAAAGATTAAAGAACTAATCTTATATTTTCAGGCTGTGAAGTTTCTGAAGGAACCTTGGAAAGTTATTGATCTTTCTTTTTGTCTTTCCTTTTTCTTTCATTTGTTCTCTCTTGCTCTCTTCTTACTTTCTCTTTGCATTTTTACTCTCTTTTCTTTCTTTACTTTCTTTCTTTGTTATAAAGAAGGAAGCAACGTTATATTTACTCGCATGCTGTGTCCTTTAGCTGAGGAATCAGTGGTGTTCAAATGAAAATATGCTGCTTGCAGAAGTATTAATCTGTTTAAAATAAATGAGTTAAATCACCATTAAAGAGGCAGATGAATAAATTTCATGCTGTTCTGCCTTAATATGTCAATAAACTTCTGTGTAATTTCAAAACCATAATGGTCATCCCATTTGTGAAGAAGACTTTTGATTCAATGTTTAATGTCATGCGAGCAAGTCATAACATTAATTGGGTTCAATTACATTTCAATCTACCAGCAGACTAGATTCTCTGTGTACTACTAGGTTCTTCAGTGGAATGTGCATCAATTATGTTCTTGTAATTAAGAAACATTGTCATCTCTTGGTGGTGTTTTGAGGATCAGGTCCACCTTCCTGCAGAACAAATATTTGCACTTTCAATCAGTAATCTATAATTATCCTCATCTAACTGTGTCCTCCTCTGTTTGCAAATCCATTGAATCATTTTGCAAAATAAATTACTTGATGACAAAACACCTTTAGGAAATCATCTGTATAAAGCTGTCTCTTGGTAAGTTAGTTAGAAGCTGTCAAAGAAAGTACCTCAGAAAAGAGTGAATGTATTAGTGATATTGAACAATTGCCCAAGAAGATCAAGTGTTATTAGGATTTAATGGACATCATGCAATAGTTACGGAATGAGCTGCTCTAGAAGGGAATAATATGAATGACTACAACCAAACAATGGACAAATAGTGAAATGATTACAAATTGAATGCTAATATCTTTAAGACACAAACTGACGGATAATGGCACTCCATTTAGAACGTTTGAATAATTTAAATACAATTATTCAAAATGTTCATGGAACAACTTTTTAAAAAATCTGCATGGCTAACTGTCTGCTTACCAATGAACCACAGTACACCTTGCCTTATTATCAACTTGCTATTTTAAAAATTTAAATGTAGCTAAAATAGAAGTTACCTCTGTGGAGTGCTTAACCTGTTACAATTGGAGGGAAAGTCCCTGGAAATTCGCAGTAGGTGTTTCGGAGAGCTGGTCGAAGTAGCTGAACCGTGGTAGCAAGATATAGGCAGTAGAGAAATACGGCATTATTCAAACAGCAGCCAGAGAATTAAATGGGCCATTTTTTAATGCAGGTTGTTATTAGGATAAAATTAAAGCTGGAATATTTAATCTTCCAGAGAAATTGTTATTCAAGATTGTTTAATATCATTTCCAATACACGCGTGTAAAGGGGAAAAAAATAAATGTTACTCCAGATCCTATGTAGCACAGAAAACACATTAAGATAAGGAACACAATAATTTAAAAAACAATAAATATAAATACATAAGACAGCTTATATATATAGATAGATTGTGTGTCCGTAAAGTGATGGTAGACTCAGGAGTATCTGTGCAGAAGGTGACTAACAGGAAAAGATATAGCAGTAATGGTGAGTTAATGGGTAGACTTGCTGATCAGTCTTACTGCTTGGGGGAAGTATCTGATTTTGTCTGGTGGCCTTGGCAAGGATGCTATGTAGCCTCCTCCCTGATAGGAGTGAAACAAAAAGGTCTACGAGCAAGGTGGGTGGGCTCCTTGATGATGTTGCTGTCCTTTTTCTGGCATCTTTCTGTATATATGTCCTTTCTGGCAGGTAGGCTGGTGCCAGTGATGCGTTGGGCAGTTTTGACTACCTGTCATATAGCCTTCCTGTCCACTGCAGTGCAGTTTCCGTACCGTGCAGTGATGCAGCTTGTCAGGATGCTCGCTACTGCGTGTCTGTAGAATGATGTGAATATAGATGTACGTAGTCCAGTTCACTTCAGCCTTCTCAGGTAGTAGAGGTATCAGTGAGGCTATTATGTAGAAAATACTCTGGGACCATGAGAGGTTGTGCGAGATGTGCATGCCCTGGAGTTTGAAATTGCTCACAGTTTTCACTGCTGTGCTGCTGATGTGAAGAGGGGCGCGAGCAGTGCAAGTTGTCCTGAAGTCAGTAACCATCGCCCTTGTCTTGTTAATATTTATGAAGAAATTATTTGTCTGACACCAGGCCTCAAGCTCTTCGATCTCCTCTCTATACGCAGTCTCATTATTGGTAGCATTGAGCCACACTACTGTCATGTCATCCGCAAACTTGACAATGTGACTACTCGGATGTCTGCCAGTACAGTCATGTGTGAGTAGAGTGTACAGAAGTGAGCTCAGCACACAGCCCGGTGGCATTCATGCTGAGGATGAAGGGGAGGTTGGGGCAGGTGTGCATCCCGACTATCTGAGGTTTGTTGATTAGAAAGTCCAACACCCAGTTGCACCGTGGGACAATAGTATTGAATGCCAAAAAGAAATCCAGATCTAGCATTCTGACTTAAGTGTCCTTGTTTCCTTGGTGCATCAGGGCCAGGTGTTTGACATATTCCATGTAACTCTCTTCCATCAAAATGGGGCAGTACAAGGGTGCAGCAATTAGGCTGCTGTCTCAGACATCCAGAGACCAGATTCAATCCTAACCTCCAATGCTATTTTTGTGGAGTTTGCATGGTATCTCCTAATAGTCCAGTTTTCTCTCACATGACAAGGTCTTGCTGGTTGGCACAGTCACAGTGAGCTGAAGGGCCCACTTCCACATTTTGTGACCCTATGATTTAATCTACAGGAAAGGAGAACAACAATTTCTCAAGCAGGGGTGAAAAATGATGAGTTTCATTGCTATCTGATTTTCCACTCTATATCTCAGGGATACTTCCTTCACTCTGTTGAACACTGAATAACATTTCAGTACTATGTTAGAGAAATAACTTTGATCTTCATGCTGAAATCTATTGCTTTAACCCAGGACATTCTCAGGACTTTTTAATATGGCTGAGTCCTGAGACTCAGTTGCATGCCTTAGTAAGTCCTTAGTTAAAGCAATGGATTTGAGCATGGAAACCTAAGCCATCTCTCCAACATAGTACTAAGAGATGCTATGGTACCTTCGTACTATATATTTTTCTCTTTCAGGTGAATGAAGACAGCACTGTTTCAAGGCTATCTCTGGAGTCCAGGTCTATGGTTACACCAAAGTCAACATTTATAGAAAATTGTTTACTTAACTGGCTATTTTTGGGTTTGAAAATTTTTGGAAGAACCAGAATCAGGTTTAATATCACTGGCATAGGTTTGTTTGTTTTGTGGCTGCAGTTCAGTGCAAGACATTTAAAAACTATAAATCACAATAAGGAAGATATATAAAATTAAATTAAATTGATCGTGCAAAATGAGAGCAAAAATAGTGAGGTAGTGGTTATGAGAGGGTTCATTATCTGTTCAGAAATCTGATGGCGAACGGGACGAAGCTGTCTCTAAATCATTGAGTGTGTGTCTTCAGGTTCCTGTACATCTGCTTTTATGATAATAAGAAGAGAGCATGTCCATAAGATCATTAGACCATAAGATATAGGAGCAGTATTAGGCCATTCGACCATTGAATTTGTTCCGCCATTCCATCAGGTCTGATTTATTATCCCTCTCAATCCCATTCTGCTGGCATCTCCCCATAACTTTTGATGCTCTGACTAATCAGGAACCTATCAATCTCCGTTTTAAATACTCTATACTCAATGACTTGGCCTCCACAGCCATCCATGGCAATAATTCCACAGATTCACCATCCTCTGGCTAAAGAAGTTCCTCACCATCTCTGCCCTAAGTAGATATATCTCTGTTCTGAAGCTGTGCCCTCTGATCCTAGCCTCAGCCACTATAAGAAACATCCCCTCCACATCTCCATAAAATTTCTGAGCTGAAATTTTATTCAGAGGTCAACAGAGTGATGAGGTATATCCATGAGATATAGAGTGGAATGCCTTCATTACCATCGGCTCAAACTGCAAATTCACCTTTACGGAATCTTGCACAAGGACTCCCAAGTACATTAGCACCTCTGATTTTTGAATTTTCTACCCAGTTAGAAAACTAGTTCTGGGCAACAGGGGTCCTTCACAATGGATGCCGACTTTTGGGGCAACACCCTTTGAAGATGTCTTCAGTGTTGTAGGGGCCAGTGCCCATGATGGAGCTGGATGAGTTTCCAATGCACTGCAGATTTTTTCGATCCTGTGCAGTGGTCCCTGAATACCAGATGGTGATGCAACCAGTTAGAAATCCATGGTACGTCTGTAGAAATTTGTTAGACGTATTGGTGACATACCAAGTCTCCTCAAAGACCTAATGAAATATAACCAATGATGTGCCTTTTTCATTGTAGCTTCAATACATTGGGCAAAGGATAGATGCTCAGAGGTGTTGATACCCAGAGACTTGAAACTGCTTAGCCTTTCCACTGTTGATCCCTCAAAGAGAACAGGAGTGTGTACCCTTGACTTCCCCTTCCTGAAGCCCACAAGCAATTCCTTCGTCTCACTGACACTGAGTGCAAGCTTTCTATTGTGATATCACTCAACCAGCTGAGCTATCTCACTCTTGCATGCCTCCTTGTCACCATCTAAGATTCAGCACACAACAAAGTTCAAAGTAAATTTATTATCAAAATTTTAATATGTCATCATATACAACCCTGAGATTCTTTTTCTTGTGGACATACTCAATAAATCCAATAACCATAATAGAATCAATGAACGAAAGGAATCACCAACAGTTGTACAGTGAAAAATATCAACAACCTGAAAATGCAAAAAGAAAGAAATAATAATGATGACAATAATAATAATAAATAAATAAGCAATAAACATTGAGAACATGAGATGAAGAGTCCTTGAAAGTGAGTCTATAGATTGTGGGAACAGTTCAGTGAAGGGGCAAGTAAAGTTTAGTGAAGAGAAGTTATCCCCTCTGCTTCAAGAGCCAGATGGTTGAGGGGTAATAACTGTTCCTGAACCTGGTGGTGTGAATCTTCAGCCGCCTGTACCTTCCTCCTGAAGACAGCAGCTAGAAGAGGGTATCAACTGGGTGGCGGGTGTCCCTGATGATGGATGTTGCTTTCCAGCGACGACACTTCGTGGTATGTTTGGCAAGTTTATCGTTTGTGTTTGAGCTGTGTCTAGCCACACACTCATGGGTATAGAGAGAGAGCAGAGCAGCAGGCTAAGCACACATCCTTGAGGTGCACTGGTGTTGATTTTCAATGAGGAGATGTTATTTCCAATCCACACTGACTGTCATCTGCTGATGAGGAAGTCAAGGATCCATTTGCAGATGAAGGTACAGAGGTCCCAGTTTTGAAGCTTGCTGATTAGTACTGAGGGGATGATGATGTTGAATGTTGAACTGTAATCAATAAACAGCAGTCTGACATGGGTATTGCCTTTGTCTAGGTGGTCCAAGGCCAAATGGAGAGCCAGTGAGACTGTATCTGTTGAAGACTGTGTTATTATGTGTCTGCATAAGAAAGAAGTTCAGTTCCTAGTGGGACTGTTTCGATGGTGACTTGGTCGCATGTGCCCAGTGCCGAGCTAAAGCAGTTCAGTAAAGAAATGTTTTAGCATTTACCCACTCCAAGTCTGGCTTTATTAAGAACAAACATAATGTGGTGACAGAAGTAGAACTGAGGTCTAAACACAGAGAGTAAATGAATGCTGTGTGCAACTGAGAAAGAGATGCTAGCAGCAGAGAGAAGCTGCTGGCCAGAGAGTATGTTGTTTCCAAAATTCACAGAATTCACCAGGAAATTCAGGTGAAAGGTCAAGAGTTCCAGTCATGGATAAGTTAAGTCCTCCCATACATACGCAGTTTACCAGCAATTTAATGGATAACTGGAAATGCTTCAAAAAGTGATTCAATATATATTTAGTGGCTAGTGGAGTGGGAGGGAATGAGAAACTGAAAGTGTCTATTTATCTGCATAAAGAGAGACTACAGCCAATATTAGGTCTGAGTGCATGTGAAAAGCTCAACCTGGTGAAAAGAATTTTGTAGTGGCTTCACAGACCAACGATGGTCACACTTCACTTATGGAAGAGTACACAGATGTCTTTGAGCAGCTTGGATGTTTACCTGGTGTACACAAAATTCATATAGGTCCGTAGCACCTGTTGTCCATGTATGCAGGAACATTTTGTGTGCACTTGGAGACAAACTTAAATCAAGAACTACCGTGGAATGGATAAATTTCATACAGAAAATTTGTAGAACCAACAGACTGGATGAGCTCACTGGTCATTGAGCAAAAGAAAAATGGAGCATTTCAGAAATGTCTAGACCCAAGAGAACTCAATAAAGTCACCAAGAGAGAACATTTTAAATTGCCACATGGAAGGAGTTCATATTCTTGTTTGCAGGTGCCAATTTAGCAAACTCGACGCGTCATGTCCCCTGGGTTTTGGCAAATGAAGCTTGATGAGGCAAGTTCGAGACTGTACTTTTAACACGCCATAGGGAAAATATTGCTTTCTTTGGCTACCATATGGGATTCTGACTGCACCAGAAGTTTACCATAAAACCATCCACATGATCTTGGTGTCAGAACCATGATGGATGACATCATCATCTCAGGGTCCACCAAGGATGAACATGATGCATGACTGAGACAAGTACTTGATTGGACACGGAATGTCAGTTTGAAATTAAATAAAGAGAAATGTAAGTTTGGTGTTAAGATACTGACTTTCATGGGAGAGGTCATATCTGAAGAGGAAATGAAGCCTAACCCAAGAAAGATGTCAGCCATTGAAAACATGCAGAGGCCCCAAATCAAAGAGGAAGTGAGACGTTTCCTGGGGATGGTGACTTACTTGGCTAAGTTCATCCTTCGAATGTTTACTGTGTGAATTTGGTCTCACAAACAAGAAGAGGGTTTCCAGAAGCTGAAAAGAGTCCTAACTGAAGAGCCCATGCTGACGGTTTATGATCTGAAATGGTGCTCTAGGATCTCGGCTGATGCATCCCGATACAGCCTTGGAGCAGTACTACTGCAGCAGCGTAATGGCATATGCCAACCTGTGGCCTATCCATCTGGGGCTTTAACAATTGCGGAGGCCAACTATGCACAGATAGAGAAAGAGCTTCTCACCAGCACATATGCATTGAAAAGTTCCATCAGTACAATACGGACAAGCTTTTGAAGTGGAGACAAGCCATAAACCACTGTTCTCAATAATGTCCAAACCACTGAATGACTGTCCCATGAGGATGCAGCACAGGTTGCTAAGGCTGCAGAAGTATGATGTGCAGATGATCTACACAACAGGAAAATATAAGTTTACTGCTGATGTGCTGTCTCGAGCAGTCAACAATAAAGAAAAGAGTGACCAACAGGTTAATGAAGATGTGCAGGATTATGTTGACATGATTGTCATCTCCATTCCAGTATCTCCTGATGGAACAGAGCAGATTAGGAAGGCAGCAAGGTCAGATAAAACAATGAAAGTACTCAAAGAGACAATACAGAAAGGATGGCCAGCAGCTAAGAATGACTGTCCAATGTGCATTCAGGATTATTGGGCAAGCAGAGCTGAACTGTTACTAGTAGAAGATATGGTCTTCAAAGGGAACAGGGTTGTGACTCCAGTGCCGTTACACAAGAAAATGCTCCAGAAGATACGTGAAGGACATCCTGGTGAGGAAAAATATAAACAATGATCTCATGAAGTGATGTACTGGTCAAGAATTAATGAAGACATCAACTAGAACACTGCTTCATTTGGGTTATGTCTTACTTACAGTCCAAAGCAATAAGCAGAGCCACTTGCACCACATTCTGTATCAGACAGGCCTTACTTCAATGCTTCAGTGGTTTTTTGATTGTAATGGGAAGAATCCTACTGTTGTACAGACTACTTCTCCAATTACCCAGAGGTTGCAACACTGCTGTCGACATCCAGAAAAGTTGTCACCACCTTCTTGAAAGCTGTGTTTGTGAGACCTGGTATCCGAGATCTGAGAAAGAACCGTGTGGATCTACGACCACAAGTTTCAACCCATAGCTGTGACAGCATCACCTATCGGTACTCAAAGAGGGCCATGATGATCAGAGTTCTCAGAAAGACACAAATATTAACATACCAAATGCAAGCAATGCACATGTAGAAACAAGTAGCAGAGCAAAAAGGATCATTAAACCACCTTAGAGACTGACTTAAAGTTGATGAGTGGAAAAGGGACCAGCAACAGAATGTAAATATCTTTGTTGGAAAAGATTATTGTTTATTCCAGGTTTATGAGAACATAGTATTGTGTTTGTTTTTCTTTAAAGGGGGAAGATGTGTTATTATATGTGTGCACAATAAAGGACTTCAATTTCCTATGGACAATGCAAGGGGGTCACTCGGAAATGGAAGCTTCAACAGTGACCTGGTTGCATGCACTCAGGGCTGAGCTGGAGCAGTTCAGTAATAAGATGTTTTAGTGTTTACCCATGCCAAGTTTGCCTTTATTAAGAACAAGCATAATGTAGATCTCTTGTGGTGGTAGGGGCAGATCCCTTCTTGATTAGGCAGGAGTTAATTGAGGCCCCCCATGACCAACATCTCTAAGCACTTCATCACAATAGTCATTGAGGAAGCTTACTCTGCTTTTTGGGCACTGGTATGATTGTTGAGCTTTTGAATCAGGTGGGAAACTCCGACTGCAGCAGTGAGAGGTTGAAGATGTCCTTGAACATTCCCGACAGTTGATTGGTACAGATTTTCCGAGCCCTATCCAGTACTCCATCAGGACCTGATGGTTCACCCTCTTGAAAGATATTCTGACATCGGCCTCTTGGACAGAGATCACAGGGTTGCGAAATGCAGCAAGGATTCGCATAGATGTAGTTTTATTCTCGTTTTCAAAGCATTGATTCATCGAGTTCATCTGAGTGGTGAAGCATCACAGCCATTCAAGGTGTTAGGTTTTGCCTTGTAGGAAATAATGGCCTGCAAACCCTGTCAGAACTGACATGCATCTGACTCCATCTCTCACTTCAATCGGAATTGCTGTTTTACTCTTATAATAGCCTTCAAAAGGTCTTAACTAGACTTATTGTAGAGTTCCGGATCATTAGTCTTGAAAGCCACAGGTCTAGCCTTTTGCGGACGGAGAATCTCCTGGTTTATCCATGGCTTCTGGATTGGGTACATTCAGCATATTCTCGAAGGCCCATACTCATCCACAGAGGTGGTTATGAAGCTGGTGACAACTGTGGCATATTCATTCTGAGTCAAAGATGAAGGGAGTTTGCTGTATGTACTGTAGCTGCCAATTCTGTTCTCTTACCACAATGACCACACTTCTAAAGCACTTAATTAAAGTTATAATGTCGTAGAACAGTACATCATGGAAACAGGCCCTTCATTCCTAGCCTATCGACCTGTACCTGGACCATAGCCCTCCATATGCTCGCATCCATGTATCTATCCAAATTTCTGTTAAATGTTTGAAATCGACTCCACATCCACCACTGCACTGGCAGCTCATTCAACACTCTCACAAACCTCTGCGTGAAGAAGTTCCCCTTAAACATTTTACCTTTCACCCTTGACCCATGACCTCTAGTTCTAGTCTCCCTAACCTCTGAGAAAAAAGTCTGTTTGCCTTTATCCTATGCATACCCCTCACAATTTTGTATACCTCTGTCAAATCTCCCCTCAATCTTCTACGTTTGAGGGAATAAAATCCTGACCTATTCCACTTTTCCCTACAACTCATGTCCTCAAATCCCAGCAATGTCCTTGTCAATTTTCTCTGCACTCTTACAATCTTATTTACATCTTTACTGTAGGTAGGTGACCAAAACTGGATACAATACTCCAAATTAAGCCTCTCCGGTACTTATAAGGGTGATAGAGTGGAGATACATCCTACCAAAGGAGGTATAATGGTGCTCCTTCCCTCCACTAACCTTGGGCAAGGTGTAGCGCCTGCTTAGCCCTGATCAGGGTCATGTGAAGCCATGGGAGCAGGCTATGGGTGGCTATATGAGCAGCTGGCACATACCACGAGTCCTGGTTCTGCAACTATTAATGCCAGGCAGACAATCTCTGAAGTGTATTGATAATGACTGGGGTCACCCATGTAGTAAAGACACTGCCCTGAAGAAGGCAATAGAAAACCATTTCCATCAAAAGATTTGCCAAGAACAATTATAGCTATGGATAGACCATGATCACCCACGTCACACAACACAGCCCATAACGAAAGAACATCTTTACAATTTCAACACGACATCCCAATTCCTTCACTCAATACCTCAATTTATGAAGGCCAATGTGTCAAAAGCTTTCTTTACAACTCTATCTACTTGTGATGCCACTTTTAAGAAATTATAGATCTGTATCTCCAGATCCCTCTGTTCTACTGCACTCCCCAGTGTCTTACCTCTCATTGTGTAGCACCTACCCTGGTTAGTCCTCCCAAAGTGCACCATCTCACACGCCTGCATTAAATTCCTACTGCCATTTTCAACCCATTCACCAGCTGGTCCATATCCTAGTGCAAGTTTTGACCATCTTTCTCACTTTCCACTAGATCTCCAATTTTCGTATCATCTGCACATTTGCTGATCCTCTTTGCATATTATACTTTATACTTTATTCTTGCCAAACAATTGATACTAGAACATAAAATTATCACAGTGATATTTGATTCTGCGCTTCGTGCTCCCTGGAGTACAAATCGATAGCAAATATTGAAAACTTAAATTATAAATCGTAAATAGAAAATAGAAAAGGGAAAGTAAGGTAGTGCAAAAAACCGAGAGGCAGGTTTTTTGGAGGGTATGGTCCAGATCCGGGTCAGGATCTGTTCAGCAGCCTTATCACAGTTGGAAAGAAGCTGTTCCCAAATCTGGCCGTACGAGTCTTCAAGCTCCTGAACCTTCTCCCGGAGGGAAGAGGGACAAAAAGTGTGTTGGCTGGGTGGGTCGTGTCCTTGGTTATCCTGGCAGCACTGCTCCGACAGCGTGCGGTGTAAAGTGAGTCCAAGGACGGAAGATTGGTTTGTGTGATGTGCTGCGCCGTGTTCACAATCTTCTGCAGCTTCTTCCGGTCTTGGACAGGACAACTTCCATACCAGGTTGTGATGCACCCTAGAAGAATGCTTTCTACGGTGCACCTATAAAAATTAGTGAGGGTTTTAGGGGACAGGTCAAATTTTTTTAGCTTTCTCAGGAAGTAAAGGCGCTGGTGGGCGTTCTTGGCAGTGAACTCTGCTTGGTTGGACCAAGTCAGGTCATTTGTGATTTTGACCCCGAAGAACTTAAAGCTTTTGACCTGTTCAACTTGCGCACCACCGATGTAAATGGGGTTGTGCGGTCCGCTATTCCTTCTAAAGTCAACAACCAATTCCTTCGTCTTGCTGACGTTGAGGCATAGGTTATTGTCTTCACACCATGCCACCAGATTCTTAATTTCCTCTCTGTACTTAAACTCATCATTACCCAAGATACGGCCTACAATTGTGGTGTCATCAGCAAACATATACAGGTTTCCCCGCCATCTGAAGGTAGAGTGTTCCTATGAAACGGTTCATAAGCCTGAATGTCGTAAAGCGAAGAAGCAATTACCATTTATTTATATGGGAAAAATTTATGAGCGTTCGCAGACCCAAAAATAACCTACCAAATCATGCCAAATAACACATAAAACCTAAAATAACAGTAACATATAGTAAAAGCAGGAATGATATGATAAATACACAGCCTATAAAAAATAGAAATACTTTTCTACAATCATTGCCGCACTGTTCTCCGTAGCAAAAATCTTACGCAAGAGCTCTCGGCAGAAACACTTTCTCCAGTAACCTTTAAACTATGAAGCTGCCAAATCATAGCAAATAACACATAAAAATACACAGCCCATATAAAGTAGAAATAATGTATGTACAGTGTAGTTTCACTTACCAGAATTGGGAAGACAGCACCAAGCACACTGATGGTGGTGTGTTAGGCTGAGTCGTCGCAGGTTGGGTGGTGCAGTGGTCCCCAACCTCCAGACCGCAGACCGATACCGATCCGCAGAGCATGCAGTGGTGCAGCGGTGGCCGGGACGCACCCAGCATATCTTGAAGAGAAAAGCTGAAGTATCAAGCTAATTATTTACGTGCCGGGTGGAACCTAATTAATTAGCTTGTTTATTTCGGCTTTTTTCTTAAAGATGTGTTGGATGTGTCCCAGTTACCGTTGCATTCTCCACGGCAATGCATCGGTCTGTGGCTCGGGGGCTGGGGTGGTGGGACACTGGGGTGTCATCTCATCGTCGTCTGTTTCCATCAGGGCTGGCAGGTCATCTTCTTCTATGTCTGCCTGCCTCGATGTCGAAGGTCGAGGTTCGTCGTCTGCTGTGGCTGATGTGGAAGGCTTGAAAAACAACAGTATGCTTGACTGCTTAGCCTCGTGCATTTTTCTATCATACAGTTCTTTGTAAGCACTCAAGCCATCTTGCAAATATACCCTAAACCTACGTACCCTTTCAAAATTAAAGTCGTACTTTTCTGCAATCATTGTTGTCAATTGCAGCGAAAATCTCACGCAGTTGCTTCACGTTCAGTTCCAGTCCGTTCGCTACTGCATTCGGTTTTGATTGTTATCCCTTCCTCTTCCAATTGCATCAGCAGTTCATTTATCAGGTCTTGGTAATGGGATGCCAAAACCTCTTCAACATCATCTTTGTCAACTTCCACAAGCCAAGCTCACTTTGTCCTTACTCCGTTCACCACGATCAAAACGTTTAATTATGTCTAGTATTACGCGAAGTGTAACACCCTTACGAGCTCTTTTAGGCTTTTCTGATACCTTAGAACTCATCTTGCAAACGGCTGCTCAAAATAAATCGACATAAAGCACAGATGCTCACAGGCACGTGTTTAAGCAATGCCAGCTAGAATGCAGTTCCTGGGGAGGAGCTTGGCTGCTTGGGGCACGCGCTGCCTTTTATCGTAATAGTGAAAACACCTTCTGTTAGCGAAAACAGGTAACTAATGTAAGTATTTCATAACAGCGAGGTTTCGTAAAGCGAACGTTCGAAAAGCTGGGGACACCTGTATATTGAGTTCGATGGAAACTTGGCTACACAATCATGGGTGTACAGTGAGTACAGCAGGGGGCTGACTACACAGCCTTGTGGGGCACCGGTGCTCAGAGTGATTGTAGAGGAGAGCTTGTCCCCTATTTTTACAGCCTGGGTCCTGTCTGTGAGGAAGTTGAAGATCTAGCTGCAGATCTGAGTGCTAAGGCCCAGGTTCTGGAGCTTAGGAATCAGTTTATTTGGAATGAAGGTATTAAAGGCAGAGCTGTAGTCAATGAAAAGGAGCCTTACATATGCGTCTTTATTCTCCAGGTGTTCTAAGGAGGAATGTAGGGCCAGAGAGATGGCATCTGCCGTTGACCTGTTGCTCCGGTAGGCGAATTACAAAGCATCGAGGTTGACTGGTAGGCTGTGGTTGATGTGTCCCATAACCAATCGCTTGAAGCACTTCATAGCAATTGATGTCAGAGCCACAGGTCGATAGTCATTCAGGCATGCCACCTTGCTCTTCTTCGGCACCGGGATTATCACTGCCTTCTTAAAACATGAGGGGATCTTAGACTGAAGCAAGGAGCGGTTGAAGGTGTCAGCAAACACTCCAGCTAGCTCACTTGCACAGGCCTGGAAAACCCATCCCGGGACGCCATCTGGGTCCATCGCCTTCCTTGGATTTATCTTCAGGAAGGCCCTTCTAACATCCTCCTTGGTGATGATGAATCTCGATGCCACCAGGTCCAGTTCATCCAGAGGGAGCGGGACGCTCCCCTTCTGTTCGAATCTTGCGTAGAATACGACTAGCCACAGACCTCCAATCTACAACCACTCTCTGTCTGCTTCTGCGAACCCAATGTCTAATCCAATTTACCATCTGATCCTGACTGCCGAGCAACTAAATATTTTTGACAAACCTCCAATGCGGGCCCTTGATAAAGACATTGCTAAGATCTATGTAGACAACATCCACTGCCTTGAATTCATCTATTTTCATGGTAACTTCTTCAAAAAACTCTACAAGGTTGGTTACACAAGATTTACCACACACAGTGACATATCCTTAATCAGTCCAAATACTAATATATTCAGTCCTTTAGAATACCTTCCAATAACTTTCCCACTACTGATGTTAGACTCATCAGAGTATAATTTCCTGTCTTATTCTTAGAGCTTTTCTGTGGCTAAGGATGTTTTAAATATCTTTGCCATTGCCCCTGCAATTTCTGCACTAGCCTCTCACAGGATCCAAGGAAAAGCATTGTCAGGCCCTGGGGAGTTATCCACTCTAATTTGCTTCATGGCAGCAAACACCTCCTCTCCTGTAAAATGTATAGGGTCCATGACCTCTCTACTGCATTTCCTCACATCCGCAGACTCTCTGTCCATCTCCCGAGTAAATACAGATACAAAAAATCTATTTAAGATCCCCCCAGCTCTTTTGGCTCTATGTATAAATTACCACTCTGATCATCCAGAGGACCAAATTTGTCCTTTGCAATGTTTTCGCTCTTAAGATATCTGAGGAAGCCCTGAGGATTCTCCTTCACCTTGTCTACTAGAGCAAACTCATGCCTTCTTTTACTCCTCCTGATTTTTTTCTTGAGTGTTCTCTTGCATTTCTTATTCTCCTCAAGTACCTCGTTTGTTCCTTCCTGCCTTTACCTGCTATGCACCTCCTTCTTTTTCTTAACCAGAGCCTCAATAGCCCTCAAAAACCAAGGCTCCCTAAACCCATTATGCTTGCCTTTCTTTCTGACAGAAACGTACAAATACTCTACTCTCAAAATTTCTCTTTGGAAGGCCTTTCACTTACCAAGTACACGTTTGCCAGAAAAAACCTGCCTTAGTCGATGCTTGCCGCATCATTTATGATGCCATCAAAATTGGTCTTTCTCCAATTTAGAATCTCAACCCAAGGAACAGTTCTATCCTTTTCCTTTATTACATAGAACATAGAACATAGAAAACCTAAGAACAATACAGGCCCTTCGGCCCACAAAGCTGTGCCGAATATGTCCTTACCTTAGAAGTTACCTAGGGTTACCCATAGGCCTCTATTTTTCTGAGCTCCATGTATTTGTCCAGGAGACTCTTAAAAGACCCTATCGTATCCGCCTCCACCACCGTCACCGGCACACACTCACCACTCTCTGTGTAAAAAACTTACCCCTGACATCTCCTCTGTACCTACTTCCAAGCACCTTAAAACTGTGCCCTCTCATGCTAGCCCTGGGAAAAAGCCTCTGACTATCCACGCAATCAATGCCTCTCATCATCTTATACACCTCTGTCAGGTCACCTCTCATCCTCCGTCGCTCCAAGCAAAAAAGGCTGAGTCCACGCAACCTTTTCTCATAAGGCATGCTCCCTAATCCAGGCAACATCCTTGTAAATCTCCTCTGCACCCTTTCTATGGTTTCCACATTCTTCTTATAGTGAGGCGACCAGAACTGAGCAGAGTATTCCAAGTGGGGTCTGGGCAGGGTCCTACATAGCTGCAACAGTAACTCTCAGCTCCTAAACTCAATCCCACGATTGATGAATGCCAATGCACCATATGCCTTCTAAACCACAGAGTCAACCTGCGCAGCTGCTTTGAGTGTCCTATGGACACGGACCCCAAGATCCCTCTGATCCTCCACACTGCCAAGAGTCGTACCATTAATACAATATTGTATCATCATATTTGACCTACCAAAATGAACCACCTCACACTTATCTGGGTTGAACTCCATCTGCCACTTCTCAGCCTAGTTTTACATCCTATCAATGTCCCGCTGTAACCTCTGACAGCCCTCCACACTATCCACAACACCCCCAACCTTTGTGTCATCAGCAAATTTACTAACCCATACCTCCACTTCCTCATCCAGGTCATTTATAAAAATCTGAGGATGGAAGGAGGGACCAAAGACTTCTACAATGAAAACACGGAGGAAACTGTGCTGCTGCTAAATCTGTGCTGACTTCACTTAAGTGCGAACAGTTCACCTCATTTAACCACTTTGTATGAAAGCATGGGTGCCCCTCTATAAGAAAGGATGTGCTGGCATTGGAAAGGGTCACGAAAATCATCCTGGGATAGAATGTGTTTTTGGATAAGGAACATTTGATGACTCTGGACCAGTGCTGGCTGGAGATTATAAGAATGAGGCGGTGATGGTGAGGGTAAGGGGTAATCTCATTTCAACCTCTCAAATATTGCAAGGACTGGATCAACTGGACGTGGAGCAGATGCTTCCTATAGTGTGTGAGTCTGCGACCAGACGGCACAGCCTAAGAAAACAAGGATTTCCCTTTACATGTGTTCAGGGGTAATTTCTTTCACCAGAAATTTGTGACACTATGGAATTCATTGCGACAGATGCAGGTGAAGGGCAAGTTATTGTCTATATTTAAAGTGGAGATTGAGAGGTTCTTGATTTCTTGACTAGTAAGGAAGTCAAAGGTTATGGGGAGAAGGGAAGAAAATGGAATTGAGAAGGATAATAAATCAGCCATGAAGAAATCAGCCATGGCAGAGTAACCTTGAAACTAATGGCATTTTGATCACTAGATGCAAAGTGTTCCCCTACACAAACTTCTATCACCTGTCCTGTCTCATTCCCTAATCATAGACTTAGTATTGTATTTTCTCTAGTTGGAGGAAACTTTCCTGAACACATTAACACTGAGCCAATAGGCTCATCCTGGACTTATTTCCTGGCACAATTTACATATTACTATTTAATTATTATGGTTTTACTGTATTACTATTTAATTATTTATGGTGCAATTGTAACGAAAGCCAATTTCCCTCGGGATCAATAAAGTATAACTATGACTATGACTAACAAACACTTTCCCAATTAGCCTTTTTACAGTATGGGAGTCCCAGTCAAAATGTGGAAAGTTAAAATCACCTACTATGACAAACTTGTGTTTCTTGCAACAGTCTGCAACCTGTCTACAAAGTTGTTCCTCTAAATCCTGCGGACTGTTGAGTGGTCTATAATATCCCATTCATGTGGTCATACCTTTCTTATTCCTCAGTTCTATGCATCAAGCCTCACTAGTGAGCTCTCCAGTCCGGCTTGACTGTGTACTGCCATGACATTTCCCATGACTAGTAATGCCACCCCTCCCACTTTAATCCTTCCCACTCTTATCATATCTAAAACAATGGAACCCCAGAACATTGAGCTGCCAGTCCTACCCCACTGGCGACAATGTCATAATTCCACTTGCTGATCTATGCCCTAAGCTCATCCACCTTTCCTACAATTCTTCTTGTGTTGAAATATGCGCAGCTCAGAACATTAGTCCTGCCATGCTCGACCTTTCAATTCCTGACTTTGTAAGTAGGCTTTACAACATCTTTCTCCACAGCCACTCCACTATCTGCTCTGGCCTCTCTGGTTCCCATCCCATTGCAACTCTAGTTTAACCACACCCCCACCACGCAACACTAGCAAACCTTTCTGCTAGGATATTAGTCCCCATCCAAATCAGGTGCAAATCATCCCTTCTCTAAATGTCCCACCTTTCCTGGAAGTGAGCCCAGTGATTCAAATATTTGAAGCCCTAGCTCCAGCACCATCTCCTTAGCCATGTGTTAAACTGTGTGATCTTCCTCTTTCTGGCCCCACTAGCATGTGGCACAGATAGCAATCCTGAAATCACAGCTCTGGGCATCCTGTCCTTTCACTTAGCAATGAACTCCCTGAACTCACTTTGCAAAACCTCATCACTCCTCCTTCCCATGTCTTTGATGCCAATATGGACCCCGACCTCTGGCTGCTCACCCTCCCACTTAAAAATGCTGTGGACTCGATCTGAGATGTCCTTGACACTTAAACCCAGAAGGTAACAAACTATTTGAGAATCTTGTTCTCGTCCACAGAACCTCCTTTTTGTTTCCCTAAGCAACGAATCCCCTATCACTACAGCTCACCTCCTCTCTCCCATTCCCTTCCGAGCCACAGAGCCACAGAGACCTGACCACAGTGGCTTTTGTCTGCTCGGTCATTCACCTCAACAGTATCCAAAGCGGTATTCCTGCTGTTGGGGGGAATGGCCACAGGGGTACTCAGAACTGGCTGCCTATCCCCTTTCGTCCACCTGACTGCCATCCTGCATCTTGTACCTTGGGAGTGTAGCTACCTCCCTGCATGTCCTGTCTATCAACCCCTCAGCCTATCTGGAGTTCATCTAGTTCCAACTCCATCTCCTTATCATGATCTTTTAGAGGCTGCAGATTACGAATGATGTGACAGGCATTAAACAAATGCATTATTTTTCAATTCTTGCCTCATCCATGTTACCTTTACTGACTGAACCAGTGAGGTAGCTGGTAACACAACAACTAACTGATTGAAGTAAGATCAAATATTTTGTGAATTTGAAAATTGATATTTAGGAAACAATTGAATTGGGTTTCTTTATTAGCAGACAGGTTATTGAGAAGGAATGATCATGTTAGGCCCAGGCGCCAATGTAATACTCAAGTAAAAAGTCCAATAAATAGCTATGATAGGTTCACACTGGCTCTTGTTCCTATTATAATTGATTATTATGTTAGAATGGGGGACTCAAGCTGATCTGTGCCCTCATTTGGCTATAAAATAGCCTAGAACATTTATAATAATGCGATACGCCTTTGCCTTTCTCCCTGTAGGGACCAGGGATGAATGGTAATGTTCTGTCAAAACTAGGCTTATAGCAATATCAGTAAGTGAGCAAACAAAGAGCTAAATAAAAGGCAATTCATTTCAGTCCTGCATTGGCCTAATGTGTTATTTTGAAGCAGTAAGATGCTTGAATTTTCTCATCGTTTCTGCTCCTTACGGATCTCCGATTTCTCTGTAAAAAAGCCCCGATTTAGTAAGTAAATAGAAGAGAATGGAAAGTGTTAATTTTACTTGTCAGGCAGAAATTGTGCTGAGAGTGAAAAGAAATCCCTGGTGCTCCTGGTACACAGTGGGGAAAAACAGATTGCATGAAGCTTTCTGAAACCAAATAGACCCTGAAGTGTATGCGACGGTGCTTCACAATGCTTCACCCAATCTGTTATTTAATGTGGAGCTATAGGTCAAAGAATAAGCCTGAGGAAGCTGAGAGCAATCTCTGAAAGTAGAACACATTAAATGGCACTTACCTAAGGTCAAACTGAACCTGGAAGGCTGGAATAGGCAGAGAAGCTGCAGGAAATACTCAGCTGGTCAAGCAGCATCTACAGAGAGAGAAGCAAGTGTTAATGCTGAGTGTTTTGATGTAGCGACATTGAGTTTATAGCATTCATTCACAGCATGCGAGGAGCTGTTAGAAAAGGCTAACTCTATTCTCTCCTGACCCTAGTCCTCTATTGAGATTGCAAAGGAGAGCCACACTCAAGAACAGATGTGGTTTTGAGAGGAAGTTAAGAGACATCAACACTGGGTGAGCACACCAACTCCCTTCCCCATTATACCTCAACATAGCAACAGAAATTAATAAATAAAAATATTAAATCTTTAAAACTATTTCAATACATTCAAATGATATAAAATAATTTCAAATTTACACCTGTGTCATCCAATCATTCCCCTCCATTAAGTTCCTTCGTGAAGCAGTGATAGTCACTGTGATAGGCCTAACCAGATGCTGGATGTTCAAGAAGACATCCCAAGATCTTCATGAGATGCCATGAGACTTGAAATATTGGACCACTTTCTGGGCTTTATGAAGGGCGCAGCTTCACGATGTATCTTCAAGTACAACTCGATTCATTCTGATGAAGGGTCTTTGACTTGAAACATCAACTCCCTTTCTTTTCCCAAGGTGCAGCTTGACCTGCAGACTAGAACCTGTTCAACTGCTTCTGAAACTAGAAATTCCTGCAAACTTTCTAAACTAACCAGAGAAAGGGAAGCTGCAGTAGCAAAGGGACAGGAATCATAAGAAAACTACGGAACAGGTTGAAGATATCATTATACAATGAAGTAGAACATGTCTGTTCTTTCTCACTACAGGAAGGGCGTGGAAACCATAGAAAGGGTGCAGAGGAGATTTACAAGGATGCTTCCTGGACTGGGGAGCATGCCTTATGAGAATAGTTTGAGTGAACTCAGCCTTTTCGCCTTGGAGCGACGGAGGATGAGAAGATGAGAGGTGACCTGATAGAGGTGTATAAGAGGCTTTTTCCCAGGGCTGAAATGGCTAGCATGAGAGGGCATAGTTTTAAGGTGCTTGGAAGTAGGTACAGAGGAGATGACAGGGGTAAGTTTTTTACGCAGAGAGTGGTGAGTGCGTGGAATGGGCTGCTGGCAGCGGTGGCGGAGGCGGAAACGATAGGGCATTTTAAGAGACTCCTGGATGGGTACTTGGAGCTTAGAAAACTAGAGGACTATGGGTAAGTCTAGGTAGTTCCAAGGTAAGGACATGTTTGGCACAGCTTTGTGGGCCGGAGGACCTGTATTGTGCTGTAGGTTTTCTATGTTTCAAGGAGATAGCAATTCACTGGGGTGTTTTGTGGGCGTCTGCAGCCTAGTGCCACAAATTGAGTTGTGGCTCAGATTTAGTTGTTTTTCTGATTGTTTTTATGGTTCTTAAGGATGTTTTTGTGAACAGAGAGGGGAGATAGATGCCAGGCTACAGTTTAGGGACAGGGATGTGGGGGAAATAGAGAGATATGTTTTCACTCTGTATTTGAAGGACAGCAGTGTGGATGTGGGACATGTGTGCTCAGATGTCAGATGTTGGATGAGAAAGAGGAGAATGAGGGCATTCCTGGTCAGTGAGTTGTCAGCAGGTTATGGAGTCAGAGTTCCATGTGAACAGGAGGAACAAGTTCTGATGACCCCTTGGGTTTGCAAATCAATAAGACTGGAGTTCAAGGCCTAGTGTTCAGGGTCATGTCATTGGCGAGTCTAAAGTTTGAGACCTAGAGTTTGGTGAACCAGTAAGCCAGCCATTTCACGAGGAAACATAGATAGATATTCAATGGTGGTCAAATCAACGATGACTATATGCCAGAAATAAACAAGATGGTCTGATCTAACTTTCAGAAGTAATAAATCTCCATTTATAAGGTTGGGGGCATTGTGGATAGTGTGGAGGGCCGTCAGAGGTTACAACGGGATGTCAATAGCATGCAAAATTGGGCTGAGAAGTGGCAAATGGAGTTCAACCCAGGTAAGTGTGAGGTGGCTCATGTTGGTAGGTCAAATATGATGGCAGGATATAGTATTAATGGTAAGACTCTTGGCAGTGTGATGCATCAGAGGGATCTTGGGGTCTGAGTCCACAGGACACGCAAAGCTACTGCGAACGTTGACTCTGTGGTTAAGACTGCAGGCCTGTGTTTAGTGGTATGCCATGGGTGTTGGCGCTGGAACCCTTGTTGCTTGTAAGAATTTGGATGAGAATGCACATTTAGTAAGTTTGAGGATGATACTAAAATAACTGGAGCTATAGATAGTGTAAACAGTTATGAAAAGTTATGGGGAGGGCTGATCAGCTAGGTGTGCAGGCTGAAGACTGGAAAATTGCTTTCGATCCAGACAAATGTCAAGTATTGCACCTTGGGAGATCAAACCACGGTAGGAGTTATATATTGAATGGTAGGGCCCTGGAAAGAGTTATGGGACAGAGGGACCAGGGAGTGAAGGTGCATCGTTCACTGAAAGCAGTGGTACAGGTAGATAAGCTGGTGAAGAAGGCATTTAGCACACTGGCCTTAATCAGTCAGGGCATTTAGTAAAAGAGTTGGAAAGTTATGTTGCGGTGGTGAGGCTTCATGTAGAGTACATGTCCAGTTTTGGTTTCCCTGTTATAGGAAATCTATTAGTAAACTAGAGAGAGTGTAGGAAAGATTTACCAGGATGCTGCCTGGATTTAAGAGCCTGAGTACAAGGAGAGGTTGCATAGATTGGCTCTTTATTCCTTGGAATCTAGGAGATTGAGGGGCTCCTTGATAGAGGTATGTAAGATCATGAGGAGCATAGACAAGACAAAAGCATATAGTCATTTTCCCAGTGAGTTGGTGCTTAAAAACAAAATGTTTCAGTCAAGAGGCAAGAGACTTCTTCATGCAAAGGATGTGTGTTTGGTATGAGATTCTAGGAAGAGTGGTTGAGGTGAGTGCATTAGCAACATTTAAAAGGCATCTAGATTAGTACATAGGTAGGAGGGGCTTAGAGGTTCATGGGTCAAATGTGGGATGATGGACAAAGCTGTTCATGTGGACTAGATGAGCCGAGTGGCATGTTTCCATGTTGCATTACCCTCTGACTTTATGACTCTATGACAATACCCCCATACAACCTTATCAAATTTCTCCTCTGCCATCTTCTCTCACCCTATACAATGTGTATTTAACAATAACCTCCGCCCCTAAATATTGCAATTTGCCCCCTTTCCCTCTCAAAATTCATTCATGGCTTTCCCTGCTAAATAGAGCCACACAGTAATGGAAAATATCAGAGGAGGTTTCATTCTACATTCTGTTGCTTTGTTGACTGATCTGGAATTCTGGTCTGTAGACTGATTTTGAACATCTATTGACAGAAAATAGATGTTTAGGTTGAAATGCTGTCAGCTAATGAAGAACATAAGCCACTAAGCTGATGTGTAGATTTTGCTTGTGTCAGACATCATTTGTTAGATTTTGTGACTGCAGATCAGAAAATCCCCAAAGTGTTGCCGAAGCTGATGAATCAATTTTCAGCATGGAATTAGTCATCAGGAATCGATTGGATATAAATAGTCTGAAAGAATGACTTTCCTTATGCATGAATCGGATCTGTAGTTACCAAATGTGGGTCTATTCCCAGACCCACCAATGTTATAGGGGAAGATTCAACTTACATTAGGAATACCACATTTTGAATATTGAGTTCAATTCTGGTCACCTCATTATAGGAAGAATGTGGAAGCATTAGAGAGGGTGCAGAGAAGATTTACCAGGATGCTTCCTGGATTAGAGAGCTTGTCTTATAAAAATAGGTAGAGCAAGTGAAGGCTTTTCACTCTGAAGCAAAGGAGGATGAGTGGTGACTTGATAAAGGTGTACAAGATGATAAATGGCATAGATTGAGTGGATAGTCAGAGACTTTTTCCCAGGGTGGAAATGGCTAATATCAAGGGGCATAATTTTAAGGTGATTGAAGAAAAGTATAAGGAGAAATATCAGAAAGTTTTTCACATAGTGAATAGTGGGTGTATGGAATATCTTGCCGGGGATGGTGCTAGAGACCTACATTAGGAACATTTAAAAAGCTCTTGGATAGGTACATGGATGATAGCAAAATGGAGCACTATGTAAGTGGGAAGGGTTAGATTTATCTTAGATTAGGCTTAAACATTGGCACAGCATTGTGGACTGAAGGGTATGTATTGAGCTGTAGTTTCTTTGTATTAAGTTCTATATTACAAGCAAAATCACAGAAACGTGTACCTATCTGATTAATTCAAGCATGTGTTCCATTTTATCAGGCATGTTCTAGGCAGCACTTCTTTGCCAAAGATAATTAAGATGCTCAGTAACACGAGGGAATGTGTGCTCTGAAAAGCATAGGATACTTAAAATTTAGCATGCTGTTGTGTCCCTAGCCTCACTAAACATCGCATCCAACAGCAGCACGGTAGATAAGTCGCACATTCACAGTCCAGAGGAGTGGCAGATGGTGGAATCTGGAGTAATAAACTCCTGGAGGTCCTCAGTCGGTCAAGCAGCATCACTGTCACCAGTACTGGGATGCAACTCAACCAGTGAATTCCTCCAGCGGATTGTTTGTTGTTCTAAAGCATATGCAACCAACCTTCTTAGTATTTTATATGCACGATGTTTTCTGTTTGTCAGTCTTTGTATAGTTTTTTTTGTAAATTCTATTGTATTTCTTTTTTTCTTCTAAATGCCTAGAAGAAAATTAATCTCAGCCTAGTATATGGTAACATAAATGTACTTTAATAGTAAACATTACTCTGAACTTTGAACTATGAACTTTAAGCATTTCTCTTTCCACAGATGCTGTCTGACCAGCATTTTCTGTTCAAATTTAACGTTTAAGTTTTAACATATCTTTGAGCTCCCTGCCCCCACCCCCTTGACTACGGTCATCTCCTCACCTGATTTTATTGGTTTTTGAACCCAGCCTGGCTCAGTCACCTGACTATTGAAACCAGTCCTTGGATCCCCAAAGGTCGGCTACTGCCACCCTGACTTCTGCCTACCTTCTGGCATTGCAGTCTTTCAAGGACCACTGACAAAAATGAAGGTGAAGTGGTTGTAATTTAAAGTGATATGGAATCTGCTTCTTTGCAACTGAGTGTGCTTGGTTTCTGATGTTCTGAATTAGAATAGTAACTTAAGGCATCAAATACTACTGACATTATATGAACCAAAAAGAAAATTTAGCTCTCACAGTAACTAACAGTGCCCACTTTCCACAAGTAAAAGCAGTTGCCTACTCTCTTCCCATTTAATTCCAACATGTTATAAATTAATAAATGTTGAAAGAACATAAAACATAGAAAATAGAACAGTAATTCATTCACTCAAGACTTGTATGATGTTCTCCTAAGGGGTTGTTGATACCCTTAATGGAAAATGTTTGTACTTGACTTTGTTTAAGGGGTAGAGGCTGATGCACAGGCCACCTCCAAATGGTCCTTGACAGATCAGGGTTAGGCTCTAGTGGCATGGAACGCAAGATGACTGAGAACCCTTCACTGCCGCAGCCTTCCTCTGTCTTCAGGACCATTGTGATGTGTTATCATCTTCCGCCAGCTCCAACACTGAGGTCTGGTTAGATCACTCCTTGACCTTCGATGGTTACCACCATGGGTGACCCTACCAGGAGCTAAGCCATGGATGGCAGAACTCCTGATGGCGTTGATCTTGGAATCTCAGGAACTCACAAGCCTCTCCACCATGACAAGGTGATGATCCTCAAAGAAGATAGGACAGAACAACACAAGAACACACCTTTTGGCCTACAATGCTGTTCCAAACTACAAGAGGTGATTGATAAGTTTGTGGCCTAAGGTAGAAGGAATCAATTTTAGAAAACCTAGCGCATTTATTTTTCCTGCATTTACACACTTAGTCCAGCGGCCGTGGAGCATATGGATCCCTTCTTTGTAGAAGTCGGTGTCTTGGACCTCCAGAAGTGGTTCACAGCAGGGCTGATTGATAAGTTTGTGGCCTAAGGTAGAAAGAGATGAATTATTAACTTCAAACTTTCTGCATTTTCACTCAAAGAGTTGAACTGCACGTGCATGTAACAAGAGCTGTATAATTCATCTCCTTCTACCTTAGACCACAAACTTATCAATCACCCCTGCTGTGGACCACTTCTACAAAGAAAGGATCGGTTTGCTCCACGACCGCTGGACTAAGTGTGTACATGTAGGAGGAGACTATGTTGAAAAATAAATGTGTTAGGTTTTCTAAATTGACTCCTTCTACCGTAGGCCACAAGCTTATCAATCACCCCTCATATTAAACTGAATGTCTAACTAAACTCAAACAAGAGAGAATCTGCAGATGCTGGAGATCCAAGCAACACACACAAAATGCTGGAGGAACTCAGAAGGCCAGGTAGCATCTATCGAAACCCTTCCTGCCAAAGGGTTTTGACCCAAAACATCGACAATACTCTTTTCCGTAGATGCTGCCTGGCCTGCTGAGTTCCTCCAGCATTTTGTGTGCATTGCCTAACTAATTTAGTCTCTTCTACCTACACAATGTCTATAACCACCCTCCCCACTCCCCACATTTTCTGCACATTCATTATAAGCTTCTATCATACTTGTCTGCACCATTACCCCCTGGTTGCACATTCCAGGCACCTGCTACACCCCCACGCATTCCATAAAATTCCACACAATTCTATAAATTGGGTGCTTAGTTGGCTGGTGTGCAGTTATTTTTCAGTTTTATGACCTCCATTGGATGGTAGCCCAACTTCTTCATTCCACAAGATCCAGCACTGGGACTGACATGTTCCATTTCCACTCACTGACTGTAGGGCATGAGACTGTTGCTAAGTGGTGAGTTGCCTCATTGGCAGCTCACATAAAAAGATAACAAGGAAGATGTATTAGTGGTATTTTCTAACGGCCAGACAAAAGCATGTTGTTTCAGCTGTTTTATTCTGCAACTCCGTGCAATTTATCCTGTTTCTGTCTCAAGCAAATCTTTGATTTTCTCTACGTCTCTCTTCTAACAGTTCAGAAATATTGATCTCTATAATTGTCTGAAGCAATTCTTTGAGATAAGTATGGATCCCACCTGTTTAATTGGGTGGTTTTGAAGCCTTGCGGATACATGATTGAACCATAGAAATTACAGCATAGAAGGCTGTTCAGCCCATTATGCATATTCCAGCCAAATAAAGGGTACCCAGCATTTTCTAGGCCTTGGCTCATGGCTCTGTAGAATACAGTACTTATCAGTCTATGTACTTTTTTAAATGTGATGAGTATTTCTGCATCTGCCACTTGTCAGACAGCGAATTCCAAACTCCTACCACCCTCCAAGTGTAACCATTTCCTCATACGACTTTTAATACTCTGCCAATTATGTAGAATATATGTTCTCTAGTTATTGGTCTCTCCGGCGAGGCATGTGGTCTACCTGATGCTATCTCACTTATTTAGTGCCCACTATGCTGCTGCCACTTAGGGCAGCAATGGAGGTCCTCCATCTCTGGCAATGTTCAGGGCTTCCTTCATGGCATCAATAACTTCCTCTCAGTTTTCACTACGATCAGTCACGCAAGTCCTGGGTGGATACTCAGGAACACCATCACACTCAGATGTTTTGGTAAAGCTAAACCTCCATTCTTTTTAGCTTTTTGAAGAAGAACTTTATTTAGTTAAGAATGTTTATTTTTCCATATATAAGAAGATGTAATAGAATCAAGAGAGTCAAAAAAAGATTTAGGAATAAAAACGGGTAAGGCCTGAAAAAGGTATATAAAGAATCTGCTATTTTAAAGATTAACAATTAGTTATATTTGTCACATGTACATCAAAACATCAAAACTAACAGCAAAATGTGTTGTTTGTGTCAGCAATCAACACAGTCAAGGATGTGCTGGGGTCAGCTCGCAAGTGTCCCCGTGCTTCCTTTGCTAACATTGTACGCCTACAACTTTCTAATCTATAGAACTGAGAGGTGGAAGAAAACAGGAACACTCAGAGGAAGTCCACGCAGTCACAGGGAGAACGTACAAATTCCTTACAGACTCACAATCAGATTTAATATCACTGGCAGATGTCGTGAAATTTGTTGTTTAGCAACAGCAGTACATTGCAACACATAATAGAAACTAGAAATTGCAATAAGAAGTATACATAAAAATAAATTAAATAAGCAGTGCAAAAAGAGCTAAAAAAAAAAGAGAAAAGATAGTGAGGTAGTGTTCATTGTCTATTCAGAGACCTGATGGGGGGGGTGGTGGGGAGTAAGCTGTTCCTGAAACATTGAGTGTATGTCGTCAGGCTCCTATAGCTTTGTCTTGGTGGTAGCAGTGAGAAGAGGGCATGTCCTGGGTGACAAGGATCCTTAATCATGGATGCCACCTTTTTGAAGATGTCCTGGGTGCTATGGAGGTTAATGCACATGATGGAGCTGGCTGAGTTTCCTGCAGCTTTTTCCAGTCCTGTGAAGAAGTCCTTCCATACCAGATGGTGATGCTACCAATCAGAATGCTCTCCGCAGTACATCTGCAGAAATTTGCAAGAGCCTTTGGTGACATGCCCAGTCTCCTCAAACTCCTAATGAAATATTGCGACTGTCATGCCTGCTTTGCCTCAATCGCAGCAATATGTTGGGCCCAGGATAGATCTTCAGAGATGTTGACACGCAGAAACTTGGAACTGCTCACCCTTTCCACTGCTGATCCCTTATTGAGGACTGGTGTGTGTTCGCTCAACTTTCCCCTCATTAAGTCCACAACCAAGTCCTTGGTCTTACTGATACTGAATGCGAAGCTGTTGTTACAACACCACTCAACCAGCTGATCTTCCTCACTTCTGTATCTCGCCTCATCACCATCTGAAACTCTGCCAGCCACCATTGTGTAATTGGCAAATTTATAAGTGGGGTTTGAGCTGTGCCTAGCCACACAGTTGTTGCTGTAGCAAGAGTAGAGCAGTGAGCTGAGCACACACCCTTGAGGTGCACCAGTGTCGACCGGCAACAAGTAGATGTTATTTCCAATCCACACCGACAGTGGTATCCTCTCCTCGTGAGGAAGTCAATGATCCAGTTGCAGAGGGAGGTACGGAGATCCAGGTTTTGGAGCTTGTTGATTAGAACTGAGGGTATAATTTATGTTGAACGCTGAGCTGAAATCAATAAACAGCAGACTGAAGTAGGTATTGCTATTGTCCCGGTGATCCAATACCGAGTGGAGAGCCAGTGAGATTGCATCCACTGTAAATCTATTTTGATGAAAAGCAAATTGCGACTTTCGGGTCATCAAGGGAATGGCGGCGTAAGGAAAAGGTCTCTCGACAAAAAAGAAGGTAAACTGCCCCATCATCGAATTTAGACAAATACTTAATATTGCATAACTATATTAATAAAAGGGGCAAGGATGATGTCTAAGAACAAGATTAAAAAGTCCGCTCCGGAGGCTGATAAACATAAAGAGACGCAGCAAGGCGACGGGCCTAGCTCCCCCACGGCAAGCCAGGACGGAGATAATGAGGGGGAATCGGTGACTCTGTTCTTGATTCTCGAAGAGATTCACGAGTTCCGACAAGATAACAGCAAACAGCTGTAAGATATTAAAGGAGAAATAGTAAAAACTAACTCGCGGATAGACGAAGCCGAAGCGAGGATTGTTGGAATTGAAGAGAAGCTACAAAACGCAGAGGAGGTGATAGCAGAAATGCTGAAGCTGCAAGACCAGCTCCAGTGGAAACTAATAGATCAAGAAGGCCGCTCGAGAAGGGAAAATGTGAGGATTTACGGAGTTCCCGAAGGAACTGAAGGTAAACCCGGATTGATGATTCCCTTCGTGGAGAAGCTACTTAGAGAGAACCTTGATATACCGGCCGCAAAAGACCTACGGATAGAAAGAGCTCACCGCGCGTTGGCACCACAGCCTCCAGCAGGCGCCCAGCCCAGATCGATTCTGGTCAGATTTCTCAGTTACAGAACGAAGGAAGAGGTGCTTAAAAGGGCATGGCAAAAGAAAGATTTCATGTGGAACAACTGTAAAATCAGTTTAGACCACGACTACGCACCGGGGATTCTTGCCAAACGGAAGGAATATACGGAAACACGGAGAGTCCTGAAGGAAAACAACATCAGATTTCAGACCCTGTATCCAGCTCGGCTGAAAGTCCTTTACGACGAAGGGACAAAAACTTACGCTACGGTGGAGGAGGCAACATTGGACCTGGTGGACCGGGGACTACCTATTAAAGTTATCACCCAACCGGAGTCGCTACTGGAGAGGATTCGGCAGAAGTCGTGGCAGATAGTGGGGCGAGGACGCTCCACATGAACCAGAGTGTCAAACTACAAGGAAAAGCTGCAAATATTCAGACGCGAATGTACAGGGAACACAGATTAATTAAGAGAAATGACTGAAAAGAGTAAATCGGACTTAAAGGTAAAATGAAAACTGGTAACTGAAAATAAACTAGACGGAATAACTTGAATGATAGCAATATGGTCGAGACATAAATAGGAGAAAATTCTCTATGATTATTCAAACTGCTGAGGGCCCTCTAACACAGGGTGAAGATAGAGGTTATCCCTCTGAACTGAGGCGGGTCGGTGCTCAGGCCTCACTGTGGGAAGTCGGGAAAAATCTTCAAATGTTGCGCGTTCAAAAATGTCTAGGGTGTGGTTATATGTCTTGGTTTACTGTTGAGAAGGGATTGCTTACTGGTTGGTTAGAAAAGGAG
This sequence comes from Mobula birostris, assembly GCF_030028105.1. Taxonomy (NCBI): domain Eukaryota; kingdom Metazoa; phylum Chordata; class Chondrichthyes; order Myliobatiformes; family Myliobatidae; genus Mobula; species Mobula birostris. The sequence continues at coordinate 179,741,918 of NC_092373.1, forward strand.
AGTGTTTTTTTTTCTACTAGAGAAAAATGCAAACTGAATTGGTAAAAATAATTTCCTGTAATGTTAATGGGGTTTTGAATCCAATTAAAAGAAATAAGATTATGTCTGAATTGAAAAAAGAGAGGGCACAAATAGCTTTCCTCCAGGAAACACATATGAGCCAATCTGAACATGGAAAATTAAAAAGAATGGGCTTTAAGCATGTATTTTATTCATCATATAAATTGAGTCACAAAAGAGGGGTAGCTACTTTAATATCAAGTACTCTTAATTCTGAACATATTTCAGAGACTAGAGACAAAGAAGGACGGTTCGTAAAAATCACAGGAAGAATAGAAGGTACAGAAATAACATTGCTGAATGTTTATGCTCCTCCAGGTTGTGAATGGTCATTTTATAGACATGTTTTTGACCTAATGGTCAGTTCTCAAGGGGTAGTAATTTGTGGAGGGGATTTAATATTAGATTAAATCCTATATTAGATTCTTCAAGAATAGTTACTCAGAATAAACCTCTGACTCGGAAAGTGAATTCATTGATGGAGGAGTTGGGAATTATAAATGTCTGGAGGGAATTACACCCTACTAGTAAAGATTATACATATTACTCTTTCCCTCATTCAGCCTATTCAAGGATAGACTATTTCTTTAACTTTAATACAGATAGACTCAGGATAAAAAACTGTAATATTGCAACAATTGATCTGTCGGATCATAGCCCAGTCTCTATGTCTCTAATCCTGGAAAGGAAAATGAGGAAAACACTATGGAGGCTAAACTCACATATACTCAATAACCCGAAGTAATGGAGAGATTAAGGAGAGAAATCAAAGAATATCTAGACCTTAATGACACGGGAGAAACATCACCAGTGATCTTATGGGATACATTGAAAGCTGTACTGAGAGGGAAAATTATTTCCATTACCACTCACATGAAAAAAATCAATGCACAAAAATTAGCAGACCTTCAAGGAAAATTAAAACAACTTCAAGTTGTAGATAGCAACAAAAGTAATTCAAATCGAAAACAGGAAATTAGGAAATTGCAAAGTGAAATTGACGATATTTATACGTTGGAAACTCAAAGAAATTTTCTTTACCTGAGACAAAAGAATTATGAAGTAGGAGGTAAATCAGCTAGATTATTAGCATATAAATTACGAAAACAACAAGCAGACAATACAATTCATAAAATAAAGAATCCAAAGACAAAGCTTGTGGAGAGTACAATAGGGAAAATTCAAGAGAGTTTTGAAACATATTATCGAGAGCTGTACTCCCAACCCCGGGTCCCCAATGAGCCCTATATAGACAGTGTATTGAATTTTTTAGATCTACCTAAACTTACAGATTTACAAAATGAAAGTTTATTAGAACTAGTAACTGTCAAAGAACTGAACATGGCCATCTCTAGGTTAAAGGCTGGAAAGTCCCCGGGTTCTGATGGGTTTACCTCAGAGTGGTACAAGTCCCTGAAGACACAGTTAGCCCCATTACTACTTAACACCTTTAATTGGATCTTGCAGAGAGGAGAAACTCCACCTTCCTGGAGAGAAGCGATTATTTCAGTTATTCCTAAAGAGGGTAAAGATAAACTAGAATGTGACAATTATCGGCCAATTAGTGTTCTTAATTTAGATTACAAACTATTTACATCTATATTAGTGCGGAGATTGGAAAAGCTTTTACTTGGCCTAATCCACTTAGACCAGACTGGATTTATTCAACAAAGACAAACACAGGACAACATAAGGAGAACTCTGCACATATTAGAACAGGTTAATAAGAACGAGACAGAGACAATGGTAGTAGGATTGGACGCTGAGAAAGCTTTTGATTCGGTTAGTTGGGCATTCCTATACAGAGTGTTAGGAAGATTTGGCTTTCAAGAAAAGTTTATTAAAGTAATTCAGACTCTATATGACAGCCCTACAGCCCGAATTAAGGTAAATGGGGACCTCTCTGACTCCTTCATCTTAGAGAGAGGCACTAGACAGGGATGTCCAATTTCTCCTCTCCTTTTTGCGCTATATATTGAACCGCTTGCCCAACTAATAAGACAGAGCGAAATCGTAAAAGGTATCAAGGTGGCAGGGATTGAACAGAAAGTGGCGTTATTCGCTGATGATGTTTTGGTCTATCTGAGTGAACCAGAAAAATCATTTATAGGATTGTTTTCACTGTTGGATGACTTTGGGAAAATATCAGGTTATAAAATAAATGTAAAGAAAACGCAGGTTATGTCCCTAAATTATACACCATCCAAAAAATTGCAGGATACATATGATCTTAAGTGGGAAGCTAAATCATTAAAATATTTAGGAATAACCCCGCCGAAGGATCTTTCAACACTGTCACAGGTAAATTATGGGCCATTAATCTCAGAGATAAAAGCAGATATGCATAGATGGAATCTTATCCCCTTTTTAAGTTTAAATTCAAGGATAAATACTATAAAAATGAATATTCTTCCTCAGTTATTGTATCTTTTCTGTACTTTACCGGTGGAGGTGGATGATAATCAATTCAGGGAATGGGACAAATGGATTTCCCGCTTCAATTGGCAAGGAAAGAAACCTAGAATTCGATATAACACCTTACAGTTAGGGAAGGAAGGAGGAGGTATGGTTCTTCCTTGCCTGAGAAATTATTTTTATGCCTCACAGATAACCCCTCTGTTATATTGGTGTAATAGGGAATATAAGGCTAGATGGAAGGAAATAGAATTTGGATTAGTTGACAGTTTTCCTCTTCAGGCCTCAATAGCTGACAAAGGATTGATGGCCCAGTTGGAAAAATTTAAAAACGCTTGGATAAATCTTACATTAAAAGTATGGCAGAAGGTGGTTAATTCATGTAGAATTAATAACATGTTAAAACTCTTTAGATGGTGTGTATATGATACCGAATTCCTTCCCAACAGAGGAGATAAAAGATTTGAGCTATGGATAAAGAAAGGTCTTACAACCTACCTCTCATTTATAGATAAAAGAGTATTACAAAGTTTCCAAATCCTGCAGAACAAACATGGCCTAGAACATAATGACTTTTTTAGGTACCTTCAAGTACGAAACTATATTAACCAGAGTTGTAGATATACAGACCTATCAACAGTAGAATTAGAATTTTTCAAGATTCTGAATTTGGCTTGCAGTTCAATACCTAGTAAATCAGTTTCTCGAGTATATAATGCACTCTCCCATGCTAAAAATGTAAATACACTGTATATTAAAGAGAAGTGGGAGAAAGAAGCAGGGTTGGTACTTTCAGAGGAGGCTTGGGAGAAAATCTGCAGCTTTCAATGGTCCTCGACTAATTCTTTGACTTGGAGAGAACATTGTTGGAAAAACATTATAAGATACTTCAAGACCCCATATCAGGAAAGATATAAAGATACAAATGTGATGTGTTGGAGAAGGTGCGGCTCCAAGGAGGCAAATCATTTTCATATTTTTTGGGATTGCCCTAAATTAAGTCTATTTTGGGAAGGTATTAAGAACATTAGTTAAGGTACTTAGGTCCCAGATACCTCTGAACTTTGAGATGCTCTATTTGGGGCATATATTGTTTCTTGAACAGAAGGAAGATATAAAGTTGCTGCAGGCCCTCTTAGCGGCAAGTAAGAAATCAATCACTAGAAAATGGCTAAATCCAATACCACCTACGTTAGAAGATTGGTACGAAATTATCTTGGAAATATTTAAAATGGAAAAGTTGACTTACTCCCTGAGAATTCAAAAAGAAAAATTTTATCAAATCTGGAATAAATGGATTGAATAATTAACCCCAATGTGAGCAGACTTTAGATGACTCTCCTAATGATTTATACTGCTCTTCTCATCAACACAGTAATATTGCTAACGTAAGCACCCCTAGTCTAAATGTTTGTTTTTTTTGTTTTCTTTTGGAAAATAGAGAATTAACACAAGTAAAGGGAAAGATTTGGGAAAGGGATAAAAAAATGAAAAAATTAAGTAAATAAGTACATAGGGATTGGATAATTATGTCTGCGGGCAGGAGCAAGCATGGACAAATTAGGATATAAACACCTACAATGGTTGATACATAGGCTTATATACAACATTTTGGACCAGTGGAAATGGTCCAGAAGGGTTATATGGAAACAATTATTACCATTTTTCTTAACAACTAATTCCATTACTTAGCCTAATAGGTTAGATTTACCACAGTACATAATTATCTATTTAAATGTTTATTTTCCTTTTATATCATCTCAATGTGTACTTAAGAATGTATAAATAATTGTAGTTTTATACATATAAAAAAATGGAAAAGGTTATATGTGTGAAAAAAGTACATGATATTTGTGAATTCCTTATCCAAATAAAAATAAAATTAAAAAAAAAAAAGCAAATTGCAGTGGGTCCTGTCCCTACATAGGCAGGAGTTAATTCCGGCCTTGAACAACCTCTCAAAGCACTTCATCACAGCAGATGTGAGTGCAACTGGGTGATAGTCGTTGAGGCAGCTTCTTGGGCACTGGCATGATTGTAGCCCTCTTAAAGCAGGTGGGAATCTTCGACTGCAGCCGTGAGAAACTGAAGATGTCCTTGAACACTCCTGCCAGGTACTCCATCAGGGGCTGGCGCCTTGGAGGCTTCACTCTCTTGAAGGATGCTGTGACACCAGCCTCCAAGACAGAGATCACAGGGTCATCAGATGCTGCAAAGATTCACACTAGAGTAGTTTTATTCTCCCTTTCAAAGAGTGCATAAAAGGTGTTGAGCTCATCCGGGAGTGAAGCATCAGAGATATTTATGGTGTTAGGTTTTGCTTTGTAGGAGGTAATGTCCTGCAAACACTGACATGCATCCCATTCCATTCCTAACTTCAATTGGAATTGTTTCTCCACTCTTAAAATAGCCTTCCATAGATTGTACCTGGATTTCTTGTATAGTTCAAACAACAGCAATTGAACCTGGGTCGCTGGCACTGTAAAGTATTACGCTACGATGCAAAACTTTAGTTATTAAAATGAAAAAAGCTAGATTTACTCAGCAGGTCAGTCAGCAGCCATTGAGAAAAAGAGACAGTTAATGTTTCATGTTGGTGGTCTTTCATGATAACTATTTTTTCCTGGCATTAACCCCATTCTAGATCTAATTTAACACTTTCGCTGGATTCCATTGGCATTTGATTATTGAGGCCTACCACTTGGGACCAAGTTAAAGCCTTGTTGTCATCCACCTCAATCATTTCAGACACAATATACTGTATTCATGAGCATTCTACGTTGTTTTCTTGACAGCACCTCTCCTTAATAAATCCACACTGACTGCCATTGATTAAACACTGAACGGTGATTTAAAACTCTTCCTCAGTTTATTCCAAGAGTTTTCTTGGCATTGACATTAGACAGGCTAACATGTCATTTAGTGTTGAGTATCCTTTCACCATTTTTCAATGTCAAGGCTCCTCAGGAAACCTGAGCTGTGTTGGTAGACAGAAAGGTTTTAAAAAACTGCCGCTGTTGTTTTCTTCTTTGCATTTTCTCCATTGGCCTACTAATTTATCTACTTTCAAAGATATTAAGCCCATTAATTTTTTTTCTCATCTTGCTCATCCATCAATTATTTCACACTCCTCCTACTAAACTATAATGTCTGCATCGTCCCCCTCTTTTAGGACATATACAAAGAATTCAGTGAAAACTGTGCTGAGATCTTCAGCCTTCTGATCACCTTTATCTTAACATCCTTTCTTTGGGTTCTTTTGGGTGTCCCCTTATTTCTTTATTTATTAAACATCTTCAAGCTTTTCTTGAATTTATTTACCAATGTCATTTATCAAATTCCCTTGTTGTCTTCAGCAATTCCCTTTTAGTTTCACAGAACATAAAATATGGTACACCATAAGAACAGACCTTTTGGCCTGAGATGGCTGTGCCAAGCATGATGCCAGTTTAAACTACACCCCTGCCTGCATGTGGTCAATATCTTCAATTCCTTACTTTGGGTATATTTAAAGTGGAGGTTGATCATTCCCAATTTTGTAAGGACACCAAAAGTTACGTGAAGAAGGTAGGAGAAGGGGGATAAAAAGTATAATAAAACGGCCATGATGGAATGGCGGAGAAGATTTAATGGACCGAATGACCTAATTCTGCCCTTATATATTATTGTTTGTGGTATCTTCAGGTTGTTATAGCCTGAGGTGGTAATGGCGACGAGCTCCCACTATCTAGTAAATGCTCACAATGTCGTGCACCTCAAATAGCTTATGATAACCAAGTCCAGCTCCTGGCCTTCACATGTGGCCAGGAGCTAAGCCCAGCGGAACTATTTCTACTGACAGGAGAAGGGGAAAAGCAATGCACACAAAATGCTGGAGGAACTCAGCAGACCAGGCAGCATCTAGAAAAAGAGTACAGTTGACGTTTCGGGCCGAAACCTTTTGGCAGGACTGGGGAAAAGTGCTAAGGAGTAGATTTGAAAGGTGGGGAGGGGAGAGAGAAACAGCAGGAGATAGGTGAAACCTGGAGGGGGAAGGAATGAAGTAAAGAGCTGGGAAGTTGATTAGTGAAAGAGATAGAAGGCCATGGAAGAAAGAAAAGGGGTGGGGGGGAGAAGCACCAGAGGGAGGTGATGGGCCAGCAAGGAGATAAGATGAGAGAGGGAAAAGGGGATGGGTAATGGTTAAAGGGGGGGTGGTGTTGGAGGCATTACCGGAAGTTTGAAAAATCGACGTTCATGTCATCAGGTTGGAGGCTACCCAATTGAAATATAAGGTGTTGTTCCTTCAACCTAAGTGACAGGTGAGGAGGCCATGGATAGGCATATCAGAATGGGAATGGGAAGTGGAATGAAGATGGGTGGCCACTGGGAGATTCCATTTTTCCTGGTGGACACAGCTCCGTGAAGTGGTCTCCCAATCTACGTCACGTCTCACTGATATATAGGAGGCCACATGAAGAGCAATGAACACAGTATATGACCCCAACAGACAATGAACACAGTGTATGATCCGCAAAGGTGGGTTACTGGCATATTAAAACCAGTCGCTTCAGGCAGGTGGGACTCATCAGCTGTTGTTGGCAGATCGGCTAGGAGAAGGAAGACTCTGATCTCAAACCTCCGCTGACTTCCAGCTATACCCATTCATGGAGAAAGCTTCAGGAGTAAACCCCAAGGGAAAATTCTGGAGCTGGACTCCCTAAGACCATCCTACTTTGAGCTCAATGTTGATTGGCAACTCCTGCGACGCTGCTGGTACCAAAGTGTATCAGTCTCTGCCGTTCCTTTGGTTTCATCAGACGCATGAAGAGGAGGAGCTTGCTACGTGGGCAACAGCTTGCTCTTCATATTATACTGCCCAGGCTTGCGTAACAAAACAGCTAGGATGCAATATTCATGTTCAACTCTGGCTGACCTCAATGATATCTTCATCCACCACTTCCTCTGGCAGTCTGTTCCAGGCACCTACTACCCTCTGGCAAAAAAACCTGCCATGTAAATCTCCTGCTTCCTTCATATTCCTCAATGGCCTTGTTCGATTTCAGTTTCCTAATCCTTACACATGCTTCCTTTATGTTTTTAACTGAATCTTCCAAATCACTCATAATCCAAAGTCCCTGAGTCTTTCCATTTTATTTCTTCACAGGAACAAGTTGGTCCTGAGTTCTGACCAGCTGGCCCATGAAAGACTCCAAATGGATTTACACAGTAATTGCCACACATTGTCTGTTCTCCCCAGCTCCTGCTTAATAATATTGTAGTTTAATTATCTCTAACTTAGAACTTTCACCCACAGTCCACACTTATCCATAGCTCTCCTTAAATTTAAAGAGGTACGGTGGTAAAGAGTGGTTGGTGCATGGAATGCACTGCCTGAGTCAGTGGTGGAGGCAGATACACTAGTGAAGTTTAAGAGACTACTAGACAGGTATATAATTTAAGGTGGGGGCTTATATGGGAGGCAGGGTTTGAGGGTCGGCACAACATTGTGGGCTGAAGGGCCTGTACTGTGCTGTACTTTTCTATGTTCTATGTTCTATGATCATTATTCTCAAAATGCTCTCCCACTGAGACTCCAATCAATTAACCACACTAATTTCCCAATACAAGGTCTAGTGTGGCCACTTCCTTGGTTGGATTATTTACGTCCTGCTTCAAAAAGATATCATCCTAGATTCACCTAACAGGTTCTGCCCCATCTAAGCTTCTGGTATTATGGGAGCTCCAGTCAATATTGAGGAAATGAAAGTCAACAGTTGCAATTATCCTATTGCTTTTACATCCATAATCTGCTTACATATCTGTTCTTTAATCTCCCACTGCGAAATTCCTTTGCAATGTATGCCACCTCCTTCAGGCACTGCCTCTTGAAGATATCCTCGATTATGGAAATGGTGATGCCCATGGTTGAGCTGGTTGAGTTGATAACCCTCTGCATCCTGTTGTGATCCTGTGCAATGAAGCTTCCATATCAGGCTATGATGCAACCAATCAAAATACTCCCACAATACATCTATAGAAATCTTTGTTACATACCAAATCTCCTCAAATGACCAAAGTAGAGCTGCTGGCCTTTCTAAGTACAACTGAACATTTCTTGTGATCAGTAGTGCAGCTCCCCCAACTCTTTTACATCCCTCTATATTGTGTCTGAAGCTTTTGAATCCTGGAAAGTTGAGCTGCCAGTCCTACCCTCTCAACTGGATCTCTGTAATGGCCAGGTCACACAACATACTAGTTCCATATAATAATCAAGGCTCTAAGTTCATCTGTTTTACCTGTAATACTTCTTGCATTGAAATAAACATAATTCAGCACATCAGTCCCACTGATGAGGGTCCTTAATTATGGACGCCTCCTTTTGGAGGCATCATCTTATGATGATGGGAAGGCTAGTGCCCATAATGGAGCTGGCTGAGCTTGCAATACCTTCAGCTTTTTCCAGTTTTCTGCAGTGGCCTCTCCATACAGGATGCAATGCAACCAGTTAGAATGCTCTCCACAGTACATACATTTGTGTTAATGAAGTGCTGGCAATGGTTATGTCATCAGTTGAGCTCAATGAGTATATGTATGTTAACAGTGTATGCTAACATAACATGGCTGGTAGTGCAGAGATATGTCTCTACCAAAGGAGGTGTACGGCACTCTTTCCCTCCGCTAGCCTCCAGGTCACCCTTGCAAAAGGTGTAGCACCTGCTTAACCCTCATTCAGAGTCATGTCAAGCCAGGGGAACGGGAAGTGGATGGGTGTTTGACCATCTGGTGCATATCACAAGTCCTGGTTATTGTTAGAGTGATTTTTGGGTTTAGCACATATACATTTAGCAGTTGTCATTGGCTACCAGTCTTCACATCTGTAAATATATTGTGGATTTAATTTGGAGTGTAGCTATGGACAATGGGTTCCTAAAAGCCGTGGATCCCTGACCAGACAACGCCAATTAAAATTCATTTGGATGTCTGTGGTGTGGATGTGAATGGGGAGGTGTGAATGTTGTGCATAGCCTCAAAGAAAGCATTGTCCTTACATTGTAAGCATGGAGTTGCCCTTTAATGTTTGGCACACAAAATATCGAGCCCAATGTTGGGGCAGCCAGATCTTTCCACCAAAAGCATCTCCGTATGATGCCTGCTGTACCTTGTTTTGTCGAATAAAGAAGCTGCTTTGTATCTACCAGTACTTCTCTCCGATGACTTCATCCACGCAACAACAGTTATGTGACCACTAGTACCAGGCAGACAATCTCTGAAGAGTATTGATAATGGCTGGGGTCACCCATCTTGTAAAGACACTGCCCAGAAGAGGGCAATGGCAGACCACATCTGTAGAAACATTTGCCAAGAACAATCATGGGACCACGATTGCCTATGCCATATGACACGACACATAATGATGATGACTAACAGGTCACATGGAAATCAGTTTTCAAATATCAGTGAGAAACACAGATTGAACTACAGCCTTAAGCTTATCAGCTGATTTGGATTCTGATTCTGAGATGTTTGTGTTTCACATGAATCCAGGATTAAATGAAAGTTATTCCTAGATTGGACAGCTTGTCATATGAAGAGCATTTGCTGGCTCCGGGCGTGTATTCACTCATTCAGAAGAATGAGTGTTGACCTAATTGAATCCTATCGAACAGTGAAAGACCTTGATAGAGTGGATGTGGAAAGGATATGTCCTATGGTGGGAGAGTCGAGGACCAAAAGACACAACTTCAGCATAGAGGGGCATCCTGTTAGAACAGAGATGAGGAGGAATTTCTTTGGTGAATCTATGGAACTCATTGCCACAGGCGGCGGTGGAGGCCAAGTCTTTACGTATATTTAAGACAGAGACCTTAATAGATTATTGATTGGTCAGGGCATGAAGGGATACGGGGAGAAGGCAGGAGATTGGGACAGAGAGGGAAATGGATCAGCCATGATGAAACAGCATAGCAGACTCGATGGGCCAAATGGCCTAATTCTGCTCCTACAGTATATCTTATGATCTTATGGTCTTATGGTATCAAATAATCCTGGATAATGAAGTTCCCAGTCATGCTTGTTTTCATCTATCTTTAAAGATTTTTGTCAGATAATATGACATTTTAAGGCTCAGATATGTAGTATATAAATTTTATTTTAGTATATCTCACTGAAGCAGATATGCTGTTGATATTTTAGCATTGTGTTTTAAAAATGAAGTCTAATCTTGTTTATTACTGAGCTGAGGTGATTGTTTAGTGCAGAGAAGGTTAAACATCCTTCATGATCTGCACCGTTCAATAGGCAATTCATACAATGTTTCTAACTATCATCTTTAGGGTAATAACCTCTTTATTGATGAATAAATCTCTAATGGACAGATCAAATGGAGGCTAACTAACCATGCATGACATTACCCACAAATTAGTCTGAGGAGTGCCCCAAAGGCAAAGCCTTAGTATTTCAACAAACTAATATCGGAGACTTAGCGTGCCCACATGATAGTCAGGTGTCAGCACCTGGGAGGTCAAAGGTCAACACATTGTTAAGAGCAAAATTAGTGCAGAGAAATCTAATTTGGAAATTTGAAAAACATTAATAAGATTAGAAAACGTAAGCAAGGAAAAAGTAAAAGGCAGAAAGTCTCCAGGCAGAATTAGAACCATGGATCTCTTTCTGCCTGATGGATTTAACTACAATCATTCTCCATACCTCTTTATCTTTTTCCCTCGTTCCCTTATTCCTGAATGAAGTGACATATCTAGATGTACACTTACCCATAATGCCAGCTCTTATTGTGTTAGGATAGTCTATATAGGTTGCTGACATTGGAGGGATCCCTAGCTAAAATCCAGATGCATTTACTTGTTGACAGATGACAAACATTTTTCATCTCCATGTTGATGTCAGTGAGGCAATGCTCCTGAATAAGCTCAGATCAGTATACGGGGGAAACCAGGAGACAGCTTGCTTTATCAGCACCTATTTCAGCCCGTCCAGGGAGTGGAATCTTTTTCTTAAGAACACAAGCAACAGGGGTTAATTTGCCCCTTGTTTCTCTCTGCCCTTCAGTAATGCTGTGCTTGATCCAGACTTGGCCTTATTAAAGTAAGGATGTGATGCTGAGGTCAGAAGGCATGGTCAGAACATATTTGGAGTATCATGAGCAATTTTGGGTCCATGTAGTAGGAAATGCTGGCATTGGAGAGGGTTATGGGAATGATCCTGGGAAAGAAAGAGTTAGCAATGAGGAGCATTTGATGCCTCTGGGCCTCTACACTTTCATTGAAACCCACTAAATATTGGAAGGCCTAGATAAACTGAGCATGGAGAGAATTTTCCATTTGCAGGAGAGTCTTCAAGCAGAGGATTTTGCCTCAGAATAGAATGTCCCTGGAAGTCCCTGTAGAAGAGAAGAGGAATTTCTTTAGCCAGAAGATGGTGAATCCGTAGAATTTATTGCCACAGATAGCTGTGGAGACCAATTTGTGGGTATATTCAAAACAGAAGTTGATAGGCTCTTGATTAATAGAGGTGCCAAAGGATATGGTGAGAAGGCAGGAGACTGAGTTTGAGCAGGGAAATAAATCAGCCATGATCAAATGGTGGAGCAGCCTTGATAGGCTGAATGGCCCAATTCTATGGTCAACATCACTTTCCTATGCTCTTTTCATACACCTTCCAGGTCAAAAGTCTGACATTCGAGATTGCAGATGCTGGAATCTGTAGCAATAAACATGATGCTGGTAGAATTTAGCAGGTCAGGCAGCATCTGTGGAGGAAAAATGAACAATCAACACTTAGGGTCAAGACCTTTCATCTGACCCTCCTTATCTAAATCCAGCTATTGTCTGCTAGATCTTGTTCTACCCTTCCTTTCAGCTTTTTATATTGGCCACCCATGCCCATCATTTGCACATTTCTTCCGCTGCCTCCCTCCTCCCCACTGTTTCCATCTGCCCTCCTCAGCTGCCTCCATTGGTTCCATGCTTCACCTTCCCCTCGTATCAGATTCCATCATCTTCACCACTTCATTGCCTCCACCTATAACCTTTCCACTCTCTTTTGTCACTATTTCCACTCTCCCCTCCTATTGATGCTACCTCTCCTCACCTATTGATTACGAGGTTACCTTCACCAATCTACGACAATCTCTCTCTGTCTTTGAGTCCATATGAGCGTCTTGGACCAAAATATCAACTGACCATTTCACTCTACAGAATCGACCTGATCCACTGAGTTCCTCCAGCACCTTGTGTGTTGGATACAATGATCATCTCCTCGTCAAGGTAGTCAGTGGCTCTGTTTTCATAACTCTCTGAGTAGATAATTTCAAGAAATCATGAAATTTATCCTCATTCCATCTTAAATGGATAACTCCTTATTTAGAAACTATGTCCCTTTGTTCCGTAAATAACAATGAGGTAACATGTCCTTGATACATATTTTATTTATACCCCTCACATTCAAATATTTCAGGAAGATCACCTTTCATTGTTTTAAACTCGAATAAGGAGAGACTAATTTGGTGAACTTTTCTTCACCTGGCAGCCATTTGTCCCAGGATTCACCTAGTGAATGTCTCTGCACTGTCTCCAATGAAACATAAACTCAGAGGCCACTGAGTGTATGTTCTTGGTCTTCTGCTGCTGTAGATCATCCACTTCAAGGTTAGACGTGTTGCGCATTCGGAGAGGATCTTCTGTACACCCCTGTGGTAAAGTGAGGTTATTTGAGTTCCTGTTGCCTTCCTGTCAACTTGGACTAGTCTGACCTCCTCTGACCTCTCTTATTAACAAGGCATTTCACACCAGTCTCTGCTAACTCTAGAGGCTGCTGTGCATGAGTATCCCAGGAGATCAGCAGTTTCTGAGATACTCAAACCACCCTGTCTGACACCAACAATCATTCCATGGCCAAGGTCACATAGGTCACATTTCTTCCCCATTCTGATGTTTGGTTTAAGCAATTAAACCTCTTGACCATGTTTGCATGCATTTATGCCTTGAGTTGCTGCCACACGACTGGCTGATTAGATATTTGCATAACAGGCATACGGGTGTGCCTAATAAAGTGGCTATTGAGTATAGTATTCCTTAAATGCAGATCCCAAAAATGTATACAGTTTTCCTCTTATAGCCTCATCAGTATCATGAATTTACATGACAATTCCTCTGCTCCTTTACACGTTACTTCTGAATTTACTTCCATCATCCTTTCCTGCAAATCCTTCCAGCTCATAAACACCCACAGAAAAATAATTTCACCTCTCTGTTTATCAGCAGTGATATTATATACCTGTGTCCTCTTGATAATGGCTATCCATCATTGGAAAAACTTTCTCTGGCTTTTTTTATATATATATTTAAAAAAAAACAGGTAAGTTAGGACAACTAAAGTTGACATTGAAGAGGGATAGACTTGTCTCAGCCTGCCTGCTATTTTGCCAAAGTACATTTTTCACCTTGGTGGTAAATGTCCTTGTAAGATAATATTAATGAAGCATAATAACAAATAACTGTTTTGTTAATGAACCACTTTCTTGAAATGATGACTCAGAGCAAGGAGGGGAAATGTGAAGAAGGTGACATAATTGCAAACAATAAGAAAAGCTCTTCTCTGACTCTCAATTCCTTCTACATGAGCAGCCCGATTTACATCATAACTCAACAAAATGATCATTCATGAAGCAGTTTTGTAGATCTTTTTCATTTCTCTGCCTTTTATCTAAATAGAGCAGAAACTGTTCTCCAGCTGTGAGTAGGGGAGAAAGGCACCCTGACACCACTTCTCTGACCACGTTACAGTCCTGGATACACCAACCAACTTATCTGTCTATACTTCAGGTGAATGCCTTCATTCGTCTTGTGACACTGTACCTTCTCCGATACCTTATCCAAAGATTGCCATGTTTCGGAGAAGCTTGGATAGGTACAGTACTTGGTTGGTAAAGGTGAGGGCCCCGATGCAGGTCGATGGGAGTAGGCAGTTTAAATGGTTTCGCATGGTCTAGATGGGATGAATGGCCTGTACCTATGCAGAACTTTTTAATGACCCTATGACTCTAAAACCCTCCCCACTACTGAGCAAATTTACAAGGAGCACTACCACAAGAAAGCACCATCCAGGCCATGCTCTCTCTCGCTACTACCATTGGGCAGGAAGTACGGGATCCTTGGCTCCCACATTACCAGGTTCAGCAACAGTTACTACTTTTCAAGCATCAGTTTCCTGAACCAGTGTGGATAACTTCACAATTCTGAGCTGATCCCACAACCTAGAGACCCATTTTCAAGGACTCAGCAACTTACGTTCTCAGTATTATGTTTTTTTATTTCCACAATTTGTCTTCCTTTGTATATTAATTGTTTATCTGTCTTTAAGTTGCTTTGTTGTTTCTTTATGTTGTATTTCAGTAAATGCCTGCAAAAAACGAATCCCAGGGTAGAACATGGAGTCGCATATGTATGCATTATGATAATAAATTTACTTTAATTTTAACTATGAAAATAAGGAAGCCAACATGCATGAGATGACCAGAGTGGTGTGAGCCCCACATCTGTCCCACTGTGTTCATTGATGCCACTGTAAGGCAATTTCCTACAAACCTGCCTTCTCCACTGGTAATGTGGAGAAGCTGTGAATAAAGTCATCGGATCTGTTTGATTTGGTCCCTGTTCTCAATTTTCCGACTGCCACAATCAGCAAGTGCACCACCGTCATTCATCTCCCTTTGCCCAAGCAAGATAACAAAGAGAAATTTAACTATCCCAAGGCTATTGCCTGCAAAGTAGTTCCGAGCGAGGAGTCAATAGCTCCCATCAACTTTTAACAATTAATGAATTTAAATTGACTATTAAGTCAGCAGAATCTTGATTGATAATTGTAATATAATTCATTTCATGCAGACCTGTCCAACACCTCAGAAATGTATGATAATGTCCAATCTGAATAGGGAGGGGGCACTGAGGAAGAAAGGTGGGGGTATGTACATATCCCAGCATTGGTGAGTTATTACTTGAAATGTGCTGCCGTTTCCTCAAATGTAATTTGAATACAGATTAGCTGCCCCACTGTTCCAGAGCTTTGGCATCATTATTACTGAGGACAGTAATTTGACTGATGAACACATGGGTTATCACAAGGTCATCACCTTCACCAGCACTGGAACGGTCCACTCTCACAGCTTGAAAGGGATGGAACGGACAGCGTCTGACTTTCTAAATGGTGCAATTAGGTTGTGTCATTAAATAAACCAATCTGTGAATGAATAAATCATTAAGCTAATTGAAACAACTAATATTACCTCTCAAATCCTTCTATAAACAATTAAAACAGCTTTAAATGGTACAGAACAGAGACGGTAGTGTTTTTCCTTTCATTAGCGGATTCACGGGGAAATATGTAGGTTCTCCATTAATATCAGGGTTTTAAAACAGAATGTTGTCCAAAATGTATGCCCCTGCACTGAGTGAGCATTTATAATTTGACAATGTGACAACTCATTTTAGCCTTGGCTAGACTCCCCTCAAAACAAAGATTGATGCAACAACTTTCATTAAACCAATAAATATGCAACCCATATATAACAGCAATCTATATGCAATATTCTTGTACTTAATGCATGCCACTCATACTTCAGACAACTCTACGCAAATGTTACGCTTCAGTGTCATTTCATATAAAAGGAGATAAAAATTAAATTTCCTGCCAGTTTAATTTGACTTGTCGGGATACTTCAAAAGGAGGGAAATATCTGTTTATTGTTTTTAGTCCATAAGCATGCCACCACCTGTCAAAGTCCTGTCACAAAATTGTCATACCACTTGTCTAACATGGCACATATAGATGAATACAAACTTTAACTCTTACTAAGTACTAACCATACTCAGTGTCTAATGTTCCTCCTGCCTCCCTCCACCCCTTCTGAGTGTGGTCATGGTCCAAAGATTCTTCTGAGTAGGAGTCAATGTTATACTGTTTTTTTCAGGATTTAGAGGACTTCCTGGAAGCATTTTCTCTTTCCTCTGGGAAAACCTTTTCCATGATGGAGCTCAGAGTAGAGGTTTTGTTTCAGGAGTCTGGTGTCCAATATAGTAAAGATATGGCCCATCCACTGGAACCGGCTGATTGTGACTTGAGTCCAGAGCTCTATATAAGAAAAGGACAGCTGATATACTGCAGGTCTGCACATCCTGCCACTGCACTTGGAGGATTTTGCTGACACATTATCAGTAGATTAACTCTGGTGGTTTGAGGAATCCATGTCTCTGAAGGTAGATAAACATCACTGCTACACAATAGACCATGAGCTTGATGCTGAGAATGATCTTTGGACATCTTTTTCTCAATCAGCTGAATATTTACCTTTACTGAGAGGTGACAGCAAGATAAGGAAAGTCATTTTCTGCATTTTCTGGGGTCATAAGAATATAAGAAATAGGAGAGTAGGCCATCTGGCCCATCGAGCCTGCTCTGCCATTCAATAAGATCTGGCCATGGACTCATCTTCATCTATTTGCCTTTTCCCCATAACCCTTAATACCCCTACTATGCAAAAAACTATCCAACCTTGTCTTAAATATATTTACTGAGCTAGCTTCCACTGCTTCATTGGACAGAGAATTCCACAGATTCACCACTCTCAGGGAAAAGCAGTTCCTCCTCATCTCCATCCTAAATTTACTCCCCCAAATCTTGAGGCGATGTCCTCTAGTTCTAGTCTCACTTACCAGTGGAAACAACTTTCCTGCCTCTATCTTATCTATCCCTTTCATAATTTTATATGTTTCGATAAGATCTGTTCTTATTCCTCTGAATTTCAGTGAGTACAGTCCCAGGCAACTCAAAGTCTCCTCATAGCCTAACCCTCTCATCTCTGGAATCAATCTGGTGAACATCCTCTGCACCGCCTCCAAAGACAGTATATCCTTCATCAAGTATGGAGACCAGAACTGCACACAATACTCCAGATGCGGCCTCACCAGTACCCTGTACAGTTGCAGCATGACCTCCCTGCTCTTAAATTCAATCCCTCTAGCAATGAAGGCCAACATTCCATTTGTCTTCTTGATAGCCTGCTGCACCTACAAACCAACCTTTTGTGATTCATGCACAAACACTTCCCCTAAAATAAATAGCAGAGAGGCCCTGTGTAATTATCACAATCAGACACGTCTTCTTTTTTGCAGATGTTCATCATGGTAGAGACTCTGACATCTCCTGATCCCCTAAAGTACAAAAGCATGAAATCTCATACTGCCAAGCGCAAGGACAGCTTTAATCCTGCTGTTATACTTTATTGTCGCCAAACAATTGATACTGGAATGTACAATCATCATAGCAATATCTGATTCTGCACTTCCCGCTCCCTGGATTAAAAATCGATAGTAAATATTAAAAATTTAAATTATAAATCATAAATAGAAAATAGAAAAATGGAAAGTAAGGTAGTGCAAAAAACCGAGATGCAGGTCTGGATATTTGGAGGGTATGTCCCAGATCGGGGTCAGAATCCGTTTAGCAGTCTTATCACAGTTGGAAAGAAGCTGTTCCCAAATCTGGCCGTATGAGTCTTCAAGCTCCTGAGCCTTCTCCCGGAGGGAAGAGGGTGAAAAGTGTGTTGGCTGGGTGGGTTGTGTCCTTGATTATCCTGGAAGCACTGCTCCAACAGTGTGTGGTGTAAAGTGAGTCTAACGACAGAAGATCGGTTTGTGTGATGTGTTGCGCCATGTTCACAATCTTCTGCAGCTTCTTCCAGTCTTGGACAGGACAACTTCCATACCAGGTTGTGATGCACCCTAGAAGAGTGCTTTCTACGGTGCATTTATAAGAATTAGTGAGGGTTTTAGGGGACAGGCCAACTTTCTCTAGTTTTCTCAGGAAGTAAAGTTGCTGGTGGGCCTTCTTTGCAGTGGACTTTGCTTGGTTGGACCAAGTCAGGTCATTTGTGATATTGACCCCAAGGAATTTAAAGCTTTTGACCTGTTCCACTTGCGCACCACCGATGTAAGTGGGGTCGTGCGGTCCGATACTCCTTCTGAAGTCAACAACCAATTCCTTCGTCTTACTGATGTTGAGGGATAAGACTAATGAATGGACTTTTTTGTGCAATAAGATGGACTTTCAACCTCACACTTCACCTTATTATGGCCTTGCAACTTATTGCCCACTTTTACTGTACTTTCTCTGAGCTGTAATTCTATATTCTGCATTCTGTTACTGCTTTGCTCTCATACTACCTCGAGGTAGTGATGTGTTCAAGTGATCTGTATGGATAGCATTCAAGCAATGCACATGTGATCATAATAAACCAATTATCAATTACCAATTAACCTGGCATGCTTGGATTTCTGGATAAAGGGCATTAAGTCAAGGGTTCATATCAGAAGTTCTTCTCCGTAATATTTTCTGTACTCCAATAGACATTTTGCCAGTCCAGAGATTTTGCTGTTTTTTGAACAGTTGGAAAATCTATTTCACCTCTTGCTGGGCTGCGGCAGTATCAAGATCATACTGATAGTATGGTGAGGAATAGTGTTGCAGATGCTGTCATTAAAAATTATTGGTGGAGAATTTTAAAGAGCTCCTTCAAGCAGGTGCTGACATCTTCTATAACCCCAGTTAAATTATCTCCATTCTTGTCTCCCAGTGGAGTGAGCACGTGGGTGATCTTAACAGCACTGAAGAATCCATGGATGCCATGTTATTGTCTGGGTTTTTGCTTTTTTTGGTGGGGTGGGTGCTCAGTCTTCATACCCAGTACACTTGCTTTATTTCTCTTGAAGCATGATAGTGTCTCGACCCCAAGATTTATCCATCATCTTTTCACTTATTCATCTGCATTGACTTCCAATCAAGTACTTGCTGAATCGTAAAACCATCACCCTTATTTTTAAATAATTCTATCACATCAGTCTGTCATGAGAACCAACTGCCCCTCCATTGACTCCGGCTACACTTCCCACTGCCCCGGGAAAGCAATCAACATAATCGAGGACTATTCCCATCCGACCTGTTCTTTCTTCTTCCTCCTCTAATCAGGCAGGATCAACAAAAGCCCGAGAACATTTATCACCGGCTCAAGGTCAGCTTCAGTCCCACTGTTATAAGAATGTTGAATGGACCTCTTGTACAATAAAGATGAGACCTTGATCTTCCTCATCACGGCATCTGTACCGACCTGCACTACACTTTCACTGTGACTGTAATATTGTATTCTGCATTCTAAAATTGCTTTTTTTGTTTACTGCCTCAATGTACTTATGTATAGAATCATTTGTCTGGATGACTTACAAACAAAAGCATTTCACTACGTGACAATAATGAACTAATTACAAATTATTCTATGGAGCTGCTCTCCTGATTTTTTGCAAGCTTTTCCAGTCCTTCTATTCTAGCCTTTTGCTTCTCCATGACTTAAATTGATCCACTTTTGTGGATGTACTTTCCACTAAGTTCTTGAATTTCTTTGCTGACTATCTCCTTATCGTAACTTCCCTTTCCTCCTCTGAAACAGGTTTATTTGTCAAAAGGATTAATCACGTGCCCAAATATTACTTAATATTTAAGTGTTTTGTAAAGGTCTCATGAAACCCTGTAATGAATTCATTATATTAAATGCGCCATATGAATGTCAGTTCTAGTTATTGTTGCTGGATATCTATCAGAATCAGAATCAGGTTTAATGTCACTGGCATACGTGCTGAAATATGTTGTTCGATGACATATGACAAAGATATTAAATTTGACGCTGATTCTGATAAAGGTTTTTAGAGAAGAAGCCTATATAATGCTTACTTGGCCCCTCCCTAGTACCAGTACCTGAAATTACAAATAGCTATTTAACTATTTTCTTGGAAATTAGCTTTTAATTGACTTCACCACATGCCTGTTCAGTCCATCACTGCACAGGGAATCAAGAGGCAGACTGATCTGACCAGAGTTCAGTGTAGGCCCAAGTGCTGAGAGTCAGACACAGACACGTAACGAACCATTTAGTTGACTTGAATAAGGACTACGGAAAATAATAATACTAGGGCAACAGGGCTGCTAACTAAAAACTTTTAAACCAACTAAAAGCTAATTCCATCAGTGTGGCTTGAAGGCAGTAACCTGGAACTAAATTAATACCATTCCTTTAACAGTGTCTATCAAAATCACTTATCTTCTTTCCCAGAACATGGACTAAGGTAAGCAGAGTGTGCTGTCATCGCTGTGATTCGATCAAAACTTGATAAAACGGGACAAAAAGGAAGAGGGTTAAATATAATTACAAAGAAACACTAATTGGCTGCAATGTGTACATTCTCACTTGCATGGTTACCAGCCTTTCTCAGCTGCCCTCCTGCAGGAGTGCTCAGGCTCCGCAGTAGAGTCCGCGGTTGTGGCAGGGCCCCTTCCCTAGGCACAGCTCCTGAGGTGCTGGAGGCCCGTCTGAAAAAATAAGGCGACCAAGCACGTGACATTGTACACATTCCAGTAAGTTAGTGTTTCTTTGCAATTGTATTTAACCCTTTTGGTTCAGCCTTATCAAGTTCGATCGAAGCACAATGCTCTCTGCTTACCTCAGTCCTGGATGAGAGACTTGTCCAAGATCTGTCGATCCGGACCCCAAAGACGTTCCTCTGGGCCATACACCTCCCAATCCATGAGTTACTGGACACTGCCCAGTACCAGGATGTGCCACACTGGGACCAGAGACCTATCCTCCAAGTGGGAAGGAAAAGAGTGGATACAGGAGCAAGGGGGACAGGGGAGGAAGACACCGGCTTGAGCTGGGAAACATGGAACACTGGGTGAAACTTCATGGATGATGGCAGGTGCAGACTACCGGAGGGTCTGTTGATATCCCTCTCCACGAATGTTCCCACATAGCATGGGGCTAACTTGCTGCTCTCTACTCTCAATAGAAGACCCTTAGATGCCAGCCAGACATTTTCCAGTGGATTGAGAGATCTCACCTGGCAGTGGAGCCAATCAGCCTGCTGGGGACAGTATTATGGTTAGCAGCAGAGAAGCCATGTCCTGCCTTCTCGTTCACGTAGTGTTGGGCCAACTGTTCAGCAGCAGGAACTGCCACATCATTCTCTTGGTCACAGAAGAATGCTCCAGCCAGTGTCGTCATGCCTCCAGAGTCTTCTTGACAGCCAGAAGTTCTTCATTTTCGACATCAAAGTTACACTCTGCAGGAGTCAAGCAATGGGAAAGAAGTGCAGCTGATTAGGCACTGAAGAGTGCTGGAAGAGTACAGCTCCAATGCCGACATCAAATGCATCAACCACAACGATGAAAGAATGAGATGGATTTTGCAGCACTGGAGCAGTGGTGAAGAATCACTTCGGTTCATCTTCACTTGTCCAAAGGAATCTTTCAGTGGTCTTCTTGATGGGGGCATTTACATATACCACGATGGAACTGAAGTTTCTGATGAAGTGGTGCTGTAAGTTTGCAACCTTCTGAAGCAATAGACGGTTTGGGCCACTCTGTGACTGCCTAAGCTTCACGTGGGTCCATTTGTACACTGGAAGACATGAGGAGGTAGCCTAGGAAAGACACCTGCTTTTTGTGGAACACACACTTCTCTGTCTTGGCATAAAAGCTTGCTCTCAAGAAGCCATCTGAGAACTTTCTGGCTGTGCTGGACTTATTCCGGCAAGATTGGGGATAGATCAGAACATTGTTCAAATACAGAAAAGCAAAATGTTGACCAGGGCCTGAAATACAGCTGGGGCACTGGCCAGACCAAATGGCACCACGAGGTACTCATAGTGGCCAATGCAGGTGTTCATGTGCCGAATGCGCTCTTCCATTCGTCCCCCTTCTCAGATGCGAACCAGGTTGTAAACATTGCACAAATCTATCTTAGAGAATATGACTGTTCTTTGGAGATGTTCAAATGCAGAGGCAAGCAGGGGAAGAGGTAGCAGTCCATGATGTTGTTGAGGGGCTGATAATCAATGCAGGGAAGGAACATGCTATCCTTCTTGCTCACAAAAAGAAGCCTGCCCCTGCTGATGATGTAGATGAGCAGATAAATCCTAACAGCATTGCCTCCTTGATGTATTCTTTCATGATGTATTTCATTTCAGGACAAGAAAGGGAAAACAGTCGACCCTGAGAAGTACTAGAAGAAGCTGGAGGTCAATGGCACAGGTCAATGGCCAGTGTTGAGGCAGGGAGGTGGCCCCCTTCTTACTGAAGACCTCAAGAAGGTGAGCGTGTTCAGCTGAAGCACCAGACAGCTCCACACTTGCAGTCAACTCAGAGAGGATACACTGACAGGGGCTTGATCTGGACCCAGACAGGCAGACAGGCATGTGGTCCTCACCCTTGGAGTTCCCTTAAGGTCCAGTTGATCCATGAGTTGTGTCACGAGATCCAGGGAAAGTCTAGCACCAACAGCAGTTCAGATGAATCAAAAAGATAGGAGAGCTGTTCCCTATGGTTGGAGAGGTACTGTGGAAAGGTGGATCTTCCTGATGCCCAGAGGCCGACCACACAGAACCTTGATATCAATATTCTCTCTCAATTGTTCAGTGGGAGCTCCCCACCTTTGGGCCTGTGAGAAATCCATGAGGTTCCCAGCTGCCCGGGGTCAATAAATGCCAGAAGCTCATGGGTTTGTTACCCACGTGGTAGGGAAGCTGGGAACATTACTCGGTTAGAGGAAGATGCTCACAGGGGAAATCGACCCAACAGAATTCCCCTTCTTTCTGATGGGTTTACTGGGCACTTGGGCCATGATGCCCGGAAGTGTCCTGGGCAGCCAGAGTAGAGGCAGCAACCCGTTCTTCTGTGCTGATCTCATTCCTTCTGAAATACTTGCATGGGCTCCTCTGCAGACTGTACTGGGTGATGAGAGTAGGGGTGAAGAAAGGTGGTGATCTGATGAGTAGGAGGCTTGGAGCATTCTCTCTTTTTCTGTCTTTGCTGACTGGTTGTCTATTCGAATGGCCAGATTTATCAGGTCACCTCAGCTGTCCTGTTCCAGGCGCCATGATCTCATGCCAGACCCCTGTGCTTAGGCCACGCTGAAAACCATGTAGAGAGTTATCTCCTTCCACCCCATCTCAACCGCAAGAGTGTGAAACTTCACTGCATAAACTCTCACCAACCCACTCCCTTTTTACAGCTCCAGAAGTCAGTAGGCAACCTCCTGTTCCTGTACTAGAAGATCAAACACTTAGTTGAACACTACAAACTGCTGGGAAGACTGGGCTGCAGGAGAACCTTGTTCACCTAGGGCGTTGAACAGGCTGGGTGGGCACCCATTTCAGAGATTCACCTTGTAAGCCAGTTTACGTGCATCGTCTCTGTAGGGACCTGGCTGGGTCTGGGAAGTCAGCTCACACTGGGTAATAAAGTTTCTGCAGCCATCGGGGTCACTGGAGTATCTGCCTGGTGGCGAATGCTTGGTTCAGGTCCAGAAACAGCCAAGGGAATCGGGGCATTGGTAGCTGGGGCAAAGTGGGGCTGTCCTGGCAGAGAGCTGCTGAATAGTAAGTAGCATTAAGAGCAGTAATGGCTGCCGCCTGATTCAGGCTGTTGGTTGTAAGTTGCTGAACCATCACTGCAAGTTCTTCTAGTTTGGACTGAGCTTGCGCACACATCTTTTGCTACTAGCACACGAAGGAATTTAAACTGCGCACGAAAGGTTGTCACTATCTACCTCAATGGCATGTTAAGTATATTTCATAATCCAACACAAACACATTTCCCTTTCTGGTTTCTGATGCGGATAGTGTTGACAACATGGAGTTTGCAATGGTTTGTCTGCAAATTTTAGAACTGGCTTACTTATGCTGTTTTTTTTGAAGAAATTATTGATTCACTATGGCAAATTCCAAAGAAGCAAAGGGTATGAAGCACAAAAGAACTACTCATTCATTTAAAGCAGAATGGCTTAATGAAATAGTGGAAACTGCTACACCGAAAGCTCATGAGGTCAGGAGCGTGCAGCTATGAGAAATATTTCTGTACAATGCAGAAACTGGTGTTACCCGTGTGTATTGTTGCGATGCAAAAGTTGCTGGAGAATTTACAAGTGGGAAGAAGTAGAGCAATTTTTGAAAACTGGACTTTTAAAAGTGTCATTTAGCAAGCAAATCACATATGAACTGTGTGCAAAAGCTCTGGCAAGAAAATCCTTCATTACCCGCTTCAGGCCTGCTATATATGTTTTGTGAGAGTGCAGATAAACGAGAGCGAAAACAATCAAATGCAGAGGAGATCAAAGTTCTTATTGACAGTGTTTTGCTATCTGTTAGAAAGAATACCTCTATAAAACTCTGCGCACACATTGTTGTCACGGGGCAAAAAAATTGCACAGCCCAAAATTTTTGCACATACTGGTCCTTTCAAGTTAGAGGGAACATTGCTGCTGATCCACCAATAGCCTCTGGCACCAGTCCTCTTGGACCCTTGGAGGTCTTACAAATGTCATAATCTGCCCTTTACTCCCTCTAACCTCTCAGTTTAATCATTCCATTAATGGCAACAGTGTCTTCCGTTACCTGAGTTCCAAGCTCTCAAACATTGAACCACCAAAGACAAGAGCACTGAACCTTAGAAAGAAGAGCACAGAAATCAAGGCGATGGCTGCTTGCTCTGAATTAAACCAAGTCTTTGACCCAAAAAAGTGTGTCAAAGGTTACTGCTTCCAAAAGAGCTGCACTTCTGACCAAGTTGTCTGGGTTTAGGGATCCCTATTGATAATTACTTTGGTCAACAGGGATATATCTGACCCGTTGTATAACTCTAGAAAGCGGTCTCCCAGGTTTTAAGCAATGAACAAGGATTTAATCCCTATGGAAGCACTCGATTTTGTAAACCCTTTACCATTTCTATGCACCTACTACTTTTTAATGATGAATGCCCAAGATAATAGCCATTATAGTCACCATTTGTAGGCTGATCAGTGAACCTTCACTGATGTTGCATATACTATATTGAACTAAGCCACCAGCATCAATAATAGATGAGTTCATGTCTGTAGACATTTAATGCTGGTCAAAATGGCATACTGAACCCAATTTCATTAAATTGAAATAAAATAAAAGTTACACCAAAGAGATATCAATTCACAAAGAATTGAAACCTTTAATTAACTAGTAAATTCGCTTATCGAAGACATGCTCTCAACTTGTACAGATCATTTTAGGTGCCAATGAATCAGAAAGAACAATATAACAGTTTGGAATAATTATCTTTGATCTGTGTCAAATAAGCCTGTTTTTCATTTACACCTAAGTGCAAGGTCCACTAGGTTGTGAAAATCAAATTCGATAAATGTATCTGTGAACCTATTAAAGGCTATTGCCACTTGCTCTTAGTTCTGAATCTATTTAAGGTGCTTCAATTAACTACTTTTCAAAGACTTTATTAAATCATTATAATTCTTCTATGAAAGTCGATACGGTTTTGCCTGTTGTCTTGCTCGACAGAATTACAGATGTTAACTGAAAATCTTTGTATTTCTACAGCTCCTTTACTTTCTGAACAAACAAGATTCCTCACGCTTCCCAACACTATTTTGTTATTCCCAGGATACTTCTCTTCCTTGAAGAGAATTTTTGAGCACCCTTCAATGGAAAGAACTTATTTATCTGAATTAATTTCTACCAAAGCATCTTTATCTCCATCTCAGTCTTTGCTTCCTCTATTTTGTTATTATCACTTTGGCAAATGATTTTCTCTCTGTTCAAGGTTTACTTCTCTTGAGTAGTAAATAAACCACTCTGGTTGAAAAGGTAATCAACCTGAAATAGTGAGTCTTTTTTTCCACCACAAATGCTGCATGCTTTATTCTAGCATCTTTCACTTTCATTCTAGCTCTTGTAGCTGAAGCTACATTTCCCCCTTCCTTCGAACTTTAATTCATATATTTATTGCACCTCAAACCAATCAACTCTGCATTTCCACATGTTGTCAGCATCTCGGTGTACCTCATCTGCAAATCATCTGAAAAATACATATCATCATTATTTGTTGAAAATCTTGACAATATTTTCTGCAGAAGTAGTTTGCCATTGTCTTCTTCTGGGCAGTGACTTTACAAGATGGGGGGGGGGGCGGGGTGGTGGTCCCAGCTATTATCAATACTCTTCAGAGATTGTCTGCCTGGCGTCAGTGGTCACATAACCAGGACATGTGATATGCACCAGCTGCTCACACAACCATCCGTCCGTCACCTGTTCCTATGGCTTCATGTGATCCTGATCTGTGGGATAAGCAGGTGTAATACCTTGTTCCGGGTATCCTGCAGGCTAGCAGAGAGAAGGAACATCTTACACCTCCTTTGGTGGAGATTTATCTCCACCCAGCCACCCAAATAATACTATTTATTTTAATTCCCACTGCAATCTGTATGGATTTTGTACATTCTCCCTGCCACTACATTTGTTTCTTCCAGCTGCTATGATTTCATCACAAATTCCAAAGTCGTACGAGTTAGTAGATTAGATTGGCATATTTGGGCCTCACAGACTCATTGTGCCAGAAGGGCCTGTTACTCTGTTGTACCTCTAAACAAAATTAAATAAATATTCTGGCATTTCAAATTTATTTCTTGTCTTGCTTTTCAATGACTGTTCATGGGAATATTAGATAACGTAGTAAGTCTGTTAGCATACAGATCAAGAACTTTTTTCAAACCAATGAATACACTTCAAAAGTATTTGATTGCTTGTGAAGTGCTTTGGAGTGACCTGAAAAAGGTATGATGAGTCCTATGTAACTTCCTCTATCATCGAAACACAAAGTAATTCCAGTAATATAGAAGCTTTACAAAAGGCATATGAAAATCCATATGATAAAGGTGAAAATTTGTAAAAAAAAAAAAGATAAGATTTTTTTAATGATCCTAAGAAAGGTTCTGGGATAAATACATCAAATGGTCTCCCGGTTCTTTGGGTGTTTTGTATATAAGGAAGAACCGTGACTATTTTATTGTAGTGAAGGACGGATTTGTACTGCATCACCATTTATTGTATGGGAAAATTTCTTTCAGTCAAGTATGGCAGAATTTGATTTAAGAATTCATTCTTTAATGGGTTTGCAATGTTCAAATTTAAAATCATTCAATTCATCAGCAAAATATTCAATATGGTTCATATGGAACTCATTTAAACAAACAGTGACTTTTTAATATAAATTTTCCAGGAGATTTCTTTATTGATTCAGCAGTTTAGTGCAAAATGATTTGTGTGATACATTCCCAAAGATCGATGTGATCCGAGTTAGCCGCTAATATAAAACAATCACTGTGCAGAATGCAGAAAAGACAAGAGTGAACTACAGCCAAAATATTCCCACCGGACTGCGTCATGAGCCTTCAAAACCCTGTCAAGTGACAAGAGTGGAGGGGAAGCGAGTTATGTGCATTTTTTTAAAACATGTATGTATGGTGAGCCAAAGATGAAGGATGGACAACATAATTTCATTGAAATAAAGCATCCATATTGATTTCCATTACAAAATACTGCTCAGCCCAGCTCAGTAAAGCAGCAGCAGTTTAGTATTATGAGAAAAGCTGAGTACAAGAAAATGTCTCCAGCTTCCCCTCTGGCTACAAGTTTAACAACTGTTGAAGGACAAAGTGTAATATATGTGAATATCATTGCTATGGTCCACTGGGTTACAGCGAACAGCCCCCACTTGACCTTTAAATTAAAGGGTTTCTCCATATATTACAGGAGAGAAAATTAGAGACTCGAGCAACTTAAGAAAGTCAAGTGCATGTTTAAAAACTAGTGATTCTGTTCCTACATACTGACTTAAATTACAAGAAAAATAATAAGGGGTCTGTTTGGAGTTAACTTTAATGGAATTGGGGAGAGCGTGAGTATAAGAAAGCAAGAAATTCATATCAAGTAAGAGAAACGTGACGAGGGCTTCTGTTCTGTCCTGTGTTAGCTGACAGCCCTGAGGGGAAATGATATGTGCACAGTGCAGATGATGGATTGGGTTTGTTTAAGTCATCATTACATTGTACTTTTTTATGGACCTCTGTATTTATAACACTTAAAGTTGATTGAATAATGTGTGGCTGCAGAGCCCCTGCTGGTCAGTGGAGGTGACAGGCCTTGACAGTGAACATGAAGATATTACAGCTCGAGGACTAGTCCAGGATGTCATTGTAATCTTAAGCAATCTGCTGCTTGCTCTACTGTGTAATACAATGCTGAAAAAGTTAACTGATATACACTGTCAAAAGGTTGTTTTGAAGTAATACATATGTAGGTTTTTTTAAAACCGTAGAACATAGAACAGTACAGAACAGGAACAGACCCTTTGGCCCACAATGTGTGCCAAGCCAAATAAATTAGTAATGTCCATTTTCTTCCAATCCCTTCACATTCATGTGCCTATCTAAATGCCGCTTAAAAATCCTTAATGTACCCTCCTCTACGACCACCTTGGGGTGCGCGTTCCAGGCACCCGCCATCCTCTGTGTAAAAAAGTACTCACCCCCATCACCTTAAATACATATTCTCTGGAATTAGACATTTCAATCCTGGAAAAAAGATACTGTCTGTCTACTCTGTCTATGCCTCTCGTAATCTTAGTCTTGACTAGTATAGCCTGGTACATTTAAGTTGCTAAGTACACATGCTATTAAACATATGACTTGAATAAAGAGACGTAATCATTTTGCTCTGACACCCTGCTTTGCTTTTCTGCCTGCTCCGGATCTCTTCATCTCTAATTGCCGATAAGACATCAACCAGCTCATCTTCTGCACTGCTCTCTCCTCCTTGGACATCCCCCTTCTGAATGCATTGCCTACCACTCTCTCCGCACTAATCCCAAGCTCACCGTCGAACCCACAGACAGAGGAGGTGCTGTTGTAGTGTGGTAGACTGACCTCTACCGTGCTGAGGAGAGGCAGCAACTCTCAGACACCTCCTCAGACTTACCTCTTGAAAATGACCACACTCAGGACCATCAGGCCACTGTCTCCAGCACCCTCACTAACCCTTATGAATTCAGGAGATCTCCCATCCACTGCCACCAACCTCATAGTTCCCTTACCCCACCCTGCCTATTTCTACCTCCTACCCAAGATCCACAATCCTAACTGTCCGCGTTGGCCTATTGTCTCCACCTGCTCCTGCCCACTGGGTTTGTGACTGCATACCTCAACTCTATTCTGTCCCCCTTGGTTCAGTCTCTTCCCACCTACATCCACAACACTTCACATGCTCTCTATCTCCTCAACAATTCTCAATTCCCTTCACTGACCTCCTGTTTTTTTACCATGGATGTCAAGTCCCTATACACTTCTACTATACATCAGGAAGGCCTTAACGCTCTCTGCTTCTTTCTTGAAACCAGTTCCCCTTCACCAGCACTCTCCTCCATCTGGTAGAACTGGTCCTCACCCTCAGCAATTTCTCTTTTGGTTCCTCCCACTTTCTGCAAACTCAAGGGCATCTGCTTGGGCTCCAGCTGTGTCTGCCTTTTCATTGGCTACGTA
Source organism: Mobula birostris (assembly GCF_030028105.1). NCBI lineage: Eukaryota > Metazoa > Chordata > Chondrichthyes > Myliobatiformes > Myliobatidae > Mobula > Mobula birostris. The sequence continues at coordinate 179,771,847 of NC_092373.1, forward strand.
GAACAACCCATGTTCCAAGATTTCCTTGGTAATGCTCCCCAACTCTTTCTGTGCTACATTGATAACTACATCGCTGCTGCTTCATATAACCATGCTGAGTTCATCAATTTCACCCTCTTTGTCTCCAGTTCCCACCCTGCCCTTAAATTCACTTAGTCCATTTCTGGCACTTCTCTCCCTTTTCTCAATCCCTCTCGATCTCTCTCGATCCCTCTCGATCTCTCTGTCTCCAACTCTGGAGTCAAACTATATACTGATATTTTTTATAAACCTCACCCTCACCCTCACCCGATCTTCCCATTGCCTTAACAGCAATGGAGTTCCTCTTGTCCTCACCTACCACTCCATGAGCCTTTGCATCCAACACATCATTCTCCACAACTTCCACCATCTTCAATCACCATGCCCCCAATTCTCTGCTTTCTACGGGGATTCCCTCGTCCATTCATCCCTCCACACTAATCTCCTTCCTGGCATCGTATCCCTGCAAGCAACAGGAATACTATACTTACCCATTCAGCTCCATTCAGGGACCCAAACACTCCTTACAAGTGAGTCAATACTTCACCTGTGGATCTGTTGGGCTTGTCTATTTTATCCGATGTTCCCAATTCAGCTTCCCCTACTCTGGTGAGACTTGACGTAAATTGGGGGACCACTTTGTCCAGCGCCTCCACTCCATCTGCAAGATGTTGGATTTTCCTGTAGCTATCCACCTTAATTCCTATCCCCTTTCCTATTCCAACGTTTTGGTCCATGTTTTCCTCTTCTGCCATGGTGAGGCCACTCTCAGGGTAGAGGTGCAACATCTCATATTCCATCTTGTTAACCTCCAACCTGATGGCATGAACATCAATTTCTCCTTCGGGTAACTTTATTTCACTCCCCCTTCCCCCTTCTTCCATTCCCCACCTCTTCTCCTCAACTGCCCATCACCTCCCCCTGGTGCCTCCCCTCCTTCCCTTTCTCCTATGGTCCACTCTCCTCTCCTATCAGATTCCTTTTTCTCCAGCCCTTTGCTATTTCCACCCATCATCTCCCAGCTTTCTATTTCTTTCTCCCCTGGTCATCTTGCCATCTTCTTTCTTGTTCTCCTTCCCCTCCCTTCACCTTTTTTATTCTGGTGCCTTCCCCTTTCCTTTCCAGTCTGGCTGAAAGGTCTCGATCCAAAACATTAACTGATTATTCATTTCCATAGATTCTGCCTGACCTGATGAGTATTTTGTATATGCTGCTCTGGATATTCAGCATCTGGAGAACCTCTTGAGCTTGTTGTTAATTGAAGTTAGTTCCTTTGAATGTATAACATGGACAGGTCATTGATTTGCCACATGCACCAACCATTGAACAGCCTGGGCTATTCACTACTCATTTACACATTGACAGCCAATGGAAATCGAATGCACTGAGCTTTGTACACATCCTCTATTCAAGTGATGTGTATAAAACATAATGTACAAGTTTCTCATATGAGTGTGCCTCAGGGAAGTATTTATGGACTTTTATAGACATCTTGGCCCCAAACATCGACTGTATTTTTTTCCATAGATGCTGCCTGGCTTGCTGGGTTCCTCCAGCTTTTTGTGTATGTTGCATCTATAGACGTTGCTTAGTTTGAGGTGAGTGTATTGTCATCTCCTAATTTGTGTATATAATAATGAAGGTGTTTCAGATTCTTCCTGAGACTTTACAAGCATAGTCTGATTTTCACCATCAGCTTATATGTTGAATTCTCCAAATATGATTATGCCATTAGTTTAGGATAGGGTTGCAATTAATGACGGTACCTGTACATTCATGACTGTGTGGTCAAATTCTGCTCTAACTCCAGCTACAAGTTTGCAGATGGTACAACTGTGGTGGGCCATATCTCAAGTAACCATGAGCTGGAGTACAGGAAGGAGATACAAGCTTAGTGACATGGTGTCCTGGCAACAACCTTTCTCTCATATCTACAAAACAAAAGAATTGACTTCAGGAAGGAGGATGCGGTGCACATGCTCCTGTTTCATTGATGGTGCTGAGGTCAAGAGTGTTGAGTGTTTCAAGTTCCTAGGAGTGAACATCACCAATAGCCTGTCCTGGTCGATCCACAGAGACGAAGAAAGCTCACCAACTCTGCTTCCTCAGAAGGTTAAAGAAACTTGACATGTCCCCTTCATGTACCATAGAAAGCAACCTATCTGGATGCATAATAGCTTGGTACGGCAACTGGGCTGTATGTGACTACAAGCAACTGCAGAGACTGTAAAACAGCTCAGAACATCACAGAAACTAGCCTCCCCTCCACAGACCCGATCTACACTTCTTGCTGCCTCAGTAAAGCAGCCAACATAATCAAAGATCCCATCAACCCCAGACATTCCCTCTTCTCCTCTCTTCTAATGAGCAGAAGGTACAAAGGCCTGAAAGCACATACAACCAGGTTGAAGGATAGTTTCTACCCCACTGTTATAAGACTATTAAATAGCTCCCCAGTATGGTACATTGGACTCTTGACCTCACGATCTATCTCGTTATGATCTTTCATCTTAATGTTTATCTGCACTGCACTTCCTCCGTAACTGTTACAGTTTATTCTGCATTGTTTTGCTTTAACTATGTTCTACCTCACTGTATTGTGTAATGATCTGATGTGAATGAACAGTAAGCAAGCCAAGCTTTTCACTGTATCTCGGTACATGTGTCAACAATATTCCAATTCCAATTCCAATGGACTCCAGTGCAACCCGCAAGGAATATGCAGTAGATCTAACCTATGGATTCATATCATCACAACAGGCCCTCTTGATTCCAGTTCTAAGCATGTGATAACAGAGTGGGTAGGTCCATGAATTTTTTAAAAAGTTTGACCTTTGATCCCAGGATATGAATTTGGCAGCTGAAAACCTCAAAATTGAATCACTAAATAAATTTGCAATTAAAAAGTGAATATCAGAAATGGTAACCATAGTGCTACTGGATTCAGGCAGTTAATAATGCACAAGAACTGCTGACATTGTCAATGTCATCCATACCCCCTCAATGAATAAACAGAGTACACCAAAGGCCAAGGGAAATCAAAACTGCATTCAGAAAAAAAATCTTTTAATTAATATTGACTCCTTAAAAATATTATTTCTTCTTTTCCTTTTCCTTAATTTCTCCAAATATCAACTTCTTTTCTTGAACACAGGAACAATGCAGTTTTGAAGCATACAAGAGAAAAAGTATGAAAAGACCTATTCAATGGTATATTTGTTGAATCTCATTTTTCCCAATAAATCTTTTTAGAGAATAATAAGAAAATAGAAAACTTAGGTTCTTGTACAGTCTACATCACAAAAAATTCTCCCTTACAACTTTATTCATTGACTATACGGGACTATCTGATGAATAAGTCAGTAATGCTGTTATGAAGCTTTTGAAGTTTGATCAAAAATTAATTGTAATTTTGAATATCAGTGCAACAAAAAATGGAAAAAGAGTAGATTAAACATTTTAAACATAAGAGATTTTGCAGATGTTGAAGGAACTCAAAAGGTTAGGCAGCGTTCATGTCGAGGAATTAAAAGTCGATGTTTCAGGACGAGACCCTTCATCAGTTTAAGCATTTGTTCTTTCAAGCCTGCTTATTCCACAAAACATATGTTTCACTTCTAGCAGAAACATACTCCAAAATTTCTGCTCTTGCATGCCTTCTTCACCAAAAGCACTTCACAAAAAATCAACGGATTAGACCACCCATCCTTAAACTTTCATAAATATATCTAAAGGACTATACAATGGGAATAATTTAAATATTGAACCTTGTTGTCTCAAGAATAAAAATGTATTTGGAATTATATTATCTAATAATTCTCATCTTTACTAGAATCCAGGGCTTAATCGTCTTTTTCTATGTAACCACCTTATTTGGGGCTCCTAATATATAGTATTGTCTATTGCTTTTATTTTCTATTTCTATTCCTATCATTCCTGTACATGTGCCACCATCTGTCTTGTTCCTTAATTTCATGTCGTTATTTGTTATATACTTCATTGATAGCTCTTACTCTGTGCTCATGAAACTGTTCTATAAGGCAACATTGAGCGCTCTGTTGAATTATTTCAAATATGCTATTGTGCAGAGACAAGAAAATCTCTTGTTCTGGATTTCCTTTTGTAACGAAGACCAAAAAGGAGACTGCTGACTATGTCAGAAACAGGAAAGGTCTTTAAGTTTTAATTTCTAAGAAGTGTATACATAAAACTATGAAGATGTGTATTATTATAATTTCTTTGATTATTGTCTTCTGCTTTAAGCCTTTGTCAGCAACATTTTATTTCTCCTTCCCCTGATCTCTAATGTACTTTACTGTGTCAGAAGATGATAAATAAAAGGAAGCAATAATGTGTCAGACACTCCCTTCCAGCAGCCAACAATGGAAGCCTACTGAACATGGAGGGGTAGAAAGCTTCAGAGTATTACTGCGAATGTGGCATTGCACTGACACAGAGCAAATGACAAATGGCACAATGGTCCACTGAACATGTATAGCTGCATTGTATAAAGGGACAGGCATACCTCAATCATCTGAACCAAGCTAAGCTCCTGCCAGGGAAGAATAAATACTCAGATCTACTAAACTCCATTCATTTCAGATGCATAACAACATTTGCAGTTCATTCGGTAGAGGATTGTACCATTTATGTCAACCTTCCTCTAAGTGATACACCCACTGAAAATCTGCTAGGCAGTAGTTAAACTTGATAACTATTAAAATATCATGAAATAAATTCCTTTATGATAAAACAGCTGAAAGAGGTACCAAGTACATTAACTAATTAATGCCATTGTGAAATTTATTGATTGACTTCAGTTATATCATTCAGGTGTTTCAAATCATGAAGGATATTTGGAAGCTTAGTTACAGAGAAATTATTTTTTTCCCCAGCAGCGGAGTCTGTGACAAGATGATAAAAATAGAGTTATGTCACGTAGGATTGTAAAGGGGAAATACTTTTATTACGAAAGTGTCACACAATTGTGGGTATGCCATGCCGGCACCAGAATATGTGGTGACATTTGCGAGCTATCACCAACTCATCCTTAGATTGTGTTGGTTGTTCATGCAGACTACATATTTCACTGTATGTTACGATGTATATGTGATAAATAAATGAATCGGAATCTGAATCACTTTACTCCCTTAAGAAAAAAAGTATTGATACTGGGAAAATCACTATTTCCAAGAATGAGATTAATACACTTTTTTTTTACTGGGTCAAGGACAGCAAATGGTTTGAACCTTAGCAGAGAATTGCTTGCTAGAAAAGAACTGAGAAACAGAAGACTCTACACCCATTCCTGAATCTTTATTTGGCTGAATGAGTAACATTCAAAACTTTTAGGTGAAATTAAGGGACTTGTTTGCAACGGTCAGATAATGAAACTATGGAACATTGAACTTGAAACAGTACAGCATAGTACGGCCCTTTGGACCAAAACGTTGTGCTGATCGATGTGAACTTACTCTAATCACTTTAAATGGATGTCCTCTGGCATGAGCCATTGCTCCCCGGGGAATGATGCTGGCTGTCCACTCTACCTATGGATCTCGTAATCTTATACACCTCTGTCAGTTTGCCTCTCGTCCTCTATTACTCCAAAAAGAAAAGTCCTAGCTTGCTTAACCTTTCCTCAGAAGATATTCCTGGTAAATCTCCTCTGCACTCTCTCCAAATCTTTCATTTCTATAGTAAGTCATCCTTCCCATGGTGAGGCAATCAGAACTGAACACAATATTGCAAATATATTCGAACTGGGGTTTTATAGAACTGCAGCAGTACCTTGTGGCTCTTAAACTCAAATACAACACGATAAAAGGTAACGTATACTTCTGTAGCAGCATTCAACCAGCTTTACAGAATGTTCATTATTAGAAAGGTTTTACAATTTTTACTCAGAATGTCGGAGATCACCATGAGTTCAACTTGATTACTCTGAGGGGACTAATAGTGAAAATTGTACTGTGGTGTTAAAGTTGTACGTGAGCTTAATTAAAAATGGGCAGCCGGATCCTATCTCTGAAATGGATTATAAATTAATTATGATTTTACAACAAGCTAGCAGTATTCAAGCTTTTTTTTGGACCACATCTGGAGTATTGCGTACGGTTCTGGTCTCCCCATTATAGGGAGGATGTTCAGGCTTTGAGAGGGTGCAGAAGAGGCGTATCCTGCCTGGTTTAGAGGCATGTGCTATCACGAGAGGTTGGATAAACTTGAGTTGTTTACTCTGGAGCATTGGAAACTGGGTTATCTGATAGAGGTTTACAAGATTATGGGAGGCATAGATAGAATAGACAGACAGTATCTTTTTCCCAGGGTTGAAATGCCTAGTACCAGAGGGCATGCATTGAAGGCAAGAGGGTGTATGTTCAAGGGGGATGTGAGGGGTAAGCTTTTCACTCAGAGACTCGTGGATGCCTGGATTGCGCTGCCTGGTATGGTGGTAGAGGCAAATACATTAGAGAGTTTTAAGAGACATTTGGATAGGCACATGGATGTAAGGAAAATGGAGGGATATGGACATAGTGTAGGGTGGAGGGATTAGTGTTTGGGTGTTTCTGATTTGCTTTTTAGCTGGTCCAGCACGACATCGTGGCTTGAATGGCCTGTTCCTGAGCTGTACTCTTCTATATACTCTGTTCTTCTCTTTAAGGTTGCACAATATAAGGCTTATTTGCTCTGGAGAGCGACAGATGTTTAGTTCTTAAGTAGCTTCAAGACTCAGAGAAGCACGGGGATTTGTGATGAAGGACCAGCAGAAACCTTGCTGAACAGTTGAGCAGTTTCAAATGGCACTATGTTTTATTTCTGCATATGTGTCATTTGATTTCATATTCTTACAGTGTTTAAAAGGAATTCATGATAGGATATCAATTCATATTCCCCTGGATTTCCCTGGATTTCAGATCTATTACTGTAAGTACAGGATACTGTACTTACTCAATTATTAGTCATTCACTGACACTCAATTTGAAACTGTTATCAACAAGTTTAATCGAGTACTAGAGGCACTTAATTATGTTGAACCAATTTTTTTTAAAAGCACGGAAAATTCATTAATAAGGCCACATTTAAAATGCCATGGGCATCCCAACTCTAAAAGGAGATTGATCACCTAAAAGTATTTTTGAAAGGAAGAAGATGATTCTGGGCTTGGGGTTAGAGTTATGGACCGAGATTTACTGAACACGACTTGTTTTCATTGGAGAAAGGAAAATTTGTTGTGATTAAAAAGCTGGGTTATATCATTGTAACCACATAATTAACTGTAGATTGTGACGGAAGGAAGGGAACAGAAAATTGTGAATCAACAAACAAAGAAGCACACTTGAATGTTTATTTTATATCCTGGGGGGAATGGGACCTTATATTTCTAGCACTAACAGTTAATGCAGCATTGATATTTTATTTAGAAATTAGGTCAATAAATATCTGGTTAACAACAGGATTGGGTGTTAGAGGGATAGAAGTGAATCACTCAATGTGCCATGATGATTGCCACACTGGCGACACCTTGGAAGCATCCACCATTTGAGGTACTTTTTATATTTTCCTCACCAAACTCATTTCCACATAATTTTTATACTTTCCCAAAAGGGTCTTGGCCCAAAATGTCGACTGTTTATTTCTGTCCATTGATGCTGTCTGACTTGCTGAGTTCCCTCAGCATTCTGTGTGTGTTGCTCTTGATTTCCAGCACCTGCAGAACCTCTTCTGTTTACCAGAGGAATGAAACTCACCAAGTTTATTATAAAATTGGATTAGTAGTACCAAGCTTCATCAAATTAACTTACAAATTGTCACTGGGAAATCTCAGCATTTTCCTATAGCACATTTGTTAGGTTCTACAGATGACGGAGTGGGATGTTAAAAGTTGCCAATAAGATAGTTGAGATGTCACCTGCAGGAATAGCAATCATAAGGGATTGATTAACCCTTCCTTGTTCTGTAGGATCTTAATGGCCCACTGCCATATGATAAATATTCATCCCATTTAAACTAGAACTGCAGGGGGGTCAGAACCAGAGGACCGGAACAGATAGGGTGGAGTGGTTGTGAAGAAAGATGTTGTTAAGTCTACAAACAAAGTCAGGAATCAACAGGTTGAGCGTGGTGGAACTAAGTTCTGAGCTGTGTATAGTTCAATGCAAGGAGTATTGTAGGAAAGGCAGGTGAGCCTAGCGCATGGATCAGCATGTGGAATTATGAACTTGTAGCCATTACCTAAACTTAGTTGTAGGAGGGGCAGCTCAAAGTTCTGGGTTTCCATTGTTTCAGACTGATAGAGTGGGAGGGATGGGGGGGAGGTGGCATTACTAGTCAGAGAAAATGTCACAGCAATGATCAGAAAGAACAGACTAGATAACTCATCTAGTGAGGCTTTATGGGTAGAAATGAGGAATTAGAAAGATATGAACACATAATTGGGATTATATTATAGACTACAACAATCTGTGGGATTTAGGGAAGCAAATTTGTAGAGACTGCAGGCTGTTCCAAGAAACAAGTTTGTGATAGTAAGTTATTTTAACTTTCCACATATTGACAGGGTCTCCCATACTGTTTGTTAAATGTATTCAGAAAATTTTCCTTAATCAGTTTGTAGAAGACCCAGCTAGAGAGAGTGTGATACTGGATCTTCTATTAGAGAATAAGACAGGTCAGGTGACAGAAGGAGAAAACTTTACATCTAGTGATTATAATGCCTTTAGATTCAAGGTAATTATGGAAAAGGATAGGTCTGATTGATAATGTGGGTAAACCTGATCAGCAATTTGCAGTTGACACCAAATTTGGAGGTGCAGTGGATATTGATGAGACAATCAAAGCTTACAGCAAGATCTGAACCAACTGGAAAAATGGCTGAACAATGGCAGATGGAATTACTTGAAACTAGCATCACGGGTAATATGGTCATAAAGAAAGCTCTTAGCATATTGGTCTTCATAAATCAATGTACTGAGGACAGGAATTGGGCTGTTACTTTGAAATTGCTTAAGACGTTGGTGAGGCCTATTTTGGAGTATTGTGTACTGTTTTGGTCACCTATCTACAGGAAGGACTTAAATAAGATTGAAAGAGTGCAGAGAAAATTTACAAGGATGTTGCTGGGACTTGAGGACCTGAATTATAGGGAGAGGCTGAATAGGTCAGGACTTTACTCCCTAAAATGTAGAATATTGAGGGGAGATTAGCTAGAGGTATACAAAATTATGATGGGAATAGATAGGGTAAATGCAAGCAGGCTGTTTCCACTGACAGTGGATGTGACTACAACTTGAGGTTATGATTTAAGGGTGAAGGGTGAAATGTTTAAGAGGAACAAGGGGGGAACACAAGTGGTGGATATGGATTCTATTTCAACGCCTAAGAGAAATTTGGATAGGTACATGGATGGGTGGGGTATGGTACAAATGCAGGTTGATGGGACTAAGCAGATTAACGGTTTGGCATTGTCTAGATGGGCTGAAGGGGCTGTTTCTGCACTGTAGTGTTCTATAACTCTATGACTGTTACTGAAGACAATTCATCTAATTTTTTTTCATAAATATCAGTTTTGAGCACTATTTACTTACATTTATTGCTTACATGTTCTTTTTTCTCTCTGCACATTAGGTGTTTGACAGTCTTCTTTTGTTTTAATAGGTTCTATTGGGCTGCTTTGTTTTGTGGCTATCTGTAAGGATAATAATAAATGTACTCTGAACTTTGAACTATTTTCTGCTGAACAAATGTTTGCCAGAAACCTACTCATTTTCTGATGAAGTGTCTCAGAGGTGAAGTGGTAACTGCTTCACTAGTAATGCTTGTTCTGGTTTAAGATGACACTGGTGAAGCACAGCAACTAATTGACTGTATCAAACAAAACAAAGAAAACTACTTTATTAGTCACACTCTTTATGGTGAACCTGTCACTGCAATCAAGAGCTTGTAACTTCTCTTTTGGGGTAAAGGTTTTGGACCGTCTGTTCAACTGGGCGTTTTTGCAGTGAGAGCTGAAGTCTCAAAGGCGCAGGATGGTTGTGGTGAAATGGAGGCAGCAGGGCCCCGGACCGAGAGTGGGGAATGTTTGCCCATTGCTGGAATGGACCTGGGGGGGGGGGGGTGCGGATTCGATGCAGCAGAGCCAAGGCAAAGTGAGTAGAGACGAGGCAGTGTTGAAGTGGCAGGACCCGGGCCTAAGCCCAAGAGCAAGGGAAGAGCCAAGGTTTGTTCAATTTAAGCATTGGGCCGAACTGAACAGTCAGGTATGGACTGAATTGAGGCGAAAGGATCTGGGCACGAGAGTGTATTGAAGAGGCAGGGCCCAGGTCCGAGAGCAAGGGACGGCCTGAGGTTTAGATGATTTAAGTCCCAGGCCAGATTGAAAGGATCACAGTGTCAAAGCCACAGGCAAGGGATGGGATGGTCCAGCTCGCTGCTCTGCGATGTTTACCCATCTCTGCACTGAACTGAGGCTGTGGCCTGCAACTAATAGGCTCCTGAATCGGGTGCAGTGATGACTGGCTTTGTGGCTGTGGACTCTCTTTCAGTTGTTTGCTTCCTTTGTTGTTTGCATGTGTTAACAGAGGGGGTGATAACCCCCTGCCCTTCCAAACTTAAGAAATCTCGTTTGGGTGGATGCTGCGCGATATGCCCCCGTTACAAGTCGGTACCCCGAAATAACAAACAGTACACGACATGTGATTAAACGATTAAGCTTTATAGCTCTTACTTTGAAGATATAGAACATAGAATAGTACAGCACAGTACAGGCCCTTTGGCCCACATTGTTGTGCCGACCCTTAAACCCTGCCTCCCATATAACCCCCCACCTTAAATTCCTCCATATACCTGTCTAGTAGTCTCTTAAACTTCACTAGTGTATCTGCCTCCACCATTGACTCAGGCAGTGCATTCCATGCACCAACCATGGTTAGTGGTTAGTAGAGAAACAAAATATAAAGGAAAAAGGGCCCAAATCTTATTAAACAGTCTGCGCACACAAAGTTGGAGCTCATGCAGTTCAGTAGTTCTTCCACCATCGATCGCCTCCCAGCGTCGCCGACCTTTGGACCCCCACTCCAAGTCCACCCCGTCCAGCAGTCTACCAAATTTCTCCATTTGCGTCTTCTGTCTTCACCTCTCTCTCTTCCCCGAAAGCCCGACAAAATCCTGATTGGCTAACGTGCATCAACAACCCGGTTATCTCCAGCCATAACCTCAACATTGCTGCAGCAGAGAAACCATTACTTCAGCAGCGAACATTACAAAAAACCATTACATAGCAGTGAACCCTTACAGCGCATTACACATGATTTGTTTTTTTCTGCACATTGGGTGTTTGATGGTCTTTTTTTAAAATGGGTTCTACTGGGTTTTTTTATTTTGTGGCTGCCCATAAGGAGATGAATCTCAGGGTTTTATGTAGTATACATAATTTGATAATAAATGTACTTTCACTGAGTGTTTTCTATCCACATTTCAGATTTTCAGCATTTGCAGTTTTCTTTTTGGTTTTCAACCGTATGTGCTTTAATATGCATTCTTGGTGAATAACATGGTAGATCACATCCAAAGGCCATGCCAGGCATGCCAGGGTTTCTTAGTCAAGAATGGGCAAAGAGGTGGATAATGGAATACAGTGTAGGGAAGTGTAGTCATGCACTTTGGTAAAAGGAATAAAGGTGTGGACTATTAAAGCTGCAGCTCCTAAGGGACCGCGTTACGGAACTGGAGCTGCAGCTCGATGACCTTCGTCTGGTCAGGGAGAGTGAGGAGGTGATAGAGAGGAGTTGCAGGCAGGTGGTCACGCCGGGGCCACGGGAGGCAGACAAGTGGGTCACGGTTAGGAGGGGGAAGGGGAAAAGTCAGGTAATAGGGAGTACCCCGGTGGCTGTTCCCCTTAATAACAGGTACTCCGGTTTGAGTACTGTTGGGGGGGACAGCTTACCCGGGGGAAGCGACAGTGGCCGTGCCTCCGGCACAGAGTCTGGCCCTGTAGCTCAGAAGGGTAGGGCAAGGAAGAGGAGGGCAGTTGTGATAGGGGACTCGATAGTAAGGGGGTCAGATAGGAGATTCTGTGGACGCAGTCCAGAGACCCGGATGGTAGTTTGCCTCCCTGGTGCCAGGGTCCGGGATATTTCTGATCGTGTCCAAGATATCCTGAAGTGGGAGGGTGAGGAGCCAGAGGTCGTGGTACATATAGGTACCAATGACATAGGTAGGAAAAGGGATGAGGTCCTGAAAGGAGAATATAGGGAGCTAGGAAGGGAGTTGAGAAAAAGGACCGCAAAGGTAGTAATCTCGGGATTACTGCCTGTGCCACACGACAGTGAGAGTAGGAATGCGATGAGGTGGAGGATAAATGCATGGCTGAGGGATTGGAGCAGGGGGCAGGGATTCAAGTTTTTGGATCATTGGGACCTTTTTTGGCGCAGGCGTGACCTGTACTAAAAGGACGGGTTGCACTTGAATCCTAGGGGGACCAATATCCTGGCAGGGAGATTAGCGGGGGCTACTGAGGTGACTTTAAACTGGAATGGTTGGGGGGTGGGAATCAAATTAAAGAGGCTAGGCGTGAGGAGGTTAGTTCACAACAGGGGGATGGGAACCAGTGCAGAGAGACAGAGGGGTGTAAAGTGAGGGTAGAAGCAAAAAGTACTATGGAGAAAAGTAAAAGTGGCAGGCCAACAAATCCAGGGCAAGCATTAAAAAGGGCCACTTTTCAGCATAATTGTATAAGGGCTAAGAGAGTTGTAAAAGAGCGCCTGAAGGCTTTGTGTGTCAATGCAAGGAGCATTCGTAATAAGGTGGATGAATTGAAAGTGCAGATTGTTATTAATGATTATGATATAGATGGGATCACAGAGACATGGCTCCAGGGTGACCAGGGATGGGAGCTCAACATTCAGGGATATTCAATATTCAGGAGGGATAGACATGAAGGAAGGGGAGGTGGGGTGGCGTTGCTGGTTAAAGAAGAGAGTAACGTAATAGAAAGGAAGGACATAAGCTGGGAAGATGTGGAATCGATATGGGTAGAGCTGCGTAACACTAAGGGGCAGAAGACGCTGGTGGGAGTTGTGTACAGGCCACCTAACAGTAGTAGTGAGGTCGGAGATGGTATTAAACAGGAAATTAGAAATGTGTGCAATAAAGGAACAGCAGTTATAATGGGTGACTTCAATCTACATGTAGATTGGGTGAACCAAATTGGTAAAGGTGCTGAGGAAGAGGATTTCTTGGAATGTATGCGGGATGGTTTTTTGAACCAACATGTCGAGGAACCGACTAGAGAGCAGGCTATTCTGGACTGGGTTTTGAGCAATGAGGAAGGGTTAATTAGCAATCTTGTCGTGAGAGGCCCCTTGGGTAAGAGTGACCATAATATGGTGGAATTCTTCATTAAGATGGAGAGTGACATAGTTAATTCAGAAACAAAGGTTCTGAACTTAAAGAGGGGTAACTTTGAAGGTATGAGACGTGAATTAGCTAAGATAGACTGGCAAATGACACTTAAAGGATTGACGGTGGATATGCAATGGAAGCATTTAAAGGTTGCATGGATGAACTACAACAATTGTTCATCCCAGTTTGGCAAAAGAATAACTCAAGGAAGGTAGTGCACCCGTGGCTGACAAGAGAAATTAGGGATAGTATCAATTCCAAAGAAGAAGCATACAAATTAGCCAGAGAAAGTGGCTCACCTGAGGACTGGGAGAAATTCAGAGTTCAGCAGAGGAGGACAAAGGGCTTAATTAGGAAGGGGAAAAAAGATTATGAGAGAAAACTGGCAGGGAACATAAAAACGGACTGTAAAAGCTTTTATAGATATGTAAAAAGGAAAAGACTGGTAAAGACTAATGTAGGTCCCCTGCAGACAGAAACAAGTGAATTGATTATGGGGAGCAAGGACATGGCAGACCAATTGAATAATTACTTTGGTTCTGTCTTCACTAAGGAGGACATGAATAATCTTCCAGAAATAGTAGGGGACAGAGGGTCCAGTGAGATGGAGGAACTGAGCGAAATACATGTTAGTAGGGAAGTGGTGTTAGGTAAATTGAAGGGATTGAAGGCAGATAAATCCCCAGGGCCAGATGGTCTGCATCCCAGAGTGCTTAAGGAAGTAGCCCAAGAAATAGTGGATGCATTAGTGATAATTTTTCAAAACTCGTTAGATTCTGGACTAGTTCCTGAGGATTGGAGGGTGGCTAATGTAACTCCACTTTTTAAAAAAGGAGGGAGAGAGAAACCGGGGAATTATAGACCGGTTAGCCTAACGTCGGTGGTGGGGAGACTGCTGGAGTCAGTTATCAAGGATGTGATAACAGCACATTTGGAAAGCGGTGAAATGATCAGACAAAGTCAGCATGGATTTGTGAAAGGAAAATCATGTCTGACGAATCTCATAGAATTTTTTGAGGATGTAACTAGTAGAGTGGATAGGGGAGAACCTGTGGATGTGGTATATTTGGATTTTCAGAAGGCTTTTGACAAGGTCCCACACAGGAGATTAGTGTGCAAACTTAAAGCACACGGTATTGGGGGTAAGGTATTGGTGTGGGTGGAGAGTTGGTTAGCAGACAGGAAGCAAAGAGTGGGAATAAACGGGACCTTTTCAGAATGGCAGGCGGTGACTAGTGGGGTACCGCAAGGCTCAGTGCTGGGACCCCAGTTGTTTACAATATATATTAATGACTTGGATGAGGGAATTAAATGCAGCATCTCCAAGTTTGCGGATGACACGAAGCTGGGGGGCAGTGTTAGCTGTGAGGAGGATGCTAAGAGGATGCAGGGTGACTTGGACAGGTTGGGTGAGTGGGCAAATTCATGGCAGATGCAATTTAATGTGGATAAATGTGAAGTTATCCACTTTGGTGGCAAAAATAGGAAAACAGATTATTATCTGAATGGTGGCCGATTAGGAAAAGGGGAGGTGCAACGAGACCTGGGTGTCATTATACACCAGTCATTGAAAGTGGGCATGCAGGTATGGCAGGCGGTGAAAAAGGCGAATGGTATGCTGGCATTTATAGCGAGAGGATTCGAGTACAGGAGCAGGGAGGTACTACTGCAGTTGTACAAGGCCTTGGTGAGATCACACCTGGAGTATTGTGTGCAGTTTTGGTCCCCTAATCTGAGGAAAGACATCCTTGCCATAGAGGGAGTACAAACAAGGTTCACCAGATTGATTCCTGGGATGGCAGGACTTTCATATGAAGAAAGACTGGATGAACTGGGCTTGTACTCGTTGGAATTTAGAAGATTGAGGGGGGATCTGATTGAAACGTATACGATCCTAAAGGGATTGGACAGGCTAGATGTAGAAAGATTGTTCCCGATGTTGGGGAAGTCCAGAACGAGGGGCCACAGTTTGAGGATAGAGGGGAAGCCTTTTAGGACCGAGATTAGGAAAAACTTCTTCACACAGAGAGTGGTGAATCTGTGGAATTCTCTGCCACAGGAAGCAGTTGAGGCCAGTTCATTGGCTATATTTAAGAGGGAGTTAGATATGGCCCTTGTGGCTACGGGGGTCAGGGGGTATGGAGGGAAGGCTGGGGCGGGGTTCTGAGTTGGATGATCAGCCATGATCATAATAAATGGTGGTGCAGGCTCAAAGGGCCAAATGGCCTACTCCTGCACCTATTTTCTGTGTTTCTATGTTTCTATTTTAACAGGGAGCAAATTCAAAAAGTAGAGGTGCAAGTAGACTTGGGAATCTTCATGCAGGATTCCCTAAAGGTTAACTTGCAGGTTGAATCGATGGTAAGGAAGCTAAGTACAATGTTAACATTCATTTCAAGAAGATTAGAATATAAAAGAAAGGATGTAATGCTAAGGCTTTATAAGGCATTGGTCAGATTGCACTTGAGGTATTGTGAGAGGTTTTGGGTCTCTTATCTAAGAAAGGATGTGCTGGCATTGAGGAGGGTCCTGAGAGGTTCACAAGAGTAATCCCAAGAATGACAGGGTTAAAGTATGAGGCGCATTTGATGGCTCCGGACCTGTACTTGCTGAAGTTTAGAAGAATGAGGAGGGATCACATTGAAACCCATCAAATGTTGGAAGGGCAAACAAGAGGAATTCTGCGGATGCTGGAAATTCAAGCAACACACATCAAAGTTGTTGGTGAACGCAGCAGGCCAGGCAGCATCTCTAGGAAGAGGTACAGTCGATGTTTCAGGCCGAGACCCTTCGTCAGGACTAACTGAAGAAGAGTTAGTAAGAGATTTGAAAGCGGGAGGGGGAGGGGGAGATCCAAAATGATAGGAGAAGACAGGAGGGGGAGGGATGGAGCCAAGAGCTGGACAGGTGATTGGCAAAGGGGATATGAGAGGATCATGGGACAGGAGGCCCAGGGAGAAGGAAAGTGGGGGGGGGAACCCAGAGAATGGGCAAGGGGTATAGTCAGAGGGACAGAGGGAGAAAAAGGAGGGAGAGAGAAAGAATGTGTGGATAAAAATAAATAGCGGATGGGGTACGAGGGGGAGGTGGGGCATTAGCGGAAGTTAGAGAAGTCAATGTTCATGCCATCAGGTTGGAGGCTACCCAGACGGAATATAAGGTGTTGTTCCTCCAACCTGAGTGTGGCTTCATCTTTACAGTAGAGGAGGTCGTGGATAGACATGTCAGAATGGGAATGGGATGTGAAATATTGAAAGGCCTAGATTCAGTGAATGTGGAGAGGATGCTTTCTATGGTGGGGGAATCTAGGATCAGAGGACATAGCCTCAGAATAGAAGCACAGAGATGAGGAGGAGATTCTTTAGCCAGAGGGTGGAGTATCTGTGGAGCTCATTGCCACAGATGATTGTGGAGGCCAAGTCATTGGGTGTATTTAAAGCAGAGATTGATAGCTTCTTGATTAGTAAGGGTATCAAAGGTTAAGGGGCAAAGGCAGCAGAATGGGATCAAGAGAGGATACTAAATCAGCCATAATGGAATGGCTGAGCAGACTCCGTGGGCTGAATGGCCTAATTCTGCTCCCATATGTCTTATGGGCTTACGAGGTCTGAAATGCATTCAGGAATCAGCACTTGGCCATCAGCTATCATTGTTGGAGTGCTACTTTTGGTTTATCTGATGACAATGTGATCAGCCCTGGGTGCTGACGGAGCCAATAAGCTGGTGGGTACAGTACAAAATATATTTCTGTTTAGGTGATCAGTGCTTTACTATAGACTGTGTCCATGAAATAGAATAAAGTAATTGTAATAATGTCCACTTCACTATTTCGCATTTTCTGAATATGATTATGGGATTGTAATGCTACAGTGCCAATCACACAGAGAGAAAAAAAGAGGTCTCTACTTCAAGAAAAAATTATATTTGCCTGTTTATGTGAAGAATGATGAAATTCTAAATGAATGGTTGACCTTTACCAAATGACATGAGACCTGCGAGGTGTACTGCCACTACATCTCCAGTGGCTGTTGGAATTGCAGTCTACTGAATGAAATAAACAATAAGATATCAAATATAGGTCTAAAATTGACTGGATTTAACACTGGGAAAGTGAATTATTTTGACTCGCCAGTCAGAACGCATCAGCTCATTTTAAATCATCTGTTTCACCCTGAGAGAAATGCTTTTTGTTTTTTTTTACGGTTGTTTCAGTATTTGAATGATTGCTCTGTTCCCTGCTCAGTCCCTACACTAACCCTCGGACATCAACAGTCCCCAGTAACCGTGGGTGCTCACTCTCCTGAAAATATGTCTTTTTAATACAATTTTAAATTACCCAGCAACTGTGGTGAGGAGCAAGCCAGGGGTTTTACACCGAGTGATCTTTGAGTGTGATTTTGGCTGGGTTTGTGTGATGACCTTTGGCCTTTCACATCAGTATATCAGTGAATCAACAGTCAAGTGATAGGTGTTGTAAATAGGTGCCTGGCCAGGCTGATAAAGCTTGATTACCTAAACTAGCCAGGGTTGGATAAGGTTAAGCAATGATGGACATTCCAGGAGTCCTGACATGAGAAACCCTATATCTCCTGTCAGAGGGTAGTCATTGGAGACTTTCATCAGTTAACCACTGAACCACCTTTACTGTTTCTGTTTACTTCTCTCCCAGCAAACACCCAGCAACCCTTTGCACACTGGAATAGCAATAATTCCAGCAGGTAAAAGGTCAGATTTTCATTCTCTACCGCTGTCTCATTTCGTTTTCCACTGGCAACATCGCAAGTTTCTCATTGCAACGATTAGGGAGGAGACAGAGGAGCCTGAAGGCGCGCGCTCAACATTTTAGGAACAGCTTCTACCCCTCCACCCTCAGATTTCTGAACGGACCATGAACGAACCTTGGCACACCACAGCACTACTCGTTTTGCTCTCTTTTTGCACTACGTATTTTATATATATATATATTTTATATATAATTGTAACTTATGGTGTTTTTAATGTATTGCATTGTACTGTTATACCACTGTACAAATTTCATGACATATGCCAGAGATGATTTAGCTGATACAGATTGTGATTTGGAGTTTAGAAACTTTCAATTCTAAACATAGAGGAGACGTGAATGCCCTTACTGTACAAAATTTAGAATAATAAACTTGGAAGGGCCTTAAATCCAGTCTAGGACACCAATACATGTTTCATCTAAGCTTTAATTTCAAAACTATGAGGACATTAATATAATAGAAAGGGCAGCACAATGCTTTACAACACCAGTGACCTGGGTTCAATTCCTGCCACTATCTGTATATTCTCCCTGTGACTGTGTGCTTCCTCTGGGAGCTGTGGTTTCCTCCCACATATGAAGACACGAGGGTTAGGGTTAATAAGTTGTGGGCATGCTCTGTTGGTGCAGAAGGTTTGCGGACTGCCCCCGGCACAATCCTCAGAATGTGTTGCTCATCAACACGAAATGACGCATTACTCTGCACTGTATGTTTCAATGTTTAAGATAATCTCTCAAAAATGATCAGTGTAATCAAAATATATAGACCACAGAGTAAAGATCAGTGAAAGTATATTTTGCATCTCATTCTGATAATTTAAAGGAACTTGTATTATCAAAGAAGGTGGTCATTAGAAAATTCTATTTTTTTTGTATTTATTTACAAATACAGCATAGAGCAGCCCTTCTGGCCCAATGAGATATACCACCCAGCAACCTACTTATTTAACACTAACCTAACCACAGGGCAATCTACAATGACCAATTAACCCACTAAATGTCACACCTTTGGATGGTGGGAAGAAAACAGAGGAAACCCACTCGGATTCATGGGGTGAATATACAAACTCCTTACAGAAGGCACTGGAATTGAACTCCAAACTCCGGAATGCCCGGGGCTGTGATAGCATTCTGCTAACTGCTGTGCTACAATGTCTGACCAAAGGCCTGAAATTGCACAAACATCTTAACTGGGTCAGAAATATACGAAAACTCTACAAGTATATGGTCGGCTATGTTAGACAGGCCAAATTGCTCCCATGCCTGATGCCAGATCTCTGAAACGGACACCCCTCCATTCTCAGTCCTGATGCTGGGTTTTGACACAAAATGTCGACAGTTTCTTTCCTCCCACCAATGCTGCTTGACCCACTGAGTTCTTCCAGCAGGTTGTGTATTATCCCAGATTCCAGTATCTGCAGTCTCTTGTGTCTCGCTGAAACTGATACTCTGTTCTGATCTCTGTCACGGGATCCCCGGCACATGATTACTCATATTGAAGTGTCACCGTTCAGGATGGTGTTGGGAAACTCAGAGCTGTCAATTCAGAGCACACTGAAGCCCTGTGTTTGTGGCAGAAATACCAGCCCACCAAACAAACTGCCCACCTGCCCAACCAAAAGCCACCACTTACTGTACTTTACCTCAGCTGTGGAAGAGTCTGTACTTCCCGTGTTAGCCTCCCACAGATGCTGCTCAACCCTCTGAGTTCCTCCTCCCAAAGATGCTGAGTTCATCAGAGTTCCTTCACCCCCCACAGATACTGTTCGACCCAGTGCGTTCCCCCAGTTTCCAGCATCTGCAGTCTCTGTCTCCACATATTGATCTCTTTGGCTATCTCAGGACCGACAAAACCAGGACAGCAAATCACTCTTGACCCTGAGGCAGTCCATGAAAAGATTCAACTATAAACACAAGAGATTCTGCAGATGCTGGAAAACCTGAGCAACACGCACATTATACTGGAGGAACTCAGCCAGTCAGGCAGCATCCATGGAAGTGGACTTTGGGTTGAGATTCTTCATCAGGGCTAAAGATATAACTATGTCAGGTAAAGGTAGCACACCATGCGTAGAGCATGAACTCCAGGGTTTCAGGAGTGTTGCTAGAACTTTTCTGGAAGTAAGCATCAGCTTTGCATCTTCTGAAAAGTTGGGACCAATCAAGTCCTAACACAATTTGAATCAACATTGGCACGCCGATGCCAGCCAAAAAATAGCAACGAGATGAATGAACAGGAATAACATTTTGATGATGTTGGTTGGGTTGCTTAATGTTGGTCAGCACTACAGGGACCTCATTTGCTTCTCCTGGGCATGTGATCTTTTATCTCTGCTTGAAAATGCAAAGTGGAACATTATCCAAGAAATGTAGCATCTGAAGGAAGCCGTGAATGCCGCTAGAGATGCCCTAAAGGCCAGTGGCATAACGGGCAAAAGAAAAAATAGCATCTGAAACTGGGACTCTCCTCCCACACAGCAGTTCAAGTTCTTGTCTGGGGACCTGTAGTCACAACCTATTGAGCATGAGTCCAGTATTCCCTGGAACAACTGAACCACCAAATAGGATGAAATGAACTAAATTTGTGAGTTTCCTAGGGTTTCAACTCGAAATTTCAACAATTGCTTTCCTCCCACAGACTCTGCTTGATCCACTGAGCTGCTCCAGCAGGTTGCTTCTTGCCCCATTTTCCTGTATCTGCAGTCCTTTGTGTCCAACTTCGGAGTAATAATGATACTGGAGGTACTGAGGGAACTCTTATTCATATGGATCCACTGGAGCAACAATTATTTTGGTCTCCTTTACACTTGCACAATCTTGAACAATCTTCTCACTCAAAAATAGGTATCTGGAGGTAGGTATTTGTGAAGGTGGGGCAAGGGGTTCTTTGGAGGCAAAATGGATAACAGCTGTGTTTACAAGTGTGACAGGGGAAAGGTATAAGAGAGGATATTTGATGTTACCTTTGAAGTGCCTGGAATAACACTCTTGTTATTCCTAAACCCAAACAATACGCTTTACGTTTACCATTTGATATCATTGTCAGGTGTCTGAGAGAACACCTGAATAAAATGAAGATGGTTCGGCATAATTTCTGGAAGCTCCTGTCTTAATCAAGCAGGCACCATGGTCATCCATTTTGTAGTTTTCGCATGAAAGTTGAACAGTAAATGGACTTTTTTGACCTTAACTCTTGTACTTAATCTAGATGTTGTCTGTCAACCCAAGGATTGACTGTTCATTTCCCTCCATAGAAGCCGCATGACCCACTGAATCTCCGATGTCATTGTGTGTTGCATAGATTCAAGCATCTGCAGACTCTATTGCCTCCTCTGGCATGACATGGTTCATGCAAACCTAAGTGAAAGTAAGTCCCACCTCTGATATTCTTAATCATTTTCAACATTAGGTTTTGTGTTAAGACCAGCTCTTTCTGGTGTGGTTTACATTTTCTCTCTCTTCATCAGGCTTCTTCGTTCAATCACAGAACCCCCCCCCCCACACACACACACACACACACACTCTCACACACACAGACACACACACACACACACACAACACCTCTCCCCATAGCTTGCAGCACAAGGGATTTAAATACATTATGTAAATAATTGACTTCACCCTGTCTCTCTCACAAGACAAAACCTCCTGCTGTAGTGTGACATTCAGCCTGGCGACCCAGTTAATAACTAACCAAGCTTACTCCCAGCCATGCGCAGGCAGTCTTTGGTTATAAGTTAATCTACAATCAACTACGTGCAATCCATCTATTGCATCCATGTAACCAACTGCTTCTGCTGTGTTTAAGTATCCGTGCATGAGTCAGGCTGGGTATAAACTATGCCCTGTTTAATAACACATTGTAAACTACACTAAATTCTGTCAAATACATAAATTCTATTACCAAAGAACATGATTTTTGTCTACTTTATAACTTTGTGTTCAGTGACTTCTCCCTTCAAGGCATGTAGCAGTGTGGAGAAAGATAACTGATGCCCAGTATTTTGAAGCAGTTTAACCCAATTACAACAGTTATTTTTCTACACTGCCGAGGCTGGAACATTCGTCAGAGGAGGTTTATTGCAGCCCAGAGCATGGTAATGGCAGATGGACTGCATTGAAACCGAAGCATTTTATCAAACTCTCACCGCAGCAGAATATTCAATCCTGGTTCTCACAAAGCCACCCGATTTTATCGAAATCCTCCAAAATTGAAACAATCGCCAGAAGATGTTCAGAAATTAAAACATTCTGTCTTTGAAAAAAAGGAAAATCCTCTGGCACCCATATATCAGCATTGTCAAAGCACACGGAAAACAACCTTTGGATCAGGCTGCAGAAAAATGGAAGAATTAGCCTTCAAGTATAAAGTTCAGTATATCCAAGAATTTCCCCTGAATGTATATCACATGTTAAAAATGGTTCTCCGTCAATTGACCTGACTGAAAAAATTTCAACTGCTGCAAGGCAAATGATTTTATTAAATAAAAATATTCACCCTCCCCTGCACTTCATGCCCTCACGACAGTCATAGAGCCATTGTGCTGTATGGTATAGGAACTGACTCTTCAGCACACCATCTTTATGTTGACCATCATACTCAGCTGTAGCCAACCGATCTGCTTGCTTTAAGACCATATCACTCTATGCCTTGCTCATTCAGATGCCTAAACATACTCTACCACCTCTGCCAGCTCAGTCCAGACACTACCTAAACTTTGTGTGAATGATTTACCCCTCAGATCACCATTAAACTTGCTCTCTCTCAAATTAAAACAGTGACCTGTAGCTTTGGACATCCTATTATTGGAAACAGAATCTGGGCACCTACACGTGAGAAGGTCTACCAACGCTGGAAATCCAAAGCAACACTACAAAGTGCTGAGGGAACACAGCAAGTCAGTCAGCATCTATGGAAATGAATAAAGAGTCAACATTTTCGGCCAAAACCCTTCTTTCATCCTAAAGTAACATCTTGGCCTGAGATGTTGACTGCTTATTCTTTTCCATAGATGCTGTCTAACATGCTCAGTTTCTCCAGCGTTTTGTGTGTATTGCTCTGGATACCTAACCTATCTAAGTATCTTCTCATTAATGAACAAGAGAAAATCTGCAGATGCTGGAAGTTCAAGTAACACACACAAAATGCTGGAGGAGCTCAGCAGGCCAGGCAGCGCCTATGGAATAGACTAGAGTCGATGTTTCAGGCCGAGACCCTTCAGTAGTATCTTCTCACAATTGTATGCCTCTCTATCATGTCATCTCTCAGCAAGCTTTGCTCTGGGGGAAAAAGACCCAGCCTATCCAATGTCACCTTATAACTCAAACCTTTCAGTCGTGGCAATAACCTTATATCAGAATACTGTTTCAGAATTTCATTTTGGCATTTAACAATATTGTCCCACAGACCTCGGTGAACAAGTTCCTATTGCTCACTCTAAATGTACTACTGTATAATTGGGTGTTGGATTTTTTAACCAACAGACCTCAGATTGTTAGGATGCACAACCGTTCCTCCCTCAGCATCACCTTTAATACAGATGACCCCCCCCCCCCCGGGGTATAATGCTGAGCCCACTGCTGTACAGTATGCTCACACACAACTGCATAGTCAAACACCCAAGCAATCACACCACCAAGTTCTGCAATAATATGACAGAGACTGGGCTCATCACCAACAACAACCGACGAGATGGCCAACAGAGGGAAGGTGGAAGAGATCGAGGACTGTGCCAGGCAAATAACCTCTTCCTCAAAGTAAACAAGACAATGGAGATGGTTATCAACTTCAAAAAAAATTACACCCCTCATAGGACTTTCATATGATGAAAGACTGGATCGGCAAGGCTTATACTCTCTGGAATTTAGAAGATTGAGGGGGGATCTTATTGAAACGTATAAAATTCTAAAGGGATTGGACAGGCTAGATGTAGGAAGATTGTTCCCGATGTTGGGGAAGTCCAGAACGAGGGGTCACAGTTTGAGGATAAAGGGGAAGCCTTTTAGGACTGAGATTAGGAAAAACTTCTTCGCACAGAGAGTGGTGAATCTGTGGAATTCTCTGCCACAGGAAACAGTTGAGGCCAGTTCATTTTCTATATTTAAGAGGGAGTTAGTTATGGCCCTTGTGGCTAAAGGGATCAGTGGGTATGGAGAGAAGGTAGGTACAGGGTTCTGAGTTGGATGATCAGCCATGATCGTACTGAATGGCGGTGCAGGCTCGAAGGGCTGAATGGCCTACTCCTGCATCTATTTTCTATGTTTACATTAGCAGCACAGCAGTGGAAACTGTGAGCAGTTTCAAACTCCTGGCACATATTGCACAAACTCTCATGGTCCAAGAACACATCTTACATAATCAGAAAACCTCTCCAACGCCTCTGCTTTCTGAGGAGGCTGAAGATAGTTGCATTATGCACACTAAGACTTACAACCTTCTACAGGTGTGGAGTTGAGAGCATCCTGTTTGGTACGAAACAACACCACAGCAGACACGAGAGCTCTGCAATGATGTCATGGTCCAGTCCATGAAGTCTGCATTCCGGTTCATGGTCCGGTCCATCGCTCCTTATTCCAAGTTTTCAGGTTTTCCGGTTTTCCCTTGTTCTGTTGGGTGCTCTAATTGATGCACCTGATACTCATTTTGGGCTGGCTACATAAATAGCTCCTAGGTTCAGCTTCATTTGCTGGGGTGCAGGAATTCACATTAATAGGGTTGCTGGGCATGGGTGAGAGAGCACAGGTTAGGGTATTTTTTTTTAGCTTTCTTAAGGGGTACTGTGTTTTTTTTATAGGATATGATGGATGAACAGGAATAAGGTACTAGGACGGCCAAAGATGGGAGGATAAAGTGTAGGTTAGGGTATGTGTGGGTGTGTGATCAGCCCTGCGTCCTGCTCCCTAGGAGGGGTCCCAGCCCTGCGTCCCGCGTTCCTGTCTCCCAAGGAGGGGTCCCAGCCCTGCGCCTCGCGTTCCTGTCTCCCAAGACCAAGTCAAGGCTTCAGGGTCTCGTCCTGTCCTTGTGCCTCGCCCAGCCTAGGAGTATCTCATCTAGTCCAAGCCACGGCTTTGTGTTCTCGTCCTGTGCAGGAATTCCACATCCAGTCCTGTAGCTACGTCCAGTCCTGTAGCCCTGTCTTGTCCTTGCCTAGATCCAGGGTCCCAGCCCGAGTCAAGACCCAGGTTCCGGGTCCCTGTCCAGTCTGTGGCTCAGAGTCCTTGTCCAGGTTCCAAGTTCCTATTTCCTCGTCCAGGTCCCGCTTTCCTAGTCTAGTCCTAGCCCAGGCCCTGTATCCTACTCTCGTTCAGTGTCTGTGTCTTGCATTTGGGTCTGCTCCCAGTACCCTCGTTATGACAAATGAAGTGTTAAAACTGCTCAATGCATCACCAGCACTAACCTACACACCATCAATATACACGTTTGTATTTCTACAGAAAGGTGATGGAGAAAGGCCGGAAATAACATGAAGAAACCCATCCACCCAGCTCGTGGACTGTTTGTCCCACTCCAGTCAGGGAAGATTTGGGCAGACAGGGCTCGTCAGCCATGGTTGGCAGCTTGACTAGAAGGAAAACCCTGATCTCAAACCTCTACTGCCTTGTGGCTACACCTCCTCATGGGGAGGCTACAGGAGTAAACCCAGAGGAAAAATCCGGAACTGGATTTCTTAAGAGAGTCCTATGTTTGGTTCAATGCTGACTGGCAACTCTATTGGTCTCTGCCATTCCTTTGGCTTCATCAGATGCATGGAGAGGGGGAGCTTGCTACATGGGCTTGCTCTCCACATCGTACTGCCTAGGCAGCTAGGACACAACATCCATGGTTGACTCTGACTGACAGAGGCCTCACTCACTCAATCAGGGAAGAGGCTATGCAGCACCCACACCAGGATCACAAGACTCAAAAACAGTTGCTTCCCCCAAACCATCAGGCTGATCAACACTTCCACCATTAACCCCACCCAAGCCCACTCCCAGTCACCACTACTTTGTTATTTCTTGTCAGCATCACCTTACCTACAGCTAATCCTGTACCTAGTGTCATTTTATGTACATACAATCAGACTATATATATGAGCTAATCTTATGTATTTATATTTATTGTGTTTTTATTGTGATCTTTATTCTTATTGTGCTTTTTAAGCTGCAGTCATTTTGCTCTCCTTTACATGTGTGAACTGAAGAATGACAATACTCAATCTTGAATTTTTCTGCAACTGCAATTGTGCATAAGATGATAAGAGGCATTGATCGTGTGGATGAGTCAGAGGCTTTTTCCCAGGGGTGAAATGGTTGCCACAAGAGGACACAGGTTTAAGGTGCTGGGGAGTAGGTACAGAGGAGATGTCAGGGGTAAGTTTTTTACTCAGAGAGTGGTGAGTGCGTGGAATGGGCTGCCGGCAACAGTGGTGGAAGCAGATACGATAGGGTCTTTTAAGAGACTTTTAGATAGGTACATGGAGCTTAGAAAAATAGAGGGCTATGGGGAAATCTAGTAATTTCTAAGGTAGAGACATGTTCGGCACAACTTTGTGGGCTGAAGGGCCTGTATTGTGCTGTAGGTTTTCTATGATTCTCTGCTCGAGATTAGTCACATATGTGGAATATATCATTATGTTTTTAAAAACTCAGTGCTTGCATTTGTGCACTGTGTCTCACATACATGTTAGGGTAAACCTTGGCCTTGTGTGATTGTATAATATGGGTGGTTCTGAGCCAGTGGAAAAGTTATGTATTGTTCCTGAAGAAGATTGTCTCAGGTTGCAAATGGACATAGATCGGGGTGTGTGGGGGGGGAATGGAAAGGCAGAAGGAATTTAACTCAGGGGTGTGAACTGATGCATTTTGAGAAGTTAAATGATAGCATGATATACACAGTGAATGACAGGCCCTGGGGGTTGTTTTAGAGCAATGAGACCTAGAAGTACAAGTACATAGTACCTTGAAATTTGCAACACAGGTAGACAGCTTGCCTTCATGTTACAGGGCATGCAGTACAAGATTTGGGATATCATGTTACAACTATAGTTCGAGTTCAAGTTTAATTGTCATTCAATCATATGTGAATGCTCATGAATGCCATCAAACGAAACAGCATTACAACCCATTTGTTGTATCAACAATATGCTGGTGAGACCACATCTTGAGTGCTGTGCAAAGCTTTTACAGCAGCAGGTATTATCCCTTTGTGCATACAAGGTGTCATTTTCCTTTTCTTACTCTTAAAGGGGTAAGTGACAAATAATAAAATTCTCATGAACTGCATAGGAACCTCAAACCCCCTTGCATTTGTAATCTCTTCCAACTCAAACACATGCCAAGAAATCTGTTTTCCTTCAGTTCTGGTTTCTAAAGCAGCACTGTTTCAGTCATTCTTCCATTGTTATGTGTCAAAGCTGAAAGCTCTACTAACCTCTCCACTAACCTCTCTATCCTCTCTTACTTTAAAGGAGCTCCCCAACATCTAAAACTTCATTTGTTTCAATCTAATTGATGGAGCACATTGAATTTGTGTCCGCATTTTCCATACTGTTCCATCTAATCTTTGTCCACTTTTCTCTATTATTTTCCCTTGCGAACCTTTCTCGTTAATACACTAGTTAACTGTGTTTTTCCCCTCTCTATTCCACAACTATCAACCCCCATTCTGAAGACCGACCATTAACCATTACTGGTGAATGACTGAGGACTCACTGACCTGAAATGTTAGCTCTTTCTCTCCCCTCACAGGTGCTGCCTGCCCTTCTGATAATTTCCAGCACTTGCTGTATTTTTTATTTTAGTCAAACACAACATGTGTTTAACAAATCACTATTGTTTCCTCCAAGCTCGAAACTTAAAAGTTCAAAGTATATTTATTGCCAAAGTATGTATACCTTGAGATTTTCCTCCTTACAGGTAGCCATAAAACAAAGAAACCCAATAGAACCCATTAAAAAAGACCATCAAACACCCAATGTGCAGAAAAAAAATCCTGCAAACAAAAGTAAGCAAATAACATTCAGAACTGAAGTTCACGAAAGTGAGTCCACAGCCATGAAGCCAGCCATGACTGCAGCCAATTCAGTGTCCCAGCGCCTTCACTCCGCATTGCTTCCACTCACCTCGTCTCAGTTCTGCTGCACCAAATCACCTCCAGGTCCTCTCAAAAGACTAGTGATTATTTCCTTGACATTTATTAAACTACCTCATCACTGGGGAAACACTGCAATGGCACCAATGGTTTGGATTTAATCCCAACTTCCAGAGCTACCTAGACGGGGCATTTCTTTCAGGTGCTCTAGTTTCACTGTAATTTGGTGAGTGGAGGAACCTGCAGGGACGTGGAGAAAATAAAATCAGACAAGTGTAGGATTAGCATAAGTGGATGCCTGCAGTTGGTACAAATTCATCGAGTTGAATGACCTGCATCATCTGTGTAAACTTCCTGACAAGTCCTTGCACCCCTTTATAAGCTAAGGGTATTTCACGTGACATTTTCTATACCTCTAGCACAGAAGATTTTTATGCACCTGTCTCTGTAAATGTCCTGAATAGCAGGAGATCACATCTACAGATGTGCTGGGCTGTCCTCACCACTCTCTACAGGGTCCTGCGATTGAGGGAAGTACAGTTCCCGTACCAGACAGTGATGCAGCCGGTCAGAATGCCAACAATTGTGTCCCTGTGGAAAGTTCTCAGGATTTGAACTGAATTGAATTGACTTTATTACTTACATCCTTCACATATATGAGGAGTAAAATCTTTACATTACATCTCCTTCTAAATGTGCAATCTATAGTAATTTGTAATAAATAGTATGTACAACAGGACAGTCAATATAGCATAGAAATACAATTGTATCAGTGTGAATTAGTTAGTCTGCCGGCCTAGTAGAAGAAGCTGTCCTGGAGCCTGATGGTCTCTGCCAAACTTTTTTGAACGTCTGATGTGAAAAAGGCACTGTGTGCTTTTTTCACCACACAGCTGGTATGTACAGACCATGTGAGATCCTCATTGATAT
Source organism: Mobula birostris (assembly GCF_030028105.1). Taxonomy (NCBI): domain Eukaryota; kingdom Metazoa; phylum Chordata; class Chondrichthyes; order Myliobatiformes; family Myliobatidae; genus Mobula; species Mobula birostris. Next base: position 179,801,054 of record NC_092373.1, read on the forward strand.
GTATGCCAAAGAACTAAAAGTTGTTCACCTCACCTCTGGGGCCAATAGGGGTTAGCCTGTCTCCATTCCTCCTGTAGTCCACAACCAGCTCCTTTGTTCTTGCAACATTGAGTGAGAGGTTGTTTTCTTGACAGCACTGTGTCAGGGTGATATCTTCTCTATAGGCTGCCACATTATTATTTGAGATTTGAGGCCAATCAGTGTAGTGTCGTCAGCAAATTTAATTAGCAGATTGGAGCTGTGGGTGGTGACACAGTCACGGGTATACAGAGAGTAATGGAGGGGGCTTAGGACACAGCCCTGAGGGGCACCTGTGTTGAGGGGCAGAGGTGAGGGAGCTCAATCTTAACACCTGCCAGCGATCTGACAAGAAGTCCAGGACCAGCTGCACAAGGCAGGGTGAAGGCCGAGGTCTCTCATCTTCTTGTAAAGCCTGGAGAGAATTATGGTGCTGAACTGTAGTCCAAGTACAGCATTCTTACATAAGCATCCTCCTTCTCCAGATATGTAAGGATGGTGTTTAGAGCTGAGGATATTGTTTTATCTGTTGATCGCTTGTGTCAGTAGGCAAATTAAAAGTGGTCCAGTATGGGTGGTACATGCTGCAGATGTAGTCCTTGACCAGCCTCTCAAAGCATTTGTTTATTATTGAGGTGAGTACGACAGAATACCAGTCGTTCAGACATGCTACCTTGGTCTTTTTAGGTACAGGGACAATGGTGGATGTTTTGCAGTAGGAGGGCACTGGGAGAGGGAGAGATTAAAAATGTCTGTAAACACACCTGCCAGTTGTGCTGCGCACATCCTGAGTACTCGCCCTGGGATGCTGTCTAGTCCCGCGGTCTTGCGACTGTCCACTCGTTGGAAACACCTGTGTACTTCAGCCTCAGAAATGACCAAGGTGCAGGTCGTTTCGTTGGCCCTCCTCAGGGGTCAGTGTTGGAGATGGCGAACCGAGAGTAAAAAAGATTTAGCTCATCTGGGAAAGAGGCAGCGATCTTGGCAGCACCATCGCACTTAGCTTCCATGTCTGCGATGGTGTGTAGACCTTGCCATAAGTTGCATGTATTGTTGGTGGAGAGTTGTGTCCGGATCTTGTCCCTGTATTGTTGTTTCGCTGCCTTGACGACTTTGCGTAGATTATAGCTGCATTTCTTAAGTTCCTGTTGGTTACCAGTAATATAAGCTCTGTCTGGCATGTTAAGTGCTTCTCGTATGGAACTGTTGATCCAGGATTTCTGGTTTGGATAGACCCTGACTGATTTTTGGGGGCAACATCCTCGATGCACTTCTGGATAAAGCTCGTGACCCCATCCGTGAACTTGGAGACATCCTTAACACGAAAGACTTTCCAGTTGATGTCATCAAAGCAGTTCTGTAGCATGGAGACCGATTAGTCAACCAACAATGGACAGTTTTAACTATGGCCGCCTCTTGTTTCAGCTTCTGCCAGTACATCTGCAGAAGCAAGATGGAAAAGTGATCCAACTTCCTAGATGGCGGACAGAGGAGTGTTTTGAATGCATTGCGGAAGGGAGAGTAGCAGTGGTCGAGTATGCTATCTCCCCATGTGTTCACCTGGATGTGTGACCAAACTTCAGAGAGATCTTAGACAGCAATGATGAAGGCTGCCTCTGGGTGTGCAGTCTCCAGGGTGCTGATGGTCTCGTACAGAGCAGAGTTTCCTACATATTTTTATGCCATGGACCAATACCATTAAACAAGGGGTCTGTGGATACCAGGTTGGGAATCCCTGATGTAGAATCTGTTCAACATTTTATCAGCCTATACAGGAGGCATGGCTTCACCTCCACTTATGCTTCTCGATAGCAACACCCAGTATTATTTTTTGCAACACATACAAAATGCTGGAGGAACTCAGCAGGCCAGGCAGCATCTATGGAAAAGAGTACAGTTGACGTTTTGGGCCAAGACCCCTTGGCAAAACTGGAGAAAAAAATGCTGAGGAATAGATTTAAAAGGTGGGGGAAGGGGAGAGAGAAACCTGAAGGGGGAGGGATAAAGTAAAGAGCTGGGAAGTTGATTGGTGAAGGAGATACAGGGCTGGAGAAGGGAGAGTCTGATAGGAGAGGATAGAAGGCTATGGAAGAAAGAAAAGAGGGAGGAGCACCAGAGGGAGGTGATGGTGGGCAAGGCGATTAGGTGAGAGAGGGAAAAGGGGTTGGGGAACGGTGAAGGAGGAGAGCGGGCATTACTGGAAGTTCGAGAAATCGAAGTTCATGTCATTAGGTTAGAGACTACCCAGACGGGTTATAAGATGTTTTTCCTCCAACCTGAGTGTGGTTTCATCACAACAGTAGAGGAGGCCATGGGCAGACATGAGAGAGGGAAGTAGAGTTAAGATGGGTGGCCACTGGGAGATTTCACTTCTTCAGTTTTTTTGTTCCATTTTTATTACTTGCACAACTTGTTTTCTTTTTCATATTGGGTCTTTAGTGTTTATAATTCTACCTACATCATATTGTATTTCTTTATTTTCCTGTAAATACTTGCAGGAAAATAAATTTCAAGGTAGTGCATGGTAACATATACATCTTTAATAATGAGTTAACTTTGACTTGAGTCAACTCTCAGCCTCTGCTAACCATGCTTGCCTCTGACAAAATTCAGCATCTGAACCAGTTCTTGAGAACAGAGGACAGGCACTAATACCAGGCAATGGTCCTAGTTCATGAAGATTTTCCAATATTCAGCCATGTCCTCCATCACTATAATTGGCTTCTTGATAATTAATTGACCCCATCCTCCCTCTTATTGCCACTGACTAGTTACATGGATATATGAGACATTATATTATTCTCTATTCACACTCTGTCTTTCCTCATTGAATTTTCTTTTCAACTCAACTCAATATAGTAATCATCCTTGTCCTCACTGGAATTATTCACCTAACCTGCAACATCCACCTACCCGCCCCCCCAACCCTTATAGTTTCCGCATGGTCCCTATCTCTTCTCTTATGTTATCCCTAGCTTTGATTCTGCAGTCTTTCCGGCTTATGGGAATGTGCCTAATCTGCACTTAACAGATCTCCTTTGTAATGAGCAGAAAATGTTAGAAACACTCAGCAGGTCAGGCAGTGTGTACAGAGAGAGAAACAGACTCTATGTGTCAGATGGATGTCTCTTCAGCACTGTCAATTTACTTGCAGATTTCTAGCATCTGCAGTTTTTGATTTTCATCCTCTACAAAAGCTGGTCTATTACAGTCGTACCTGCAAGTCTTTCTTTCTGATTTACCCTGCTAAAATCGCGTCTCATGCCAATAAATTTGCCCACCGTTTCAATGAAGAAATTCCATTTTAATATTCTCCTTGGCCATCACCATTACTGATGATAGAACTAAATGCAAATATTTTCCTCATTACATGCCTATGCTGCCTACATTGACAAAGGGAATTCTAGCCTCCTGAATCACAGTAAAAGTATTAAAATACACATAACACAAGGAAGTGAAAAGGCACCTACTTTTGTATTATCACCAAACCTGGCTGTATCATTTTGTCTTCTGTTACATCTCCTAATCTGAAAGCAGATATGAAATGTATCCACAGTGGGTTCCAGTTAAATGGGCCATCAGTTAATTGGAGCAAGCATTTATTGGGACAACCCTTAAAGAACAAAAATTAATCAAGAAAATAGCCAGATTTCTTTTGTTTATTTGGGACACACTGCCCCTTAATTGGGACAGGAGGCTGTTGCCGAATAGTTTCAATCTAGCATCAGTCATGTGCACTTGTGTGGCTGTTAGACACCTCACAGAGCTTGGAGCAAACTGTTTTTAAATAGTGCCAGTTGTGTGTGTTTGTGAGATTTTTGTCATTGATAGTTGTTGAGAAATAAACAGTTAGACAATTCAGAGCCGTTTTGCTCACTGTGGTTTCAAGCAACCAGGCTTGGAGATGCCAGAAACAGCCGGGAGTGAAAATGAAATTTTTTCACTACTTCAGCAAGTTAGGACCAGCTGATACCAAATTAAGGACCAGTGGTTTTTGACACTACTTCATGCAGGAAGGCAATGAAGGCAATCCATTATCTGCACGAGGTGTCTGTGTTGGTTTTGTTCATTTACAGTCAATGAAAAGAACATGGCAGCATACATTATATGAATCCCTCTGTTATCTTTTGGGAGCGATTACACAGTTTTATAGTACTGTGGTAATATTAGTAGTATTCCAATTTGTTCTGTATTTCATTTAAATACATAATTTGTTCCTCAGTTAAATGGTACTTTTTTAAAGAACTATTTCCATGAAACTTTGGCTAATTGCGACAGCCACTAAGCACATCTTTCCCTCCCCCCCCCTCCACCTTCCTCAGGGATCGCTCCCTACGATCCCACCACTAAGCACATCTTTCCCTCCCCCCATCTCTCTGCTTTCCGCAGGGATCGCTCCCTACGCAACTCCCTTGCCCATTCGTTCCCCCCATCCCTCCCCACTGATCTCCCTCCTGGCACTTATCCATGTAAGCGGAACAAGTGCTACACATGCCCTTACACTTCCTCCCTTACCACCATTCAGAGCCCCAAACAGTTCTTCCAGGTGAGGCGACACTTCACCTGTGAGTCAGCTGGGGTGATATACTGCATCCGGTGCTCTCGATGTGGCCTTCTATATATTGGCGAGACCCGACGCAGACTGGGAGACGCTTTGCTGAACACCTACGCTCTGTCCGCCAGAGAAAGCAGGATCTCCCAGTGCCCACACATTTTAATTCCACATCCCATTCCCATTCTGACATGTCTATCCACGGCCTCCTCTACTGTAAAGATGAAGCCACACTCAGGTTGGAGGAACAACACCTTATATTCCGTCTGGGTAGCCTCCAACCTGATGGCATGAACATCGACTTCTCTAACTTCCGCTAATGCCCCACCTCCCCCTCGCACCCCATCCGTTATTTATTTTTATACACACATTCTTTCTCTCACTCTCCTTTTTCTCCCTCTGTCCCTCTGACTATACCCCTTGCCCATCCTCTGGGTTCCCCCCCTCTTTTGTCTTTCTCCCTGGGCCTCCTGTCCCATGATCCTCTCATATCCCCTTTGCCAATCACCTGTCCAGCTCTTGGCTCCATCCCTCCCCCTCCTGTCTTCTCCTATCATTTCGGATCTCCCCCTCCCCCTCCCACTTTCAAATCTCTTACTAACTCTTCATTCAGTTAGTCCTGACGAAGGGTCTCGGCCTGAAACGTCAACTGTACCTCTTCCTAGTGATGCTGCCTGGCCTGCTGCATTCACCAGCAACTTTGATGTGTGTTGACAGCCACTTAATTGGGCCAAAATGTACTGGTTCCCATGTTTCCCAGTCAACTGGAATCCACCGTAGTTTGGAATGTAAGTATATAATATATTTATATAATATATGTTACAGATAATTATACAATGAATATAAATATATACAGTATAATATCATTAAATGTATATGCATTGATTCAAACACTTTGTTAATCCCTATTCTATTCTTTTTGCCTCTGCTTCTGAAAGACGATTTTCTTTTGCAACTCTCATACTCCTTTATAATTGCAAAAACTCCAGTAATCTATATTACACTTCTTACTCATTTATTCTCATACATTCTTTCTCCCTTTAGTAATATTTTGATCATTGTTGAGTTGTCCATGGGGTTCCTCAGCAAGTTTGCAAGCAACTTCCTGAGGGACAAGTTTTTCGCCCAGAAGTTTTTTAAGCACATGGAACAGCCTAACAGAGGAAGTGATAGAGGCAGGTACAATTACAATGTTTAAGGAAAGCATCTGGACAAGTGCACAGATAGAAAAGATTTAGAGGAATATAGGCTAAGCACAGGTAAAAGGGATTAGCTTAGATAAGCATCCTGGTAGACGAGTTTCCATGCAGTATAACTCAATGAATCTTTTATTCTCCTTAACCTTCCAAATAAATAATATATACTTTAGAATGTAGCTATTCTAATTCTTACTTCAATAGCTTCTTCCATGAGGCAGTCCCAAAAGCCATTTGCAAAACTACTGCACCACGCTAATGATTTTTGGGATGCCTGCTGAAGGAAGCTATTGAAATAAGACTAGAGAATAAGAATTTCAACAAAGGCAAAGGTCTCACTCTAAGTAAAAACTGGAATGCAATTTTAACCAGTGTGGCACAGTGCAAACCTGATTGGTTGAGGACTAACCAATCAAGAGGGACAGACGATGGGAGTTAAGTATATATGCCACCAGACGAGACATGCCTAGGCATCATCCCTGATGAAGATAGCAGAATTTGTCATTGAAACATCGGTTAAAATTGACACCTGAACCTGGTTGGAAGCCCAAGAAGAGCTTATGTATTTTTTGATTTTGTTTTTGACTAATAAGTATTGGCCAGAGATTCATGCTAAACTCCTCTGTTATTTAGTATTAATTCACCATGTAACGACCTTAAGAGTCCTTGTTATCCACTATGTCTATGTCTGGGAAGTAAATGCAGGGAAGCCCCTCCTAATTGTATGTATATGTAACTAATAGCTCCATACAGGAAATTCCTAATAATTTGTGTGGTTTTGTTCGAAGCAGGATCCGATGTATTCTTCGTAAGCAAAAGTGATTGCTATATTTCCATCATTGCTGTTTCATGCAACATCATAAGAATGGCAGGATACAAATGGCCCATTCCTGCCTGGCACCACTTCCAAAGAGAAGCAATAAAGACTTCATTTCCAACACATAGCCAAGAATAAAAGTGTTGGTTGGAAAACCAACCTTTGTCTCAACACGAAGGAATTGAAAAGTAACCATTGCTTTTTCCATATTGACTGATTTCCAGGGTTAGCTGGATGGAAAATTGGTAAGATCACAAGACATGGGTGCACAATTAGTCCATTCATCCCATCAAGCCTGCTCTGCCATTCGACCACTGCTGATGTATTTTCCCTCTCAACTCCATTGTCCTGTTTTTTTTTTACCCATAACCTTACTAATCAAGAACCTATCAATTTCTGCTTTAAATATACCCAATAACTTGGCTTCCATAGCCATCTGTGGCAATGAATTCCACAGAATCACCACCCTCTGGCTAAAGAAATTCCCCCTCATCTCTATTCTAAAAGGACATCCTTCTATTCCGATGCTGTGCCCCCTAGTTCTAGACTCTCCCACCGTTAGAAACATCCCCTCTATGTCCACTCTATCATCCCTTTCAATGCTTGGTATGCTTGAATGAGATTCCCTTCATGTTTCTAAAATAGGCTCACTAAATGTTGAAATAAATTCTCAATGTTCAGTGCAAGGCTTCAAATGTCAAAAATAGCTACGTGGAAAAAAATTGTTAACACCCACAAGAATTTTTGTCCTACATGCTATCAATGTACATCATTCTTCATTCAGCGGATAGCACTTTTTGCCCCTGAATCGGGTAATTGTGGGTTCAAGTTCCCTCTCCAGAATCCTCGGGGCAAAATTCTTAGCTGATACTGCCAATACCAAGTTGTTGTCTCTTGCTAAAATGTCAAACGAGATCACCTTTAAGGCTGTGACATGGTGCTTCATAACTAAATAACAGGATTCAATCATGGTGCATTGGACAAGTTTATGATTTTAAAACATAATTAAAATAGATTATATAGTTATTTATCTTATTGACATTAATGGGAGGTGTGCAAATTGATGGTCACATTTCCTATACTACAACTATGACAGCATCTCATTGGCTATTAAGTTCCTTAGGTCATTTTAAGATCAGGAAAGCTGCCATATAAATGCAATACTTTCTTGAAGAGGCAAACAAAGGTTAAAGATGGGCAATAAATCCTGGTTTTGTCAGTGATCCCCATATGCCTGAAGTAAAATAAAAACAAGCCAGAGGGTCACGAGAAAAATCAGAGAACTGCAGTCCTTGGATCCAGATTGTTAAATGTATTTGCAAATGACTCCAAATGTTAATATTTGCAAAGCCTCTTGATTCCTTAAAGATCAAGGACTTCTTATCAATATTTATTACAGTTGCTTTATGCTCATTGAGGTCGAGTCACCATGATAGTTCCTGTAATTCTTTCCCACCAAGGTTGTGTTTCTAATTCCTATTAGCCAGTGTAATATCATTTCTTCATACATTAGGACTTGTCACAGGAAAAAAAAGGTGCATTGTTTGTTCTGTTCATAGCCGAGGTATCATTGATTTAATTACCCCAGGCTGAATGAATACAGTCTAACCCAGAACAGATACTTAAAATGTAAATAAATTCAGTGATGCATAAAAATAACACACTGATAACAGTTGCCGTGCAGCACCTCCAGAGAAATAAGCTTCAGCTCTGCTACAGTGCGACACAGATTGGCTGCATTTACCAAGTGCATTATGATAGAACATCCTCCCATTTTCCTTCAGAGGGAGCCATTCCATGCCAAAAGGAATCAAACTGGCAACTCAAAAGAACTGTGGCACTACAACTATGTCAGAGTGCTCTCAGTTTTACTTTCTTACAGAAACATCTGTATGATGCTAAGCTAGGGCACATCATCAGTGACTTACCTGGGGTCGTCAGGTGTTTCAGGTCTTTCAACATCATACACCCTCGCCCAGGCGACCCGACCGAGGTTGATCAGACGCTGGCCTGTGCCCTAGCAGCAATACACCCTCGCCCAGGCGACCCGACCGAGGTTGATCAGACGCTGGCCTGTGCCCTAGCAGCAATACACCCTCGCCCAGGCGACCCGACCGGGGTTGATCAGACCCCGGCCTGTGCCCTAGCAGCAATACACCCTCGCCCAGGCGACCCGACCGGGGTTGATCAGACCCCGGCCTGTGCCCTAGCAGCAATACACCCTCGCCCAGGCGACCCGACCGGGGTTGATCAGACCCTGGCCTGTGCCCTAGCAGCAACCCACAGATCTGCCCTCTTTATCTAGAGCCATCTTGATGCTTTCTCTGCTGCATCTGTGATGGTAGAAATGACTCTCCTTCTTCTCTCTCCCGTGATTCCAAGTGCAGTGTATACTTTGCAGAGTGACTGCCTGTCAAGCCACGACACCCGACCTCCACGGGCCAACACTCTGCCCTCCAGCCTCTTCTTTGGCAGCTGTTCTTCAGATCTTTATACTTGGCTCTTTTCCGCTCGTAGGCCTCCTCCACGTGTTCTTCCCGCGGCACGGTAAGCTCAAGCATAAGAAGGTGCTTCGATGAGTCGGACCACAACACAATGTCGGGCCGCAATGTAGTCTCTGTGATGTGGGGAGGAAACTGCAGCTGTTTTCTCAGGTCTGCTTTTAGCTTCCAGTCCTGCGCAGTGAAGAGCAACCTGTTTGCTTTCTGGTGTTCTGTGGGTCTTTCCCCCTCTTTGACAAAGCAGATGGTATTCTTGACCAGACTTGTTTTCCGGCAGATGTTAAGGGTGCTGCAGATGTCTCAGCAATTGTCCGGAGGACCTGGTCATGCCACCACCAATAACGGCCATTGGCAAGAGCTCTGGGGCAGCAGTTCAGAACATGCTCCAGCGTACCGGTCTTCTCACAGAGGGGGCAAGCTGGTCGTTCTGCAAAACCCCAGCAGTGCAGGTTGGATGGGCTAGGAAGGACGTCATAAACAGCCTGGATAAGGAACTTGATGTGGTGTGGATCCACCTTCCAGAGATCGTTCCACGTGATCTTTCGCTCGATCACCTGCTCTCATCTGGTCCAGGCTCCTTGCAGTTTCATTGCCTCTGCTCTGCTGGTCCTCTCCTCCTCCACAGCTGCCCTTACTTCATTCTGGACCAGTTCTCATCGCCCTTTCCCTTGTACTTTGTCAAAATGAGGTCTTAAAGGCTTCCAAGTCCAACTCTTCCCTTGGCGACTGCCCCCACCAGCACATCAGCACTTTGTGGCACAGTCGCCCCTCAGCTTCTCCCACCGCAGCTTCTGCTCTCCACTTTCTTCCAGTTCTCACTGCCACTCTTGCTCCGGCAACCTTTGGATCTGAAAATTCCCGGAACCGCAGCACCTCTCTTGCTTGCAAAACCTTGAACTCCTCCTCGATGGATTTCAGGGGGAGCCTCAGTTTGCAGTTATTCCCATACAGAGCGATGCTGCTGATGTTCCTTGGTAAACCCGGCCATCTTTGCAGGAACCGGCTGACTACCCTCTCTAATTCAGCAACAGTGGACATTGGAAACTGATAGAGAAGCAGTGGCCAGAGGATTCTTGGTCGTATACCGTGCTGGTCAATCCATGCCTTAAACTGCCCTGGAAGGCCAGTCCTGTCAACCTCTTGCAACCATTGTTCAAACTCCCCACAGGTGTTTCCTATTGCCACCTTATCTCTGAGTGTTGCATCAAACATCTTCCCAAGACTTTTAACAGGGTTCTCTATGATGGTAAGAATTGAAATGTCCTCAATAGAGAAACAAAATATCTCCTGTACCCTCCCCTTCTTCAGCACGATAGATCTTGATTTTGCAGGCGTAAAGGACATCATTGCCCACCTCATCAACCTTTCCAGCCCCTTCAGAATCCACCTAGCACCAGGCACTGACTCCGTAGTGGTAGTCAGATCATCCATGAAGGCTCGTATTGGTGGTTGGCGGATCCTAGATCTTGATTTCGGGCCTCGACACTCTGGCTCTGCAGATTTTACCAGCATATTCATTGCCAGGGCGGAAAGGATGACTGAGGATTACCCATATATATCAAAACATTAACAGGAGAAATTTACAGGGCATTGATAGAAGAGCAGGTAAGTGGATTAACCAGATAGCTCTTTCAGAGGGCTGGCATGGACAGACTGGCCAAAAAAACCACCTCCATCCACCAACACCCAATCTCTGAATACAAGAGTTTCTTTTCGGGGCTGGTTGGTGGCGCAATGACATCAGCGCCGGACCCTGGAACGGAGGTTCCTGGGTTCGAATCCAGTCGGGGCCGATCCCGAGTACGCTTTCCATCCATGCTGGGTTGAGTGTCGAGATCGCAACTCGACTTCGTAAAATAAAGGGAAAAATACTGCGAAAACGTCTGTGTGAGGAGTGACACGCCACATAGTCTCTCTCTCGCTCCGCACCTTGTAAAGACATGAAAAAAAAGACATCGTCCCGCCAACATCGCTCAAGTACACCTACACACGCAGACACACATGCACAGGCCAATAAATAAATAAATAAAAGAGTTTCTGCAGAATCTGGATATCCAGAGCAAGAAGCCCAAAATGCTGGAGGAATTCAGCAGTTCAGCAGCACCTATAGAGAGGAAACAACAGTCACTGCTTTGTGCCAGGACCTTTCATTAGTGCCGAACAGGAAGTGGGAAGGGGAAGGGGAAGGGGAAGGACTGCAAGTCATAGGTGAAGCCAGGTGAGGGGGAAGTTAGTGGGTAGGGGAGGGGAAAAGAAGTGAGAAGCTGGATGGTGATAGGTGGAAGATGTAAAGAACTGAAGAAGAAGGAATCTGAAAGGAGAGGAGATTGCACCATGGGAGTAAGGGAAGGAGAAGGGTTACCAGAGGAAGACGATGGGCAGATGAGGAGAAAAGAAGGGAGAAGAGGTGAGCCAGGATAGTAAAGAGAGAAAGGGAGGTGTGGAGAAATCAATGTTCATGCCATCAGATTGGAGACTGCCCAGTACAACCTTATAGAGCCCTACAATCTAGGAAATCAACACAATGGGGAAAAAATATAAAATTAGATGTAAATTAAATCTGAACCTGCTAAAAGTCCACCAATTAATGAGGTAGAATGAGCAGACTAGAGCTTGTTTGATCAACTCTGGTTTTTTGAAGGGTCAATAATGTGCCACTCCTAAGTTGCTAAAATCCCGGAAATTTCCACTAGTTAGGCTATGCATTGGACAGTTTGCAAAGCAGCAGGAGTGACACTGGCTTTAGCACAGTATTTTGTAGCATGTTTTTCAACACCTTAGTTTCCTTTGTCATAAAAAATAATGGCGTGCTGCTACCAGATGGATCAGCAAAGTTTGCCACATTACCTCCCTTGTTTGAAGTAAAATGTATTCACAACAAGCAAAACCAAACAACAGGAATTCTGCAGATGCTGGAAATTCAAGCAACACACATCAAGACGAAGGGTCCCGGCCTGAAACGTCGACTGTACCTCTTCCTAGAGATGTTGCCTGGCCTGCTGCGTTCACTAGCAACTTTGATGTGTGTTACAAGCAAAACCAACTTGGATTTCTTCTGCATAATTTTCAGCTTCAGGATCTCCCAGAGTGCTACAGAGCTGATGATGTACTTTGGAAGTGCAGCTACTCCCCCAAAGAAACATCATCATCATCACTATTATGTGCTGTGTTGTATTGACGTGGGCAATCATGGTCTTTCCATGACCATGATTGTTCTTGGCAATTTTTTCTACAGAAGTGGTTTGGTTTGCCATTTCCTTCTCCTGGGCAGAGTATTTACAAAATGGGTCATCCCAGCCATTATCAGTGTTCTTCAGAGACTGTCTGCCTGACATCAGGGGTTGTGACATGCATCTGCTGCCCATACAACCATCCACCACCTGCTCCCATGGTGGCCCTGATTTTGGGGCTAAGCAGGTTCTACACCTTGCCCAAGGGTGACCTGTAGGCTAGTAGAGGGAAGGAAAACCTTGTACTTCCTTTGATAGCGAGGTATCATACAGATAGAAACATGCACAGTAGAAAATCTGCATATGGGACTATCCCACAATTAGTAATGAGATAAATGACAATATTCAATTTTTTCTGATGTTGGTTGAGAGCTTTTAACTTTGGTCATCAACGCTATCTTTCTCAAATGGTGACATGGTCATTATTTTAACACCGTAGGTACAGAAACAGGACATTCCTGAAATTAGAGATACTGCCCAAGATTAATAACTTACTTATGCACAGGATGTAGATATTACTGACACTGTCACCTTCATTGCCTCTTTCTAATTGCCCCTGAACTGATGAGGCAGGTAAGATGCCTTCAGATACACATTTAGACTGAGGCATTGCCTTCACTCTGTGATGAATGTGAATGATATTACGTTACTACTTTGAAGAAGAGCTGACTTGGCCAACATTTACCCTTCAACCCGCCTCTCCTAAACAAATTTATGTGGTCTTTATCATATTGTTTAAAGAAGCTTGCAGTACATGAGTTTTCACATGCCTACATTTCAACAGTAACTGGCTATGGAGCTCATTGGGACGTTTTAAGATTGTGAAAGTTGTTTTAGAAATCCACGTCTTTTTAATTGTTTTTTAGTTTTCAGGAGTGATGCTTGATTTGCTTTTGTCAGATCTTTAAAGAATACTTCTTTACCAATCATGAGAGAATTCCACTGATGAATTTTCTTCCAGCATTTCAGGATTTTTGTAATGGTTTAAAATGTCTCTTTCTATGATGAATAAACAAGGTGAACAGAATGCATCCGAGCTGGTTGTTGGAAGTAAACAGGAATTATCTAATTCCCTTGCCTTTAATATGTCTCTAATTTCAGAATGGAAGAATATAGCACCTATTTTAGGCAGGACATCATTCCCATCTCATGGTACCTCAAAGGTCAAGAACTTTCTGGCTTCTGGCTTAGAAATATAGTACTCATAAGGAAGCATTGCCTCAAACGTTGTCTTGATAATTTCATCGTTGGGATTGCTTTTCAGGAAGTTGCCAAAAATTGCTTTTATGAGAACTTTCTGGCTGCTGGCTTTCAATACCATTCTCATAAGAAACCACTGCCTCAACCACAGTCTTGATAATTTCACCTTTGGGATCGCTTCTGAGAAAGTTGACAAAATTGCTTTTACGTTTTAAAAAAATGTGTAGTTTTTCATTGATTCTATCGTATTTCTTCGTATCTACTGTGAATGCACGCAGGAAAATGAATGTCATGGTAGTATTTGGTGACATAATTAATTTACTTTGAACTTTGAATTTTGAAAATGTGAATAAAGAAGGAACGGACAAGAAAAAGAAAACAAACTCAACTCTCTCTACAACAACAAACGAGCTGTTAAAAGAACTGAATAGGTCAGGCTGCAAATGTGGAAGGGATTGGACAGATAAAGGGTCTCAACACGAAATGTCGACCGTTCATTTCCCTCCACAGATACTGCCTAACCCTTTGAGTTCCTCCATCACCTTGTTTGTTGCTACTAATTCCAGCATTTGCAGTCACTTGTGTTCCCACAGTTCTCTCCATAGCGGTGTTAATCCTTTCAAGCTTCAGTGAGGGGCAGCAAGAGAACAATGTAATCCTGAGAGACTACATTATATTTCATTTGTTATGGCCCTAGCTGAAAGAAATGTGTTTAGTTAAATGCAGAATGTTCAGTGGTTGACCAAAATTCAACTCAAACAATCCAGTGCCTGAAAAAGGCTTCTCAATGTGCCTAATAGAACATGATATTACTGATGTTCATAATCACTCAAGGATCTTAATGAAAAATGGGTTTTCTCAATGATAAAATTAATATTTTGTGTTTGATTAATTCTTTAAATGAAATAAAGTCTTCAAGACGATGGAAATACATACCAGTCATAATTTATACTGAAGAATGTGGAGATTTGATGTCAACATTTTGAAAAATGCATTTGATATCATCAGCCATTGTTGAATCCATTTAGGTACAGACTGAACTACTGGTGACAGTGCTAATCTCCCCTGTGTCAGGTATGATGAAGCAGCAGTGGAGGAGAGGAAGGTGGATTAGTAGGGGGAGACAGAAGTGTGAGGGGGGAGAGGAGAATGGGGGCATAGCTCTCATACACAGGCCCATCGACACTGAAATTACAACTTCTATAAAAAATGAAAATGCTTTCACTTCCAACAATTTTAATCTGTGAAAATCCATGGTCAGTACAGGGTGCAAACAGCCATCTCTTCAATCACAGGGGTACCAAAAATTATTTCCCTAGTCACAAGTATGTAGTCTATATCTAGAATTACAGGGGTGTGTTTAAGTATTTATAAATCGTAACTGTGCTTCTAATTACTGAGCTACTAATAATAGGGGTATATCTAAACATTTTAGAATTACACAGGGATATTTGATTATTTTTATAGTTATAAGGGCGTATCTGATTTTCTATATTCACAGACCTACCTCAAACTGCCAGGATAATAGTATTATTTAGCAAAAATTGATTTTTTTTCTAACTATGATGCAATCAAAGGTCCAAAGACAAAGTCAAAGTCAAGTTTTTTTCACAAGTACAGTATGTGTAAGCACAAGTGCAATTAAAAACTTATTTGTAGCAGCAGCACAGGCACATGGCATCATATACAAGTACCATTCACAAGGAAAATATAAATTAAACATAAGTTAATACACCATTTTGACAAGAAAGAACATAATTAAACAAAAAGCACTCGAAGTCTATTTTAGTGCAAAGTGATCTGAGTGTTGCTCAGCTGCAGTAATTAAGGTTGTGCCAGTTGGTTCAATAACGCAATGGTTGAAGAAAAGTAGATCTCCTTGAACAAGGTGGTGAGGGATTTCAGACTTCTCTAGCTCCTGCCCACTGGTAGCTGCGAGAAGGTTGTGGGGCTCTTTGATGATGGATGTTGCCCTCTTCAGGCAGCGCCTCCTGTAGATGGTATCAATGTTGGGGAGAGATATGCCTGTGACGTGTTGAGCAAAGTCCATCACTCCTTGCAGCTTCTTGTGTTCTTACACATTTGAATTGCCATACCAAACCATGATGCAACCAGTCAGGATACTTGCAACAGTGTAAATGTAAACGTTTGTTCGAGAGTATAGAGACATGCCTAACCTATTGGGCAGAGTTTAGGATGATGATGGCGCCTAATGGCGACTCCTTTGCTTGCGTCTTCAGAAGCAGCTCTATTTCTACCTTTTAATATCTTTATTTTTCCCTTTCAGGGTTCTTTTGAAGACCCTGACCTGGAGTTACACGCAGGCTTCGGTCCTTTGTGGGAATGGGACCCGTTCTCAGGGTTCCACGACTGGCCGCTATTCGACATGCCAAGGGTTTGGCCTGAGAATCTCGATCCTGTTCAGAAGCCTAAGATCTCGGGGCTCTGGAGACGGGCGGATCAAGGGTCGGTGTCACGGCAGGAGACACGTGTGTCGTCAGGGAGGCCGGAAAATCTTTCACTGTGAGCCTGAAGACCAGAGATCTTTGTGACCTTCAGACACAGAGCTCAAAAAAAGCAACGATACGGACTTTTAACATGGTAAACCAGCGGGTTGTTGTTATGTCTCCTGCTCGCTGAGAAAATGGAGGACACCTCCCTCTCTCTTGCTAGGGAGAGAGAGAACCTGTGGGTTGTCGAATTTCGGATGACATGCAAAGTCTTTGGGGTAACTTTGATCTGTGTCTTTGCTATTGCTTAGCACACGCTTGGGCTCAGTGATGGTACCGATGCGCGTTTTTTTTCTGGTGGGGGAGGAGGGATTGTTGCTCTCTACCGCTTCTGCGGGGGGGGGTGGCACTGAGGGGGACTTTGGGGTTCTCATGTTTAACTGGTGTTCATTCTTTTGGGGCACTTCTCTGTTTTTGTGGATGTTTGTGAAGAAAAAGCATTTCAGGATGTATATTGTATACATTTCTCTGACATTAAATTTGACCTTTGAACCTTTGAACCTCCTTAACCTTCTAAAAAGGTAATGAAGCCAGCATGCCTTTGTGCAATTGCATCTATGTGCTGGTCTAGGACTAGTTATCTAATATATATTCATGCCCAGTAACTTAAAGCTGACTCTCTCCACTACCAATCCCCCAATATGCCCTCCTTCCCCTTCCTGAAGTCCACAATCAGTTCTTTTGTTTTACTAACCATCCAGATTGGTAATTTAGATGTTTAGCTAATACTGATAATATAATGACATCATTCACCAGAAGTAGAGAAGACCACCTTTGTCCTAGTTGGAAATAGTTCAGCGTCCATTCATCTCTTTGGTGTCAGAGGTGATGGTGTTGCTGAGCAGACTCACTGGAAAACAAGCCACTCCACTCCAAAACAACTCATCAGATAGATGCACTTTGAGAGACTTCAGCCTGACAAAATACAAGAAATTATGCTTGCATGAGCAATTGTATCAAA
The DNA here is from genome assembly GCF_030028105.1 of Mobula birostris. NCBI lineage: Eukaryota > Metazoa > Chordata > Chondrichthyes > Myliobatiformes > Myliobatidae > Mobula > Mobula birostris. The sequence goes on from NC_092373.1 coordinate 179,818,039, forward strand.
ATCCCACTGGAAAACATCAGTAGTTCCTAAGGTCTGAAGTCATCTTCTCAAATGCTGTAAAGTTGGAAAAAATAGAATCATGTTTCATCTGCAGGTTCATTTTCAAAGACTGCTAAAGACATGCAGAATAGAATTTTTGCTTCAGGTTGGAATTATGGTGGACCAGACTTCACTGGCACATTTATCAGATATTTTAGAAGGTGGTGGTGAAATAGGGTGGGGATGGGGATGGTTGTAGGATATGGAGAAGTTCTCTTCTTAAATTATTCCCACGTCACTGCTGTTAGTTCAGAAATTCAGAACTTTGGTCCAACATCAACAAAGGAACAGTGATGTATCACTGGAAGAGTGATAGTATTTAATACACAGAAGCCATTTGTGTCTTTTTCAGTGCAGAGTGTTCAAGGTGCTCCTGAAGGACCCTTGATGTATTTCTGTAGTGCATCCAGTTGGTAGCGCATACTGAAATATTGGGATTTTGGTGGTGGAGTGAATGAACATTTCATCTAGCTATTCTGGATTGTAACATACATTTTCTGTGTATTCCCATCTGGATATGTGGAGAGGCAGCACTGTAGAATAGCTAATAGAGCTGGTGCCTCACAGTTCTGGAGAACCAGGTTCAATTTTGGACTCTGGTACTGCAAGTGTGGAGTTTGCATGTTCTCCTGGTGATAGCATAAGTTTTCTCCAGAAGATCTAAATTCCCCCACATCAATTGATGGGTTAATTGAGCAGTGCGTTAAAAGAACTACCTTTCAACCAGTATGGCAATTGAGATTTTAAAGGCAGTGCTTCGCAGCAGTTTCCCTGAGTTGACGAGCGACCAATCAGCAAGAGGGACTCATTAGAAAGGGCCACTGAAAATAACTCAAGTGCAAGCTGAGTGGCCATACTTTTGTGTGTGCCATATTGGCTTTGTCTCATCATGCTTGGGTGAAGTAAAGTATCTTGTAAGTTATACTCTTTTTTTTTGTTCATTCTTCATCTGTTAAGGCATAGTAGTTTAGTGAGAATGGCTCCAGGAGCAATGTTTTGTACTCTGTATGGGATGTGGGATGTCCAGTAGATATCTTGTCTCACAGAAAAAAACTGTACCAGGCGCACCAAGCTGTAGCTCCTGAGAGAACGTGTTAAGGAACTGCAGCTGCAGCTCGATGACCTTCAATTCATATGGGAGAATGAGGAGTTGATAGACAGGAGGTACTGGGTAGTAGTCACCACTAGTTTGCAGGAGCAGGGAACTGGGTGACTTTCAGGAGAAGGAGGCGAAATGCACAACTAGTGCAGAGTACACCTGTGGCCACTCCCTCAATAATATTTATGCAACTTTAGATACTATTGAGGGGGATGACGTGCCAGGCGGAGCCACAGTGGTCTCTGGCACTGAGTCTGGTGCTGTGGCTCAGAAGAGCAGAGAGGTGAAGAGGACTGCAGTGTTGATAGAAGATTACTTAGTCAGAGGGACAGAGACAAGGTTCTGTGGGCGCGATAGAGACAGCTGGATGGTATGTTGCCTCCCTGGTGCCAGGATCAGGGATGTCTCAGAGTATGCCATGTCTGCATGGTATACTCAAGGGCAAAGGTAAGCAACCAGAAGTCTTGGTATATATTGGCACTAGTGTCTAGGTAGACAAGGCAAGGAGGTCCTGAAGAAAAATTTAGGGATCTAGATAGAAAGATGAGGAACAGGACCTCCAAGGTAATAATCTCTGAATTGCTGCCTGTGCCACGTGCCAGTGAGGGTAAGAACAGGATGATTTGGCAGGTGAATGAGTGTCTCAGGAACTGGTGCATGGGGCAGGGGTTCAGATTTATGGATCATTGAGATGTTTTCTGGAGAAGGTACGACCTGTACAAAAGGGTCAGGTTACACCTGAACCCGACGGGGCCCAATTTCCTTGTGGGCAGGTTGGCTAGAGTTGTTCAGGTAGGTTTAAGCTAATTTGGCAGAGCAATGGGAACCAGAGTGCTAGTGCTGAAGATGAGGTAGTTGGTTTACAAACAGAGGCAATGTGTAGTGAGACTCCTAGTAAGAGGAGGCTGATGATCAAGCAAAATTGCAGTCAAAAGGATGAATTACATGCAAAAGACAGACAAAACCAAAAAGGGTGAATACAGGACTAATGGTGTTATATTTGAATGCATGCAGTATATGGAATAAGGTAGAGGAGCTTATAGCACAGTTACAGATTGGCAAGTATAATGAAGGCATCAGTGAATCATGGCTGAAAGAAGATTATAGATGTGAGCTTAATGTCCAAAGATGCACATTGTAACAAAAGGACAGACAGGAAAGCAACGGGGGTGGTGTTACTCTGTTGGTAAAAAATGAAATCAAATCATTAGAAAGAGGTGACATAGGGTCAGAAGGTGTTGAATCATTGTGGATAGAGCTAAGGAACTGCAAGGTAAGAAGACCCTGATGGGGGTTATATAGACCACCAAACAGTAGTAAGAATTTAGTTTACAAATTACAACGGGAGATAGAAAATGCATGGTGAAAGGCCAATGCTACGATTTGCATGGGGAACTTCAACATGCAGGTAGATTGGGAAAATTAGGTTGGTGCTGGATTCCAAGAGGAGAAAGTTCTGAATGCCTATGAGATGGCTTTTCAGAGAAGCTCATGGCTGAGCCCGCTAGGGGATCAGATATTCTGGATTCAGTGCTGTGCAATGAACAGAACTGATTTGAGAGCTTAAGGTAAAGGAACCCTAAGGGACAAGTGATCATAATATGATCAAATTCACCCTGAAATTTGACAAAGAGAAGCTAAAGTCAGATATATCAGTATTACAGTGGAGCAAAGAGAATTAGAGAGGCATGAGAGAGGAGTTGGCCAGAATGATTGGAAAAGAACACTGGCAGGGATGGTGGCGGAGCAGCAACGTCTGGAAATTCTGGAAGCAATTTGGAAAGCATTGGATATATACATCCCAAAGAGGAAGAAATATTCTAAAGGCAAGATAACACAATCATGGCTAACAAGAGAAATCAAAGCCAAAATAAAAGCCAAAGAGAGGTCATGTAGTATAGCAAAAATTGGTGGAAAATTAGAAGATTGGGAAGCTTTCAGATATCAACAGAAGGCAATTAAAAAAAGTCACCAAGATGGTAAAGATGGAATATGAAAGTAAGCTTACCAATAATATTAAAGAGAATACCAAAGTTTCTTCAGATACATAAAGTGTAAAAGAAAGGTGAGACTGGATATTGAACCACTGGAAAACGGCGTTGGAGAGGTAGAAATGAGCGACAAGGAAATAATGGACAAACTGAATAAGTATTTTGCATCAGTCTTCACTGTGGAAGACATTAGCAATATGTGTGAAGATACCAGTACTAGGGAGAAGGTTTTTGGAGAACTGAAAGGTTGGAAGGTAGATAAGTCAGCTGGACTAGATGGCATACACCATAGGGTTCTGACAGTGGTGGCTGAAGAAATTGTGGGGTCATTAATACTGCCATCTGATGTGGTAAATGCAGACTCACTCTTAAGTTTTAAGAATAAGTTGGATAGGAACATGGATGGGAGAGGTCTGGAGGGTTATGGATTGGATGCAGGTCAATGGGACTAGCGGAACAATGTTTCGGCACAGACTAGACGGGCCAAATGGCATGTTTTCTGTGCTGTAGTGTTCTATGGTTCTATCAGTAATGATCTTTAAAGAATCACTAGATTCTGGAATGGTTCAGGAGGTCTGGAAAATTGCAAAGGTCACTCCACTCTTCAGGAAGGGAGAGAGGCAGAAGAAAGGAAATTATAGGCCAATTAGTCTGACCTTAGTGGTTGGGAAGATGTTGGAGTCAATTACTACAGATAAGGTCAAAGGGTACTTGGTGACATATGATAAAATGGGCCGTAGTCAGCATCGTTTCCTTAAGGGAGAATCTTGCCTGACAAACCTGTTGGAATTATTTAAAGAAATGAAAAGCAGGACAGACAGAAGAGAATCTGTGGATGTTGTGTACTTGGATTTTCAGAAAGCCTTTGAAAAGGTGCCACATATGAGTCTACTTAACAAGTTACAAGCCCATGGTATTACAGGAAAGCTTCTAGCATGGATAAATCAGTGGTTGATTGGCAGGAGGCAAAGAGTGGGAATGATGAGAGCCTTTTCTGGTTGGTTGCCGGTGACTAGCAGTGTTCCACAGGGGTCTGTGTTGGGATCAATTCTTATTACGTTATATATCAGTGACTTGGATGATGGAACTGAAGGTGCTGTTGCAAAGTTTGCAGACGATACAAAGATAGGTGGAGGGGCAGGTAGTTTAGAGGAGGTAGAGAGGCTACAGAAGATCTCAGGGAGAGTAGCAGAATAGTGAAAGAAGTGGCAGATGGAATACAGTGTCTGGAAGTGTATGGTCATGCACTTGGTAGAAGAAATGAAAGGGTTGACTATTTTGTAAATGGAGAGAAAATACAAAAGGTGCTTGAGAGTCCTTGTGAATGATTCCCTGAAGGATATTTTTGCAGGTTGAATCTGTGAAATCTGTGGTAAGGAAGGCAAATATGATATTAGCATTCATTTTGAGAGGATTAGAATATAAAAGCAAGGCTGCAATGTTGAAATATTATAAAGCACTGGTGAGGCCTCACTGGGAGTATTGTGAGCAGCTTTGGGCCCCTTATCTTAGAAGTAATGTGCTGAAACCGGAGATTCACAAAAATGATTTTGGGTTTGATTATTCATTAGAATTCAGAAGAATGAGGGGGGACATCTTTGAATCCTATCAAAATGTGAAAGGCCTTGATAGAGGGGATGTGGAGAGGATGTTACCTATGGTGCGACAGTCTAAGACTAGAGGACACAGCCTCAGAAAAGAGGAGCATCCTTTTAGAACAGATGATGAGGAATTTCTTTAGCCAGAGAGTGGTGAATTTGTGAAATTCATTGCCATAAGCAGCTGTGGAGGTGAAGTTTCATGTATATTTAAGGCAGAGGTTGATAGATTCTTGTTGGTCAGGGCATGAAGGGATACGAGGAGAAGACATGAGATTGGAACTGAGAGAAAATATGGATCAGCCATGATGAAATGGTGGAGCAGACTCGATGGGCCAAATGGCCTAATTCTGCTCCTATGTCTTACCAATGGTTTTACAGCTTAATTCACCTCTGTAACTTGCAGATATTTACAAGAAATGCAATGGAATTTTACAAAATAGTTCTACATTTAAGCAGACAAATATTGACAAAACCACCAATGTGACAGACTGTGCAAATAATAAAAATACTGAGAGCATCAGTTGTAAAGAGTGCTGGAAAATGAGTCTTCAGGTCTTAGAATGATTTCAGGCTAGTGGTGAGTGGTTATCTATGCTGGTTCAGGAGCCTGATGGTTGTAGGCAATAACTGTTCCTGAACCTGTTGCTATGGGCCTAAGGCTCTCGTACCTGAACCTGAAGTGAGAAGAGGGCATGGCCTGGTGGTGTGGGTCTTTGATGATGGATGCTGCTTTCTTGAGGCAGCTACTTCCATGCTCTATGACTCTGAGAGTATTTCATTATTTTCCAGACTTGTAGTTGTAAAAGGGGCAGAGACATAAGAGAGGATGATCAGCCTCTCACCCGCACCAGTAATCCAGAAACCAATTTATATGTACAGTACTATTAGACACATTAGGATCTTCCTCATCAAGAAGAAGTCTAGCAGTGAAAGGTGAGTAATTTAAGCAAAGCTGCAGAGGCATCAGAGCATCAGGAGAGACCATGACAGAAGGACCTTCAATCCTAAACATGAAAGGAAATCACTTACTGAGGTGAAACCTGTGCCAGTAACATTGCCAGGACTACTTGGAGGAAGAGGCTACCATGAAGGGTGGAAGAAAAGAAAATCTGCCAGTGACCTAGTGTCTCACGTTCATTGACTTGAGGTATTTTGTTAAGCAGTGGCCCAGCAGTTATGGCAGGGACGTTGAGAAGTTCCCGTTATCATGGGGAGATATCAACAGACCTCACAACTCAACATAGTACATAGAACAGGCTCTTCAGTCCACAATGTTGTGCCAAGCCAAATAAATTAGCAATTAAGTGGCCAAAGAAACTAACCTTTATGCCTATACAATGTCCATTATCTTCCCAAATCTCATTTTGGGTGACTAAAATAGGAGAACTTCTTCTAAATCTTTGACACTTACAGTGTGAAAACCAGCAAAGGCACCAGCAGTGAAACATTTACTTCAATAATGCAGTTACTTCATATAGTGTGTAACCGATCAGATCTGCTTGATACCTTTATACAGATCAGTTTTATACACCATATGCATTTACACACCTGAGGAAATTGCTGTGGTGTTTTGGCACTACATGCAACAAAAGGCCAACATTCAATAATTTTACAGAATAAAGATTTGTATAATAATAAAGTTACACACACAAAATGCTAGAGGAACTCAGCAGGTCAGGCAACATCCCTGGAAGTGGATTACCAGCTAATGTTTTGATCCAGGACCCTTCTTCGGGACTGAAAAGGAAGGAGAAAGACACGACGATAAAAAGGTGGGGGGAGGGGAAGAAGGATAGGTGAAGCCAGATGGATAGGAAAAAGAAAGGGCTGGACAGGAAGGAATTGATAGGAGGGGAGAGTGGACTAGAGGAGAAAGGGAAGGAGGACAGGACCTGGGGTGATCAACAGGTGACAAAAAGTAGGAGGCCAGAGTGGGGAATAATAAGGTTAGAAGTACAGATAGGGAATAAAATGTGCATAAATACATAAATGCCAGCAAGTATTTACAATGTAAACAACATTATAAAAAATGGTTTAAAGTGTTTCTAGTGCACTTAATGTCCGACCTGTGCAAGTATTCAGTATTTTGTCTCCACCGGGTCTGAAGCGTTGCTTTTTCAAAACTGACGATATGCAAGATTCTTGCAGTAATCTCCTGTTCTAAGGTCTACTACAAGTCTTGTTCAGCATTTTTCAAATCAATAGTATCCTTAATTACCGACTATTCTTAAATCTTACTTATTGAAAGGTTATTTAGCAAAGGAATTGGTTCTCAATTCTTTTGTATTCTAGGCCCATTCCTTCACCTGGGCATCCAGCAACTATTCCAAGTAATTAATCTTGAATAGACTTTTGAGAATAAACTTACTCTGGCCCATGCAATGCCCCTTCGACGGCTACATTCAAGTTGTTTAATGAATGCTTTACGAAAATAGTTGATTTCCATACTTGAAAAATGCACAATTTCTGTTCATTATGATTTGAAGTGGGTTTCTCCCAGTGCCTTAGTCATAATTTATTCTTCAGCCTAAATATAAATGTACTTGATAATCTGTCAATTAATTTCATTGATAAGTCCAAGAGTTTACCGTGCGCGAATTGGATGCTACATTTTCAATGTTGTAGATCAGAAGCGACTAACTGACTGATTCCTGAACTTAATCACTCAACTTGTGTCTTCACCCAGTAGGGATTTAATCTCTGAAATTCTGCCACAAATCCTCACCATCTTTAAAATGTCAGAATCGGAATCAGATTTAATATCACTGGCATACGTCGTGAAGTTTGTTGCTTTGTTGCAATGATACATAAAAATCTATAAATTACAATTAGAAATATATACAGTGTAGGAATAAGTTAGATTGAAAATATATAGTGCAACAAGAGGACCAATAAAATACTGCGGTAGAACTCGTAGATTGGTTCATTGTCCGTATAGAAATCTTATCAGAGAGAGGATTTCAATGTTTAAGTGAAGTTTGGATAGATACATGGATGGTAGGGGTATGGAGGGCTATGGTCCCAGTGGGAGTAGGTGGTTTAAGTGGTTTCAGCATGGACTAGATGAGCTGAAGGTACTGCTTCTGTGCTATGAGGGGAAGAAACTGCACTTAAAATGTTGAGTGTGTGTCTTCATTCTCCTGTACTTCCCTCCTAATGGTAGCAATGAGAAGATGGCATGTCCTGGGTGATGGGGTCCTCAATGATGGATGTCACCTTTCTGAGGCCTCACCTTTTGAAGATGTCCTCGATGCCGTGGAGCTTAGTGCACCTAATGTTCTTTGACTAAGCAGTCAAAATCACTCCTTGTGTGGTTTGATGTAACTTGCATGGCAAGATGTTTACTCAGCCTGCCACTATACTAAAACATTATTAAAATGAAAATTGCAAAGTATATTAAGGCATTCTAAGATTGTAAAAAGGTTCCATATATAGTATTCCTCCTTTTTTTTATGCTACAGCTGATCACCAATGTCAGAGCAAGATTCTCACCATAGTTCCTCAGCAGACTGTTGGCAAGACTTAGTTTCCATACAGTCATAGGGGGGTACTACAGTCAGAAACAAACCTTCAATCCGTCTAGCCCACCATAGTAGATGGCAAGCTTCCTGCAGTTTCTCAGCATCTGTGCTGGGAAATCATCCTTCTGAATCTGTAATGTGCCTCAGGGATCTGTTCTGGGACCGTTACTCTTTGTGATTTTTATAAATGACCTGGATGAGGAGGTGTCGGATGGGTTAGTAAGTTTGCTGATGACACAAAGGTTGGGGGTGTTGTGGGTAGTGTGGAGGGCTGTCAGAAGTTACAGAGGGACATTGATAGGATGCAAAACTGGGCTGAGAAGTGGCAGATGGAGTTCAACCCAGGTAAGTGCTACTTCATTTTAGTAGGTCAAATTTGAAGCCTGAATATAGTATTAATGGTAAAACACTTGGCAGTGTGGAGGATCGGAGATCTTGGGGTCCATGTCCATAGGACACTCATAGCTGCTGCACAGGTTGACAATGTAGTTAAGAAGGTGTATGCTCGTTGGAGTTCAAGAGCCAAGAGGTATTGTTACAGCTATTTTCCCTTTTCTATTTTCTATTTTCTATTTATGATTTATAATTAAAATTTTTAATATTTACTATCGATTTGTAATCCAGGGAGCGTGAAGCACAGAATCAAATATCGCTGTGATGATTGTACAATCTAGTATCAATTGTTTGGCGACAATAAAGTAAAGTAACCTATATAAGACCTTGGTCAAACTCTACTTGAAGTACTGGTCACCTCCCTACAGGAAGGATGTGGATCCTAAAGAAAGGGTGCAGAGGAGATTTACAAGGATGTTGCCTGGATTGGGGAGCATGCCTTATGAGAATAGGTTGAGTGAACTCGGCCTTTTCTCCTTGGAGTGACAGAGGATGAGAGGTGACCTGATAGAGGTGTATAGGATGATGAGAGGCATTGATCGTGTGGATAGCCAGAGGCTTTTTCCCAGGGCTGAAATGGCTAACACGAGGGGGCATAGTTTTAAGGTGCTTGGAAGTAGGTACAGAGTGAATGTCAGGGGTTAAGTTTTTCAGACAGAGTAGTGGGTGCGTGGAATGCACTGCCAGCGACAATGGTGGAGGCGGATACAACAGGGTCTTTTAAGAGACTCTTAGATAGGTATATGGAGCTTAGAAAAATAGAGGGCTATGAGGAAGGGAAATTCTAGGCAATTTCTAGAGTAGGTTACATGGTCAGCACAACATTGTGGGCTGAAGGGCCTGTAGTGCTATAGATTTCTATATTCTACGTTCTATGATTTAACTGACTTGATTTTAATGTATTTCATTTTTATGTGTTTTCTCATGTTTTAATGTTTAATTCTATTCATTATTTGGTAATAATTTAGCATGTTTCATTTGTGCTAGCCTCTGAATGGTGGCAGATATGACAGTTTGTTAGATTGAGGGTGTAGCTTCAACAGTTGTTAAAAGTTTCCAATGAAAAACAAAAAATCAGGGCAGTTCTCACCAATCAGGCCTAAATACAGAACGATATTTTGCTGACGAATGATCAGTAAAAGTGAAACAGAACAACACAGAGCTTCATGTTTATTGAGCTGGGTCTCTAACTACACAGAATTACCACCTGGAGCCCCTGCACTGCTGGATTCACCTTGGCGATACTTCACATTCATGAATCATGATGCAAAGATAGGAAGCAAACTGAGTCATAAACTGATGACCTCAGTGCTAACCATTGCTGACAGGTTTTTACAGCAAGCAAAGCTGGGAGAGAGTGGTTGCCTTTGAAAACTGTCATTTCAAAATACATGGAAACACATCAAAGAAAATCAAAGCATTGAACAAAATAACTAAAAGAAACTCTTTTCCCCTTTGCCTCATGATGCACAGCCCCACAACTCCCATTGTTATCAATGAGCTGTTGGATTCCATGTCAAGAGGGACCTGACATTGGATTCTAATGGCATGAAGCTGGAGAGTCCTGTGTCTGTGGAGAATCTAAAATCTAGGGGCAATGATATATGCAACCTCTGAATCTAGCAATATACCCTGCATCCACGGTGTTTCATCTGAGTGGCTGAACAGGAACAGCTCTAAGCTGAAATAGCTTGCCACAGCCAGCAAAGGGTAGCCTAATCATTGTCCAACAAGTGAAAATGAGGAAATGTAAAAGAAAGAGATCCAGCCTGTGCTGTGCGTGCTAAATGCACAGTACAGTCTTGGATGCATTTGATCGTAAAAATCAGTTCCAATGACTTTGACAGAACTGAATTTCAGAGGGGGAGTTCAATACATTACAACCCAGCATACTTCGTTGATATGACTGAAAATGAAACTGCTGCTGTAGCTTCCAGTGTACAGCACGGTGGTCAGGGGGCTCCAGGTTAAGTAAGAGGCATTAGACCTTGTCAGATACATTCTCCAATACAACTAGGCATTAGTTTGACTGTGATTCTGCCATATTCCTCCAACCACATTTGGCAGAGTAAGTCTGCCAAAATGCCAAATTATGCTTGCAGAATATGTTTGCCATATTCTGCCAACATACTCTGCAAACATCATTATTACTGTTACTTCTGTGGTTTTGAGGGACAGAACCCTAACAGGTAGGAGAAGTAGCTGAGCACTGTGTCACACCACACAAATAATACTGACACACTGAAATTTAAAACTATGCTTATTTCCATTCATTCTGAAGAGATCTTCCCTATTTGTTTGGTCTGTTTTTGCAGTTGCATGCAGTGATTATCAAGACCTTCTCACCAGCAATGGTTAAATTAAAATTGCAGAGGTGGATAAAACGGGGTAATGGTAATTCCATATAGCCGGATTCTGGACAAGTTAATAAATTCCCCTGCTCCCATCGTCTAAATTCCAAATGGAAAAACAATTCTGTAACAAGATGAGATTTTATTTCCTATATGTTGGTGTCAGCCAGCTCTACCTCCCCAGGTCAAGAGTTATCCTGCGCAGTCTTTTGTATTTGGAATTTAATTGTTCAAGTCCCTTTCTGTTAAAGGGATCAGTAAAAACTGTTAATTTGATCAATACTTAATTTTTTCACCTACAGCTCTTTTCTTCTGCTGAGTGGTGATAAGCAGTCAAAAGGGCAGTAGGACAAGTAAATTGTCAGAATTTTTTCCGCTCTCTTTGGGCCACTCCGCCACTTAGAGTGATGTAATTTATACCACAGTAGTGCCTCTCCAATTACCCTGTCTATTGCTGTCGACAGTATCTCACTATCTTTTAAATAGATCCAGCTTCAGTCGTCTAGCCAAGCAAACAGTACAAATGATGCCATTCCTCATACGGCAAGTCCTAAAGAGATAAGTTCCTTAAAGAGGGGCCCATTTATCAGCTGATACAAGCAGGATACTTACACGCTCACTCTATTGTTTAGGCTCTTTCTCAGTCTTTTCAGATTCAGCGCCTGACGACGAGAGTGAACCGAGCTCGAGAGGAGAAAAATCAGCAAATTAAAGGAATGGAGGGATTAGCTGGTCTGTGGGCATTAGTGTAGGTACCAACACTTAAAGCACTATCTGGCAAAATTGCAACAATTCCATCATGAGAGAAAAAAAGATGATTTTTACTTTATTAATGGAGTATTATTTAACATGTAATTTCATGTACAATGTAGAAGAATTGTTCATGAGTTCTGATTGTATTCAAATCCTTGTTGTCAATATAATCATTTTCAGAAAGCTTGGAACTCCCAGATTGCTATAAAGGAACTAGCATAGGCCTCAACAGCTATGTCAAGGACAAGATGCAAATCGTCAGAACTGGTTCGAAAAGGCAACTTCAGCTCTATAACAAATAGAACGAACTGAAGTACCTCACACACAATGCCAGAGGAAGTCAGCAGATCAAACAGCATCTATGGAAAAGAGTACAGTCAACATTTTAGCTGAGACCCTTCATCAGGATAATGAGTCTTGGCCCGATACATTGACTGTACTCTTTTCCATAGATACTGCCTGACCTGCTGAGTTCCTCCAGCATTGTGTGTGTGTGTGTGTGTGTGTGTGTTGCTTGGATTTCCAGCATTGCAGATCTTTTCTTGTTTGAAGTGAAGTAAGTACCTTCTCTTATTTCAGTGTAGACAAGAGTAAAACATATTGAAATTATAAAGTTGAGTGGAGAATGGTGTCTCGGGGGGGGGGGGGGGTCTGCAGTGAAATTGTTCTGCAGATGTAAACTGAATATTAGGTTGATCCTAAATATATTTCATTCAATAAGACACATTTTATTGAGCCATTGGATAATCATTAACGTGAAAAGGATCCCAATCATCAGTCTTATGTTCATACCAACAACATGCTTAAAATGGTGCCATAGCACAGCAATGGACATATCATTGTGAAATCATGTCATTCTCTTCCATTGACAGTACAAATTGTTAATTGGCTCATTATTATCATATATAATCATATAACAATTACAGCATGGAAGCAGGCCATCTCGGCCCTTTTAGTCCGTGCCAAACTCTTACTCTTACAATTTTTGAATTGTTCAGAATTTGCATTCTTGATACAAATTTAGTTATTTTTATTGCTGCATAAATTTCACTTATTGACTGATAATACTCACCACTGGTACTGTTGCCAATACTTCCTGTTCTATCAGCTCTGTTGCAGACCAGAGATTTGGTTTCTTCTCATCTTGTTCGGTTGACCACATGTACCAAAATACAGTGAAAACCTCTGTTTTGCAAGCCATCCACACAGATCATTTCAAGACATACATACATTAATGTAGTACAATGGAAAATCAATAACAGAATTGAGAATACAGTGATACAGATACAGTTACAGAGAAAGTGCTGTCCAGGTAGATATTAAAGCACAGGGGCCATGGAAGGTAGATTATGAGGTCAAGATTTCATTTTTAACAGGAATACAAGAACATAAAGAAACAGAACCAACAATGGGCCATTCATCCCCTCATGCCTGCTCTCCCTTTCGATGTGGTTATGGCTGTCCTTTTACATCGGCACTGTTCCCTGCATTAGTGCATTCTCACCTGATCCCCGTAAAAATGGATGCTTTGTGGTCTTGTGTAATACCTGTGGTTCCTACTTTAAGAAGATCACTATCAACCCATTACCAAAGGTAACATGTCTTAGTGACTACTGACCAATAGCTCTTATATTCACCATCATGAACCACTTCAAGAGGCTAGTCAATGAACGCATTAACTCCTACCTCCCAGACAACCTTGACCCATTGCAGTTCACTCTAACGGGTCTATGGCAGATGCCATCTCCCTGGCCTATACTCATTTTGGAGCATCTGCACAGCATGGACACCTACGTTAAACTATCTATTGACTACAGCTCTACCTTCAGCACTATCATTACAAGCAAACTCAACTCCAGACACTTGGACCTGAGACTCATTGACTCCCTTTGCCACTGAATCTTTGACTCAGTCTGTAATCAATGGACCGTAATCAGTAAAGATAGGCAGCAACGGCTCCTCCTCGATTACTTTAAATTCTAATGCCCAGAAGGCGGCATCCTCAGTCCACCACTCTATTCCCCGTACACTTTTGACTGAGTGGCTAGATTATGCTCTAACTGCAGATGATACCACTACAGTGGAATATAGCTCAAACAGCAATGGGTCAGAGTAGAGGAAGGAGACAGAGAGCCTAGTGACATGGTGTCTTGACAACCATTGTCAGCAAAACACAAGAGATGGTCACTTACTTCAGGAAAGGGACATTGCATATGCTCCTGCTTACATCAATGATGCTGAAATTAAGAGTATTGTCAGCTTCAAATGCCAAAGAGCAAGCATCACCAAATAGCCTTTCCTGGTCCAACCACGTTGATGCCATAGCCAAGAAAGCTCACCAGCACCTCTACTTCCTCAGGAGGCTAAAGAGATCTGGCATGTCCCCGTTCTTTAATAATTTTATTGATGCACTACAAAAAGCATCCTATCTGGATACGGTAACTGCTCTGCATGTGACCACAGGAAACTGCACAGAGCTTTGGATGCAGCTCAGCACATCACAGAAACCAGATTCTTGACCTCACTATCTATCTTGTTGTGATCTTATTGCCTACCTGCACTGCACTTTCTCTGTAGGTGTTACACTTTATTCTGCATTTGTTATTGTTCTCCCTTGTACTACCTCAATGTACTTTTGATCTGTGTGAACAGTATGGAACACAAGTTTTTCATTGTACTTCTGTACATGTACAACAATACATGAACTGATATTTCTTCCTCAAGGAATATTGTTTTTCTATTCCCTACACTCCCTATGTGACTCCTTTGTCCATTCCTCCCTCCCCACTGATCTCCCTCCTGGCACTTATCCTTGCAAGCGGAACAAGTGCTACATCTGCCCCTACACCACCTCCTTCACTACCATCCAGGACCCTAAGCAGTCCTTTCAGGTGAGGCGACACTTCATCTGTGAATCTGATGGGGTCATTTGCTGTGTTTGGTGATTCGGGTGTGGCCTCTTGTACATCGGTGAGACCTGACATAATTGGAAGACTGCTTCTCAGATCATCTACACTCCATCCACCAGAATAAGCAAGATCTCCCAGTGGCCACCCACTTTAATTACTCTTCCCATTCCAATAAGAAATAGGAGCAGGAGTAGGCCATTCAGCCCATCGATCTTGCCCCAACATTCAATAAGATCATGGCTGATCTGTCTGTAACTCAGCTCCATCTACCTGCCTTTTCCTCATAACCCTTAATTCCCTTACTATGTAAAAATCTATCTAACTGTATCTTAATTATATTTAGTGAAGAAGCCTCAATTGCTTCCCTGGGCAGACAATTCCACAGATTCACCACTCTCTGGGAAAAACAGTTTCTCCTCATCTCCGTCCTAAATCTTCTCCCATGAACCTTGAGGCAATGTCCCCTAGTTCTAGTCTCACCTACCAATGGAAGCAATTTTCCTACTTCTATCTTATCTATTCCTTTCAAAATTTTGCTGGTGGCATAATGGCATCAGCGCCGGATTTTGGGACAGAAGGTCCCGAGTTCAAATCCAGCCGGCTCCCCTGCACGCTTTCCATCTGTGCTGGGTTACGAGCTGTGATCTCTTTGGAAACTCACCCGGCAGAAGGCAATGGCAAACCACTGTTATAACTTGCCTTGTATGCGGTTCCCCATTACGTCAGAGAGGCGTGGAAGGAAATCGTCTGTTCACCGGAGAAACTCCAGATGTGACATACCTTTCCTTTCCTTCTATAAGATCCCCTCTCGTTCTTCTCAATTCCAGACATATTCCAATTCTAATATGTCTTCCACTGTCATGATGAGACAACACTCAGGTTGGAGGAATAACACCTTGTATTCTGTTTGGGTAGCCTCCAACCTGATGGCATGAACATCAATTTCTCAAGCTTCTGGTAATGCCCTCCAAACACCCCCCCCCCAACTTCACTTCCCATCCCCTTTTCCCTCTCTCACCTCATCTCGCCAATCAACTTCCTAGCTCTTTGCTTCATCCCTTCCCCTCCAGGTTTCGCATATCACCTGGTGGTTCTCTCTCCCCTCCCCTTACCCTTTAAATCCACTCCTCAGCTTTTTTTCTCCAGTCCTGCCGAAGGGCTTCGGCCCGAAATGTCAACTGTACTCCTTTCCATAGATGCTGCCTGGCCTGCTGAGTTCCTCCAGCATTTTGTGTGTGTTGTTTTTCTGTTGTGCAGAGAAAATGGTAGAAATAGTGAATTTGTTGGCATTTTTTAACTAATCCTGCAATATTAATATGTTGTAACATCAAGAGGAAAACAACCTGAAATTTAAAAATGGAAAGTATCCAAAATGAAGGTTATGACTTGAACAATGTTAAAAATATTTCGTACTTACATCGGTTGGAACTTGTTCTATTTACACTAGGTTTAAGCTGCAAGTCAATCAGAAAAAGAGGAACTCATACATTTTCCTTGGAGATATCAAGAAATACAGGGATTTGTGCTATTACTATGAATTACTCACCTCAGAAGTCTAGGGTTGGTATTTCACATCATTAAGACATTGTTTATTGGGTAGTCTCCTGTACTAACATGGTATTCTGCAAACAGCTACAACTAAAATTTCAATACCTTCCTCCTGAAGGCTATATGTGCATTTTAAATCTATAATTCTAATGTTTTTATGTGTGGCCAAGTGGTTAAGGTGTCGGTCTAGTGATCTGAAGGTCGCTAGTTCGAGCCTCAGCTGAGGCAGCGTGTTGTGTCCTTGAGCAAGGCACTTAACCACACATTGCTCTGCGACGACACCAGTGCCAAGCTGTATCGGCCCTAGCGCCCTTCCCTTGGACAACATCGGTGGCGTGGAGAGGGGAGACTTGCAGCATGGGCAACTGCTGGTCTTCCATACAACCTTGCCCAGGCCTGCGCCCTGGAAACCTTCCAAGGCACAAATCCGTGGTCTCATGAGACTAACGGATGCCTATTATTACTATTAATGTTTTTATTTACGTTTTCTCATTTTATCATTTTTTCCTCTCATTCTTAATTCATTCTTTCTTTCCTGCTCTATTTTTCTGTTCTAAGCTCCATTTTGACACTAATTCGCTCTCTGCCCTGTTCAGCCAGAGGATCTGTTTCATTCCTTATTTCTACGGTTGAAGGTTGAATAGATATACCAATAGACCAAACATATTTCAGCTTTGGATGAGTCTTGTGTACTTTGCAGCTTGCTTACTGCAAGTCCCCATAGAAAGCAACACAACAATGATCAAAAATCTCTTTTAGGACTACATTACAGGCACATTGCATCAGACACATTGCATTATTCTTAAGAAGACATAAACATACATTATACAAAATAATTTAAGAAAGAACTCAAGTTCTTTATTGTGCAAAGAAGATGTGAGGATTAGCTGGTTGGTTCAAAGAAAGTAAATGTTCTTGAAACTAGTGGTGTGGGACTTCCTCCTGCCCAGTGGTAGCTGAAGAAGATGACAAGGTCCAGATGGTGAGGATCTTTGATGACAGATATTGCCTTTTATAGTCATAGTCATAGTCATACTTTAATGATCCCGGGGGAAGCTGGTTTTCGTTACAGTCGCACCATAAATAATAAATAGTAATAGAAATAGTAATAGTAATATTACTATTAGTAAATAGTAATAGTCATAGAAATAATAATAGTAATAGAAAGTAGTAATAAATAGTTAAATAGTAATATGTAAATTATGCCAGTAAATTATGAAATAAGTCCAGGACCAGCCTATTGGCTCAGGGTGTCTGACCCTCCAAGGGAGGAGTTGTAAAGTTTGATGGCCACAGGCAGGAATGACTTCCTATGACGCTCTGTGCTGCATCTTGGTGGAATGAGTCTCTGGCTGAATGTACTCCTGTGCCAACCCAGTACATTATGTAGTGGATGGGAGACATTGACCAAGATGGCATGCAACTTAGACAGCATCCTCTTTTCAGACACCACCGTGAGAGAGTCCAGTTCCATCTCCACAACATCACTGGCCTTATGAATGAGTTTGTTGATTCTGTTGGTGTCTGCTACCCTCAGCCTGCTGCCCTAGCACACAGCAGCAAACATGATAGCACTGGCCACCACAGACTCATAGAACATCCTCAGCATCGTCCGGCAGATGTTAAAGGACCTCAGTCTCCTCAGGAAATAGAGATGGCTCTGACCCTTCTTGTAGACAGCCTCAGTGTTCTTAGACCAGTCCAGTTTATTGTCAATTCATATCCCTAGGTATTTGTAATCCTCCACCATGTCCACACTGACCCCCTGGATGGAAACAGGGGTCACCAGTACCTTAGCTCTCCTCAGGTCTACCACCAGCTCCTTAGTCTTTTTCACATTAAGCTGCAGATAATTCTGCTCACACCATGTGACAAAGTTTCCTACTGTAGCCCTGTACTCAACCTCATCTCCCTTGCTGATGCATCCAACTATGGCAGAGTCATCCGAAAACTTCTGAAGATGACAAGACTCCATGCAGTAGTTGAAGTCCGAGGTGTAAATGGTGAAGAGAAAGGGAGACAAGACAGTCCTCTGTGGAGGCCCAGTGCTGCTGATCACTCTGTCGGACACACAGTGTTGCAAGCACATGTACTGTGGTCTGCCAGTCAGGTAATCAAGAATCCATGATACCAGGGAGGCATCCACCTGCATCGCTGTCAGCTTCTCCCCCAGCAGAGCAGGGCGGATGGTGTTGAACGCACTGGAGAAATCAAAAAACATGACTCTCACAGTGCTCGCTGGCTTGTCCAGGTGGGTGTAGACACGGTTCAGCAGGTAGACGATGGCATCCTCAACTCCTAGTCAGGGCTGGTAGGCGAACTGGAGGGGATCTAAGGAGGCAGTACCTCCTGTAGCTACTTTTGGAGGCAGTACCTCCTGTAGATACTTTCAGTGGGATGTGCCTGTGGTCTATTGGGCTGATTTCACTACTCTCTGCAGCTTCTTACGTTCCTGCGAATCTGAATCGCCATGGTGTCGTAGAGGTTGTTGCAACGCTATTACAGCTGAAGGGTTTCAGGATTCAGAGTTTAATTCCGGTGTCCACCGCAAGGAGTCAGAATGTCTTGTCCATGGAATACGTGGGTTTTCCACTGGTACTCCAATTTCCTCCCATAGTCCAAAGACAAATCGGATGAATTGTAAATTGTCCAATAATTAGCTTAGTGTTAATCGGGGTTGCTGGGGCTCGATGGACCGAAGGGCCTACACCGTGCTGTATTACTAAATAAATACATAAGGATACTTTCAGCCGTGCATCTGTAGAAGTTTGTTAGAATTCAGTGACATGATAAAACTCCTTAACTTTCTAAGAGACTAGAGATACACCTACCTTGTGATTGCATCTATGTGCTGGGCCCAGCATATATTGCCTGGGACAATTACTCCTCTGATCTTTGAGTAATGACTTGGAGTTTTTTATATCCATTTCAGAGAGAAAGAGGTAATCATCTTAAGGTAAGACAGCATCTCCAACATTGCCACAGTACCTTACTGGAGTGTCAGGCTGGATTAGACAATGTCAGCTGTAAATTAAACACCTTCAGGTCAGTGCTTATGAATTAGGTATTCCTCTGCCTAAATAGCAAGAAGATGGATTCTGCTGATCTTAATATTCAGCAAGCATCTGCATCTATGATTATCTCTGAGATAATTCTATTACTGGCTTATGTTGCACTCCGTGGCATGTCCTTTATTTTGAAGGATTCCACTACAGCACAGAGCGGCTTACAAATATTTCTACTAATCACATACAAGCTATTGTTTAGGAGGTCCTCAAGGAGGTGGAGGGTTATTTTGCAGTGAAAGGTGATAGCTTATAGTAATGCTCAGTCACAAGACAGTTCTGATTTAAGATAATCATAAATAATTGGAGGGGGTATTAAAATCGAATTCCTGAACGTAACTAGAAGGTGATATTCTAACAAAAGCTTCCTAAGTAATAATTTTAATGTTATTCTTTGTGTACGAATTGTTTTAAGACTCTTCTGAGAGCAGGTTTTTGTTGTTTTTATTTAATTTTTGTACCTTTAGATTTCTGATTCATTGCTGAAATCCTCAGCTTTCCAAATCCAATTGTATTGACACCAGGCAACACACATAAAAGTTGCTGGTGAACGCAGCAGGCCAGGCAGCATCTGTAGGAAGAGGTGCAGTCGACGTTTCAGGCCGAGACCCTTCGTCAGGACTAACTGTATTGACACCACACTGATTCTTGGGCTACACTTTAGATCTAATATTGTTTCCTTTAGCTTATCCATGATTGATCAACACATGTAACTCAGACCTGATGAAGAATCTCAAACACGTGTGATCTGTGCTAGACTGGGTGGAGCAGGGTTATGTTTCTGTCACATGATTCTTGGATTGAATAGTCTACTGGATCTGTTGTGCCTGGGTTGGGACATGCTGGGTTTTACTGTGTAGGCGATATGTGCAAAATTGTTTGTTGAGGAATTAGCATTGTATTGGACAGTATAGGACCACCAGGATTCTGATTATAATAGGAGGTGTAAGTGGAAATAATGAGAGGATTCTGACAGCCACTGCTGCTTTGATGCGCATGAATAAAATGACTGATCTCTCTGTCAACGTGTGTATTCGACCTTGGCCACGAAAGCTAATCCTCCTCCCAGGTGAGCATCCACTGTCTGTAATAGCACCAGACGTAAGAAAGACTCTGCAGTGTGTCAACCCCCGTAACGTGGTCAGGCCAAACAACATGCCAGGCCGAGTACTCAGGGAGTGTTCTCACCAGCTCACTGACGTCTTCATGGGCATCTTCAACACATCACTCAAAAAGGCATTTGTCCCCATATGCTTCTAATCAGCCACCATCATCCCCATTCCAAGGATCTCTACACCTTTAGCATTAAAAGACTAACATCCTGTGGCACGGACACCAATCATCATGAAGTGCTTTCAATGACTGATAATGGCACATATCAAAAACACCTCCTGCCACATTGGACCCTCACCAATATGCCTACAGACAGAACAGTCGACGGCAGATGCCAAAGCATCTGTCATGCACCTGGCCCTGAAACACTTCGAAAACAAGGACATTTCTGTCAGAACGTTGTTTCTGGACTTCAACACTATTTCCCCACAGGCCTCGGTGAACGAACTCCTACTCCTTGGTCTAAATACATCCGTCTGCCACTTGGTGTGGGACTTCCTAACCAACAGACCACAGAGAGTCAGGCGTCACAACCACTCTCCCTCCCCATCATCCTCAACACAGGTGCACCCCCCCCCTGCCCCCCGCCCCGGGGCTGTGTGCTGAGCCCATCGCTGTACACTCTGCTCACACACGACGGCCCATGGTCAAACGCCCGAGTAATCACATTGTCAAGTTCATTGATGACACCATAGTGGTGTGGCTCATCAACAATGATGAGATAGCCTGCAGAATGAGGTGGAAGAGCTTGAGGCCTAGTGCCAGGCAAATAATCTCCTCCTCAATGTGAACAAGACAAAGAAGGTGGCGACCAACTTCAGGAGAGCAGGCACCACCCACACCCCTCGCGGCTTAGCAGTGGGAACTGCAATCAGTTTCAAACTCCTGGGAGTGCAACTCCTGCACAGCCTCTCCTAGTCACAGAAAACATTTTCCACAATCAGGAAACTTCATCAACGCCTCTAGGGCTGAAGAGAGCTGGACTATGTAGATCCATACTCACATAATTCCGCAGATGGGCAGTAGTGAGCCTCCTAACAAGCTGCATCGCTGCATGGTGTGGAAACTGCACGGGGGCAGACAGGAAGGTTCTGCAATGGATCATAAAGGATCACACCCACCCTGCTCATAGATGGTTTGTCACACACCCCTCAGGAAGGAGGCTAATCAACATCCACACCAGGACCACCAGACTCAAAAAACTGTTATTTTCCCCAAACAGTAAGGAGGACCAACACCTCCACCCTTAAACCACACCCCCAACCACCATTACTTTATCATTTTATGTCAGTCACCCAGTCACCTTATGTACAGACACTCCTGTGCCTAACATCAGCTTATGGACATACAATTAATCTATGTATATAAAATGCATACATATCTTATGTATTTATATTTATTGCGTGTTTTTATTGTGTTCTTTGTCTCACTGTTTTTTTTGTGCTGCATCGGATCTGGAGAAACAATCATTTTCCTCTCCTTTACACCGTGTATTGGAAATAAAATTAAACAATATTGAATCTTAAATCTATTCCGCTCTTTCTACTACATCACTAATGCCTTTCCACGTTGTCCTTTTCTATTTATCCAAATTTACTACAGCAACTTGTGTATTTATAGATCTTTAGCATGGAAAAAATACTGATTCTTTATGGGATCCTTTACCTTTCAAATGTCACAATCACCAAGTCTAGATTTTGGTCAAATGATTTCTCAAAAAGAGATTCTAAAAAGAGTATGGATGAAACAACTCTGAGCTGGCATAAAGTCAGAGAATCATAGCCTCACAGAACTTGAGGCTCATTATTTCTGTACTGGGCATCAAGTATCTAAGAATGCGAGTCCCACTTTCCAGCATTTAGTCTGCAGCCTTCTTCAGCATGGCATTTCAATGTTCATCTAAGTATTTCTCATTTGAGAGAGTTCCTGCCAAGCCCCCAAGCAGCGAGTGCCAGTTTTGAATCAGCCTCAGCCTCATTCTATCTCAAACCCGTTTTAAAACCTCCAACCTCTGGTGTTGTGATAGGTTAACTGCTGCGACTCATTGTGGATTGGATCTCATTTGGTGATGTCCAAGAGGTATGGAAAGACCACGGCATTTATCAAATATGAGTGAGTCTTTATAAAGGATCTCAGCCCAAAATATTGACTGTTTATTCAATTCCATGGATTCTGCCTGACCAGTGAGCTGGTCCAGCATTTTGTGTGTGTTGCTCTGCAGAATCTTTGGTGTTAATGAATTATCATTTCCAAAAGATCTTGTTTCATACTGTTAATGGCTGTGTGCCTGGTAGAGACACCAAGAAAAATAGATTGCACACAAGCCTTTTCCTATTGTGTTTATTAATAGGATTTGATCCCAGAAGTGAGTACATTTCACATGTTATTTGGAATGTGCATTGCACAGAGTAAAATTTCCCCGTCTCCTTACAAAATATCTTTCTCTTTTTTTCCAGATTGCACCAAGATGCCATTGGCTCTTTAATGAAGGCGTTGTATCTAGGGTGTGTATAATTCTGAATCATGGACACCTGCTCCAAGCCACACCCTAAAGTTTGGAAGCAATGTGAAAAAGGAGGTGAGAAAAGTATTTAGAAATAAAAAGATCACATGTAAAGACCAATTTGTTTGAATGATACCTTAACTTGGCCTTGGGTGTGAAGGGTACTGAGAACATCTACTGCTCATTCAAGATTTAAGGTTCAAGGTTCAAGATTGTCTATTGTCATACTTTAGTACTCAAGTGTAAAGAAGAGATAAATGACTGTTACTCCAAATCCGATACAGCATTAAAAACACAATAAATGTAAATACATAAGATTAGCTTTGACACATAGACTGATCATATGTACATTAAGTGACACTAGGCATAGGAGTGTCTGCTCATGAAGTGACTCTGACAGGAAATGATTAAGTATTGGTGGTGGGGAGAAGGATGCTCTTGGCTGCACATCTGTAGAAGATCGTGAATATTGATGTGCATAAACCAGCTCTCTTCAACCTCCTCATAAAGTAGAAGCATTGGTGAGCTCATGCCTGGTGTGCTGAGGGCTTTTTTTGTATTCCAAAACTAAACTTTGTGCATAATAAATACAGTGAATGCATTCACTGCAGATCTTTCTCTACACTCATTATAGCATCAGTTCAATACATTTTCTCAGAATGCGTCAGTGCCAATCACATTTCTCCTTGAAGAATGTAACTGTGAAGCGTAGAAAGCCCTGCAAAGCCTTTGCAGTAACTGCATCCTTCAACGTGTGCTCCAGCACCTTGGAATGTCTGAGACTACTCACATGGGGCACAGGAAGTAGATCCTTTTCCTTGAATGCACCTAACTACCCCGATTCCATGCCCAGATGTTCAGTTTTGTTAAATTCAATTGCCCAGCAGGTTATGATAGGATTTAACTCAGAATGATTAATCACCCTAAACTGCACTTTTTCCATCAGAGATTTAAAGAGCCTAGAGCCTGAAGCAGTTTCATTTAAACTAATACACAAATTAGCCTGATTTTGTTAAAATCTGACATTCTCTCCAAACTCTATGTTGCCCCCATACCAGGCCCCTAACTGACCTTTCAAACTGCAATATCTGCATCCATATTAAATTCAGAAATGATGAATCTGTGAATAAACACCCCAGCTTGCAAAACAAATGTCTAGATTTGTAGAGAAGGAATTGTAACCTAACACAAACACAATCATGTTTTATTTATTTAATCAATTGATGGTGAATGTCCAGGTCAGACACCAGGAAGCCTAAGTCTACATCGGTGCTCACAGATTGAGAGCTGATTCTGGAGAAGGAGTTCAAAGGTTACTGCGAACACTCAGACACTTCCTCTCCTCAATCAGCCCTCTTATCTATGTACCTGATGTAAAGGTAGACTTGTTTGCAGTTGCTCAGGACAGGCATAATCAATCAACCCATTATATAAAAAAACACCAGCATATTTTATTATTTTTAAATCCTGTATCTACAAAACAGCATTGAGACCGTCTCAGTTCTTACAATTTTAATATACGCTGCTTCACATTTAATTAAATACGCTTTTACAGTGGATGGAAAACAGTCTAACTGTATTTGTCCAGAGCGTCATAATGTGTCATATTCTACGTCTCAATGTAAAGAGAGTTTGTCAGAACCCTGGTATTACACTACTGAGTATACACCAGATCCATGCATTAGTTATCGGGAATACATGTGTATAGACATATGCTGTATGTAATCAAAAAGCAAAAATAAAATGTATTCCAGGAAACCTGAAATTAAAACAGAATGCTGGAAACTCTCAGCAATTCAGACAGTGTTTATGATGACAGAAACAGAGTTAACATTTAATTGTTAACAGTTTACATTTAAAGTTAGTAACCTTTCATCGCAACTTGTTTTCCTTCTTATTTTTATTTAGATTAGTTACATCTATATCATAGTCTGGCATTAAGATAGTATGTTTATAATCCTTAATATTATGTCACTGAGTATATGAACACCTGGTACTGATATAGTGAGTGCGTTTTCAATTCCTGGTGTTAAGGTACTCAGAATGTCTCAGAACCCTCCCTATTAATGTAATGAGTGTGCCTTCAATCCATAGAATTAATAACATAATATGCCTCTGAGACCTGGTATTAATGTAGTAAGATATCTCCAATCCATGCTATTCATGTGATGAAGGTGTTTTCAGTCTCTGGTATTAATGTAATGATTATGGCTCCAATTACAGTCATTAAGTCGTATGCTTCTGATTCCTGGTATTAATATAAATTGGTAAATTGGTTTATTATTGTAACATGTACTGAAGTACAATGAAAAGTTAGTCTTGCATACCATCCATACAGATCAATTCATTACAGTAGTGCATTGAGGTAGTACAAGGCAGTACAATAACAGAGTGCAGAATGAAGTGTTACAGTACAGAAAAGTGTACTGGGAAACAGCAAGGTGCAAGGTCACGAAGAGGTAGAGTCCATTTTTTCATACTGGAGGCCATTCTGTAGTCTTATAACAGCAGGAGAGAAGCTGTCCTTGTGGCTGGTGGAACATGCTTTTAAATCCTTGTATTTCCAGCCCGATGGGAGTGGGTGGGGGTGACGGGGTAAAAGAGAACGTCCGGGTGAGTGGAATCTTTATTTACCGAGGCGGTGAGAAATATAGACACTGCATTGGAGGGATGCTGGTTTCTGTAAATCTGCTGAGCTGTCTCCACATGTCTCAGCAGTTTCTTGTGATCACGGGCAGAGCAGTTGCCATACCTATCATCATGTATCTGGACAGGATGTTTTCTGTGGAACATCAATCGAAAAGTGTGAGGGTTAAAGATTCAAAGTAAGTTTATTATCAAACTACGTACACAGGATACAATTCTGAGATTTGTCTTTCGCTGGCAACCACAAAACAAAAAGACAGCATGGAACCCGTTCAAACACCCGATCTGCAAAAAGAAAAGAACAAATTGCAGAAGCTGCAAAAAGCGCGCGAACAGCACACAGAGTATCAGACATCAAGTCAAGGGTCCAGTAGTATTCAGTTTAGTTCAGTCCGGCGCGGCGTTGCTAGCTTGCTGCAGCTCACAGGGTCATCCTTTGCCAAAGCGCCCCAGTCCGCATTGGTCACCCCGAGTAAACCACTTACAGACATCCCACCTCTCCCGGGGGTTCTGGGAGTCTCCAGCATATCGATAGTGGCTTCCTGATGCCCACAAATTATATACAATATCCCGGAAATCGATTTTTTAGAGATGGAGAGGGAGAGGGAAAAAAAGAAAGAAAGAAAACGAATGAATCCTGCTTGATCTCTCTTTGTGCTAAGTAGACCTATCAGTTTTCTCTGTGGGCGGGCTTTAGAGTCGACCTCTCTCTCTCTTCCATATTCAGTTACTGCCGTCTGTAATGATGCTAAAATCATCCGGACAACTGTCGGCCATGAAGTACAAAAGCCTGGTGAAGAAATTCCCAAGGCTGGCGGTGACAACCTGACTACGCGAGGCTGTCCTATACGGGCGGGGCGTGTTGGCGTCTTAAAGGGGATTAGAGCGGGGTTTAAATTGGAGTGAAATTCCAAAATCATCCGTTAAGACATCTTTAAAAATGCGCTCGCAGCAAGCAAATTCTTCGGGGGTTTTTTCGTGAAACACTTCCACTTACAGGTACATCGAAACCCGCGATGGGCTGGGTTTAAGCACTGCCGTTTTCAGAAGAAAAACCGATTTTAATAAATATCCGGCCCCCACTGAGGTCTCATCATTAGGACAGCGAACTGTTTACCTGTGCTGCACACTTTATATGCATTTTGAATTACACTTTATTAAATAATATGGTAATATATTGTTTTATGTGGTGTGCGTGATATATGTATTGTGGCTACACCGTGGTCCAGACAGAGGTTGTTTCGTTTGTGGACAATCAGCCAGATGACAATAAACTTGAACTTGAAGATACAGAACTTCTAAATCACTCATTTAAAATCCCCCATGTCGATGTAAAAAAGTAATTTCTGATCCCGACTATTGCAGGCAATGTGTGTGTGTGTGTACGTATATGCCATTGGACGTTGTCTGAATGGACATTAAGCGGCGCACACCTATAATAAGGACACACCTCATGCTTTTATTTCTTTTAGGGACCACAACATATTAGGGAGGCTAAGCGCAGGGAAGGATGCTGAAGTATTTCACAGTTCTTTTCAGCAGAAAACCAAAGTCTGACAGAGAATGTCACTAGAGCTGAGGTGTACTTTACATCTTTCATCGTTGAGCATAACCTGCCATTCCAGGTGTGTAAGCACACAGGCAAGCTATTCAGGAAAATGTTTCCTGATTCAGAAATAGCAAAAACTATGCCTGCTCATCAACCAAGACAGCAGCAACTGTGAACATGGCACATCAAGACAGAATTCAGAAGTCAGCTGTCTCATAAAACACTTGTGAATCTGACGTCTTGCAAAATTAACAAATTCATTGACACAGACTGCAATGAGGTTGAGACTTCTGGTTGAGGCCTCCCTGAAATGAGTTTTTGCAGGGTGGGATGTCTGCACTTAAAAACAGCGAAACAAGGAATAACCAGAATCCAGAATCACATGCAACATGAACCTCAATGTCCCCCATATTAAGTCCACTGCCTCGCTGATGAACAATCCTTGCAATGTAGATCCCAAGACTCCTGCACTTTCCTGTGACAGCAGCTAGCGAGAGGGAAAGGAAGAGCAGACAAATGTAGGCAGATGATGCCAGACACACACCCATTCTCCTCTCTCCATTAAAGGGGACGTGCCAAATTTATTTAGCCTCCTGAGGAAGTTGAGGTCCTAGTGAGCCTTCTTGGCTTTTTGTGCACCTGTGATATTATTTGTAGGCTCATAAAAAGCAAGAGAATAACTAAAACTAGGGCTAAGACCAATGGGTTGCCTATAGAAGGTGCAGGGATGATAGATGTGAATAAGGTTTTTACTGAAGATCTTGTGACTACCTTCACAAAGGAGGGAACATTGCTGTTGGTGCTTAGGAGGAAAAATTTGCACCAAGGAGAAAATTGAGCAAATCTGACTATAATTTTTCTGTTATTCTACAGCAGTAATTCAAAAAGGTTTGAATGATTTCCGACCTTGCATCATTGTTTAGAAACAGAAGGAATAATTATTGACTTGTTAGTTTAAGTTCAGTACTGGATAAATTATATGATTCAATTCTACAGGACAGTAGAGACTTTGTTTCAATAAATGCACATTAATCAAGAAATAAAAGGCAATGATTGGTAAAGGGAAGATTGTTTCTATTTGATTGGATTTTTTTGAAGAGTTGACGAGAAGAGTCAGAAAGGGCATTACATTTGATATCATCAATACATGAATTCTTAGTAATGTTTTTCTTGGAAGATCCCAGATGGCAATCTAGTCACAAAAAGCTAAAACACTTTGGAAACTAAAAAGAATGGCAAATTGGATGCAATATTAGCGAAGTGACAAGAAACAAAATGTTGATGCATGTTTTTCTGACTGTAGCGTGATTATCATTTCAGTCCAACAGGACCTTGTATTTGGTCCTTTGCCTTTGAAACCCCTGTTTTCCTTGAATCACATCCCACTCCAGACTGAATCCTATGACGTCTTCTGTCCTGTGTCTTCCCTCTTCATCTCCTCTCGACCAAAAGCCCGAAGCCCAACCTTCATGTCCCTCACCAGAGGAACTTCCCCTTAATTCGACCATCCTAATTGGATGGCACACGTTTCTCCTAATCTTCAACAATAACCCAAACAAGCTGAAAACAGAACTGACTGCTCCTACAGAACTGCTAAATGAAGTACATACGGTATAACAATAAAAATAAGAACCAGGGCATTACACCTTTTATAATATGCTTTAATAAATTCAGCTTAAATGTTAGGATGCATGATTTTTAAAAAATTCATATGACATAATAATAAATTCTGTGGTTGACAGTGAAAAGATAGAAAGCTATAGATGACAGGAAAGCATAGGCAGTCCATTCATTTGAGAAGAAAAGTGGCAAATGGAAGTTAGTCTATAAAGGCATAAGGAAAGTTATTTGGGGAGATCTAGCAAGGCAAGAGAAATGGCATAATTGAGAGGATAATGAATGTGTGTGGAAGCACAGACAGAGCTCGGAGTGTATGCCTATAGAACTTTGAATGTAAGCATTGCATGCTGATAAAGCCATTAAAAAGGCATCTGCAATACTTCCCTTTATTAACCACTGCAAAGAATAAAAGAGCAAGCATGTCAGGCCAAAACTGTATGCAGTGTTAGTTAGACTATAGTTTGTGTTCAGGTCATCATCACCTTACAAGATATGTGTGATAGCATGAGAGAGGGTTCAGAAGATGTTCATCAGGATGTTGTTAGGAAAGGAAATATTTAGCTCTAAGAGATTAGATGGGTATTTGTGAAATGCCCTCCTTCTATACTATAAAGTTCTGTGATTCTCTGCCAGGTCTACGGATAATTTAGTCCAGTTCCCCAGATTTTTCTCACTTATCCTATAGGCTAGGCCTCTTCCATTATATCAGAAATCCTTCAAATGATGCTGGAGTATTGATTTTCTTTCGTCTAGGATCGGTTCTGACTAGGGATGGCCATGAGATGAATCTTCATGATGTGCAAAGATACTCTCCCTTACAATATATCATTGAAAATCAGAATCAACATTAGGTTTAATATCACTGACATATGTTGTGAAATGTGTAGTTTGGCAGCAGCAGTACAGTGAAATACATAAAATTACAATAATAAATAAATGCATATACATATAATCAAATTAAATACGTAATGCAAAAAGAGAGCAAAAATAGGGCAGCTGTGTTCATGGGTTTGTTCATTGTCCATTAAGAAATCTAACAGCAGAGGGGAAGAAGCTGTTCCTAAATTGTTAGTGTCATTGTTAGTGGCTCTGCTACCCAGTGAGATAAAGCACTGACAATAAAATGTTCAGGGCATTTCCTGAGCGCCACATGGCCCACCTTCTTTTCCATGAAATTCCACAATATCACACATATCTGGGGTAACATTACTACCCCTAGCGCTTTACCTAAATAATATAATGTGGAGATCTCTCTGTAATACTACTGCTGTAACAAAGACCAGGACCTGCCCTTGCAAACAACGTTGACAAGTGACAACCAACAAACAAAAGTGTACAATTTGGTTCCTGTGTTATGGTGATTATCATATTTGTTAAGCATGTTAGATGCAAACTTCTGTAAAATTGGATTGATATTATTTAACCTTTCAAACCTGGTTGAAACTGTAAGATGAAAAGATGTTTTCCTAAGGACAGATTCATACATACTGCTTTTCTTTGCAAGCTGATTCATGTTGGCAGCACAGGAATATTGCTGCAGTATATATTGTTGGCTAGATGATGGATGTGTATCAGATATTACTTTGCACCTGCCTTTAATTGATATTGTTTTACAGTCTCAACAATGAGTCCAGGAACATAAAATACAATATCATTTTAGTGCCTTGTTAACTCATACCAATTAGTGTTAAATACATGAAAACAGTTCGAGGAGGTAATTAGAACTAGTGGAAGTGCAGTACTACACATTATTTTAAAAAATTGTACAACTATGCCATATAACATTAAAATTCAAAGCAAATTTATTATCAAAGTAGGTATATGTCACCATATACAATCCTGAGATGCATTCTCTTACAGACATTCACAGTAAATACAATCACCAGAATGGAATCAATGAAAGACTGCACAAGCAGGGCAACTGCAAATGTGCAAAAGACAACAAACTGTGCAAATACAAAAATAAATAACAATAATAATAATAATAAATAAGCAATAAATATCGAGAACATGAGATGAAGAGTCCTTGAAAGTGACTCCCTTTTCCTCCGGTGTTCTTAATGATATCTCAATGTACATTTACTGGTCATTATTGAGTGTACTGCTACTTCTCTTTATGCAATTATGGAGATGATTACAAACCAATTAATGCCTTTAAATATACCATGTTAGTAATTGAATGTATCAAAATTGTTGATAAATTCTGTTTATACAAATGTATATTACGTTGCACAATGTAAATGGCTTGAACACATTAAAATAAGCCTTAAAATGACTTAAGAACTTAGAAACAAGAATAACTCAATCAACCTTTAGAATCACAGTTCAATTACATCTCAGTTGATCTATACGTCAACACTATATAGCCTCCATGCCTTCGAATGTAAAGCAACCTACAACATGGCTGCATCTTTAAGACTAACAACACTTTCCCCAGCCTTGAGCATTTGAGCCCATCGTTCAGCACATTTGAGAGCTACCACTGAAGATGGTACCCATTAGATGGGCTGCTAACACAGCAGCCGCCAAGGACTGTTATGGTTATACAATTACCACCTGGCCTCTTGTTAATACAGACTCCTGAAATGGCGCAGTCGTGAACTATTTTGCAGATCTATGGGCATCGATAAAACATAATTTTTGTGTTATTTTAAGCTAAACTCAAAAAGACAGGAAAACATAATTTTAAAATTTATTTGTTATTAGCAACATGCTCCAAAAAGTACAGCATTATTATAAATAAATAATTTGTGCATTTTAATTTTTGCCTCTGATGGTTAAACCATTGAGGAGCAAACAAAAGAATGCATCAGAGCTCTGCTACATAATTGAACAAGAAACTGAGATTGTGGGTTTTACAACCACCAAGCAAGCAAGGGCTGAATACTTAGAATGAAAAAAAAATTAATTTATTTATAATGCTGGCATTAGGCAAATAAAATTTAGCTCAACCAATATGCGTAACTAATGAAAGTGTAAATCATTAGTGTATTTCAGACAGCTTGCCCTGCTGAGGGGGATGAAGACACCCATTTTTCCACTTCATCAGTTGGCTAGTTTCCGTCATTTTCAGCCCTTGAGTTACAGCATGATTTGCATGGTGTGTTTGTCTTTGGTAATCAAGCTACGTACGCTGACAAGGCTGCGACATTGGACATGGATGTTCGTCTAATTAAGGTGCTAATTGAATTAAATGGTTGCAGTAATGAGCAGATGAGCAGCATAAAAAGTAGAGTCAGATAGCCCAATTAACAAAAGAGCCGAGCATAGTTATAACATTTAAAATACATGCAGCGCTGCACTCCAGTATTGTTAATTGTTCAGGGGATTTATGATAATTGGCTCAACAACAGGCCTGTGCTGCTATAGGCTGATCCTTGAGCTATGCTAAATTACTGCAAAGAAAAATGATATTGTAACCAAAATAGATGAGCTTCATCGTAATGTCACCAATTGTTTAAAATAAAGATATTGTTTAAAGAAGAACATATACATGAAAAAGCAGCTAATTTACACATTGAACCCATCAGCAGCAATCCATTGGGGTCTTATAGTAGAGTTTCAAATAATAGATTGTAATTGAGTCTTATTAAATGTAAAATACAGCTATAAATATTTATATGTCATATGGCACTACCATTACATTAATTAAAACACACTTCAAAATATTGAAAGAAAATCCATATCAGTCATTAAGTATTTACATGCTAATTATGCATGGCATATCAATTAAAGCATATTTTACCTCATTAAGAAATTACATTTTGCTCAATGAAGATCCCTGCTAACTTCTGACTGCCAGGTTTAATTACGCGCTAGTAATTATCATTACAGCTTGTTTACTCCACCTTGCAGTTCTAGTGGGCTCCCTTAACCAATTAACACCAGCCTGTTAATTACAGCACATTAATAGAGATTCTTTCCATTTAGCAGATTGCCAAGGTAAAAATCCTGCTATGTCATACGTCATTCCATAAAGCACCAAAGAATTTGGAACGTAAAATATTCAGTCACCATTTTATGAGTTAAACTAGGCCATTCCTTGAAGATTTCTTGATTCCATTTTAAACACAAAATCTATGTAGGACAAGTGTTAGAGTTATAATTCTAGTTGGATCGGCAGATTGCAGGGAGACTGTAAACATATAATGGAGTGCAATTGCTGACAGAACCCACTTACCTAAACAGGTACAAATGGAGTTGTTCAGGCAGGATTACTGAAGTACGTAGAGCAGATCATCATAGGCAAATTGTTTCAAAATGATCTCTGGAAGGTTTATTTGTTACTTGCAGAGATGAGATGAAAACCAATGTGTTACAGCAATAAAATAATATCTCACTTTCGCCTGCCTTGAGGCAACCTTAGTTCAAAGCAGCAAGCACAATGATGCTTCCTGCAACTGCACCAGCTGAACGTTTTCCATGGTGGCACAACTGTCTCACAGAAGTTCGATCCTGATTTTGGATGGAATTTGCATTTCTCCTAGCAACCACTTGAGTTTCCCTGAGGTGCAACAACTTGGTAATTTGGTAAATTGTTTCTTGTTGTCAGGTGTACCAAACTGCAGTGAAAAACTTCTCTTGCGTGTCATTCATATAGATCATTTTCTTACAACAGTGCATGATGAAACAGTAAAAGCTAAAACGATGACAGATTGCAGAATAAGTGTTACAGTTACAGAGAAAGTGCACTGCAAATAGACAATAAGGTGCAAGTTCACACTGAGGTAGTTTGAGGTCAAGAGTCCATTTTATCAGACTAGGCAATAGTTCAATTGTCTTATAAAAGTGGGATAAAAGGTATTGCATGAGCCTGGTATTATGGGCTTTCAGGTTTTTGAATCTTCTGCCTGATGGGAAGTGGGGAGGGAGGGGTAGGGTGCGGAGAAGAATGAATATCCAGGGTGGTGGGATATTTGAACATGCTTGCTGCTTCACTTTATTTTATTGTCACCAAACAATTGATACTAGAGCGTACAATCATCACAGCAATATTTGATTCTGTGCTTGGCGCTCCCTAGAGTACAAATCGATAGTAAATAGTAAAAATTTAATTATAAATCATAAATAGAAAAGGGAAAGTAAGGTAGTGCAAAAAACTGAGAGGCAGGTTTTTTGGAAGGTATGGCCCAGATCCGGGTCAGGATCCATTCAGCAGTCTTATCAAAGTTGGAGAGAAGCTGTTCCCAAATCTGGCCGTACGAGTCCTCAAGCTCCTGAGCCTTCTCCCGAGGGAAGAGGGACGAAAAGTGTGTTGGCTGAGTGGGTCGTGTCCTTGATTATCCTGGCAGCACTGCTCCGACAGCGTGCGGTGTAAAGTGATCCAAGGACGGAAGATTGGTTTATGTGTTGTGCTGGGCTGTGTTCACAATCTTCTGCAGCTTCTTCCAGTCTTGGACAGGACAACTTCCATACCAGGTTGTGATGCACCCTAGAAGAATGCTTTCTGCGGTGCATCTATAAAAATTAGTGATGGTTTTAGGGGACAGACCAAATTTCTTTAGCTTTCTCAGGAAGTAGAGGCACTGGTGGACCTTCTTGGCAGTGAACTCTGCTTGGTTGGACCAGGGCAGGTCATTTGTGATATTGACCCCGAGGAACTTAAAGCTTTTGACCTGTTCCACTTGTGCACCACCGATGTAAATGGGGTTGTGCGGTCCGCTACTCCTTCTGAAGTCAACAACCAATCCTTTGTCTTGCTGACGTTGAGGGATAGGTTATTGTCTTCACACCATGCCACCAGGTTCTTAATTTCCTTTCTGTACTCAAACTCATCATTACCCAAGATATGGCCTACAATTGTGGTGTCATCAGCAAACTTATATATTGAGTTCGATGGAAACTTGGCTACACAATCATGGGTGTACAGTGAGCACAGCAGGGGGCTGAGTACACAGCCTTGTGGGGCACGGGTGCTCAGAGTGATTGTAGAGGAGAGCTTGTCCCCTATTTTTACAGCCTGGGTCCTGTCTGTGAGGAAGTTGAAGATCCAGCTGCAGATCAGAGTGCTAAGGCCTAGGTTCCGAAGCTCAGGAATCAGTTTATTTGGAATGATGGTACTAAAGGCAGAGCTGTAGTCAGTGAAAAGGAGCCTGTATTCACTGAAGCAGCGAGAAGTATAAACCGAGTACATGGTGAGAATGCTGGTGCTTGTGAAGTGTTGAGCTTTGTCTGCATCTCTCTGCAGCTTCTTGCAGTTACAGGCAGAGCAGTTGCCATACCAAGCCTTGATGCATCCAGCCAGGATAATTTCTGTAGTGAATTAATAAAAGTTGGTGAAAGTCAAATGAAACATGCCAAATTTCTTTAGCCTCCTGAGGAAATAGAGATGCTGGTGAGCTTTCTTGAATGTGGTGTCAACATAGTTGGACCAGAACAAACTATTGGTAATGTTCACTCCTAGGAACTTAAAGCTCTGAACCTTCTCGACTTCAGTATGATTGATGTAAACATCTCTAACCCTCACCCCTTTCCTGAAATCAATCTTGTAGACGGAGTTAGAGCAGAATCTGGGCCTTCATGTAAGCGTACACGGAACTGAATAGGGGGCTGAGGATGAAGTCTTGTGGGGCATCAGTGTTGACAATAATCATGGTGGAGGTGTTGCTGCCTTTCATCTCTGATTGTCATCTATTGGTCAGGAAGTCAGTTGCAAAGGGGGGTGTTGAGCTGCAGATTTAGGAGAATGAAGATGAGTTTGTGTGGAATTACAGCACTGAAGGCGGAGCTGTAGTCTATTAACAGTAGTCTAACATAGGTTTCTTTATAGATTATAGATTATGAGGACACTCAGTCCTCGTTTATTGTCATTTAGAAATGCATGCATTAAGAAAATGATACAATGTTCTTCCAGAATGATATCACAAGAAACACAGGACAAACCAAGACTAAAACTGACAAAACCACATAATTATAACATATAGTTACAACAGTGCAAAGCAATACTGTAATTTGATAAAGAGCAGACCATGGGCATGGTAAAAAAAAGTCTCAAAGTCCCGATAGCCCCATCATCTCACGCAGGCGGCAGAAGGGAGGAACTCTCCCTGCCATGAACCTCCAAGCGCCACAAACTTGTCAATGCAGCACCATTGGAAGCACCTGACCGCAGCGAACTCTGAGTCCGTCCGAAAACTTCGAGCTTCTGACCAACCTTCTGACACAGCCTCTCCGAGCACCATCCTCTGCCAAGCGCTTCAACCCTACTCCGGCCGCCGAGCAACAAGCAAAGCCGAGGACTCGGGGCCTTCCACTCCGGAGATTCTGGATCACACAGTAGCAGCAGCAGCGAAGCAGGCATTTCAGAAGTTTCACCAGATGTTCCTCCGTGCTCTCACGTCCGTTTCCATCAAATCAGGATTGTGCATGGCACCCTATTTGACAAATAACAGACATCACCACCAGAGTGGCCGCTGCGAGCTGTGTCGTGTCGCCATCTTCTCCTCCCTCATTTACGGTCTAGATGCTCCATTTATGAGTGTATGGCCGGGGTGATGGTGTCCATTATAGACCTATTTCAGCTGCAGACAAATTGCAGTTAGTCAAGGTTTCCATAAAGAAATAGCTGAGGTGTTAAGACTTCTGTCTTCATTGCAGAGGTTACAATAAAATAGCTGAAGTGGAGTGGATTCTGAGTCTAATGGGAGCAAGGAATTTCAAGTAATATTACAAATTAAAATATTTAATTTAATATTTATATATTATATATGATAAAATAAAAAATATGTAAAATTACTAAAATAATTAAATATTATTAAAATATTCAAGTAATATTACTAATATCAGTAGAGGGAAATTATTGGAGAAATTAGGAGAAGAACGGGCAAGTCCTGGCTCCTGATTTTCCAGCTATTAGGTTTCTAAGCAATGCTCCAGTGTCCTAGCATATTGTAAAGTAGTAAGTCTAACAAGCAAAGGAGGAAGAGAAAAAGTAGAAAATTATAGATATCATAGATCAGATAACCTGTTATCTGTTGTCAGCAATCATTGGAAAAAAATTCTGAATGAGAGCACAATAACTGGGGACATAAAAAATGCCACTGTGGTTAAAGAGAGTAAACATCGATTTAATGAGAATAAACTCAAGTCTAACAGATCTAGAGGATTTTGATAATGTAACAAGCAGGCAGATGGGTGAGTACCAATGAATATACAATAACAACATTTATTTTCTGTATCCATTTGATAAAATACCACAAGAAGGGTATTTAGGCTAAATAAGGGTTTACTGTGTTAAAGACCATAAGACCATAAGACATAGGAGCAGAATTAGGCCATCTGGCCCACCAAGTGAGCTCCGCCATTCAATCATGGCTGATCCTTCTTTTTCCCTCCTCCTCAAACCCCATTTTCCAGCCTTCTCCCCATAACCTTTGATGCCATGTCCAATCAAGAACCTATCAATCTCTGCCTTAAATACCCCAACGACCTGGCCTCCACAGCTTCATGTGGCAACAAATTCCACAAATTCACCACCCTTTGGCTAAAGAAATTTCTCCACATCTCTGTTTTGAATGGACGCCCCTCTATCCTGAGGCTGTGCCCCCTTGTCCTAGACTCTCCCATCATGGGAAACATCCTTTCCACATCTCCTCTGTCTAGGCCTTTCAACATTCGAAAGGTTTCGGTGAGATCCCCCCTCACCCTTCTGAATTCCAGCGAGAAACAGATTATCATGGATAGAGAAATCTAATTGATTTTTTTGCAGTCATTTGCTGTCCATGAGAAGACGGTGGTGTGCGGTTCTGAATCACTGGGGTCCTCCTGGTGTCAGGGTGGTATGTGATACAGAGGGCAACCTTCAAATGCTGGTGATTTGCTTCTTTAAGTGTTGTTGGATTTGCACTTTTCAGAAGTTTCACACTTCTGATTTGTACCTTGTAGATACAGAAAAATAATTGGTGTGTCAAGAGATGCACAAAATGACAATAATATCAAGCAGTGTGTGATCTCAGACAAATAATATGAAATTAGTTACTGAAAAGGTGACAGAGAAAGGGTGGCACGGTAGTGTAGTGGTTAGCACAACACTTCATGGTACCAGTGACCCGGGTTCAATTCTCGCTGCTGTGTGTAAGTAGTTTGAATATCCTCCATGTGGCCATGTGGGTTTCCTGTGGGTGCTCCAGTTTCCTCCCACAGATCAAAGATGTACCAGTTGATAGGTTAATAGATCATTGTAAATTGCCCTGTGATTAAGCTAGGGTTAAATTGGGGGTTATTCAGCAGCACGGCTTGAAGGGCCAGAAGAGCCTATTCCGTGCAGTATCTCAATAAATAAATAGATAGATAAATAAATCTGAAGAATACCCCACAAACATAAAGCTTTACCATACTGGGCACAGTCATCTTCATTCATGCTTTAATTAACTGAAAAACGGTCACAAGAACTGTGGTGACTAAACAAAATCATCTGCTTTATACACTCTGTGCCTAGAAATCTGTTAGATGAAGAAAAGGAACATTTCATTCCTAAGGCCAATCAGCACACCTGGTGTACTGAGTCGGTGCTGTTACTGAATCCTATGATAAAGAATCAGAATCAGATTTAATATCAATGGCATGTTTTGTGAAATATATTAACTTAGTGGCAGCAGTACAAAGTAATACATGGTAAATATAGAAAATAAATGAATTACAGTAAGTATATATACATATAAAATAGTTAAATTAAAAATAGTACAAAACCAGAAATAATATTTTAAAAAGTGAGGTGGTGTTCATGGGTTGAATGTCCATTTAGGAATCAGATGGCAGAGGGGGAAAAGCTGCTCCTGAATTGTGGAGCGTGTGCCTTCAGGCTTCTGTACCTCCTACCTGATGGTAACAATGAAAAGAGAGCATGCCCTGGGTGATGGGGGTCCTCCATAATGGACACTGCCTTTCTGATGCACCTTTCCTTGAAGATGTCTTTGAAACTACAGAGGCTGGTACCCCGTTGGAAGCTGCCTAGTTTTACAGATTTCTGTAGCTTCTTTTGATCATGTGCAGTAGCACCCCACCCCCCATACCAGACAGTGATGCAGCCCGTCAGAATGCTCTCCACAGTACATCTGTAGAAGTTTTCGAGTGTTTTACGAGACAAAACAAATTTCCTCAAACTTCTAATGAAATATAGCTGCTGTCTTGCCTTCTTCAGAACTGCATCGATATGTTGGAACCGGGTTAGATTCCCAGAGATATTGACACACAGGATCACACTTAGGACCTAGAAAGGCAGAAATTTCTTCATGCAGATGCAATTCTCTACCCAAGTCAACAGGGATACTCAGTTATTCCATATTTAAAGCTGAGACTGATAGATTTTAGATGCCAAGGGAATTGAACTAAAACACTGTTGAGGCACAGGAGAAACCATGATCTTATCTGATGACTAGGCGTATTTGAGGAGACATGAGCTACTCCTGCTGCTATTTTGCTCTTCTGCTTCTACCAGTTATTTTTTTGTGCAGCATCATCTTAATCAGGCTGGTGTCCTTTCCTATGAATACATGGAAGGCCACTTCATTACATACACCTGCAAGTATCTAATCAATCAATCAGGGCAGCAACTCAATGTATGCAGACATGGTCAAAAGGTTCAGTTCAAACATCAGCATGGGGAAGAAATGTGATCTAAGTACCTTTGGCCGTGGAATGATTGTTGGCGCCAGACAGGATGGTTTGAGTACCTCAATAACTGCTGATCTCCTGGGATTTCCAGCACAACAGGTTCTAGAGTTTACAGAAAAAGAAGCAAAAAAAAAAAAAAATCCAGTGAGTGGCAGCCTGTGGGCTAAATCACCTTGTTAATGTGGAAGGTCAGAGGAGAATAGCCAGTGTGGTTCAAGCTGACAAGAAGGCAACAGTAATTCAAATAACCACGTGTCACAACAGTGGTGTGCAGAAGAGCACCTCTGAACACACAACATGTCGAACTTTGAAGAGGATGGGCATCATGAACATGAACATAGACTCAGTAGCCACTGTATTAGATACAGGAGATATGTTATACTCAGCAAGCTTCATGATGTCAACCATTGAAATCCTTTCCCGTCATTCCTAATTTTGTCTTATCCAAAATCATTTTCCAGCAGACACTTTTCACTGAAAGCACTATAGGATAAATATCTCAGAATAATTCTCTGTATCCCCTGCTCCCTCCCATCAGGCAGAAGATACAGAAGTCTAAAAGCACATACAGCTAGGCTCAAGGACAGCTTCTTTCCTTCTGCTATAAGACTATTGAAGGGTCCCTAGTATGGTAACATGCACTCATGATCTCACAATCTACTTCATTATGGCCTGGCAGCTTATTATCTGTCTGCACTGCCCTGCACTTTCTCTGTAACTGTAACACTTAATTCTGCATCCTGTTATTGCTTTCCTGGTACCACCTCAATATGCTGCTGTGATGAAATGATCTGTTTGGATGGCATGCTGAACAAAGATTTTTCACTGTACATGTGTCAATAATAAACCAATTTACCAAAATAAATCGCTAGCTATGATTAAGTCTCTCAAAGAGAAGTTTGGCCCTAAAGGATTGAGCATGAAAGACAAAAATGAAGGCCTAACATCAGCATAGAAAGGATTGCTAGCATTTCAGTTGGAACACTTTGCAGATTCACCTCTTTACTTTATGTTAATAATACTTTATGTTTTATTGTTGCCGAGCAATTGATACTAGAACATACAATCATCATAGCAATATTTGATTCTGCGCTTCCCGCTCCCTGGATTACAAATCGATAGTAAATATTAAAAATTTAAATTATAAATCATAAATAGAAAATGGAAAAATGGAAAGTAAGGTAGTGCAAAAAAACTGAGATGCAGGTCTGGATATTTGGAGGGTACGGCCCTGATCCGGGTTACTCCCGGGATCTTGGAGAAGAGAAGAACTCTTCTCCAAGAGTTCCACTTTCCATTCACCCGAGAATGTTTCCAATATAAGAGCTAAGTATTTATTTATCTATCTGTCTGTGTATTTATTTATTGAGAGATATAGCACAGCAACAGATCCTTCTGACCCAATGAGTCGGCGCTGCAACCGGCTATTACACCCATATGACCGACAGACTTGCTAATCCATACATCTTTTGAGTGTGGGAACAACACAGGGCAGCTGGAGGAAACCCATGTGGTCACAGAGAGCATCCAAACTTCTTATAGACAGTGGCAAAATTGAAGGTTACTGGTGCTTTAATAGTTGTGCTAGTTGCTATACAGCTGTGCTTCCAAGAGATATGGTTTTAGAAAAACCATATCTCTTGGAAGAAAACAGAAGTGAAAATTATGTAGGCAGAAATAGATTCTAGGATGCTGTACTGAGTGAAACGTTCCTTTATCCACAGGAATCATGGCCAGGAAAGGCAGGAAGATTAGACAAACTAGGCTGAAACTTCAACCTTTCCTCACCATTGATGCTGTCTGCCTTGCTGAGTTCCTCGGCATTTTGTGTGTGTTGCTCAAGACTTCCAGTACTTGCAGAATCTCTTGTGTGTGTAGCTGCTGCCGTGCAGGATGTTCTGTAAGTAAGGAGTTACTGCATCTGCGTACATTACAACAGAGGCCAGTA
The DNA here is from genome assembly GCF_030028105.1 of Mobula birostris. Taxonomy (NCBI): domain Eukaryota; kingdom Metazoa; phylum Chordata; class Chondrichthyes; order Myliobatiformes; family Myliobatidae; genus Mobula; species Mobula birostris. Next base: position 179,859,299 of record NC_092373.1, read on the forward strand.
AACTCTCTGGTAAAGGTTGCATATCAAATTTAAACAATTTCTTCAACATCTACAGTATTATGCTTTGCTGGCCATTGAGGCCCTCCAGTGGCCAAGGTTGACCATGCACGTTGCATGCCTGCTGTGTACATGATACGCAAGCTATGGCAGTACAGTATGGAGAGCAAGCTGTTGCCTATGTGAAAGGCCTCTCCTCTCTACACAGCTGATGAATCTAAAGGAACGGCAGAGATGTAGCAAACCATATATATATATATATATATATATATGTTGTAACTGGGTTACCTGTCTGGATAGGCCCCTCGGCTGACTGCTCCTGTGGCTCCTCCCACAGACCCCTGAATGAAGGCGATTGTGCCACTGCTCCTCCTCTCAGTCCAGGGGCAGATACCCAGCATGGTGGAGGTCACATTTTACTGTTAATAAAAGCCTTTCAGTATTTACTCTACTTCCAATCTTTTGGAGTAATTGATGGTGCATCAAGAGACCAACACAGTTTGGCATCAGTGGCATCACAGGAGTTGCCAGTCAGCGTTGAACTCAATATCAGACTCCTAGAGACTCGTGCTCCCAATTTTTCCTTCTGGGTTTACTCCTGAAGCCTTCATCATGTATAACCACAAGGCAGCGGAAGTTTGAGATCAGAGTTTTCCTTTTCCTTGATGAGCTGCCAACCATACATGATGAGCCCCATCTGCCCAAAGCGACTGGTTTTAAGGCACCAGTAACCTGCCTTTGCCCCTTCTCCTGTCAGTTAGAAATGGTTCCGCTGGACTTAGTAGCTAAGCCACACGTGAAGGCCAGGAGCTGGACTCAGTTGTCAGGGGCTATTTGAGACGCATGCAATTGGGAGCATTTAAAAGGTAGTGGGAGCTTATCTCCATTACCACCCCCGGCTATAACAACCTTAAGGAACTGGCCATGCTTTTCTGATTAACTGCATTTGTTTGCCAGTTAATTAAAATATTGTACAAGAATTATTCAGGGATATAATTAACTTAGATATTCAAAAAGCATTTGATAAAATTTCGCACGTGAGCCTTTTAAATCATCCACAATTTTTGCAGGATTTATAACCTCATTATAATTTTGTTTCATCAGTTTGTTTTGGTGATTTCCTTGATAATATTCTGATTAAAGAAAGAAAATATTTTATGTGGCAAGAATATTTGATTGCATGGCAGTTCCCCTTTCAAAAGGTAATTGGCAGACTGATCTAAACACTATTATCGCATTTAGCAAACAAAAGCTGAGATCAATTATATTTATGGGGCTTATGGTGTCAACCCTAACCTTTTTTTTTATTTTATACTTCTTTTCTAAGTTTTATTCTCCTTATAAATTCTTAACAAAAATAAGGCTGTGCTTATTTTTTGTTTAAAAATCGTTAGTCAAATCATAAAGGAATGTAATGCAAATTTTACACATCTTTATATGCTATATATACAGAACCATAATTATTTCCCCGTTTTGATGCTGATATTTTTGCAATAATCAACTGCTAATAAATCTATCCTCAGGTAAAAAAAGAAGTTTTATTCTCCTTCAAAAGATAATAGGAAGGATTGTAAATGGTGCAAATGAGAATGACAAAAGTATAAGCTGGAAGTGCATAACAAGTCTATTGATAGCCGAACCATAGAGATGGGTTAAAGCTTTGTCTATAATACTTCTTCAGATGTGTGACTTCAAGGCCAAGAAATTTGGCAATAGTATCATAAAATGTTGGGCTTTGGTAATTGCCACATTGTGTAGCTTACTTTATGGTTTGAGTGCTAATATAGGCATTTAATGTATTTTATCTACTGTATCCGGTGCTTCCAATGCAGCTTCCTCTACATTGGTAAATTGGGGGAATGCTTTTTCAGGCAACTCCATCCATCAGGAGCAGAATTTCGCGGTGCCCAACCATTTTATATCCTCTCTCCCCATTCCTATTCTGATATGGTAGTTCATGGCCTCTTCTTTGGCCAGAATGAGACCACTCTCAGGGTAGAGAAGCAACACCTCATATTCCAAGCAACACACACAAAATGCTGGAGGAACTCAGCAGGCCAGGCAGCATTTATGGAAAAGAGTACAGTCGACATTTCGGGCCGAGACCCTCCATCAGGACTGGAGAAAAAAAAGATATTCCATCATATTCCATCTAGGCCTCCAACTTGATGGCATGAAAATCAATTTGTCCTTCCAGTAATTTCCCCTCCCCCTTCTCTTGTCTTCTATTCCCCCTCACTACCTATCACCTCCCCCAGGTGCCCCTTATTCTTCTCTTTCTCCCATATTCCACTCTCTGCTCCTATCAGATTACTTCTTCTTCAGTTAGTCCTGACGAAGGGTCTCGGCCTGAAATGTCGACTGCACCTCTTCCTAGAGATGCTGCCTGGCCTGCTGCATTCACCAGCAAATTTTATGTGTGTTGCTTGAATTTCCAGCATCTGCAGAATTCCTGTTGTTTTCCTTCTTCTCCAGATCTTTTCCTTTTCCACCAACCACCTCCCAGCTTCTTACTTCATACCACCCCTCCCCTGTCCACCTAGCTTCACCTATCACCCTCTAGCTAGTCCTGCTTCCCCTCCTCTCACCTTTTTATTCTGACATCTTCCTCTTTCCTTTCTGGTCTGGATGAAGAGTCTTGGTCTGAAATGTTGACTGCTTATTAATTTCCATAGATGCTGTCTGATCTGATGAGTTCCTTCTGAATTTTGTGTGTGTTGCTCTGGAGTTCCAGCATCTGCAGACTCTCTTGTATTTTACGTACAGTGTTAGTGGAATTCTACGTACAGTAGGTTATATTGGGATACATACAGTATTTATAGTGTGGGAGATAGTGTGGGGCAGTTCTGAGTGGTATTGTGATGTACAAACCAAATCTCTTAAACCTGGTAATGTTTAAAAGTTCCATCAACAAACACAAGTTGTACACTTTGCATCTTTTGCATTGGAAAGCACTCCAAGGTATATTCAAACAAAAGAAGCAGTGCCAAATTAATAAAAAGAACATTAGAGCTGGAGAGCTAAAGACTTGCTCAATAAGTACTTCTGCTGTATCTGTGTAAGTGAGATCTACTGTCATTTTGAATCCAAAAGTGGCAAATCACTCATTATCCTTAAATAAAGATACAAGACTGTGTTATATGATCATACAATTGATTCCAATCCGAAGCAGTAACCCAACACTGTGCTCTTGAAGATATTTTTCACATCCTTAGGAAATCCCAAACTGGGTAAAAGCCAATGAAGTAATTCTGAAATATAGTCACATTAACATTAGAGGGCAGAAAACATACAGAACCACACAGTCATTACCACATAGCAACCGTTAATACTACCACCATCACCAACACTCCTAGCATCTCCCAATTCCCAAACTTGGATAAAGAGCAGATCTTAAAGGGTAAAAACTTTCCCAAAACTATGGGGATTATATCCTTCCAATAAGGAAAGAGCTTCACCATCAGAAATACATTTCAAATCAAATTAAAAGAAAAAAAAGATTTTAAGTTGTTTTCTTTTCCTTAGCAATTTTAACTACTAATTTATCTGAATGGTAAATCATTCTCCCAGGAATGAGGGGGAGAGCTGTCTTGAAAGAGTTACTGAGCCCGGCAGTGAAAGGGAGCTGTATTAATATTAGGAAAGCTACCGTCATTAACCTAGGGCGCTTCAATGATTGTGTGATTTCAACTGTGTGTGTTAATTCACCTCTGTCACACTGACAGGATCAGTAATTCCTCAAAGCCAGTTTCCCCAAGGATATCATCCACCTTTTCAATTTAAGCAAAAATGTTCAAAATATATTTGTAAAGCAGAATTAAGGAAAATAAAAAGTGGCATTACAATAATGCAAGATATGAGTACCAATTTTACAGAATGTCATAGTGTTTTGGTATCCTCCACTGTTTGAAAGCTTAAGGTTAGGGTTAGCGATCTCATGTTGTGAGCTAGACTCTCTTCTCCTTGTTTCTATTGATTTTGGTCTTATTCACACTATTGTTTAGATAGGTTGAAATCCATGCTCCTACATGTAGACTCTATGGGTCGATATACACAGTAGACTCAATATGACAGGAAGAGATTTTGAACTCTAATTGCTGAAAATCTAATGTAAGAACTGTAGATTTGTGTTCAGGCTTACAAGGGATTTTGATAGTGTAAAGGGAGAGACTGCCAGTAGAGTCAGTAACCGGGCAAAAGAGATTTCAGGTAATTGGCTGAAGACCCAAGAGGAAGATGAAGACACCCTATTTACACAAAGATTGGAAGAGTGGATATAACTAGATTCAAAATACTGTCAAAATGGAATATAATACATAACTGAAAAGAATAAATTTTCCATGATATGGGGTGGGGGGCAGGGTGTTCAGAGGAGTGAGTCATTGGAAAGTAATTTCAAAGAGTTGTCTCAGGCATAATGGATAAAACACTCTTCCTCTGTGCTGTGGTGTTCCATAACATTCACCAAGACTTTCAGCACTATCACTGTGTGTGGCTCCATTGTAGCCAAATATTTAGACTAGCAATCCAAAGGCCCAGAGGAGTGATCAAAAGACATGAGTTCATAGGGCAGAAAGGAATGTAAATTCAAAGTATAAACTACAACATTGATTGAAGGAAAAGAATGAAAACATTGGATTATCAAAACAAAACTCAACAATTTTGCTGGGATTATCAAAAGAAGATCATTAAATTCACTGAGATTCTTTAAAGAAACAAGTATCTGCCCTTCCCTTACTAGCCTATATCTAACTCCTGACGCACAACAATGTGGCTGTCTCTTATCTTCAGTCTAATATAAACTCGTTTTTTTTTATCTATAGCAATTACAAAAGTACATCATAGCAGAAAATCATCAATGTAAACACTGGATTTGATAAAGAACAAATGAAGGGGAGCTGCAAGAGACTGCAGATGTAGGAATCCAGAGCAAAAGAACAATTGCTTGAGGAACTCAATGGGTCAGATAACATCTGTAGAGAGAAATGGGCAGTTGATATTTCAGAAACAAGAGAAACTACAGATGCTGGAAGTCCAAACAACACACATAAGATGCTGGAGGAAATCAGTCTGTACTCGTTTCCATAGATGCTGCCTGGCCTGCTGAGTTCCTCCAGAATTTTGTGTGTGTTGGTTGAGTTGACATTTCAGATTGAGACCCTTCATCTGGAGACAAAGGCATACCCATCACTATTGATCCTGCAAAATTGTCCTTTATAAACATAGGGCACTGTGCCAAATCTGTGAAATCTGTCCTGAAAATTAGATATGCTATGATTCAAATAATTTTATATTTTTCTTTTAAAAATGGAGAAAAGGAAAATAGAAGAATTTGAAGTCAAAGTCAATTACATTGTCATAGCACAAGCACATGTGTGCAGAGAGGCAATGGAAAAACTTCCTGCATCACAGTCACGTAGCACCAGATGCACAATATACAAAACAAAATTATAAATTATAACAAGAAAAAACAAAATTAAAAAGAAAATAAAGTCAATACAATACAAAGTAGTCAAAGTGATCATTCTGTTGCTATATTGAGGCAATAGTTAGCGTTGTACAAGTTGATTCAAGAACTGAATGGTTAAAGGGAAGAAGCTGTTCTTGAACTTACTGGTAGGGGACCATCTATACCTCTTGCCTGATGGTATTTGTGAGAAGATGACATGGCCCAGATGGTGGAAATTTTTGATTGACAGATGGTTCCTTCTTGAGGCACTGACTTATATAAGTACTATCGATGGTGGGAAAAGGTGCATCCATGATGTATTGGACTGAATCAGCTACCCTCTAGAGTTTTTAAAATTCCCCTATGTTTGAATTGCCATATGGACCATGATGCAATCACTCAGAATACTTTCATAGAATATCATAGGAGTTTGTTCGAGTGCTTGATGATATGATAAACCTCTTTAACCTTCCAAGAAAGTAATGACACTGGCATGCCTTCCAGTTGTTCTGAATTTATGAGCTGGGCCCAGGAGAGGTCACCTATATCGGTCTCCAAGTGTGCTTATTTTTCAGAAAATCTTCCAGCAATTTTGCTCAGCAGACTTCCTAGATCTAGTCCCAATTTTTTGTACCAATTAATAGGAGTGCAAATGAACAAATAGTAGAATATCTTTCTCTGTGTCATAATGGATTAATATTGTTTCTGCAGTGGAGCAACAGTGTCAAAATTGTTCAATACATAGCTCCATTAAAATATTTTAAGGTCAAGAAGAAAACATGAAATCTATTAATTAAAAAAATAAATGCAAAGAATGTGCTGAAAAATTATGTTAAAATAATTATGTTGCAGATTGAGAAGGGCAGGGAATTAATTTAGACCATGTTCTGCTATGTAACATTGGAAGTAGACCGATAGCCTGAGAGAGAACAAGTGCATTGAAATTACTGGGAGCATGCTGACAAACTGTGGGACTTGAAATTGGAACTTGTTGCCACAGACGACTATGGAGGCCAAGTTATTGGATATATTTAAATCGGAGGTGATAGGTTCTTAGTTAGTAAGGGTGTTAAAGGTTATGGGAAGAAGATAGTAGAATGGGGTTGAGACGGATAATAAATCAGCCAGAATTAATTGACCGAGCAGACTCGATGGGTTGAATAGCCTAATTCTGCTCCTATGCTCTATGGTGTTATGGTCCTTTGGAAACAACCAAGGGCATTTCAAACCGTGATTAACAAATAGAGAGAACAAAGGAAAAGCTGAAATATACAAAAGACCATTTTGCTGAGGCAAGTGATATTTGTATACAACAATTAGTATAAGGACATTGATTGAGAAGTAGCTCGGTCTTGAGAGAGCAAGCAAGGATGATAAGCAATGGCTCAGTTTGGAATAGAAGAGTTAGAGCTAGTAATAACTGAAACCTTTTTAGAAAGGACTAAAAGTAAGATAGCTGTTGATTCTTTCCTATTTGTCCTGTGGGGAAGAGCATTGTGTATGTAGGATCCACATCCCTCTGGGAGACTCCAGCAATTGCAGACTGAGGTTACCATTACTTTCAAGGTCCAAAGAACAGGTTAATTGCTCAGTGTAAATTGCCCAATGATTAGGTTGGGATAAAATTAGGGGATTGCTGGGCGACACAGCTTGAAGGGCTGGAGGGGTATATTCCACACTGTGTCTCAATCTCCTCAGGAAGTAGAGGAGACTCTGGCCCTTCTTGTACACAGCCTCTTGTGTTGGTGCTCCACATCTACATCCACACTTTCAAGAGTAACAGGGAACAGTGCAGGCTTAGTCTTCCTAAAATCCAATGCTGTCTCCTTTGTATTACTGATGTTGAGCTGCAGCTGTTTCAGCTTGCACCATTTGACAAAGTCCTAGACCAAGGCCCTGTATTCATCCTGCCATCCTCCCTTTATACATCCAACTATTGCTGAGTCATCAGAGAATTCCTGCAGATGACACGACTCAGTGTTGTATCTAAAATCCGAAGTATACAGGGTAAACAGGAAGGGAGCCAGTACTGTCCCTTCTGGGGCCCCAGTGTTGCTTGTAGCCATGTCTGACACACAACTCTGAAGCTGTACAAACTGTGGTCTGCCAGTCAGGTAGTCCTTTATCCAGGATACAATGGAAGTGGCAATCTGTACTGAACAGACTTTTTCCCCCAACAATGAGAGCTGTATGTTATTGAAGGCACTTGAGAAATCAAAAAACATGATCCTCACAGTGCTGCCCTGCTTATCCAAATGGGAGAAGGCTCTGTTTTAGCAGGTAGATGACATCATTATTGACTTCAATGTGCTCCTTGTAGGCAAACTGCAGGGGATCAAGGGTTGATCTGATCAGGGGTCAGAGGTGAACCAGGACAAACCTCTGCAGGATTTTCATGATGTGTGAGATCATTCAAGACTTTCAATTGGCCCTTGGCTACCAGAACCACACATGATGTTTTCCACATAGTTGGGACCCTTTCAGATTGAAAATGCACTGGAGAACTTCACACAACTGTTCAGCACACTCCTTCAGGACCTTGAGGTTCACACCATCCAGTGCCGATGCTTTGCCGTATCTGAGTTTCCCCAGATCCTTTCTCATCTCTTCAGTAGTGAAGGTGAGTCCATGATGACTGGGTGGTTAGTGGAAGGTGGGGACTAGGTGAGGTGAAGATTGAGACGATAGCAGTTGGTGTGTGGAGGTGTGGAGGGTAGGTGTAGGGCAAGGAAGGGATGTAGACGGCAGTAGCCTGTTTTGTTCATCCACATGTTGAATTGGAGGGGGGAAGGAGGGAGGGGGGAGACAATGGTGCTGAGGGAGCATTGGGTGCCTCAGCACTTGGACTGGTGTGCTGAGGGGGGACGTGAACAGGAGGAAAATTGTCAAACCTATTGAAGAATTGGTTTAATACCTTAGCCCATTTACGGATGCATTCCGAGGCTCTACAGCTAGGCTGATTGAAGCCAGTGATGTTCTTCATGCCTCTCTACATCTTCTGTATGCTACTCTGTCCAGGCTTTTTCTCCAGCCATCTCCCTTCCTCTTTGGTCACTTTGATCTTTTCCTTTAGCTCCCTCTGCACCTGTCTCAATTCCTCCCTGACTCCTGATCTAAAGGCTCTCTTTTTGTGGTTGAGAAGAGCCTTTAGATCACTGGTGACCCATATCGAGCTTCACTTTAGATAACCAAACAACAAAAAAATTCAATCATTTGCAGAAGCCACCAGTGTGGAATACAATAACTACTCATATATATATATAAAACAAAAATATCTCAGGGCACTTCAGGGGGTATTACTTGACCACAGAAGGGATGTTTCTCCGGATTTTCTTTTTCAAATCTTTATCCAGGGATATGTTAGAAGAAGAGTCCTACTGGAGGAAAAGATGCAGAGAGTAAGCAATGTTTAGAGAGGGAATTCCACAGACTCTGGGCCACTAAAGGCACAGTAGTCAGAAGTGAGACAATTAAATTTAACATTGATGCTTAAAGAGGGAAGAGACAAGAATAATAAATATAAGTTAAGAGTTTCTTCCAATGAGTCCTTACAACTAAATAGATATGTAAATAGGTAGGGGGCCACAGGCAGGGGAATACCAAAGGAAATCTCCACCGATAGTTGAAATTAAAATCGTAACATCCACCATTTTATTCAGCAATTCCTTAATTTATACTTACACCTTTCCAGATCTCAAACCGGACAGACATTTAATACATTCTCATACAAACACAGCACCAATTGCCCATTGTTCAGAAACTATTCCTCTTTTTAGGAGTTGACTGCGTGAAATGGGTTGATAATTGAAGCAGTGTCTCCAGTCTATTTTTACATTGCATGGGAGTTATTTCAAATGATTAATGCAATCCTGATACCATATAATTAACTGATATAATCTTGCTAATATAACATTGCAAATTCAGCAAAACAGGAGTTAACCATTACAGGACTCTACTGCATTTACAGCTTCTTAAATTACAGTTTGACCTGTTCTTAATTATTCTTTTCCTTATGCAAATAAAATCCTGTACTCGCAGGATATACACTCTGTGGCCATTTTATTAGGAACACCTGCTGGTTAATGCAAATATCAAAACAACCAATCCTGTGGCAGCAACTCAATGCATGAAAGCAAGTAGACATGGTCAAGAGGTTCAGTTGTTGTTCAGACCAAACATCACAATGGGGAAGAAATGTGGCCTAAGACTTGGTATGTCATCAAAGACACTCAGAAATTCCTACAGATGTACCATGGAGAGTATTCTTACTGTCTGGTATGGAGGGGCCACTGCACAGAATTGGAAAAAGTTTTAAACTCAGCCAGTTCCATCGTGGGCAGTATCCTCCCAGTATCAAGACACCCTCAAAAGGCAATGCCTCAAAAAGGCAACATCCTTCACTAAAAACCCCCATCACCCAGGACTTGCCTTCTTCTTATTGTTACTATCAAGGAGGAGGTACAGGAGCCTGAAGGCAGACACTCAATGCCTCAGTAACAGTTTCTTCCCCTCTGCCATCAGATTTCTGAATGGACAATGAACACTACCTCGCTATTTCCCCCTCTCTTTATGCACTACATATTGAATTGAATTTATTTATTATATTTCATATTTTATACTTCTAACTTGTAGTTTTTCATTATTATGTATTGTAATGTACTGCTGCTACAAAACAACAAATTTCACAAAATATGCCAGCGATACTAAACCTGATTCTGATTCTGATTCTAACAGGGTGATTTGAATATGTCAGATTTTGTTGATCTCCGGGGATTTTCACACAACAGTCTCTAGAGTTTACAGAGAATGGTGCGAAAAATGAAAAAACATCCAGTGAGCGGAGATTCTGCATGTGAAAACACCTTGTTAATAACAGAGGTCAGAGGAGAACGACTAGACTGGTTCAAGCTAACAAGAAGGCACCAGTAACTCAAACACAAAGGCATTACAACAGTGGTGTGCAGAAGAGTGTCGTTGAATGCATAACATGTTGAACCTTGAAGTGGATGGGCTATAGCTGCAGAAGACCACACTGGTACACACTCCTGTACCTAATAAAGCGGCCGTTGAATGTACATGCCTTATGTTTTATATCGGCTAATGGAATGAGATCACTGAAGGTATGAGCTGTGTTTATTATCCATCTGGTTCTTGTTCTAAATGATCTGCTCACCCACCTCAAACGCAAAGGACTCATATAAGTACATGTGGAGACACACTTAGACCAGACAAAGTAAGGATAGCTGATATCCTCAGTAAGACAGGTTGAACTATGAGGATAAAGAGTACTGGCTTGTTGCTTGCAATAAATAGTTAGCCAACATTCCAAAAATTAAGGATTAACCTTATTTGTCAAATGTACATCAAAAAATTGAAACATACTGGACAGTGAAATGTGCCGCTTGCATCCACGACCAAACCAGCCTAAGTATGTGCTGGGGCCAGCCCGCAAGTGTCACCGTGCTTCTGGTGCCAATGTAGCCCACAGCTCACTAACCCTAACCATGCATCTTTGGAATGTGGGAGGAGGCTAGAGGAAATCCATGTGTTCATGGTGAGAACGTGCTAACTTCTTACAGACAGTGTTGGGAATTGAACCCCGACCACAGGCACTGTAAAGCATTACGGTAACCACTACGCTACTGTACCACAAAAGTACATACTACAAACATAATTCTCCAATCTGGAAAGAATATTTGCATACTGTGATTGTTGAATCAGTTTTCCTTTAGATTTTGCATAAAATCAAATTGTTATCTGTGTCATCTTTGCACAGTCTACATCCAATCCCAGATCACACAGTGTAGCCCAAAATACAGCCTTCAGTGAAGACTGGAAACTCTAGAGATATATTGAAGGCAGACTCATGTTAAAGCCCAATGACCTTCCTTATGCTGTGAAAGGTATATACCATTCACATCAGAATCCCTCTGAGAAAGCTGGCAACTAACAATTCCAGAGTTGGCATCCATTGCTGGAGATGGACTCCAATGAAGGCCATAGTTCAATAGAGTAACTACTCAACAAATTGGTTGGTTTCCACTTCATTAGGAGAATTTTTATAACATCCTTTGTCAAAATTTTCTGTAGATTAATTTTATACACAATGGAAAAAAAGACAGATCACTTGAAGAATTTTATTTCCAAAAATTTTGTAATCATTGTGATATCACCAAACATAGACACAATGTTTTTTGTTTGCTGCTGCCACTAGGAAGAAGGTACAGAAGCTTTAGGATTCACACCACCAGGTTCAGGAACAGTTATTGTCCCTCAACCATTAACCTTTTGAACCAAAGGGGATAACTTCACTCAAGCAACACACATAAAAGTTGCTGGTGAACACAGCAGGCCAGGCAGCATCTCTAGGAAGAGGCACAGTCAACGTTTCAGGCCGAGACCCTTCGTCAGGACTAACTGAAGGAAGAGTTAGTAAGAGATTTGAAAGTCGGCCTGAAACGTCGACTGTACCTCTTCCTAGAGATGCTGCCTAGCCTGCTGCATTCACCAGCAACTTTGATGTGTATTGCTTGAATTTCCAGCATCTACAGAATTCCTCCTGTTTGCGTTTATAACTTCACTCAACTTCACTTGCCATATCATTAAAATGTTCCCACAACCTATAGACTCACTTTAAAGGACTCTTCATCTCATTTTCTCAATATTTAATGCTTCTTTAGTTAGTCATTACTATTTCTTTCTCCTTGTATTTGCACAGTTTGTTGTCTTCTGCGCTCTGGCTGAATACCCTAGTTGGACGGTCTTTCCTTGATTCTGTTATGGTTATTATTCTATAGTTTTATTGAGTATGTCCACAAGAAATTGAACCTCAGGGTTGTATATGGTGACATGTATGTCCTTTGATAATAAATTTACTTTGCACTTTGAATTTTGAAGAAATATGTATATGATTAAATTAAATAAATAATACAAAAAGAGAGCAATTAAAAAAAGAAATAAGTAGTAAGGTATTGTTCATGTGTTCATTGTCCATTTGGAAATCTGAATGCGGAGGGGAAGAAGATGTTCCTGAACTATTGAGTGTGTGTCTTCAGGCTCCTGTAATTCCTCCCTGATGTAGCAATGAGAAGGTGGCACGTCCTGGGTGATGGGGGTCCTTAATGATGGATGCCTCCTTTTGGAGGCATTGCCTTTTGATGGTGTCTTCAATGTTGGGGAGGCTAGTGACCATGATGGAGCTGGCCGAATTTACAGCTTTTTCCAACGTTGTGCAGTCACCTCTCCATACCAGATGCTGATGCAACCAGATATAATGCTCTCCACAGTACATCTATAGAAATTTGCAAGAGTCATTGGTAACATGCAAAGTTTCCTCAAACTCCTAATTATATATAGCCACTGTTGCACCTTCTTTGTAATTGCATCAATATGTCGGGCCCTGGATAGATCTTCAGAGAAGTTGACACCCAAGAACTTGAAACTGCTCACCTTAAAACCAGTTGCTTCGGGCAGATGGGGCTCATCAGCCATGGTTGGCAGCTCATCTAGGAGAAGAAAAACTCTGATCTCAAACCTCTGCTGCCTTGCAGCTATACCCACTCAAGGTGAAGGCTTCAGGAATGAACCCAGAGGAAAAATCTGGAGTTAAATTCCCTAAGGCAGTCCTACATTATGTTCAACACTGGCTTGCAACTCCTGCAATGCCACTGGTGTCAAACCGTATTGGTCTCGGCTGCATAAAGAAACTACATGGGTAATAGCTCGCTGCCCATATTGTACTGCCCTGGCTTACATATACTTAGACAGCTAGAATGCAATATCCATGGTCGACCCTGTCCAACAGAGAGCTCACACATCCTATATTGTTTTTGGATATCATGTGCAGTCAATTAAACCAGCTGAAGACCGTCTTCGTTGATGGTGGGGATCTTGGGAATTAGTTAAGGTGGATCTTCTACTTGCTACTAGGATTGAATATGATTGTGAATTGTTCAACTATATTTTTAGCAGGAAAATACTGGGCTCAGACATCACTGAACAGGAAGACGTTCTTTGAATTTTTCTCCCAATAGCTCACACGCACCATTATTTACAACCATATGCAGTCAACTAGCAGACCGTTGATCAGATATATTGATTTTGAGATTGATTAGATGTGTTTAACACACTTGTAATTCTATGTTGTGGCTTATTCAGGTTGGCATCTCATCTTTAGATCTGTGTGGTGTTGCTCCCTGTATGCTCTTCCTGTATTCATTTAACTAGGCTGATTGTAACAGCAAGTGATTTATTAGGCCTTGAGTTGCAAATTTTAATGGGATACATTTCTGCTGATGTTGATTGTCTGCAGTGCCCTTTGGGTGCTTGTTTTGAGCTGCTTTCTGGGTTTGTCCATTTGTTACAAATGTAGTATAATATACACTCAGTGGCAGCTTTATTAGGTATATACCTCCTGTTCCTAATAAAGTGGCCACTGAGTGTATGTTCATGGTCTTCTGCTGCTGTAGTCCATCCACTTCGAGGTTCGACATGTTATGCATTCAGATATGCTCTTCTCTACACCACTGTTGTTATTTGAGATACTGTTGCCTTCCTGTCAGCCTGAACCAGTTTGGCCATTCTCCTCTGACCGCTCTCATCAACAAGACGTTGTCGGTCACAGACATGCCACTCACTGGATGCTTTTTGTTTTTCTCACTATTCTCTGTAAACCTTAGAGAGGGTGTGCATGAAAATGCCAACAGTTTCTCAGATACTCAAACCACCCTGTCTGGCACCAACAATCATTCCCCAGTCAATGTCACTTAGATTGCATTTCTTGCACATTCTAATGCTTGATCTGAACATCTGAACCTCCTGACCATGTCTGCATGTTTTTGTGCATTGAGTCGCTGCCACATGATTGGCTAGTTAAATATAGAACATAGAACATAGAATAGTACAGCACAGTACAGGCCCTTCGGCCCACAATGTTGTGCCGACCCTCAAATCTTGCCTCCCATATAAGCCCCCACCTTAAATTCCTCCATATACCTGTCTAGTAGTCTCTTAAACTTCACTAGTGTATCTGCCTCCACCATTGACTCAGGCAGTGCATTCCATGCACCAACCACTCTCTGAGTAAAAAACCTTCCTTTAATATCCCCCTTGAACTTCCCACCCCTTACCTTAAAGCCATGTCCTCTTGTATTGAGCAGTGGTGCCCTGGGGAAGAGGCGCTGGCTATCCATTCTATCTATTCCTCTTATTATCTTGTACACCTCTATCATGTCTCCTCTCATCCTCCTTCTCTCCAAAGAGTAAGGCCCTAGCTTCCTTAATCTCTGATCATAATCCATACTTTCTAAACCAGGCAGCATCCTGGTAAATCTCCTCTGTACCCTTTCCAATGCTTCCACATCCTTCCTATAGTGAGGTGACCAGAACTGGATGCAGTACTCCAAGTGTGGCCTAACCAGAGTTTTATAGAGCTGCATCATTACATCGCGACTCTTAAACTCTATCCCTCAACTTATGAAAGCTAACACCCCATAAGCTTTCTTAACTACCCTATCTACCTGTGAGGCAACTTTCAGGGATCTGTGGACATGTACCCTGAGATCCCTCTGCTCCTCCACACTACCAAGTATCCTGCCATTTACTTTGTACTCTGCCTTGGAGTTTGTCCTTCCAAAGTGTACCACCTCACACTTCTCCGGGTTGACCTCCAACTGCCACTTCTCAGCCCACTCCTGCATCCTATCAATGTCTCTCTGCAATCTTTGACAATCCTTTACACTATCTACAACACCACCAACCTTTGTGTCGTCTGCAAACTTACCAACCCACCCTTCTACCCCTACATCCAGGTCGTTAATAAAAATCACGAAAAGTAGAGGTCCCAGAACAGATCCTTGTGGGACACCACTAGTCACAACCCTCCAATCTGAATGTACTCCCTCCACCACCATCCTCTGCCTTCTGCAGGCAAACCAATTCTGAATCCACCTGGCCAAACTTCCCTGGATCCCATGCCTTCTAACTTTCTGAATAAGCCTACCGTGTGGAACCTTGTCAAATGCCTTACTAAAATCCATATAGATCACATCCACTGCACTACCCTCATCTATATGCCTGGTCACCTCCTCAAAGAACTCTATCAGTCTTGTTAGACACGATCTGTCCTTCACAAAGCCATGCTGACTGTCCCTGATCAGACCATGATTCTCTAAATGCCTATAGATCCTATCTCTAAGAATCTTTTCCAACAGCTTTCCCACCACAGACGTAAGGCTCACTGGTCTATAATTACCCGGACTATCCTTACTACCTTTTTTGAACAAGGGGACAACATTCGCCTCCCTCCAATCCTCCGGTACCATTCCCGTGGACAATGAGGACATAAAGATCCTAGCTAGAGGCTCAGCAATCTCTTCTCTCGCCTCTTGGAGCAGCCTGGGGAATATTCCATCAGGCCCCAGGGACTTATCTGTCCTAATGTATTTTAACAACTCCAACACCTCCTCTCCCTTAATATCAACATGCTCTAGAACATCAACCTCAGTCATATTGTCCTCACCATCATCAAGTTCCCTCTCATTGGTGAATACAAAAGAGAAGTATTCATTGAGGACCTCGCTCACTTCCACAGCCTCCAGGCACATCTTCCCACCTTTATCTCTAATCGGTCCTACCTTCACTCCTGTCATCCTTTTTTTCTTCACATAATTGAAGAATGCCTTGGGGATTTCCTTTACGCCAATTTTCCTGTCCTCTCTGATTCTATCCTTTTCCATGATAATGCTATGATAATATTTCCATGATAATATTTGCATTAATAGGCAGGTGTACAGGTGTACCCAAGAAAGTGGCCACAGAGTCTGTCATGCTGGAAGGTAAGCTTGGAGTGAAGTTGACACTTTGTCTGCACAAGAATGTGCGATGATCACTCCAACTAATGCTGCTCTGGAAAGGTACATTAGCTACATTTAGATTGGTGAGAATGACCTGACGCAGAATAAAAAAAAACCTGAAATTACAGGAAATATTTTAGAGATAAGATAGTAATGTTGAAGTGAATTAGAAAGCATGGATAAATCCTGATATAGCTTGACATTCAATGCTAAGTTTAGCTCAGGATTTCTATTATCTATTAACTAGAAAATCTGTGCAAATTTCTACGTCATATCTGAGTTCAACAGTTGTTTATTGTCTCAAACAGTGCCAATGCATTAAAAAACTCATTCTAACAGCTCTGTTTATTTGATCTACATGGCTTGCTGAGAGTCTCCCATATTTTCTGATCTGTTTCACAATAATATTTAATTTGCAAATTCAAAGTTGTGGTTTTAGAATGACATTTAGAGAAAGGATGAGATCCACTGGAATGGCATAAATGGACTAATAGGATCTTACACCACATAAACAGGTCCTTCAGCCCAACTTATCAACACTGATCTGAGCTTGTCCTTGCTTCTCCTGCTTGGCCCACATTCATTTACTGGTCCAAATCTCTTTCTGCAGACCAAGAAATAATCATGTTCAACCTCTTTACCTGATGGCTTCTGTCAAAGCAGAGGTTATTCTTGTGCTGCTGATGAGTGGAAAGGACAAGGAGGATGCAGCAGGGGTTGTTTGAGACGTGCCTTCCCTCCCCTGCTCCACAGGATGACAGGTTAGAAAATAGTTACTTACCTTTTTAGTGACAGCTTCCTGTGGCTGCTTTGTGAATCAAGCCACAAACTACACTGAAAATTCCTGCAAGTTTCCCAGACTGGTCTTTAATGGGCATCAAGATCCTCATGCCTGTTTGGGATGGATGCTTATATACCTAATGAAGTTCAAGTTCGAGTCTATTGACATTCAACCGTACCCATGTATACAGCTAAATGAAACAACATTCTTCAGGGACCAAGCTGCAAAGCACAGTATATATATCACATACTACACGGGAAATGATATTAACAGATAAAAATATTCTGTAGATGCACAATTCGACTTAAAGTGCATATACGACATATAGATGAATATACAACAGTATAATGCTATGGCTCCGTCATAAATAATGTGCATTGGATGGTAGCAGCGTGCTCAGGGATCTCAAGGCCCGGGGGAAGAATCTGCTACCAGCCTGACAATCCTTGTTTTTATACAGTGGTACATTCTGCCTGATGATAGGAGGTCAAAGAGATTGTGATGGGCGGGGTCCTTTACAATGCTATCATATGGGTACAGAGCCAGAGTAAGATACTTCATTGCTGAAATTAATCTACTTTGCCAGCATATTTTATTTCAGGGCAACACTCACAACACGCTGGAGGAACTCAGCAGGTCGGGCAGCATCCGTGAAAATGATGAGTCGACGTTTCGGGCTGGAACCCTTCGTCAGGACTTTTATTTCAGGGAACTGCCACAATGAGGGTCAATTTCTAACTGCGGATATATTCAAAGAGAATTTTATTATCAGAGTACATATGTGTCACTATACACAACCCTCAGATTCATTTTCTTGCAGGCATACTCAATAAATCTATAGAATAATAACCAGAATAAGCAAAAGACTGTCCAGCTACGGCTTTCAACCAGAGTGTAAAAGACAACTAACTATGCAAATTCAAAAAGAAGAAATAATAATAACAATAATGAGTCCTTGAAAGTGAGTCCATTGGTTGTGGGAACATTTAAATGATGGGGTAAGGGAAGTTGAGTGAAGCTGAGTGAAGTTATCCCCCTTAGTTCAAGAGACTGATGGCTGAGAGGTACTAACTGTTCCTGAACCTGGCAGTTTGAGTCCTGAGGCTCTTGTACCTTTGTCCTGATGGCAGCAGCTAGAAGAAAGTGTGACCTGGGTGGTGTGGGTCCCCGATGATGGACGCTGCTTCTCTGCGAGAGAATTTCATGCAGATATCCTCAATGATTGGGAGGGCTTTACCCATGATAGACTGGGCCATATCCACTACTTGTTGTCGGATTTTCCATTCAAGGGCATTGGCATTTCCATCCCAGGCTGTGATGCAGCCAGTCAATATACTCTCCACTATATTATTACACATCATTAAACATTCTTCAGAAATTGCTTTTTCCCCAATTAAACAATCCACAGTAAGGGAAGCAATAACAGAACACCTTAAGTAGAATAAAGAGATAGAGCAGACTCAACCTGGATTTTTGAAGGAAAAATCATGTTTTACTAATCTGTTGGAGGTTTGAGTAAGTGCTGGAGAATAAAGGGTCCAATGCAAATGAGGAAGTAAAATAAATTAATACTTGCAAAGAAAAAAAATTAGTAGAGAATTTAATTATCTGGAATCCTAATAAATCCTATGGACCTTGAGATCTATATTTCACAGTTTTGAAAGAGATGACAGTGCAAATAATGAATGCCTAGATACAGTACCATCTACTAAAATTCTGTGGATTCCAAATTGATTACTGTTGGTTGGAGGGAATCAAATGTGATCCCACCACTTAAGAGAAAAGGAAGAAAGAAAATGGAAAACTACTTGGCTATTTGTTCAGAATCAGTTGTTGGATAAACATTGGAATCTATAATAATGGATGAGATATAAGTACCTCTAGACATTAATGATTAAACAGAGTCAATGTGCACTTATGATAATGAGATCATGTTTGACTAATCTATTAGAGTTCATTGAGGGCACTAGTTGAGTAGATGAAGGGGAACAACTGAATATTATATTTGGATTTTCAGAAGGCAATTAATAAGACTTAATCTAGGATTTTGTTGAACAAAAGTTAGAATCAATTGAAATAAGGGTAATATACTTGTGTAGACTTGGTAAATAGGTGGGGGAGAAAAACAAAAAGATTCTAAGTAGGTCCTCCTCAGTTGGCAGTCTGTGACAACTTGCGTTTCACAAGCATAGACTGTTGGGTACCAACTACTCACAATATAAATGACATAGCTAAAGACACTTACTGTAACATTTCTAAGTTTGTTGATGAAACAAAAGTTAGTGGGAATGAGCAGTGATAAGGATGTAAAGAAGCTTCAAGAGTAATAGACAAGCTGAGTAAGAGCACAATTTTCAGATGAAACACAGTGTGGAAAAATGTGAGGTAGTCAGGGAAATCAGAAATATGTAAACTGGTGAAAGATTCAGAAATGTGAATGCTCAAAGTCTCCTGAGTATCCTTGTACACAAATCACAGAAAGCTAACATGCCTTCAATAGGAGGATGTCAGCATTATTTATTTACCTCTGTAATTCTAGCAGTTTCCAGCACTTTTTGCTTTTATTCCTGATTTAGTTTTATGATCTTGGCTAGTTCTCACGTAACCTCAATTTTCTCTCTCCTGCCTCACCTGCTGCCCTTTTCCAGCATTCCGGTTTCCACCTATCACAAACATTCCTTTTCTTCCTCCATTCCACTTTCTTCTCTGCAAGTTTAAACATGTCTTGTTTCTCATTTCTGATTCAATTTTGAAGAAAGGTTATCAATTTACAAACATTCTTACATATTTGTCCATAGTCTCCACTACTGCCATGATGAGGCCAAACTCAGGCTGGAGGAGCATCACCTCATATTCCATCTGGGTAGCCTCCAACCCTATGGCATGAACATCAAGTTCTCCAACTTCTGGTAATTTCTTTCCTTCTCTGCTTCTTTCTTTCATCATTCCCCTTTCTGGTTACCCTCTCATCCCTTCTCTTCTCGTCAACTTTTTATCAACTCCATCTGGTTCCTCTCCTCCTTCCATGGTCCACTGTCCTCTTCGATTAGATTCCTTCTTCAGCCCTATACCCCCTCCACCTATCACCACCCAGCTTCTTACTTCATCTCCTCCCCCTTTCACCTACCTTCTCCCTCACCTGGTTTCAAGCCCATCTGCTTGTATTCAATCCCGTCCCCACCTCCTTCTTATTCTAGCTTTTGTCCCCTTTCTTTCCAGTTCTGATGAAGGGTCTCAGACCAAAATGTCAACTGTTTATTCCCCTCCATAGATGCTGCCTTATTGTCTGAGTTCTTCCACCATTCTCATTTTACTTCCTAGTTTGATTCCTTGGAGAATTCTTCACTCTGATGTTTTTGACATCACTGTTGCTCACTGCCAGAATAACAATAGACCATGGATAACTTCCACTGGAAACAGGGCAACCCACATCTGAGAACATGCCTAAACCTCGCGAACAAGTCTTTCCAAGGTCAGCAGCAAGTGCAGTCCCTCATCTTTGCCAAGGCCATTGTTCCTGAAAGTGAACCACCACCTCTAGTCCCAGGAGCCCCAAGCCTGCCTTCACTTGCTTCTCATCTCTATCCTCCTGGTGGGATGTTTTGTGAGTTCAGCTAGTCAGCTGATTTGTTTAAGGCACGAAGAACAGAATTACCACATTTGGTATGCCTGGGGAAGGTTTTCTTTGCAATTGACAAAAGAAGCCTTCGGGAAGGAGATTGAAAATTTGGCTGAGTGGTGTAATAACAACAACTACTCATTCAATGCCAATAAGACCAAGGAACTGACTGTAGACTTCAGGAAAGGGAAACCAAAGGTCTATGAGCCAGTATTCATCAGAGGATCAGAGGTGGAGAGGGTCAATAACTTTAAATTCCTAGGTGTCTCTATCTCAGAGAACCTGTCCTGGACCCATCATATAAATATAATTGCAAAGAAAGCACAACAGTGCCTCTAATTCCTCAGGAGTCTGTGGAGATTCGGCATGTCATCAAAGACCTTGGCCAACTTCTATAGATGTGTGGAGGAAAGTGTGCTGACTGGCTGCATTAAGGCCTGGTATGGGAACACCAATGCCTTGAGCGTAAATTCCTACAAAAGGTAGCGGATTCGACCCAGTACATCACAGGTAAAGCCCTCACAACCATTGAGTACATCTATATAAAACGTTGCCATAGAGAAGCAGCATCCACCATTAAAGTTTCTCACTGCCCAGGCCGTACTCTTTTCTCGCTGCTGCCATCATGTAGAAGGCACAGGAACCTTAGGACTCGCACCACCAGTTTTGAAGAACAGTTACTACCCCTCAACAATCAGGCTCTTGAAAAGGGGATAACCACACTCATTCTTTTTCTGGTGTTCCCACAACCGATGGTCTCACTTTAAGGACTCTTTAAGGAAACTTAAAGAGACCTTTAAGGAAACTTTAAGGTCTCCTAAGGAAACAGTTGAGGCCAGTTCGTTGGCTATATTTAAGAGGGAGTTAGATATGGCCCTTGTGGCTACGGGGGTCAGGGGGTATGGAGGGAAGGCCGGGGCGGGGTTCTGAGTTGGATGATCAGCCATGATCATAGTAAATGGCGGTGCAGGCTCGAAGGGCCGAATGGCCTACTCCTGCACCTATTTTCTATGTTTCTATGTTAATTATTGCTATTTATTTATATTTGCATTTGCAGTTTTTTTAATTTATTGATCCTGTTCTATAGATTTGCTAAGTATGCCCACAGGAAAAACAATCTCGGGGTTGCATGCGGTGATATGTATGTCCTCTGATAATGAATTTTACTATGAATTTTGAACTTCGGAATCAATAAGCACATCTCTAAAGGTGGTATTTACAAATTCACCATCTCCAACACAAAGAGAGATTTTCCTTCCAATGTCCTTATATAATGGTTTTCACCAAGGTGACATTTCAGAGAGGGATGTGGGATGTGAAATGTAGAAAATGGAGAGAAAGTGGCTGACATGGAGCGGCGAGCGTGTTTAAACACAAGTAATTTCCATTAATTTTGAAATACTTAAGATCCCTGCAGGTGTACTGTAAAATAAGTAAAGTTTATTCGAGCAATTCCATCATAACACAATAGCATTTTGCTTTCTTCCTAGAGTATTCATGAGAGTATGATCCTGCCATAACTGTAATGGGATGTCAGTCCTGTACATGCTTATGTTCCTCTGAATTATTGCCTCTGAAATAGATTTACTATAATGCCCCTTGAATAAAGAACAGTGGGTAATTTACAAATGTAATTTCAATTGAGAATAGTTTTCCAATCTCCTTTGATTTTGCTCTCAATTGAACTTTTATTTTTTTTCCCTCTCTTCAGCTGACGCCGTTGATTAGACATTGTAAGAGGTGCTGAAGATTATGCCATGCACACAGAGTATAAATTGCTTGGGATGTTTTATTAGAACACGTCACAATATATGAGACCAGATGTGTCTGCTCCGAGCTGTTCTCCCAAATTACTGTTACAGACTAATTTAGGCCTGATTCTTGAAGATTACTGCACCCACTGATCATACTGTCAAATCAAAGTGAGCACTTCATTCCACTTTATTCATGCCAGATCTATTTTGCTTTCATAATGAGCAGATATTACCCGGCACAAAGAGGATAAAGACATTGCAATGATAGATAGGCAAAAGATTAAATGGGATCTTTATGACTTCTTAGCCATCAGTTTTTGACTGCATGATAAGACAAGTCAAGTTGCGAGCTGATTTGCTCTTTATTGGAGGCAAAGCACTAGTATTGACCAGGTTGGCGCAAGCTGATATCAACTGTTAAGATGAGGGGTAAATGATATTTAAAAACATAAAAAGTTGGGGGGGGGGTTGCTGCGAAGGGAGGAAAGAAAAATAAATGATCGCATGCAGATCAAGTCATCTACAATTCTATGACAGATACTAATATATAAATCAGCAGCCCACTACAGGTCTGGGCCGCTGATCATGTTCTTTGCAGAAATGTCACCTGTTCCTATCTAACGATTTGCATAATGCAAAGCTTCTCACTCGTAAAATACAGATTAACAGGAGAAGCAGAGAGCCATTCGCGAACCACAGAGCCATTACAAACAGCACAGCCTTCCAGGTTAACTCTGTCCTTGCTGCGGCTGTTCTTGTAGGAATCTGTTGGCTGTGTTGTCAGTAAGCCAGTGTAGGATCTTCCCTTTTGTTTGCTTAAACCTTCCATAAAATGTGAGAAAGAAAACAAGAAGGTTATTCTTTTTAATAATTATTATTTCCATTTTGTTTAGGTGTCAGATATATCCCTGTATCTTGCTGTAAGAACAACCCCATGTGGTACTGGCATTTCCTTTTTAGATCCAGTTCAACTTCTTCGTTAGGATAGAAGGAGGCCATGCAGTCTGTCATATCTGACTTAATTCTCTGAAGATAGTCCTACTCATCTTTTTCATTGAGTTTTCTTTTAATCAATGTTTTACCATTGATATCAGGGTGACTGTCAGGAGAGGGAAGGGGAGTAGACAGAATGAGCAGAGCACCCCTGTGGCCATTCCCATCAATAATAAGTACACCGTTTTGGATACTGTTGGTGGGGACAACCTACCAGGGACAAGTTGCAGTGGTCGCGTCTCTGGTACCGAGACTGGACCCGCAGCTCAGAGGGGAAGGAGGGAAAAGTGGAGAGCAGTAGTGATAGCGGATTCGATAGTTAGGGGGACAAATAGGAGGTTCAGTGGGAGAGATTGAGAATCCTGGATGGTCTGTTGCCTCCCTGGTGCCAGGGTCCGTGATATCTCGGATCGAGTTCTCGGTATGCTCAGGAAGGAGGGTGAGCAGCCAGATGTCGTGGTACATGTAGGGACCAATGAAGTGTAGAGGAAGAAGGAGGAGGTCCTGCAAAAAGAGCTTAGGGAGTTAGGTGCAAAGTTGAAGGACAGGACCTCCACGGTTGCAGTCTCAGGATTGCTACCCATGCCACGTGCCAGTGAGGTGAGAAATAGGAAGATAATGCAGCTAAATGCGTGACTAAGGAGTTGGTGCAGGAGGGAGGGCTTCATGTTTCTGGATAATTGGCCGTGTTCCAGGGAAGGTGGGACCTGTTCCGACAGGGCAGGTTGCACCTGAACTGGAGGGGGACTAACATCCTTGCGGGAAGGTTTGCTAGTGCTGCTCCAGGGGGTTTAAACTAGATTTGCAGGGGGAGGGGAACCAGAGTGTTAGAGCAGATAGTGAGGTGGAGGAGGATAAAGGTCATGGGAGAACTGCAAGTATAGGGCATGGAGTAAAGCCAGATCTAACATATAAAGAGGCTTTGAGGAAAGAGAAGCAGAATAAAGGGTATAAAGGTGGTAAGGTAGAAGGGCTAAAGTGTGTGTACCTCAATGCAAGAAGCATCAGGAACAAAGGTGGTGAACTGACAGCGTGGATGTATACATGGAATTATGATGTAGTGGCCATTACGGAGACCAGGGCAGGAATGGATTCTGAATATTCCTGGATTTCAGTGCTTTAAAAGGGATAGAGAGGGGGGGAAAGGGGAGGAGGGGTGGCATTACTGGTCAGGGATACTATTACAGCTACAGAAAGGGTGTGGAATGTAGCAGGATCCTCTTTTGAGTCAGTATGGGTAGAAGTCAGGAACAAGAAGGGAGTAGTTACTCTATTGGGAGTATTCTATAGGCCCCCTGGTAGCAGCAGAGATACTGAGGAGCAGATTGGGAGGCAGTTTTTGGAAAGGTGCAAAAATAACAGGGTTGTTCTCATGGGTGACTTTAACTTCCCTAATATTGATTGGCACCTGATAACTTCCAAGGGTTTAGATGGGGCAGAGTTTGTTAAGTGTGTCCAGGACAGATCCTGTCATAATATTTTGACAGGTTGACTAGGGGGAATGCCATACTAGATCTAGTATTAGGTAACGAACTGGGTCAGGTCACAGATTTCTCAGTGGGTGAGCATCTGGGGGACAGTGACCACCACTCCCTGGCCTTTAGCATTATTATGGAAAAGGATAGAATCAGAGAGGACAGGAAAATTTTTAATTGGGGAATTATGAGGCTATAAGGCTAGAACTTGCAAGTGTGAATTGGGATGAGGTTTTTGCAGGGAAATGTCTATGGACATGTGGTCGATGTTTAGAGATCTCTTACAGGATGTTAGGGATAAATTTGTCCTGGTGAGGAAGATAAAGAATGGTAGGGTGAAGGAACCGTGGGTGACTAGTGAGGTGGAAAATCTAGTCAGGTGGAAGAAGGCAGCATACATGAGGTTTAGGAAGCAAGGATCAGATGGGTCTATTGAGGAATATAGGGTAGCAAGAAAGGAGCTTAAGAAGGGGCTGAGGAGAGCAAGGAGGGGGCATGAGAAGGCCTTGGTGAATAGGGTAAAGGAAAACCCCAAGGCATTCTTCAGTTATGTGAAGAACAAAATGATGACAGGAGTGAAGGTAGGACCAATTAGAGATAAAGGTGGGAAGATGTGCCTGGAGGCTGTGGAAATGAGTGAGGTCCTCAATGAATACTTCTTTTTGGTATGCACCAATGAGAGGGAACTTGATGAAGGTGAGGACAATATGGGTGTGGTGGATGCTCTGGAGCATGTTGATATTAAGAAAGAGGAGGTGTTGGAGTTGTTAAAATACATTAGGACGGATAAGTCCCTGGGGTCAGACAGAATATTCCCCAGGCTGCTCCACGGGGTGAAGGAAGAGATTGCTGAGCCTCTGGCTGGGATCTTCATGTCCTCATTGTCCACTGGAATGGTACCGGAGGACTGGAGGGAGGCGAATGTTGTCCCCTTGTTCAAAAAAGGTAGTAGGGATAGTCCAGGTAATTATAGACCAGTGAGCCTTACATCTGTGGTGGGAAAGCTGTTGGAAAAGATTCTTAGAGATAGGATCTATGGGCATTTAGAGAATCATGGTCTGATCAGAGACAGTCAGCGTGGCTTTGTGAAGGGCAGACCATGTCTAACAAGCCTGATAGAGCTCTTTGAGGAGGTCACCAGGCATATAGATGAGGGTAGTGTAGTGGATGTGATCTACATGGATTTTAGTAAGGCATTTGACAAGGTTCCACATGGTAGGCTTATTCAGAAAGTCAGAAGGCATGGGATCCAGGGAAGTTTGGCCAGGTGGATTCAGAATTGGCTCGCCTGCAGAAAGCAGAGGGTTGTGGTGGAGGGAGTACATTTGGTGGAGGATTGTGACTAGTGGTGTCCCGCAGGGATCTGTTCTGTGACCTCTGCATTTTGTGATTTTTATTAACGACCTGGACGTCAGGGTAGAAGGATGGGTTGGCAAGTTTGCAGACGACACAAAGGTTGGTGGTGTTGTAGATAGTGTAGGAAATTGTCAAAGATTGCCGAGAGACATTGATAGGATGCAGAAGTGGGCTGAGAAGTGACAGATGGAGTTCAACCCGGAGAAGTGTGAGGTGGTTCACTTTGGAAGGACAAACTCCAAGGCAGAGTGCAAAGTAAATGGCAGGATACTTGGTAGTGTGGAGGAGCAGAGGGATCTGGGGGTACATGTCCATAGATCCCTGAAAGTTGCCTCACAGGTAGATAGGGTAGTTAAGAAAGCTTATGGGGTGTTAGCTTTCGTAAGTCGGGGGATAGAGTTTAAGAGTTGTGGGGTAATGATGCAGCTCTATAAAACTCTGGTTAGGCCACACTTGGAGTACTGTGTTCAGTTCTGGTCGCCTCACTATAGGAAGGATGTGGAAGCATTGGAAAGGGTACAGAGGAGATTTACTAGGATGCTGCTTGGTTTAGAGAGTATAGATTATGATCAGAGATTAAGGGAGCTAGGGTTTACTCTTTGGAGAGAAGGAGGATGAGAGGAGACATGATAGAGGTATACAAGATATTAAGAGGAATAGATAGAGTGGACAGCCAGTGCCTCTTCCCCAGGGCACCACTGCTCAGTACAAGAGGACATGGCTTTAAGGTAAGGGGTGGAAAGTTCAAGGGGGATATTAGAGGAAGGTTTTTTACTCAGAGAGTGGTTGGTGCGTGGAATGCACTGCCTGAGTCAGTGGAGGAGGCAGATACACTAGTGAAATTTAAGAGACTGCTAGACAGGTATATGGAGGAATTTAAGGTGGGGGTGTTATATGGGAGGCAGGGTTTAAGGTTCGGCACAACATTGTGGGCCAAAGGGCCTGTACTGTGCTGTACTAGTCTATGTTCTATGTTCTATGTTCAAAGACAAAATAAGATTTTTTTACTGTGGGAAAACATTAAATGGAAGGTACGTTCTCAACTTCAGCTTATAGTTATTATTTGCAATAATTTTGGCCATCTTTTGAGGATTTTGCCCAACCCTCTGAAACCTCTTTCCAAATCCAATCATCCCTCCTGCACCCTCCTACCACCCAGTTCCTTGTCCCAAGTCTGCTCCTGAAGGTCAAAAGTTTCCATCCCTTGAGTTCCTGTTGTGCCTTTCCTGATCACCTGTCAGATTTTGGCTAAAGATCTAAAGAGGGCATTCTTAGGAGCTTCCTTGAATCTTGCAGCAAAAATATTCGTAGATGTCCACAGAAGCAAAGGGTAGTTTTACAAGTTTCACTCTATGCCCATTCAGCCTTATGCCCACTTTCAATTTGTCACCAATTAATTCTGATGGTGATCTTTTAAAATATTCCAAATAGGACTCAAGCATTTCACCTGAGGTAATTTTGCAAAGGGGTCATATCCAAAAATGATGATATCAACATTACAATATATCTTTTCAACAATAATTAATGGTTTTAAGACTTCCCACTATTCTCACTATAGCTATTTTCACCATTTCAGTCCCTAATTGAATCCTGATCACCAGCGAAGAGAAAGGACATCCAATGTTACTTTGTAGTGGACTTAAAGGCAGAAGTCAGAGTGAAATGACATTAGGTTATCACTAAATATTTCCATACCAATAAGGATAATCATATAGATTAATTAGCAATTGGCATATTGTAATTATACAACATTTTATTATGGTTATCTCCTTACTTACTTACGCCCCATCACCCCTACAGGGGCATAGGCTGCTGATTGTAGCTCACCACAGACCTCTGTATTGTGCCAGTCCTTCAACCTTTCTCCAGGAATAGCCCATCTTCTTGATATATTCCTCCTCTCCCAAGGATGAGGTCCTTGGAACTTATGTTGGTATTTCAGTAGCTCTGGGTTTTAATGGGATGGTGTTGCTAGCCCCATGCCCAGTCCTCCTCCTTTCGTAGCCGGGCTTGGGACCATCCACGGCGGAGTTATGGTTATCCCTGAGTTGATTATTGTTCTGATTACATATATGACTAGGATAAAGACTTTATTCAATGAGTTAGATTATACAGATGAATTTGGGAATTTCAGCTGGTGAAGTGGTTCTGAATTGGTATTTGAATGTGCATTTCCATCATCTGTTCTTTGGGGAGGATGAACAATGAAGACTGAGAGAATAGAGAATATGAGTAAAAATAGAATCTCTTTAAGTTAGACAAGCAGATTCCCTGCCCTTTCCACACAATCCTCACCCATCATTATTACAAAGTTATAAAATGCCTGGGCTGATTATTCAAGTTCAAGTTTATTGTTAATCAATCATACACGTGTATACAGCTGAACGAAACATCATTCCTCTGGAGCCAGCGCGCAAAAATCTTTACCTAGAGCCACACACAGAACATACAGTTATGATCCAGCTCACACCATCAGCAAATAATATTAGCACAGGTCCCTGAGTGGCATGGCCTGGAGATTGACAGGTTGGCGTAAAGTGTGAGGTGCATGTTTATGTAAAACAGTGTGATAATACTGGTACTATTAGAATAGAACAGAATCGGATCAGATCAGAATCGGGTTTATTATGATAATACAAGCAGTTGTATAAATATGTGGAACAGCAGCAATAAAAGGTGAAAGTGACCAGTCCAGGACGAGAGTGCGTCTGTGAGTTGGAGAGAGGCAGGGCGTTCAGACAGGGTGTACATGTACGTGGGCTGACAGTAGGGTGCTAAGAAGACAGAGATTGTATTACTGCTATCATGAAATGAGCAACTTAGTCTCATGACTACTGAAATGGCATTAAATCCAGTGAATCTTTGAGCACTAAATCATAAGTCCTGTGCTCTTCCAGTGGTTAAAAGGGAGCATTAATCTGTGTAAACCGTTTGGCGTTGATCCATCATATCAAGACAGTGGACTTTCCAATTAATTGCTACACTGTAAATGGCTTATAATAGTCAGAATCTGTTTAATTCAACGGGGATCCTTCAAACAGTATTGAATTTGAATGGAAGTATTTATATAGCAGCAATTCAGTGGGTAATACATGCTTGTATTTATCAATGGCCAGCAAAATGACTCCTAGATGAGAAAAACTGGGTAAGCCTTGTAAGTTCAATAGAGTAGCTGATAAGAACAGGTATCTAGTGATAGAAAAGATCCAGAATTGGCAAGCATATGAGTTGCAACAGTTAATAGATTAGGTGGGATTCAGTTATACCAAGGGCAATGTAAACTTGTTCTAAAATGATCATCGAGCTAGAGTTCAAGTTGATTTCAGACCACAGGACTCTGGACAAGTTGTGTTTGTTTCTTCTGCGTGTAAAAAAGAGGTTTATTTTATTTTAACTTCTGGTAAGATTGTGGTACATTTGGATGCAGCGGCCTCTGGGCGGGCAACCAAAGGTGTTTTTGTCTTTTTTCAACAACTTTTTTATGATCACAGGACAACGCTGGGCATTAAGAACTTCAGCTACTACAGGTCTATCCTATCAGCGAGCTGTTTATTGGTGGAAGAGCTGGACGATGTTACTGCAACACACATAAAAAATGCTGGTGAATGCAACAGGCCTGGCAGCATCTCTAGGAAGAGGTACAGTTGACGTTTTGGGCCGAGACCCTTCGTCAGGACTAACTGAAAGAACAGATAGTAAGAGATTTGAAAGTGGGAGGGGGAGGGGGAGATCCGAAATGATAGGAGAAGACAGGAGGGCGAGGGATGGAGCTAAGAGCTGGACAGTTGATTGGCAAAAGGGATACGAGGCTGGAGAAGGGAGAGGATCATGGGACGGGAGGCTGAGGGAGAAAGAAAGGGGGGAGGGGAGCCCAGAGGATAGGCAAGGAGTTATAGTGAGAGGGACAGAGGGAGAAAAAAGAGAGAGAAAAAAAATAAATAAATAAGGGATGGGGTATGAAGGGGAGGTGGGGCATTAATGGAAGTTAGAGAAGTCAATGTTCATGCCATCAGATTGGAGGCTACCCAGGAGGTGTTGTTCCTCCAACCTGAGTGTGGCTTCATCTTGACAGTAGGGCAGGCCGTGGATAGACATATCAGAATTTCTGTAACTTCTGTTAATGCCCCACCTCCCCTTCGTACCCCATCCCTTATTTATTTATTTACTCACTCACTCACTCTCTCTCTTTTTTCTCTCTCTTTTCTCTCTCTGTCCCTCTCACTATAACTCCTTGCCCATCCTCTGGGCTCCCCTCCCCCTTTCTTTCTCCCTAGGCCTCCCGTCCCATGATCCTCTCCCTTCCCTAGCCTCGTATCCTTTTTGCCAATCACCTGTCCAGCTCTTAGCTCCATCCCTCGCCCTCCTGTCTTCTCCTATCATTTCGGATCTCCCCCTCCCCCTCCCACTTTCAAATCTCTTACTCACTCTTCTTTCAGTTAGTCCTGACGAAGGGTCTCGGCCCGAAACGTCGACTGCACCTCTTCCTAGAGATGCTGCCTGGCCTGCTGCGTTCACCAGCATTTTTTATGTGCGTTGCTTGAAATTCCAGCACCTGCAGATTTCCTCGTGTTTGTGCTGGGCATGTTACTGCCTGCTACAGGAAGGTATTAGCGTTGGTACGCAAAGTCAGTGTGCAGTCTAACTGTGAGTGATTGTTTTGAATATCACTCAGGGACTTGGGCCATATATCTACATATTTTTTGTGTGACTGTATGTTTACTTGTCTTATATGTGCTGCGTGTGCCTTGCGCTGTGTATGACTGTTGGTACTGTGTTTTGGTCCCGGAGGAACGCTGTTTTGTTTGGACGTATTCATGAGTGTTCATATTTGGTCGAATGATAATTAAAGTTGAACTTCAACTTTTAGTATGAATCTGAACTCAAAGTCTGAGAGTGAATCAAGAGAGACATAAAACTATTGTACATATCAATCCAGTCACTTTCCCATTAATGTGAAAATTATTCTCAAAATATGCTCTTCATGAACAGACCTAGGTGAATCCTTACAACACAACACCACCACCACTAACCTTGAGCACCATAGAGAAGGTAAAAGTTCTCAGAAGGGTTCAAAAGAGATTTAAGGAATGGTTCCAAGGATGAGAGGGTCACCTGATAGGAAAAACAGGAATTCTTAAAGAAGCAAAGAGCTGAGAGGAAATTTGACAGAGGTGGACAAAACCATGAGTGACTTTGATAAGGTAAGTGAAGTGAAGTTGACCCCTTTAGCAGATTGTTTAAAGACCATTCAAATGTAAAGTTTTAGACAGTAGATAAAAGGGGAAATATGAGGACAAACATTCTTTCACACAAACAGCAGTTAGGAACTGTAACTCACTTCCCATAAGGGAGGTAGATAAGAGATTTTAAAAGGGAATGGTACCAACTTTTAAAAAAAAATGATGTCAGGGCAACAAGATAGGAGTAGAAATGGACAAAATGGCCTGAGCAACTTCCTCCTGTGCTGGAACAGTACTATAATTCTCAAAATGCAGAACAGCAAATTTAAGTATCTTTAAATTAAAAATAGCTTTAAATTAGATTAATTTCCAGACATTACAGAAGCAATGAGCAATCCTTATCAAAAGTGGACTCCAGGAGGGAAGAAGCATACACAGAATCTGTGTAGCTACATCCAAAATGATGTGGGTGTTGTAATGTTCTTTCTACTTTCTACCAAATTATTAAACTATCCCACTATGATAAACCAATGTGCCTTGTGTGATATGTGGGTAGTCCAGCTACAACATTACATAGAAAACTATTGGGTCATTTTTAAGCAACACAGATAAAAATTGCTGGTGAACGCAGCAGGCCTGGCAGCATCTCTAGGAAGAGGTACAGTTGACGTTTCAGGCCGAGACCCTCTGTCAGGACTAACTGAAAGAAGAGCTCTTCTTTCAGTTAGTCCTGATGAAGGGTCTCAGCCCGAAATTCTTGTTGCTTGAAATTCCAGCATCTGCAGATTTCCTCGTGTTTGGGTCATTTTTAAGGTAGCCTCATAACTCATGCTGGTGCAGACTCTAGAGATGGTTAAGAGGATGACTGCACCATTCTAAGAGAATCTATTCAGAGAGGTAAATTGTGGAGGCTGAAGGTGATCATCATGCAATAAAGCAGATATCAGAATCAGGTTGATTATCACTGACTTATGTCATAAAATTTATTGTTTTGTGGCAGCAGTACAGTGCAAGACATAAACATTTCTATGTTACAAATAAGTAAGTATATAGTGCAGAAGAGGAATGACCAGGTAGTGCTATGGATTCATGAACTGTTCAGAAATGCAGTGGCAGAGGTGAAGAAGGTGTTTCTAAGATGTTGAGTGTGGGTTTTCAGGCTCCTGTGCCTCCTCCCCAATGGTAATGATGAGGCAGGGACATGCCCCAGATGGTGAGTGTCCTTAATAATGGATGCCACTTATTAAAGATGTTCAAGATGGTTGGGAGGGTTGTGTCTGTGTTGGAGCCGACACAGTCTGCAACCCTCTATAGACTCCACATTGGGGCTTCCATACATGGAACTTCCATTCCTATGATGTAACTAGTCAGAACGCTTTCCACTGTACATTGTGGAAATTGGCTAGAGCCTTTCATAACTCACCAAACTTCCTTGAATTCCTTATGTAGTATAGTCATTGGCATGCGTTTTTCATGATTGAATCAATGCATTGGACTTAGGATAGATCCTTTGAGATACTGATGCCCAGGTAAGCACTTGTGGGACAACAAGGAGAAAGAATGGACTGCAAACATTGTCACGGTTGCAGTTCTGATATGAGCTTTATTTTAAAATATTTTCTTACAATGCATCTTAACTGAACTCTCTAAACCATGTGCCTTATCATCAAAGGTTGGTGCCATATGACTTACAAAGAGTTCTCAATCTCCTTAATGATGTAACTTCGCAAATGCTGATAATCTCCAGCACGTTGATCAGTTGCTGAATGAGAAAAACTGTTCTACATTTCAAGGGGTGGGGGGGTTCCTCTCAGTTTATTTTTAGTTTCATTTTAAAGAAGTTACCAGCATGAATTACCTCATATTGAATTTAGCTGAGGTGACAGGTTGACCTTATTGGTTGACTGATCCAGTTCAATGAAATCATCTGTTGATTAGACCAATAATCAATTGTGATTAATGGCTCAGTGACATGCAGCTTTCAGTCCTCTGTGCTTTGTCTAACCTGGAGCTCAGAGAAGTATATAAATGTAAGTGCATTTGATATACTGATTCCATAAGACACTGTTTTCAACCATATTCTCATGTAATTCTCGCCATCAAAGGGGGCATTCTAACTGTGTGAAAGAAGTAATATCAAAACATCTCTCTATTTAGA
This sequence comes from Mobula birostris, assembly GCF_030028105.1. Taxonomy (NCBI): domain Eukaryota; kingdom Metazoa; phylum Chordata; class Chondrichthyes; order Myliobatiformes; family Myliobatidae; genus Mobula; species Mobula birostris. The sequence goes on from NC_092373.1 coordinate 179,892,914, forward strand.
TCTACTCAGATTTTGTTTTTGTTTAAATCTATTAGAATGAAAATTGGCAGAGATGTTTAAAAGGGAGAAGGAATATTTCTCCTTTTAAGCTATCGGTCAAAGTCAGATAATGAAAAAAAAGACAGTATACTTGAGGAGATGACCACACCGAGTAAAACCTCTAAGCAAATAAAGCATGATAAGTTTTGTCTCTCTCTGACCTTTGATGATTGTCTAATGGTACTTCAGGATATCAATCTATTCCAATCAACATTACTCAAGTCTGACTTCTCGGATCCACTCTAGTTATCTCAGTAAAACATGATCCATTGGATTTTTTTTAAGTATTCAGTGGCTTTCAGCAACAGTATTGCTATTGTTATTGACCGGTATGCATGGAAGAACAGTTTGTCCAACAATTTTACTTTAAGATGAAACATGCTGCTGAAGTGAGATGGGACAGTTAGCCTATACTGAGCTACTTTACATGACAACAGTACTGTGTAAAAATGTTAGGTGCGCACGCGCGCACACACACACACACACACACACACACACACACACACACACACACACACACACAGCCTTTGCACAGTACTGTAGTAATTTGATGGATTACACTGTACTGCGTGATGTATGTGGGTGATAATAAATCTGATTCTGATGTGGGTCTCTATTGTGGACTGAGAGTGGGATGGAGGGCGAGGGAGGGGACTGGGAAGCCTCAGAGAGATACTCTGTAATGATCAATAAACTAATTGTTTGGAATCAAATAACCTTGCCTGGTGCCTCAGGGCTGGGTGTGTTGACCCCCATCCTCGGCGCTCCTTCTCTGCTACCTGTCCGACACCCCTCCCACAGTGTTCCACCCTCGCCAGTCCCAGCTGCGGCCAGATCTACAAATTCACTCCACGTTGACAAATACAATACTGTACAAAAGTCTTAGGCACCCTAGCTATGCCTCAGACTTTTGCACAGTTTTAGCTCATTAAAAAGGCTGGTTCTTTTTATAGGCAGCAGAACAGCAATTTATTTGAGATCATAAAATCCCTAAGAACTTTGTCAGCATTCCACTGCATCATTACATAGAACATTACAGCACAGCACAGGTCCTTTGGCCCATGATGTTGCGACGATCTTTTAAACTTCTCTAGAAACCCAGAAGCATAGAAATCTACAGCACATTACAGGCACTTTGGCTCACAATGTTTTACCAACCATGTAACCTACTCTAGAAACTGCCTAGAATTTCCCTACCGCATAGCCCTCTATTTTTCTAAGCTCCATATACCTATCTAAAAGTCTCTTAAAGGACCCTATTGTATCTGCCTCTACCACCATTGCTGGTTGTGCATTCCATGTACCCGCTACTCTCTGTGTGAAAAACCTACCTCTAACATCCCCCTTGTACCTACTTCCAAGCATCTTAAAACTGCCTCCTCGTGTTAGTCATTTCAGCCCTGGGAAAAACCCTCTGGCTATCCACACGATCAATATCTCTCATATCTTATACACCTTTATCATGTCACCTCTCATCCTCTGTCGCTCCAAGGAGAAAAGGCCAAGTTCATCACCCTACTCTCATAAGGCATGTTCTCTAATCCAGGCAATATCCTTGAAAGTCTCCGCTGCATTCTCTCTATAGTATCCACATTCCTTCCTGTAGTGAGGTGACCAGAAATGAACACAGTACTCCAAGTGGGGTCTAACTAAGCTCTCATATTGCTGTAACATTACCTTCTCTAAGATCAATCTAACCCTTCTCTCCTACATAACCCTTTATTTTCTATCATCCATGTGCCTATGCAAGAGTTTCTTAAATGCCTATAATGTATCCGCCTCTACCACCATCTATGGCATGGCGTTCCACACATCTACAACTCTCTGTTTAAAAATCATACCTCTGTCATTCCTCATATACTTTCTTCTAATCATTCTAACCATTTCCATCTGGGAAAAAAGTATCTGGCTATCCACTCTATCTTTGCTTCTTATCATCTTATACACCTCAATTAAGTCACCTCTCATCCTTCTTTGCTCCCTAGCTAGCTCAGCCTATCGTCATAAGACGTACCTTCTAGTTTAGGCATAATCTTGGTAAATCTCTTCTGCAGCTTCTCTCAAGCCTCCACATCCTTCCTATAATGAGACAACCAGAATTGAATACAATATTCCATGTGTGGTCTAACCAAGTTTTTAATGCGCTGTAATATTACCTTGCAGCTACGCTATGTGCATTTCTACACTAATTTCAGTTACTCTGAAGCAATAACATAAAATTTAATTGGTCTGAGTTAGGAAGTACCAATGCATGCATGAGTAGAATGCACTGAGGTTATTAAGTGGTGGTTGAAAGCCAAGAGCATGAAACTCTTTTTCCTGTGACATGTAAGATGAGGACAATAGTATGCTTAACCACAACGGATAATTCCGCACCAGTAATGACTGCTTCTGCTGGTCTTCATGGATCAGGTGCCACACTTCAGCAGAAACCTCTTCACTAAGCCTGTACCGTGCTACGCAGTCCATCTCAGTCACACCACGATAGCTAACATTTTCATGTTTTATTCCTTACAAAGGTTAGTTGATTCCACGAGTCATTTGCTTCATGTATCCCCTCATCTTCTGGATTCTCCTTCCCCAGCTAAGAGATGTTGAGAAATCGCTGATATTTTGTAGCCATCCGTCACTCCCTGTTATTCTCTTCAGTTGATGTTTGACATTGTTATTTATTAGATAATCACTCAATATGGAATTAATGTGGTATAACACTAGAAATGATTTAGAGAAATCCAGAAAGTAAATGGCAGGATACTTGGTAGTGTGGAGGAGCAGAGGGATCTCGGGGTACATGTCCACAGATCCCTGAAAGTTGCCTCACAGGTGGATAGGGTAGTTAAGAAAGCTTATGGGGTGTTAGCTTTCATAAGTCGAGGGATAGAGTTTAAGAGTCGCGATGTAATGATGCAGCTCTATAAAACTCTGGTTAGGCCACACTTGGAGTATTGTGTCCAGTTCTGGTCACCTCACCATAGGAAGGATGTGGAAGCATTGGAAAGGGTACAGAGGAGACTTACCAGGATGCTGCCTGGTTTAGAAAGTATGGATTATGATCAGAGATTAAGGGAGCTAGGGCTTTACTCTTTGGAGAGAAGGAGGATGAGAGGAGACATGATAGAGGTGTACAAGATAATAAGAGGAATAGATAGAGTGGATAGCCAGCGCCTCTTCCCCAGGGCACCACTGCTCAATACAAGAGGACATGGCTTTAAGGTAAAGGGTGGAAAGTTCAAGGGGGATATTAGAGGAAGGTTTTTTACTCAGAGAGTGGTTGGTGCATGGAATGCACTGCCTGAGTCAGTGGTGGAGGCAGATACACTAGTGAAGTTTAAGAGACTACTAGACAGGTATATGGAGGAATCTAAGGTGGGGGCTTATATGGGAGGCAGGGTTTGAGGGTCGGCACAACATTGTGGGCTGAAGGGCCTGTACTGTGCTGTACTATTCTATGTTCTATGTTCTAGAAATATCCTAAGTACATCTAGATATTCCTGCCATTGCCTGTAAGGAGTTTGTACGTTCTCCCCGTGACAACACGTGCTTCCTCCAGGTGCTCTGGTTTCCTCCCACTGTCCAAAGATGTACCAGTTGATAGGTTAATTGGTCAGAGTAAGCTGTCCCATGATTAGGCTAAGATTAAATCAGGCAATTGCGGGACAGCGTGGCACCATGTGCTGGAACGCCCTATTCCGCAATGTATCTCAATAATTTTTTTAAAAATATAATTCCTTATTCTTATAACTGTTGAACGTTGTAGATTTTTGTTACATGTTGCACCAACATACCACAGCAAGTTCCTAACACATGTAAAGATGTATACTGAATAAGGATGATGCTTAATCCTAGATTCTTGACAAGGAATCCCATAGGTATTGAAAGACACCCTATGAATGATAACATGTACATACCTTGAAAGAGCAAGATGGCAACCAAAAATAGGAGTTGAGGTAGGCACATTAGCAATGTTTAAAAGCCATCTATATAAGTACATGCATTAGAGAGGTTGAGGGCTCTGTCCAAAAACTGGCATATGGGACTAGATATGGGACTAGACTGGCATATGGGCTTATGCAACACAGTTCAGTTGGACCAAAGTGCCTATTTCCATGCTGTAAGACTCAATAACTTCATGTAATTGAGAATTTTTACCTATTTATGGACCTATAGCAAGAGAAGAAAGCACTAGAAATAGAAGTTCTTCTGTTTCATAGTATCTATCTCATATCATGCAAATCATGATGAAGTGTATTCAGGGCTTTTACATAGGAATTTGGTGGAATAGTGGGCAATGAAGAAGGTTATTTAAGATTTCAGCAAGATCTACACTCAGTGGCCACTTTATTAGGTACAGGAGGTACCTACTAAAGCAGTCATTGAGCTTATTTCTGGATGTTTGTGGTCTTCTGCTGCTGTACCCGATCCACTTCAACGTTCAACAGCATGTGTTCAGAGGTGCACACCACGTTTGTTATGTGCGGTTATTTGAGTTACCGTCACCTTCCTGTTATTTTGACCAAGTCTGGCCATTCTCTTTTGACCTATCTAATTAACAAGGCGTTTTTGCCCGCAGGACTGTCACTAGATTTTTTTTTTTGTCTTTTCACCCTTCTTTGTAAACTTGAGAGACCGATATGAATAAAATACCAAAAGATCAGAGTCTCTGAGTTACTCAAACCACCCCATCTGCCACCAACAGTTACTCCATGGTCAAAGTCACTTAGATCATTTTTTTTCCCCAGGTGTACCTAGCAAAATTGGTACTGAATGTAGATCAACTGGAAAAGTGTCATGGTGTGTGCTATCAAAGATGGAAACCAAGTGCAGAGGAAAGACAGACTCCTATGCAGAGACAGCAAACGGAGTTTATACATAGGAATTACAACAGAGCATTAGTCGCTCAACCAAGCGACACCATGAGACAAAACTAGGATCCTGCGATAAGCACTAAGGAATGTCCGTTTAGAATAGTACCAGTGACCCGGAACTCCCAAGCCCCTCAAAATAAACTAAACAAAGTTAAACAATTAATAATTCTAGCTAAACAACAATTAACCAATAAAGGTGCTCTAGGAAGCTTGGATCCAAACGCTCTCCAGCTCCCTGCACAGGCCTGAAGAGCTCACTACAAGAAAGTAGACCAAGGAATGGAAGATTGAACTTAGAATTCCTTTAACGTCAAGATGGTACTTACCCACTGGCAAAAAAAAAACATGAACCAGTAACATTATTGTTCAAGGAATACTCATAATGTGGTAAGCATTCCCACTACTCTTTGAGGGTGAAACAAAATTCAAGACGAACTGCCTTTCCTATGTCTAACATTTCCTACCCAGATGTCAATGAGAAAGCTACAACAATTTATATTTTAAAAAAGCAGAAGTAAAACACCATGGCATTTTCCTTTGAAATTCATGCTTTAGAAGTGAGGTATGATTTGTTGAGTATTGAAAAAATAAATTGAATATTATATGCACAATTTGACAGAGCACATGAATACTTCCTGAACTGAAGCTGCAGCATGTTCAGATCCCACAGTGACCCTAGAGGTGAATGAACCTTTAATTCTTTCATCCAACAACACAGCTAAGTGGGATAGCAATGCACATTCCCCATGAGATACGCACAGACCCTTTACTAACAAAGAGTGAAGAATTCAGAATGTTGCAAATATACAGTTGAAGTCAGAAACTTACATACACCTTAGCCAAATACATTTAAACTCAGTTTTTCACAATTCCTGACATTTAATCCTAGAAAACATTCCCTGTCTTAGGTCAGTTAGGATCACTACTTTATTTTAAGAATGTGAAATGTCAGAATAATAGTAGAGAGATTGATTTATTTCAGCTTTTATTTCTTTCATCACTTTCCCAGTGGGTCAGAAGTTTACATACACTTTGTTAGTATTTGGTAGCTTTGCCTTTAAATTGTTTAACTTGGGTAAAACGTTTTGGATAGCATTCCACAAGCTTCTCACAGTAAGTTGCTGGAATTTTGTTCCATTCCTCCAGACAGAACTGGTGTAACTCAGTCAGGTTTGTAGGCCTCCTTGCTCGCACACACTTCTTCAGTTCTGTCCACAAATTCAAAAAGGTAGAGCATGTATTTTCTTATTGTTAACTCCTTCGACTCTGAGAGCCGGGCACTTAATGCTGTGATGCCCATGTCCTGTGACTGAACAAAAACATGTCAAGGAGAAATTCTCTTATTTTTGTCGTGACCAGTGACAAGCAAGTGTGAGAGTATCAAACAATGGTTTTCCTGATGTTCAGGTCAGGAAAGTCAAAAGCTCTCAATATGCAGTGGTGAGTACACCAGCCTGCATAATAAAAGATCCTGCCCACCATGGGCATTCTCTCTTCTTCCCCCTTCCATCAGGACAAGGCATAAAATCCTGAAAGCACATAGCACCAGGCTCAAGGGCAGCTTCTAACTCCGTTATAAGACCGTTATAAGACCATTGAATTGTTCCACAGTAGGATGGACTCTTGACTTCACAATCTATCTAGTGTTGGCCTTGCACCTTATTCTACCTTGACTGTATTTTCTCTGTAGTGTAACACTTTATTTTGCATAGTGTTATTGTTTTACTTTGTACTACCTCAGTGCACAATTAAAATGAATTGACCTGTTTGGAAAGTATGCAAGGCATGTTATTCACTGTACCAGTCCTGAGGAAGGGTCTCAGACCAAAACATTAATGGTTCATTTCCCTTCATAGATGCTGTCTGACCTGCTGAGCTCCTCCAGCATTTTGTGTGTGCAAATTTAACTGAGAACTGTTCTATTGAAATCTCCTTACTAATCTCACCTATGCCTTAAGAAAGAAAGAGTCTTTGGATTGCAGTGTCCTGTAGTTCCTCCATGCCATTCAATAAGTTCCAGTTTACTATGTATTCCCTTGCCTTGTTAAACCTAGTCAAGTGTATCACCTCTCATTCCTTTAGCTACTTTTTTGCTCAACTAACCAAATTATGTTTCTCCTCCTCCTCCTCAACAGCAACCAAATGACCAATATTTGCATTATTGCAAACACGAGAAGATCTGCAGATGCTGGAAATCCAAAGCAACACACACAAGATGCTGGAGGAACGTTGGTACCTGGAGCTCAGAAAAATAGAGGGCTATGGGTGACCCTAGGTAAATTCTAAGGTGAGGACATATTCGGCACAGCTTTGTGGGCCGAAGGGCCTGTATTGTGCTGTAGGTTTTCTGTGTTTCTATGTTTCTAACTCAGCAGACCAAGCAGCACCTATGGAAAAGAGTAAACAGCCTGTAATGTTGCAGGCTGAAACCCCAAAATCAGGACTGGGAAGGAAGGGGAGAAGTCAGAGTGAGAAGGTGGAGGGAGGGGAGGTAGAAGTAAAAGGTGATGGGTGAAATGAGGAGAGAGGGATGGGATGAAGTAAGGAGCTGAGAAGTTGATTGATGAAAGAGATAAAGGGCTTGAGAATGAGGAATCTGATAAGAGAGGACAGAAGACCATGTAAGGAAGGAAAGGGTGAGGAGCACTAGAGGGAGGTGGTATTATTGACCTTTTTTTATTTTGTATTATTGATCTTTTTATTGTCTTCCTTACATTCAGTTTAAATCATTAATACAAAACAACAAAGCACCAAACACCGAGCTCTGTAGAAATCCACTAAAAACATTTATCCAATCACAAAAAAACTTCAATCAACAGTTATTGTTTGCTTCGTGCCATTGGGCTAGATTTGGGATCCAATTTGCCACCCTTGGATCCTATTGGCTTTTATTTTTTGGGAGGTTGGCCATGGAGAGTTTTATCTAAAACCTTGCTAAAGACCTATGTAATAAGGTTGCCATGAACCTTGCAGGCCTGTGTGGTGAGCTATAGAGTATTGGGCTCTGAGGTTTCTATAGTACCTGTATTTGTTAATTGTTGTCTTAACTAGAGTGGTTAAGCCCTTGTTATCTCTGTTTAATCTTGTCGAGTTTATTTTGACTGGCCAGGGTTTTCTGCGAACTGTAATTATTTAAAGAGGACTCCCAATTAGTGCTTACTGCAGGGTCTTTGTTCTGAGAATGATTTGTTGCTCGCTCAAACCACTGCTGTTCTCTTGGAATTCTAATGTATAAATTCTTGTTTCTGTCTCTACATAGGAGTTTGTTGTTCTACTGTACCTAGGTTCAGTCCCTGTCGGTGTACATCATGACAAAGATTGAGACTGGCTGTCTGGAACCTTGGTAGATCACCGCAGTCCATGTTGTAGATCTACCTGTAGCGGAAGAAGTAAGTGTCTGGGTGTGATGGGTTAAGATGCCAAACAAGCAGTCATTTCTATGCAGGATGGTCTGCAGTTCTTGGGTGCAGTTGTAGCCTATTTCTTGTTGTTAGCTCACTATAAATGTTGCAATTTTGCCCATCCTCCATTCAGTTCCTGCAATTCTGAATATTCCATACTGCACACGTATCTTTTCCCCTTGCCAACCCGTCAAGCTCCACTGGGAACGTATTTCAAAGACCTCAACCTCACTTTCGAGTCACACCACATCCTATTTTTCTTCGCTTTATGTTGGCCTTGCTCTTCCAAGGATCCTGACTTAACTTTTTTACTGCGCTGATACTTTCCAATACTACTGTATGGGGCTATTAGTGAACTGCAGAAGGCGCACCCTGATGGACTGTTTATTGTCGCTGGAGATTTTAATCACACAAACCTCAGGTCAGTGCTCCCCAGATTCCATCAGAACGTGGACTTTGCAACGAGGGGGGAAACACAAACATTCCCGACGCGTACTGGGCAGAGCCCCACACTCACCTCGGTTACTCAGACCACATCTCTGTTATGCTAATCCCAGCATACAGACCACTCGTCACGATGCTCCAGACCAGTTCAGAAGCAGGTGAAAACCTGGCCTGCGGGAGCCATCTCTGTTCTTCAAGACTGCTTTGAGCACACTGACTGGCACATGTTCATGGAGGCTCCAACCGATGGCAACTCTACCAATTTAGAGGAGTACACGGCACCAGTGACTAGCTACATCAGCAAGTGCATTGATGACATCACTGTGGCCAAGATCATCACTACACGCACTAACCAGAAGCCATGGATGACCGTGGAGGTGTGTGCACTGCTGAGGACCCATGACTCCGCCTTCAGAGCAGGCAACATCCGAGGGCCAAATTGTCCCGGGCCATCAGAGAGGCAAAGCGTGCACATGCCCAGCGAATCTACAGCCACTTCCAGGACAGCAGAGACACGCAGCACATGTGGAAGGGCATTCAGGACATCACCAACTACAGGACAACAACACCTGCCTGTGCTGGTGATGCCTCCCTCCCAGATGCGCTGAACAACTTCTATGCTCGGTTTGAGGCGGATAATGACATGGCGGCGAGGAAGACCACCCCTCCTCCAAATGACGAGGTGCTATGTCTTACCGTGGCCGATGTGAGGAGAACCCTGCGCAGGCTGCTGGACCAGACAATATTCCTGGCAGAGTGTTTGGAGGATGTGCAGACCAGCTAGCAGATATTCTCACTGACATCTTCAACATCTCCCTGAGCAGCGCTGTCGTTCCTACGTGCTTCAAGGCCGCCACCATCATCCCCGTGCCGAAGAAGTCTTTAGTGCTCTGCCTCAATGATTACCATCCCGTTGCACTCACATCCATCATCATGAAGTGTTTCGAGAGGCTCGTCATGAGGCACATCAAGTCCCTGCTGCCCCCCTCACTGGACCCCCAGCAGTTAGCGTACCATCCCAACCGTTCAACAGACAATGCCATTGCCATCACCCTCCACCTGGCCCTAACCCACCCGGACAAAAAAGGCACATACGTTCGAATGCTGTTCATAGACTTCAGTTCAGCATTCAACACAATCATTTCTCAAAACTAATTGGAAAGCTGAGCCTACTGGGCCTGAACACCTCCCTCTGCAACTGGATCCTAGACTTCCTGACTGGGAGACCTCAGTCAGTCCGGATCGGGAGCAACATCTTCAACACCATCACACTGAGCACGGGGGCCCCCCAGGGCTGTGTGCTCAGTCCACTGCTGTTCACTCTGCTGCCCCACGACTGTGCTGCAACACACAGCTCGAACCACATCATCAAGTTCGCCAATGACACGACTGTGGTGGGTCTCATCTGTAAGAACGATTAGTCAGCATACAGAGAGGAGGTGCAGCGGCTAACAGACTGGTGCAGAGCCAACAACCTGTCTCTGAATGTAAACAAAACAAAAGAGATGGTTGTTGATTTCAAGAGGACACGGAACGACCACTCTCCGCTGAACATCGATGACTCCTCCGTAGAGATCGTTAAGAGAACCAAATTTCTTGGTGTTCACCTGGCCGAGAATCTCACCTGTTCTCTCAACACCAGCTCCATAGCAAAGAAAGCCCAGCAGTGTCTCTACTTTCTGCGAAGGCTGAGAAAAGGCCATCTCCCACACCCCATCCTCACCACATTCTACAAAGGTTGCATTGAGAGCATCCTGAGCAGCTGCATCACGGCCTGGTTCAGAAATTGCACCATCTCGGATCACAAGACCCTGCAGCGGATACTGAGGTCAGCTGAGAAAATCATCGGGGTCTCTCTTCCTGCCATCACAGACATTTACACCACACGCTACATCTGCAAAGCAAACAGCATTATGTGCACTTTATGCAGTCCTGGATAGGTCTGTAGTCTAGTGTAGTTTTTGTATTTTTTCTTACGTAGTTCAATGTAGTTTTTGTATTGTTTCATGCAGCACCATGGTCCTGGAAAACGTTGTCTCGTTTTTACTATGTCCTGTACCAGCAGTTACGGTTGAAATGACACTAAAAAGTGACTTCACTTGACTTGACTACTCCATATGCTCTACTTTCCTTAAGATCCAAAAATGTATTTACTTTGTCTGAAATTAGCTTCAATTTCTGGACATCCACAGTCCTCTAGGATTGATAACTCCAAAGATTCACCATCTTATGGGTGAAGAAATTAATTTCCATCTCAGTTCTGAAAAGCCAAGCCTAATTTTGAGACTGTGATACACAGGGGAAACATTATTTTTTCATCTCTAAAACATGGTCAGGCCCCATAAAAATTGTTCATTTTTAATTGAGCTCACCTATCATTTTTCTGAATTCAAAGGAGATTCTTGCAGCTTACATTTCTTCTACATAGCTTCAACAATCAGTACAATGAACCTTTGCTTCACCTTATTCTATCACAACTAAGTTCAAAGCAAATTTTATGTACATTGTATGTCACCACGTATATATTCTATTCTCAGATTCATTTTCTTGCAGGCATTCACAGTGGAACAAAGAAATACAATAGAATCAATTAAAAACTACACAAAAGGACTGACAAGCAACCAATGTGCAAAAGAAGAAAACCTGTATAAATACAAATGAATAAACAAATACTGAAAACATGAGTAATAGAGTCCTTGAAATTGTGTCCATGGGCTACGTTTAGCGATCAGTTCAATGTTGAGGTGAGTGAAATTATCCATGCTGGTTCAGGAGCTTAATGTTTGCAGGATAACTGTTCCTTAAAATGTTGCTGTTGGACCTAAAGGCTCCTATACCTCCTTTCTGAGTCAATCTTCTCGGCACTGCCTCACCAGGCCACAATAATGATGCTTTCATATGACATTACTCTTGCGGAGAAATCCTCTTATAATGAAGGTCAATATCTTTTTTACTTTCTTAATTCATAGCTACACTCACATGTTCTCATTAAATGGACACACGGTACCTCAGAACCCAACCCCCATCTCTCACCATCTCTACTTAATTAGATGACTTTGATTTGTCCGCATTTTATTCCCATTAAATGCAAAGTACACATATCACAGCCAATCAAAGTACAGACAAAGCATATTGATCACGATTCCCATACCTGCTCTTCACAGTTAATATAAAACCATGTGGCCTCATTTCACATTTATTCAACGTTCAGTGTTCAAAGTAAATTCATTATTAAAATACGTACATGTCACCAAATGCTACCCTGAGATTCATTGTCTTACAGGTGTTCACAGCAAAACAAAAAAAGCAATAGAATCAGTAAAGTACTGCACACAAAGATAAGGTACCCCATGCAAGGCTTATTGAGAAAGTAAGGAGGCATGGGATCCAAGGGGACATTGCTTTGTGGATCCAGAACTGGCTCGCCCACAGAAGGCAGAGAGTCATTGTAGACGGGTCATATTCTGCATGGAGGCTGGTGACCAGTGGTTTGCCTCAGGGAACTGTTCTGGGACCCCTACTCTTGGTGATTTTTATAAATGACCTGGATGAGGAAGTGGAGGGATGGGTTATTAACCTGATGACACAAAGGTTGGGGTGTTGTGGATAATGTGGAGGGCTGTCAGAGGTTACAACGGGTCATTAATAGGATGCAAAATTGAGCTGAGAAGTGGCAGATGGAGTTCAACCCAGATAAGTGTGAGGTGGTTCATTTTGTTAGGTCAAATATGATGGCAGAATATAGCATTAATGGTAAGATTCTTGGCAGTGTGGAGAATCACAGGGATCTTGGGATCTGAGTCCATAGGACACTCAAAGCTGCTACGCAGGTTGACTGTGGTTAAGAAGGCATACGGTGCATTGGCCTTCTTCAATCGTGGGATTGAGTTTAAGAGACGATTGATGAAGGCCAATGCACCATATGCCTTCTAAATGTTGCAGCTATATAGGACCCTGGTCAGACCCCACTTGGAGTACTGTGCTCAATTCTGGTTGCCTTGCTATAGGAAGGATGTGGAAACCATAGAATGGGTGCTGAGGAGATTTACAAGGATGTTGCCTGGATTGGGGAGCATGCCTTATGAGAATAGGTTGAGTGAACTCGGCCTTTTCTCCTTGGAGCGACAGAGGATGAGAGGTGACTTGATAGAGGTGTACAAGATCATGAGAGGCATTGATCGTGTGGATAGTCAGAGGCTTTTCCCCAGGGCTGAAATTGCTAGCACAAGAGGGCACAGTTTTAAGGTGCTTGGAAATAGGTACAGAGGAGATGTCAGGGGTAAGTTTTTTACGTAGAGAGTGGTGAGTGCGTGGAATGAGCTGCCAGTGGCGGTGGTGGAGGCAGAAATGATAGGGTCTTTTAAGAGACTCCTGGATGGGTACATGGAGGTTAGAAAAATAGAGGGCTACGGGTAAAGCTCAGGTAGTTCTAAGGTAGGGACGTGTTCGGCACAGCTTTGTGGGCTGACAGGCTTGTATTGTGCTGTAAGTTTTCTATGTTTTCTATGTTTCTTTGTTTCTAAGACTGAAAATCAATGTGCAAAAGAAGACGATCTGTACGAATACAAAAATCAAATAATAATGATCAATATATAAATAATACTGAGAACATGAAAGTGAGTCCATAGGTCGTTGAATCAGTTCAGAGTTGAGGTGGGTGAAGTTATTCATGCTGGCTCAGGAGCGTGATGTCCGAAGGTCAGTACTATTCCTAAACCTGGTGGTGTGTGACCAAGAGCTCCCGTACCTCCTTCCCAATGGCAGCAGCGAAAAGAGACCATGATCTGGATGGCCATTTATTATCTAAATTATTGGAGAGATTGTTAATGTGAACATTTACTCTTTACCAAGCCCGTATTTTCTCTAACTTTGAATGGTTGTGACGTTCTGGCATTAGAGTGAAGCTCTCATTTGACAAGTCTCATCGGTTGAGCGTGGTGAAGTCAGCGGACTGTTGCACTAGTGAGACCTTTTCTGTCCTCGCCTCTCCTGGGCATCTGCTCGACATAACTGAGAGGCAACACCGTCTATTCCCATTTGCCGTAGAGAGCGCACACTCCAAACTCTGGTTGACCCTCTTGTTTGTTGTTGACGTGTCCAGTGAATGTTTGTTTTAATTACAGGAATGTCTGTCCCCAACTTCCCGATGAGGTTGAGTTGAGGAGCTAAAAGATACAATTCCAGCAGTGGGGCTGTTGTGAGAATGAGCCGGCCTTTGAAAGTTAGAGATGACTGTTGTATTAATTCAGGTATTCTACACCTAGAACATCATTAGATGACAATTAGCCAAGGTGGTTTTTGTTAATTTGACAGGACTTTTCTCGGATGCAGAAATCCGGTTCACTCTCAACGCTCAACTCCTCGCGGGGTCTGTATTGATATCCGCAGTTCATCTCCGGCACTGCACGGTAAAATCATAGCACCCAGGCAAGGGAATTTCGATTTGCAATCGCTAGAGTGCTTAGACCCATACCAGGCTTCCTCCTCCTCTTCTTGCGTCGAAGCCTGTTTTCTCACCAACTATGATTTGTCAGTGAGCAGTCCGTGGAAAACACCTTCGGTCGCAACGCTTGTAATGCAATTCAAGGGGTTAGACCGTCGGGACTATTTGGACGCGTCAATGTCTCTCGCTGTTTATAAACACGCATAATCGGTGTCGTTTCCTTTTTTCACACAAAGAGGAAATGCCCGATAAGAGGTAGAAAGAGATCTAATGAAATATTGGACCTAATGGGACATGGTGATTCTGCCACTAGCAAAGAACAGTGCGTAGAGCAAGGTTTGCTCACATGTGAAAGAGCCATCATATCTAATAGAAGCAGCATCTCAAGATTTATCATCGTAGAGCATAGCATAAACGATAATGCAGTCAATAGACCCTGCCGATGGGCGCAGCGCACACATTTACGATTAGTACTGCAAGCACAGGAAATTCATTACAGCCTTTGGTTTTTCAAATGGATTTAAACTCGGGATTTCATTAAAAAAAAGAAAATTGAAGAATAAAGGTTTTGGAGGGAAACAGTTAAATGGTATCAGTGCAGGTATACCAATTCTCAGTATGAGTTAAAAGATTTTATCTTACACATTAGATACTAACTTGTGTTCTAAATCTGAAATCGTCTGTCTCTTCCTGACTGCATGAAAGTATAACGTAGGCATGAAGCACGCACATGGTCCCTAATCTGCGGTAACATGGCGTAACATGAAGCTGTTATCGCTGTAGTGTTAGGCACACAGGGACTCCGGTGCGAATTATTCCGTACAATGTTGTAACTTAATCCAGCCTCATTCATTGGAAAGCAAATTAATCCATAATGCACCAATTTGAACAAATAGTCGTTTGCATCTGCAATAAGGAAAACAGGGGTACAATACCTGTACATATAAAAACTTAAGAAATAGGAGCAGGAGTAGGCCATCTGGTCCGTCCAGCCTGCTCCGCTGTTCGATAAAATCATGGCTGATCTGGCCATGGACTCACCTCCACCTGCCTGCCCTTTCCCCATAACCCTTAATTCCCCAAGGGGGCACATGTTAAATGCTGATCCGATAAAAACGTTTGATCAGCACTCGAACGCATCGTCAGTCCGAAAGTGCCTTTCTTTGGATATGATAATAGATTGAGGCAGACTGCTTACTTCAATCCAGTCAATTGCACTTAATCCCGCTAGCAGGAAAAAAAGCAAATCTCCCCTTTTATCCAGGTAAGCATCTTCTCTTGCATCCCAAAAACTCTGAAGAAACCCTGTTTGACTGGAGTCACAAATTTAGAGGTAGGTACCAGAACACCTATAATATCTCTGCTAATGAAATAGATTTGTAAGGGTACATACATACTGTATTTCATTTGAACGGCAGCACCAAATGGACGCCCTTCATGAGAGATAACTGAGTGGTGTCCAAAGTAGATCATTGAATGGCTTAATTTATATCGAAAATTCATGAGATTACCAACGTGCTAAGGCGCCGTAGAAGTGGAAACACGATATATTTGTTATAACTCTTTTCAGCTGCTCTTTTACAGTGTAAGAAATCATCTGAATCTTTCTAGTCGTAACTGCGGTGCGTTAAACTACTAGACATACACTACGCATTTGCTGTCAGTTGTCTCCTTTTACTCCGAATTAGATTAAGCATAAACAGATCAATCAAAAGCAAACTGTGCTCACAATGTTCAACGTTTATGGCCATTATGATATTTCAACGAATTCTGTAACTGTTCCGTTTTGACACACAAAGGGTTAACAGTTAGGATATACTTGACCAGTTTGCAGAGAAGTGACACCTGACTCAGAACTTCCGCAGTAGTTCACTTATTAGAAGCTGAGAGACCCTCTCAACCCTCAGACTGCACGCTACGATTGCTGTGTGCTCTTTGATAACTTGAAGGCGCTGATAAAGTCCACTGGTAATGGCTTTTTGCTAATGAGAAAAGTGCTGTTGATTATGATAAATAGCCGTGGACCAACAGGGGTAAGCTGCTACACAGGCTCTGAATTGTCAGTCTGTGCGATTTTTTTTTGCATTTCATTATTTTCTCTGCAGTAGAGCTTTTCTACATAGCGAGCATTCTAAGTAATGTGTCACAATCACAATAATACGTTCTTTATCTTTCTGCTTTCTTTTATATCACATTTGGAAAAGAACCTTTACAACAAAATGAAATGCATTTTAATTCAGTTGGTTGTGACTAAACCCGGAATTTATGCAACTTTAACACATGGTATAAACTGGACCAAGTTAATTGCAAGTTGCAAAATTATCTTTTCACTCCAACACTAAGAAATTGTATAGTTAGTAAATAAATCAATTTAAATAATGCATATATATTTTAAATGCACATCCCTATGACCAACATTTAATTCTTTAAACATGTTATGTAGTGACAAAGCTTTTCAATTAATTTTAAAAGGTGTGCATAAGAGATCTAACCTGTGTATATGTTTATCTCCAAATCAATATTTTTATTTCTTTTTAGGACGGACTTTGGAAAAACCACAGTTCTTGCAAATGGGGTTGTCTGCTTCCTGCTTCGTATACCAGGGTAAAATATAATATGGCTTTACACACTCTCATACTGACACCATGATGGTCTGTTGACCATAGAAACATGACAGAACTTTCTCCCTTAAATTTATTCCTTAAGTAATCCAGAAGGGACAAAATTGCATTTTAAAGCAACTCGTAACTGAGAATGAACATGTATCTAGATATTAAATGACACATGAATATACATACAGAATTTATGGTACCATTTCATCAATATACTTATAACTAAAAGGGTTAAAAAAGAGCAATGCTTATTAAACACAAGGAGCAAGGGGGAAAATAATCATAATGGAATTTTTGAAGTGGAACAGTCCTTGGAATGCTTGCTTATCTAAGGAAGGTTGAAACACAATCCATTATAGCTAATTACTATGTGGATTTTTTCTTAAAAAGTGTTAAGCATGTCACAGTTTTCTAGGGGTGGTGGAGTGGGGGATGGCACAAGATGCAAATATTAATTGCCATTTATCGTCCCTCTGTGGGGTATTCAAGGCTTGGACAAGGAGAATGGGCCCACTCGTTCCTCTATCATTCTCGAGCAGAAGCTAAACAATATTAGCCAATCATTTTTGATAGATGAAGCATGGAAATTAGTTCCAGAGTTTAACTGATAACTGAAACCACGCAGTTACATTACATTATGGCAGGCTTAATTGATGATCTCATTAAACCCATTATTAGAGAAATTGATTTCAAATAGGCACTTAAAACTTGCCAGCAATAGGTGGTGGAAACTGCACGGGAGGGAAAAAAAAGTAACTAAAAACATAATGAAGCAAGTAATTTTATGGTTTATTAAATGGAAGTATCAACAATTTATTCTGTTCTTTATAAATTGTTTAAACTTAAATTGCACTTTTAATAGACATTTTTAAGATTCAATATATATCTCTTTGAGCCTTGCACCTTTTAATGCAACCATACTGCAAATTAATTAATTAACCTCACCTAAAACAATCAATTAGTCAGTGACATGGGATTGGCAGTTGAAAGGGGTGGTAAAGTCATCTTTCATTGGTGAAGAGTGAGCACAATGAGTGAGATTCTATTTTAATGGCAAACAGTGATTGTACACTATGAGGCACAGTTAATCTTTGTTTTGTCTATGAACAATTCCATGTAAATACTTCAATCTGATGCATTTAGATGCCATCAACTGTAGCCTCCCTGTTTCTAGACCATGCAGAGGGGTATCTATGATAGGTTTCTGTAGAGACTTCCAGAATAGAGGGCCAATCACTATTTTCTGTTTGAAGATCCAGCTAGTCCCATTCTCTGGTTCCATCCCCATAACACGGCAAAAATTTCTCCAATGTTCTTTCAAAGTTGCCTTTATTTTTTACATTGTCTTTTCAGCTGGAAATAATCATGCATGATATTTTAAATAAATTTCATCACCCCTCTCTTAGTTATTTCTGTAAACCCCTCATAATTTATGTTGGAAAAGGTTATCAATTTTAAAGTTCAAAGTAAAATTATGATCAAAGGTTACCACATATAACCTTGAGATCCATCTTCTTACAGGCACCCACAAAACAAAGAAATACAATAGAATCCATGAAAAACCACAGAGAGTTCTGGAGAGTGAGTCTACAATCTGTGAACTCAGTTCAGCGCTAAAGAGAGTGAGGCTGGTCCAGGAGCCAAAGCTTCTCCTGATTTTAAACACCACATGAAATCATTTGCTAACGCTTGCACACTCTTTACCTTAATCTTAGGTAATTACCTATTGAGTAATAGCTAATTACTTAACTATTCCTAAATCTAGTATTTGTTTTTAATCACACAGTTAGGTGAATTCAGATCCCTTGCTCCTCAGTCTGCCTTTGAGTGCAAGATAAAAGAATTTCCAATAGCAAAATGATTGAGCATGGTAAACTGGTGTATGTAGTTCTATTAATGGAGATCCAAAATAAATTTTTAACTGTATAGTAAGTGCTGCTACACAACTGAACTGGCTGAGAAAAAGTAATTTTCTTCAAGTAAATGACATCCTATAAATAAAATTTAATATAGGAGAGTTTACACATTTAACTTCTTCACAGTAAAACAGAAATGCTGGAAGTACTCAAAGGTTCAGGCAGTAGCTATGGAGAGAGAAAACAGAGGTAATGTTTTAGAGTGATGAAATGTAATCAGCATGAAACAATAATTACTTCTGTTTCTTTCTCTCCACAGATGGGGCTGAGCTGCTAAGTATTTTCAGCATTTTCTGCTTGTGTTTACATTTGCTGCATCAACAGTTCATTTTTGTCTCTTTTATTCCAATAACATCTTAAATTTTAATTTCACTTCTTATTCATTGATTTAGTTGTAATTTGTATTTCTTTTTAATAATCCAGTCATAACAGTCCGAATGACTGAAGATTCAAGATTCAAAAAACTTTATTGTCATTCTAACCATACATCAGCTCTGCAGGGCAGAATGAGACAGCATTTCTCAGGGGCAGTGTAATCATAACAAATGCAACACTAAATAATAAACATAACAATAAGTAGTAAAACACAACAGCCACATGTCAGTTAAAATCAGTTATAAGTGTCCAGTGCAAGTTAAAAGTGTCCAAAGCAGAGTCAGGTGCTCCCAAGTTTCTTCAATCTGAAGAGCCTCCCTGTCCCTTTTACCTGCTCATAAATGCCATCAATCCCCTGTAGAGCACATTACACTGGATCCATTTTCCAAAAGCTCTGCTGGTAAGCTTGCAAAAGACAAAGTTGAAAGTATTCAGTTTAAAGCTTCACTATACACCAGGGAAAAGGACCTTGACAATTGTGGGGATGACTTACAGTGGACTGAAACACTTGAGCATATAGACATTAAGAAAGAGGATGTGCTGAAACCTTTGAAAGGTATTACGTTAGATAAGTCACTGTGACCGAATGAGATGTATCCCAGACTACTGTGGAAAGTGAGGGAGGAGATTGCTGAGCCTCTTGCAATGATCTTTGAGTCATCAATAGGGATTGGAGAAGGATTGGAGGGTTGCAAATGTTGTTCCCTTGTTTAGGAAAGGGAGTAGAGATAACCCAGGAAATTCTAGAGCACTGAGTCTGACTTCAGTGGTGGGCAAGTTGTTGGAGAAAATCCTGAGAGGCAGGATTTATGAGCATTTGGAGAGACATAATCTGATTAGGTATAGAGAGCATGGCTTTGTCAAGGGCAGGTCCTGCCTTATGAGCCTGATTGAACTATTTGAGGATGTAACAAAACACATTGAAGGTAGAGCAGTGGATTTAGTGTATATGGATTTCAGTAAGGTATTTGATGAGGTTCCCCATGCAAGCTTCTACAGAAAGTAAGGAGGCATGGGATGCAAGGAGACCTTGCTTTGTGGATCCAGAATTGGCTTGCCCACAGAAGGCAAAGGGTGGTTGTAGATAGTTCTTATTTTACATGGAGGTCGGTGACCAGTGGTGTACCACAGGGAACTGTTCTGGGACCCCTCCTCTTTGTGACCTGGATGAAGAATTAAAGGGTGGGTTAGTAAGTTTGCTGATACACAAAGGTTGGGAGTGTTGTGGATAGTCTGGAGAGTTGTCAAAGGTTAAAGCGGGAAATTGAAAGGATGCAGAACTGGGCTGAGAAGTGGCAGATGGAGTTCAAGCCAGATAAGTATGAAATGGTTCATTTTGGTGGGTCAAATTTGAAGACAGAATATAATATTAATGGTAAGACTCTTGGCAGTGTGGAGGTCTGAGAGATCTTAGGGTCTGTGTCCATAGGGCACTCAAAGCTGCTGCACAAGCTGACAGAGTTGTTAAGAAGGTTTATCATGTGTTGTCATTCATCAATCATGGGATTGATTTCAAGAGCTGTGAGGTAATGTTACAACTATATAAGACCTTGGTTAGACTTGGAGTACTGTGTTCAGTTCTGGTTACCTCATTACATGAAGGATGTGGATGTTATAACAAGAGAGCAGAGGAGACCTACAAGGAAGTTACCTACACTGGAGGGCATACATTCTGAGAATAGTTTGAGTGAACTTGGTCTTTTCTCCTTGGAGTGACGGAGGATGAGAGGTGATCTGATAGAGGTGTACAAGATCATGAGAGGCATTGATCGTGTGGCTAGCCAGAGGCTTTTTCCCAGGGCTGAAATGGGTAACACAAGGGGGCATAGTTTTATGGTGCTTGGAAGTAGGTACCGAGGGGATGTCAGGGGTAAGTATTTTCACACAGAGAGTGGAGGGTGCATGGAATGTACTGCTGGCAGCAGTGGTGTAAGAGGATACAAAAGGTCTTTTAAGAGCCTCTTAGATAGGTAGATGGAGCTTAGAAAAATAGAGAGCTATGCTCAAGGGAAATTCTAGGCAACTTTTTGGGTAGGTTACATAGTTAGCACAACATTGTGGGCTGAAGGGCCTGTAAGGTGCTGTAGATTTCTATAAATGTATTATCAAAGTCATCATGTACTATCTTGAGATTCATTTTCTTTTGGACACTTACAGCAGAAGAAAGAGAGAAAATAGAATCAATGAAAGCCTAAACACAAAGCCTGACAAAAAACCAATGTGCAACATGAGGCAAACACAAAAAAGATGAAACTATGTACAGGGAGGAGGTCAAACACCTAGAGAGCTGGTGCAGGGATAACAACTTAATGCTTAATGTCACCAAAACCAAGGAGGTGATCGTCGATTTCAGACGGTCTCAGCCTGAGCACACATACCTCCACAGTGGAGAGAGTGGAAAGCATCAAGTTCCTTGGGGTGCAGATCTCAGAGAATCTCACCTGGTCCAGGAACACCACTGGGATTGTGAAACAGGCCCAGCAGAGATTGCACTTTCTGAGGAAGCTTAAACAAGCATCACTCCCCACTAACATCTTAACTACATTCTACAGAGGCGTGATTGAGAGTGTGCTGACCTTTAGCATCACAACCTGGTACTCCAGCTGCAGTGCTGTCGACAAAAAAAGCCTTGCAGAGGGTGGTTAGGGGAGCAGAGAAGCTTATTGGGGTCTCCCTACCTTCTGTCCAAGACCTCTTTCAGAGTCGATGCCTCCAGAAGACACGGTACATCATTAAAGACCCCTCACACCCTCCCCATGAACTGTTTGTTCTTCTGCCATCAGGCAAACATTATAGGAGCATCAAAACTAAAACCACAAGGCTACTAAACAGCTTCCTCCCACAGGCAGTCAGACTGCTAAATAGCTGCTCCACCTGACTGCTTTGGACACTTTTAACTTGCACTGGACACTTATAACTGATCTTAACTGACATGTGGCTGTTGTGTTTTACTATTTATTGTTATGTTTATTATTTAGTGTTGCGTTTGTTATGTTATGATTACACTGCCCCTGAGAAATGCTGTCTCATTCTGCCCTGCAGAGCTGATGTATGGTTAGAATGACAATAAAGTTTTTTTTGAATCTTGAATCTAAAAGCACTAATAGTAAACATATAAATGAATAGGTAAATAATACTGAGAACATGAGTTGTAGAGTCCTTGAAAGTGAGTCCATAGGTTTAGTGTCGGGGTGAGTGAAGTTATCCACGCTGGTTCAGGTGGAAGGGTTGTAAATGTTCCTCACCCTGGTGGTGTGAGACCTTAGGCTCCCAGGAACCTTCAACTGAATCTGAGGAAAATACCTGAAATATTGCAAGTCCCTTTGCACCAAAACTGGTTAATTTTATTTGCTTTTTCAAAACTTTTTAATTGGTGGAAGTGTGTGCGACTGTTATTGACACCATCTAGATTGGAA
Organism: Mobula birostris; assembly: GCF_030028105.1. NCBI lineage: Eukaryota > Metazoa > Chordata > Chondrichthyes > Myliobatiformes > Myliobatidae > Mobula > Mobula birostris. The sequence continues at coordinate 179,915,425 of NC_092373.1, forward strand.
GAAAATTCAAAAATTTGCTTGTCTGGAGAATGAAGAAGCTGGAAGACAGTGAGGAAGGTTTTCAGAGCCTGCAGAGGGACTTGGACCAGCTGGAAAAATGGGCTGAAAAATGGCAGATGGAGTTTAATACAGACATGTGTAAGGTATCGCATGTTGGAAGGACAAACCAAGGTAGAACATACAGGGTTAATGGTAAGGCACTGAGGAGTGCAATAAAACAGAGGGATCTGGGAATACAGATACAAAATTCCCTAAAAGTGGTGTGACAGGTAGATAGGGTCGTAAAGAGAGCTTTTGGTACATTGGCCTTTATTAATCAAAGTATTGAGTATAAGAGCTGGAATGTTATGATGAGGTTGTATAAGGCATTGGTGAGGCCGAATCTGGAGTATTGTGTTCAGTTTTGGTCACCAAATTACAGGAAGGATATAAATAAGGTTTAAAGAGTGCAGAGAAGGTTTACAAGGATGTTGCCGGGACTTGAGAAACTCAGTTACAGAGAAAGGTTGAATAGGTTAGGACTTTATTCCCTGGAACCTAGAAGAATGAGGGGAGATTTGATAGAGGTATATAAAATTATGATGGGTATAGATAGAGTGAATGCAAGCAGGCTTTTTCCACTGAGGCAAGGGGAGAAAAAAACCAGAGGACATGAATTAAGGGTGAGGGGGGAAAAGTTAAAGGGAACATTAGGGGGGGCTTCTGCACACAGAGAGTGGTGGGAGTATGGAATGAGCTGCCAGATGAGGTGGTAAATGCGGGTTCTTTTTTAACATTTAAGAATAAATTGGACAGATACATGGATGGGAGGTGTATGGAGGGATATGGTCCGTGTGCAGGTCAGTGGGACTAGGCAGAAAATGGTTCAGCACAGCCAAGAAGGGCCAAAAGGCCTGTTTCTGTGCTGTAGTTTCTATGGTTTCTATGGAACATGAGGGGACTGTATTTACAATGAGAACAAGCCATATCCCTACTATACCTTAGTTTATGCTTACACCCGCCACTAATTTAAGTGTCATACTTCTTTATAAAATTGATATCAATTTTTATCGCCCTGAAGCATAAACTTTCTATTTCTTTTCAAAACAGAAATTATGGAACTTATCCTGGGAGTATAACAAAAGAAAATGACATGGAATGTAAAATCTTCTGCCAATGATCTGATTTCCATTCTATCCTACAGGTATGTATCTTTAATTTACAATTTTGTAAGACCATCGCCTAGCTTTGAAAGGCCTACTATCCGCATTGGTGTTTTATTGATTATTGCTGCAAAACCAATGGCCCATTGTTATAGCACTGGCCTTGATTTTAATCACTACTGTTCTTTGTTTACACCCTCATCAGCTGAGTCACAAGAGACAGTTAAGGTATCACCATTGAGCTACTCAAACATGCATATAATGGGCATGATGGATACAGGTAGCGTAAATGCAAGCAGGCCTTTTCCTCTGAGGTTGGGTGATACTAGAACTAGAGGCTATGGGTTAAGGGTGAAAGGTGAAATGTTTAAGGGGAAAATGAGGGGAGACTTCTTCACTCAGTGAGTGGTGAGAGTGTGGAACAAACTGCCAGCAGAAGTGGGGGATGTGGGTTTGATTTCAACATTTAAGAGAAATTTGGATAAGTACATGGATGGGAGGAGTATTGAAGGCTACAGTCCAGGTGCAGGTCGATAGGACTAGGTAGAACCATAGTTTGGCACAATCTATATTGGCCAAAAGGCCTGTTTCTGTGTGGTAGTATTCTATGACTCTGTATCGCCTTGAATCTTAAATTGATGAGGCTTCACAAAACAAAAGCAGGGGCCTAACTGTCATAACAAAGGTTAAAGCTGTTTATTTGGCCAGCTGCTTTCTGAGGAACAGCTACAATATATCACTCAGGTCAACAGGATCTCTATGTCCCTCTCCTGCCAGGCTTTTGGCCTTCTATGTTTCTGCATATTAGCAATGGTAACATAATAGGAGTTTTACATGGAAATCCTTGTTCTCCACAGATCCTCTGCTGAACTATTGACTCTATATTGGGAGGCTACCTCATGATATCATTCCGCATAGAATGTACTGGACATATTGCTCTAGAGTGTTGGTTTAATCTTTGTTTCATAATAACATGTACCTCAAACACTGCTTAGTTGAGCATCTCTGCACCATCCACCACGTGAAACTTCCCGGTGGCCAAACTTTTAAATTCTGAGTCCCATTCCCGTTCCAACATGTAGAGCCATGGCAATCTCTTGTGCAAAGATGAGATCATCCTCAGGGTGGAGGAGAAACAAGTTATATATTTCACCTGGGTAGCTTCTAGCTTGATGTCGTGAATATTGACTTCTGGTGAACAAAATTTACCACCACCTCCTCCCCAATCATTTCCCACTCTGATATTTTACTACTTCTCACTTGCCTATTACTTCCCCCGGGTCCTTTCTCCTATTGTCCACTGTCCTCTCCTTTCAGATTCTTTCTTCTCCAGCCCTTGACCTTTCAAACCCACCTAGCTTCACTTATCACCATCCAGCTAGCCTCTTTTCCCTCCCCCACCTTTTAATTCAGGCATCTCCCCCCTTCCCTCTCAGACCTGAAGAAGTGTCTCGGACCGAAACATTGACTGTTCACTCCTTTCCTTAGATGCTATCCGACCTGCTGAGCTCCTCCGCCATTATGTGTGTGTTGCTTTGGATTACCAGCATCTGCAGATTTTCTTGTGTTTTTTTTTTCCTTTGATTGGTGAACAAGGTTACAGTTCAGGTTTTGTTTTTGATTGATGTGACACAGGAAAAGGTAAATTTCAAATCCTTGTTAATGTTAATTAGTTCTGCATTCTGTTTTTATACAATTCCTATCATATTTAGCATGGATAGAGTTAACATTCCTCACAACATTATATCATGGTACCCTTCCGAGTGAACATTAAGAAGCATTTCCAAATTGGTAAGTTTAACAATTTTCCTTTTTATATCTAAAAAATTCAGCACTGAGTGATCCTTGGCAAAACCTGATACATATCAATGGATGGACAAAGCGTTTACACACAATCTTATTCATGCTTAATTCAGCCTGGAATGATATCGAACTGGATCTGCAGTGGGGAAAAAATTTCTAACATTTAAGATACTTTTAATCCTACATCTCCAGGGAAGTCATTTTTTTTCCCAGTCATTCTGTATAATTCAGTATATTTTGTAATTTAAAATCAATTCTACCAAACAAGTAGGGTTTTTTTTTGTTGCTGTATAAATGTCCTGCTCATTGTCCTCTGAGCCAGGATTATACGTTTAGCAGAAGTGGATATTCCATCCACACAAAGCTCACAGCAGCAGTGCCAGCTCTTATCTTGTGGAGGGAAGGTCCAATTTTTATTGAAACTGTTAAAATCCTACTTAATTGAATTTTCCCCCCTTAAGATGTGTGAGGTGGCGTTTGGAACTAAATATATGTTAGGTGCTTTTTTTTTCCCCTTTAGTTCATAAATTTTAAGTCGAGAGGATTTTTGAAGACCAGTTCTAAGTGTGAGGATTTCTAATGCTTTAAGTTAAGTGCTTAGACTGAGTAGATTGTGTTTCAGTGAATTAAAAATGTCTTTAATACAAAAATGTCTAAGTCACAAGCAGAACCAAAGGTTCCCAGTTACAGCATTCATTGAATTTTATCTACTTCCTTTCTTTCTGTAAAGCCACTTATCCATTCAGGAGCCTTTATAGAGTTGGGAAAAAGGTGGATAGATTTCATTGTCCTTTCAAGGTGACCTTTTCTCTGTCATGAATTGGAAGTTGAACATCCCAGTGAACATTGTTTAACCTGGGAGTAAGCTCTTGAGTGCAGTACAACAGTGTGTGTGGGGCTGTGCTACTGTCAGCATCTTGGAAGCAGTTCTCCAAACATTATCCAGTAACAAGGTGCTTTACAAAGTTGAGACCAAAAGATGTAGAGGAAGTGAGAATTTTGGAAATCATTGTAGGTGGATGTGCTTGCAGAGCAACGTGGTCCCAGTTTTGGTCATTTCTTTTTTGTTTGGAGGTTCCTTTTAGAAATGTTGTGATGCAGTTGTTATGTGGTTTGATGATGCACAAAAAAGACTGTACCTGCACACACCACACACACCTACACCTGAACTGTGAAAGTTGACTTTTTTTGAATTTACTGAGCAGTGCCTTCATGAAAATTATTCCAGGATTGAATGGCTTGTCCTACGAGGAGTGTTTGCTAGCTCCGGACCTGTATACACTAGAATTCAGAAGAATGAGGGGTGACTTCATTGAAACCTATTGAATGGAGAAAAACTTTGATAAAATGGATGTGGAGAGGATGTTTCCTATGGTGGGAGTGTCTAAGACCAGAGGACACAAGTTAAGAATAGAAGGGTGTTCTTCATTAACCAGAGAGTGGAGAATCTGTGGAATTTGTTTCCACAGGCAGCTGTGGAGAGTAAGTTTTTATGTATATTTAAGGCAGAGGTTGATAGATTCTTGATTGGTCAGGGCATGAAGGGATACAGGGAGAAGGCAGAAGATTGGAGCTGAGAGGAAAATTGGTAAAATGGCAGATCAGACTCGATGGGCTAAATGGCCTAATTCTGCTCCTATATCTAATGGTCTTGTATTAAGGAGTTCGATGCAGCAGGGTGTCAGATAGCTAACCAATCTTGCTCTGCATGAAGAAGCCGATTTTTCCAACTCTGTGGTAGTCTAAGAAAGGGCAGAGAAGTTCTGTACATGGTACTTATGGGCCTGAATGGAGCATGTATTCTCCTAATCTATAAATGATGCAATGAAGGCTCTCCCCTCATCAATTCAGAACCTCTGATCTGCTATCAGCTGCCACATTTCCTAGGACATGGAAAACATAGCTGCCTATGCCTTAATAAACAGGCTCATGAGCAAGTAGCCTTCATGTGATACTTTAAACAACAAATCTGTTTCCTGTCAGTTTGTTATTCACTTAGCTCCTCATCATCCTCCCTGTGTTTTTCTCAATTTTCCTCTGGTACAAGCCCCCTACACCCTCTAGTGGGAATTTAGAAGTAACCTATTGTCCTTTAACTCTCAGTAAACTACCATGAGCTGCTGTTTAATCTAAATCCAATTCGGACTTGTAGGGACATGATGGGTCAAGTGAATTTTTTCTATTCTGCAAATCTCTCTCATTTGTTCACTAATTACTATCTAGGGATTTACCGAACATTTTCTTATGTTTCTGAAACCATTAGGGAGCTTCAGGGATTATTCTGTTCATCTTGTCTCTGCAGTACGCCAAAGGTGCATTTTCCTCAGAGTTCAGCGATGGTTTTCCTTTCACAGGTGTGCCCACAATTTCCTTTTGAAAGCTGCTGTTGTACTTGGCAGGCAGTCTGCTTCTTGGATCAAGAATGGCTTGCTTCTGTTCTAGTTTCTTTGGTTTTGAGGTGGCTGATGGAAAATGCAGACTCTCCCACAGATAGGGCAGGAATCACTCTCAAGACAGGTGTTTGATTGATTGCCTGAAGTGTTCATTGATGACAGATTAGTGCAGTTCATTTAGATGATGTGAGCTGCACGAGAAACCTGTGTGGAGAGTTTTTAAAGTGGAGAAGTCATTGCACAGGGGCAGTTCCATTCTCTCGACCTCGGAAGTCTGGGTCCAGTGGTACGAGTAGTCATGCCCCTCACTCTCCAGAAGCCACCTTCCTGGCCATTGGATCTCACTGTTGATCTCAAACACCTAGTCCACTTTGCATACTAGGACAGGCATGCCCCCACCTCACCAGGTATGAGGCCCGCCGGCTAACCTCATCTGGTTTAGCCCACCTGTTGAAGCTGTGTACCACAGCATGGCTGCTGTTGCACACAAACAGCTACTTGGAGCCACAGGTGAGAGCTGGGTGTCCAGTGGGGACCAAAGGTGAGTGAGCTGCCCCAGAAAGGTCCTGACAGGCCTCCTCACGACAAGTGCTACTCCAGTCTCAACACCCCGTACACCATACATATAAGACAAATGTATGGGTAGTTTCTGAGCAGGTGCACCTTCACTGATTTACACTGGGCCTTTGTATACTCATTCATGTGATGAAGGCTTCTAGACCTGAACAATTAACTGCCAAATCTGCCAAGTATTTAATAATAATAACATTTAGAAACAAATATAATGAGAAATATAATATTAACTAATGAAGTATATAATAATAATATACACAATTTACCAATGTGCAATACCTTACAATACTGTACAAAATAATAAAGCAGAGACTATTGTACTATGATGAGTGTTTTTCTGTCGCACAGATGAACTGTTGCATTTGGTAGGAAAGATTTTCTGTAATGATCCTTGTGACAGCAGAGCTGAATTAGCCTGTTCAAAAGGGTGCTCAGTAGGTCATGGAGTAGGCCTGATTGTCCACAATGTTTTAGAGTTTGTTTAGTGACCTCCTCTCCACCACTAACTCTAAAGAGTCTGGGTTGTAGCCAAGGATGGATCCAGCCTTTTTGATGAGTTTATTTTTCCAACATTTGTTTCAATTTAACTTCTCCAGATTCCACATGCTTTTGATTTTAGTTATTCAGGTGCGTGCTTATAGGGTGAACTTTGAAATTCAACAAGCTAGCATTTTTACCCACAAAGGTATATCAAGTTCTGGAATGATAACTCCATGAAATACCCTCAGTGGGTTGCCAAGTATCTGGAGAAGTCTCTATAATCTCATCTCAATCGAGGTCAGGCTGATGGGGCTGGAAGGTTATATTACTCTCATATTTTTATCTTAGAAGGTGCAGGAGGAAATAAGAGTAGGTGCTTTTTTAATTCTGCATCAGGGTCATATGCTCTAAAATGATTTTTATTTTTTCTATTCTTCTTCCAGGCTTCTAGCCCAAGATTCTGGCCATGATATCCACGTGGGCCATACAATTGTCCAAGGTAAAATGTTCTTCCGCTAACATGAGTCACAGATCACGTTCAGGACCAAGGTGATTGTAGTTCAAGTTGATGGGAGTTCCCACTCTTGACCATTCTCCCCCCCCCCCCCCATTTACACTTGTGCCTTAGCTTGTGACATTAGATACTGCTGGTCTGAAGGGGTCACGATCTCTTATCCAATCATCCTGCATTTGAGGTAAACAGCTGTTCATGATGGTTCCCCAATAATCTGCAATCCTGACTGAGATGCAAATGTTAAGTCAATCAGAATGAACTTGTGTCTTTGAGGAGAGAAACAATTCATGTTTCAGGTGGATAATCTTTCAGCTGATGGAAAGCCATCCCTGATTCTATCACCACAGATGTTGACTAATGTGCTAAGCATCTCGGGCATTTCTGGTTTTATTGCCAATGCCAGAAATCTGAATTTTTTGCTTCTAAATTCTGAGGAAGATATTTAAACTATGGCAATTTAATAAATCTATGCTAGCCAATTTTGATTAGCTGATTTATTTTGGTTTCTAACATCACTTCAAGTAATTTATATAAATATGCCTACAACTCAAGACCAGTTAGATATTTTTTTTCTGTCCTTGTTGATCTACATTGTTACATCTTCTAGTCTCTAGCTCATGGTTGAATTTACATTTTCAAGGATTTTTTGAAAAAATATATACCTGGAGTATTAACTATTCAGACTCTAGTCATGTCTCATTCAGATAGCTATTATTTTCTTCTGTTCTTGTTTAGATCCAATCCATTTATCCCAAGACTCTTCACAGGGATGTACTGATCACAAAGTTACCACACAAAAGCTTGTGAAGCTAGTTGTATTGGCAATGTGTCTTCAGATTCCTTTGTAAACCAATAAGGAACTCATCTTCCTCTTCATCACATAGATATTTTAAGCAGAGAAACTTAAGTCTGTGTCGATTGCAGAATAACTTGAAGACAATATGGATGATGCACAAAAGGAGGTCATTTAGTATAAATTGGCTTCAGAGTCAGCACAACATTTTGGGCTGAATGGCCTGCCCAGTGTTGTACTCTTGTGTTCTATCTTGTATGTTAATATTTGTCCATCATACTTATTTGTACTATTTGACCTGCGTAATTCTATCCATTGCAACAGCATGATAAATGACATTTCCAATATTTGTCTTCCATTAAATAGGTTAATTACCAAACAGTCAAAACATGTCTTTTTATAATGGTTAATTATAAGCCATATTCCTGGAGAGAGCAGTAGTCTTTTATTGAAGTGAAATAAGGATTCCACACAATCTCTCAGAGCCAATGTAAACATGCTTTGAAAAAGTGATCATTCCACAAATGACACAAAACTGTTCAAAGAAGCCTTCTATACCATGTTGAATACTTCAGAATATGAAACAAAACAGAATATCAGTCATAGCCATGTGTGACCCACAAAATCATTCAGAGTCTGCCCCAACCACAAGCCTTGAATGAACCACAAGGTCCACAATCTGCTACGGGTCATATCTGAGGCATTCAAGTTTGGCGACCAAGAAACTTGCAAGGGATCTGGGTATGATCTCCAGAAAGCCATCTCACAGGAAAAATGACAGTGCTGGACTAAACTTGAATCAATAAAAGTTGCTCGACAGATGTGGCAGGGCTTGAATGCTATCCCCTCTTACAAAGTGAAATCATGCAACCTGGGTGACAACAGGGCTTCGCTTCCAGATGAGCTCAATGCCTTCTATGTTTAATTTGACCATCAAAGCATGGAGGAACCATCACAAAATCCCACAGCATTGAATGACCCTGTGATTTCAGTCTCTGAGGCTGATGTGAGAGCATTCTTCAAACGGGTGAAGAATGCATCCAGCCAAGATGTGGTACCTGGCCAAGTACTAAAGACCTGTGCTGATCAATTGGTGAACGTTGCAGCCAATATCTTTAACCTCTCACTTCTGCAGTCTAACATACCCACTTGATTCAAGCAGGCTTTAATTATACCAGTGCTATGAAGAATGTGGTAACTTGCCTCAGTGACTTGTCCAGTAGCACTTACACCCACACCGATTGTGTTTTGAGAGATTGGTGATGGAACATGTCTACTCCTACATGAGAAGCAACTTGGATCTGCTCCAATTTGCTTCCCAGCACAACAGGTCTACTGCAGATGCCACTTCATTGGCTCTTCCTCAACCCTGGAACATCTGGACAACAAAACTGCATACATGAGGATGCTCTTTATGGACTACAGCTCAGCTTTCATACTATCATCCCTTCAAAACTAACCAATAAGCTTCCAGAACTTGGCCTCAATGCCTCTTTGTGCAATTGGATCCTCAATTTCTCCACTTGCAGACCCCAGTCAGGTTTGGATTAGCAACAGCATCTCCACAGTCTCCATCAGCACCGGTGCACCACAAGGCTATGTGCTTAGTCCCCTGCTTTACTTGCTGTGTGACTAAACACACCCCCAATGCCATATTTAAGTTTGCTGATGACACTGCTGTCGCTGGCCAAATCAAGGATGGTGATAAATCAGCATATAGGAGGGAGACTGAATATCTGACTGGGTGATGCCACAACAACAACATCTCACTCAATGTCAGCAAGACCAAGGAGACGATTTTTGATTTCAGGAGGAAGAAACTGTAAGTGTATGATCCAGTTCTCACTTGGGGGGGAGGGTGCGCGGCAGAGTTGACGAGAATCAGCAACTTTAAATTCTTTGGTGTTATCATTTTAGAGGACCTGTCCTGGCTCACATGTAAGTACGATTATGAAGAAAACACAGCATCGCCTCTGCTTCCTTAGACATTAGCAAAGATTCGGTATGATATCGAAAACCTTCACAAACTTCCAAAGGTGTGTGGTGGAGAATATATTGGCTGTTTGCATGATGGACTGTTATGGAAACACCAACGGTTTTGAATGAGGAGCTCACAAAAAAAGTAGTAGAAATGACCCCGTCCATCATGGGTAAAACTCTCCCCATCTCAGAGCACACCACCATGGAGCACTGTTCCAGGAAAGGAACATCCATCATCAGGAACCCTACCACCCAGGACAACACATCCAATGGCCAATACATCCAATGCCATGTGTTTTTAAATTTACACATGAAGTTATTTCGTGAGACTTTATCAAAGACCCTCTGAAAATCAAATGTTCCACATCCACCCATTCTTCCTCAACCTAATCTATTAGTTACTTCCTTAAAGTAAATAAAACTCCATTAGGTTTGTCAAAGATGAGGGCCTTTTCACAAACTAATTGCCTTTGTCTAATCCTTTTTACTCCAACCTTCACTATTGATTTTATTAGCCAATTTAGGAACTACTTACCAAAAGTGGAAGCAGTTCATTCTTAATCCCATGAGACTACTTAATAAGATAGAGACCCTGGAATCTTCCCTGCAACTGATGCTAGGTTTACTGGTCTGTAGATCCTTGTTTTCCCTCTCTCTCTTTCCCACTTTCTTTTAAATAGTGGATGTTTTAGCCATTCTCTAATCTGTAGAAACCATTGCACAATTCTACAGATGCTGAGGGATGACAACCAGTATATCCACAGGTAGCATAGTATCCTAGTTCATACTGTGGAATGCAATTACAAGGCCCTGAGAGTTTATTGGCTTCCAGCCCCATTAATTCCACTTTACAAGTAACAATGTATTTTATTTTCCTCTTTCCATTAAAATTTTGGTTGTTTAGCACCTCCAGGAATTTATCTGTGTCCGCTTGCACGAAGAATAAACCAAAGTAGAAGGGGTATGGAGGGCTATGGTCTGGACGCAGCTCTCTAGGACCAGGCAGAACAATGCACAGACTAGATGGTCTGTTTCTGTGCCGTAGAACTACGAACTATGATTCTATGGATAATTACCCTGCTAGTTCTTTCTCCTCCATTATGAACTCTCCCATTTCTGATAGTAATCGACCTACATACTTTCTTCAGATTGATTTCTAGACAAAAGGGGCACCAAAGTATAAGCAAAGAATGGGGCCATAGTATTGAGGCAGAGGATCGGCCATGACTGTGTTAAATGGTGGAGCAGCTTCATCAGTTGAATAGTCTTTTCCTGAACCTATTTCTATATGTAAAGTATTAGCTTTAATTATCACATACATCAAAACAGACAGTGAAACGCATCATTTAGGTCAACAACCAACACAGTCCGAATATGTGCTTGGGCAGCCCGCAATTGCCACTGTGCTTCTGGCACCAGCATACTATGCTCACAACTTTCTAGCCCTAATCTGTAATTCGATCATGGCTGGTGAATCTTTCTCAAAAACATTTCATGGCTTCTTTACAAATGTGGCAAGATACTTTTTAAAGCCTCATTAATCAAAACCTATCTTACTTCGTGAAATCTATCAGTAAGCTGGAGAGTATGGCAAAAAACCCAAGGCTTTCCATCGGAGCACCACTCAGGGCCCACGTGAATTTAAATAGATACAGAATTAGCTTCATTTTACGGATGAACGAAACCATTTGGATGAAGTTCTGAAGAACTGCAGGCACTGTGCATCACCACAGAAAGGGGCAACGGAACAGGTTGTTGTTTAAAGCAAGGTGAATTGAATTACGAAAGTAGGGAGGTTATGATTCAGTTCTATGGAGTATCGCTGAGACCACAGCCAGGTTATTGTGTGCAATATTATCCTTTTATTTAATTAAGAAATTTTACTGAACTATTTCCTGGAAAGGCAAAGTTTTATTTTTTGAGGAATGGTTGGAAAAACCTGGATTGCATTCATCTAAGAATGTTACAGGGGATTTATTGAAACTTTTAAGATCCTGAGGGGTGCCGACAGGGTGGATGTGAAGAGGCTGCTTTCTCTAATGGGAGAATCTTGAGCTAGGAGACACTGTTTAAAAGGAAGAGTAAAGAATGGGGCAGCATGGGGTTCCAAGGACTAAAAGGGCAATGGAAGCTGACTTTGAATATGTTTAAGGTAGAAGTAGCTAGATTAATAGGAAAAAAAAATAGCTGGGATAGGCAGGAATGTGGATTTCAGATCAATCAAGGCCTTACTGAATTTTGTCTGTGTAGTCCATTGGAGCCTTCTCCATCCCTCTTCACTCATTCCAATCCATATTCAGTACCTGCTCCTTATTTCTCTATTTTCTCTGCCTAATTTCTAGGTCTCCATCATTTCCCCTCAGACACTTCACACAGTCACAAGTTTCACTGCTTCAGCAAAGTTTGTCCTGAATACTTTATACTTTGATATTTGTTGTCTGTAGGGTTGAAATACACCACAGGTCAGACCACCTTCATTTTGTTCCCAGATTCAATTTAGTACCTACTTCTTTTTATAGTGGTTGCTGTTCAAATTTTAGTTTGCCGAGTACCACTTTTGATCATATTAATATGCACGCCTTATTTTTATGTTCTGATCTTAAACTCCATAATTCCAGTGTGTTGCCTTTTCTTTTCGGTACTTTGTTTCAGATTTTAAACTTCTTTACACTTTTGCATTGTGTTGTATTGATGAGTTTGAAAAACAAAATGAGCATGTCTGCAATAATTGTAAACAATCTATTTTACAAAAGGCTTCTGTGTGGCAGGGATGTTCAGAGATATTCTGAGAGCTGGAAACAGGTGCTAAAGTTGCTCATACTTTTATCATTCATCAAGGGCATCCTCAGCACCTCAGCTTGTCCTGACCCACCCACAAGACCATATTTCATCACCTTACTTTGTGCTAGATATTACTTATCAGACCCACTGCCAGGCACTTAGCCACTTAGCATCCTCCTGAAGCACAGTTATCTGATTGGTAACTGATTGACCAAACTTACTGGCCAAGAGTTCCCCGACAGCTTCTATACCAATCAGCAAGGAGACTACATAAGCTCCTGTGTGGGAGACTATACAAACCTTTCTTACAGAGGTGACAAGGAAAGCTTTGATAGACAATTAATCCATGCCCAGCCCTCTCATTTCTCAGAACATCTTTGAACATCTCTGCCTTTCTCAATGATTGAAATGCTATCAAAATGAGGGAAAAAGTGATAAAGCATTTTGTCAAATATAAAAGATTAACCCAAGTAACCTTAAATAACTAAAATTCATTTTAAAACATAATGAAAAAACAATTTAACATTTTGAGCAACACACATCAAAGTTGCTGGTGAACGCAGCAGGCCACACATCATCTCTAGGAAGAGGTGCAGTTGACGTTTCAGGCCGAGACCCTTCGAAGTCCTGACGAAGGGTCTCGGCCTGAAATGTCGACTGCACCTCTTCCTAGAGATGCTGCCTGGCCTGCTGCGTTCACCAGCAACTTTGATGTGTGTTGCTTGAATTTCCAGCATCTGCAGAATTCCTGTTGTTTGCGCTTTTAATATTTTGATATCTCTTCTGCTCTACATAACCTTTCCAAAAATGGACATACAATACAAGCTTTGTGCCAAAAAGTTGTGACCAAATTTCTCAGATCTGAAACATTAATTTTGTTTTGCTTTCCAAAATGCTGTCTATCCTGTTGGATAGTATTAGTGGTTAGTTGTTTAATATTTCATGAAGATTCCTATTGTTAGATTGCTTTTATTATTTCTGTACCATTCACCACTTAAGGAATATTCCATAGTATATTGTGTCTGGAGCACAACTTAAATATTAAACAGCATTATTTTCCATCAAACTCATGCATTTCTCCCAGATGCTGCCAATGCATTTATTTCTGGGATTTACAAGGCTTGGTGTCTTCCTTAGAAAGTGTCAGTCAATTAGGAGTAGCAATTAAAGCAAATCTATTAAGCTCTAAGGAGAGCAGGTTCTTTGGATAAATGGAAAGTTATTGTACTGTAATCTACACAAACCAGATAAATTATCTCAATCTGAAATGTTGACTGTCCATTTCCCTCTACAGATGCTGACTGACAAATTGGCTTCATGCAAAGGATTATTTTTTTTTTCTCCTGTGTTATAATACTTAGTTGGGTGTTGATCATAACATGGGCTGTTTTATTGACTCAACTTATTGTAGCAGAGAATTTATTAGGTCAATTGCTACTAAGTGTTAGTGGGCAAAGTAATTGAGAGTTCAACCAAACTAAATTAGTTTCTGGGATCTGGCTAAGAAAAATTGGCTACCACAATTACAACAGTGACTACATTTTAGGCCTATCTTTACTAACTACGATACACTTTGGAACTTCAGTGGATTTATGATGGGGAGACAAATCATCAGAAGGAAAGCTCTGAGTGCAGATGAAACATTAATTTTAAAAGGAGGGAAGTGAAGGATACCATCATAGAATGATAGTGATCTGAAAGTTACTCTAGCAAATGTGGTGGAAAAAAGAGCCCATTAGACTTCCCTACATCCAATCCCACTCCTTGTGGTAAAAGAAACCCACACCCACACCTCCTCCATTTCCTGCACTTCCCATAGACAGAACAGGGATAGTTTTCCCTTCATCCTTACCTTCCACCCTACCAGCCTGCAAGTCCAGCACATTCTTAACATTTCTCATCGCTACAATGTGATCCCACTACCAGTCAAAAACTCTGTTTCCACTGCCCTTTTAAACTTCAGAACTCAAAAATGCCACATCTTTATCCTTGGTTTTAAACAGTGGGTGGTATAGGCTATGTTCTGCTCTCAAATTACTTTCCTGCCTATCTTTGTGCAACAATAAATTGAGCAAATCAGTGCCTACCTATCTTTATCTGAGTCATTTATATTGCAAAATATTGAGAGCCCACCACCAATCCGTGTAGCATAAAGTTATTGCAAATTGTCAAACAAAAGAGTAAGATCCATTTATGTATGCTTTGTGTTTCCTGATAGTCATCTTTCATCCATGCCAATATGTTGCCTCCTATTCTCTATGCCTTTATTTTCAAAAGCAACTTCTCTCACAGCACTTTATCCTATGCCTTCTGTACATCTAGGCATACTATATGCACTGATCCCTCTCTATCCCCAGCACCATTAATTTCAGAGCTCCAATAAATTGTTTTTTTTCCTAAGTGCTTTGCTATAACATCTTTAATAATGACTTATAACATTTTCCCTTTTTATCTCTCACCTTTTTGAATAAAGGCATTACATTTGCATTTTAAATCTAAGGGAATTGCCCTAGGAAAATGAAAACTTCATTAGGTTCGAGGGTGCAGCCATTCAGAAATGGGAACTTGAGACCCGCATCTCGAAGAATTTGCTCAGTACCACTTTCCTGGTGACTAAAATGCTTCCGACTTCTTCCCTTCCATCCAGTTTATGATTTAAAGCTATTGCAATGAACAAATACTGATCAAAATGTCCATTTAATTGTCCTCCTTATTTTTCATTGCTAATTCCCAATACTCACTTTCTGTAGCACTATAGCTCACTTTAGACCTTCCTTAAAAGAAATCAGTTATTATCAAAGGTTACATTTCTAGCTAGCTTTGCCTTGTACCGTAATTTTTCTTTCCTTGTTAATGTTTGGTCTTTTTAATTTAATATTATTCCCAATATTTTGACCACCTGTCTTTAAGTTTGACACAACCTTAATTTTTTTTCAATTAATCACGGGTGGTGGATCCTCTCTTGGATTTTTTCTTGTTGGAATGTATTCATTCGATGTTCTGAAAAGTTCCTCCACTGTCTATCACTGCAGCTCAATAGACCAATCCCTGAACTACATTGCCAGTTCACTTGCACTGAATCTGCTTGCACACCCTCATAATTGCCCTTAATTAAGTTTAAAGTGCTGTTCTTCTGTCCCTCAGCTGAAAGTGAATTTCAATTGTATTATATTTGCTGCTACTTAGAAGTCCTTTACTGTAAGATCGTTAACCAATTCTACCTTGTTGCACAATACAAGGTTTTGTACAGCTCAATGTTGAAAGTAAATTTATTATCAAAGTACATATATGCCACATATACAACCCTGGGGTTCATTTTCTTGCAGGTATACTCAATAAATCCACTAACCATAATAGAATCAATGAAAGACTGCACCAACAAGGTGGACAACAAGAACATGAGGTGAAGAGTCCTTTAAAGACAGTCCGTAGGTTGTGGGAACAGTTAAGTGATGGGGCCACTGAAGTTATCACTTTGGTTCAAGAGCCTGATGATTGAGGGGTAACAACTGTTTCTGGACTTGATGGTGTGAGTCCTGATGCCCCTGTACCACCTTCCTGATGGCAGCAATGAGAAGAGAGCATGACCTGTGGTGGTGGAGGTGAGGGGGGGGAGGTTCCCCGATGATGGATGTCGCTTGTCTGTGACACCGCTCCACATAGATGTGCTCAATGGTGGGGAGGGCTTTACCCATAATGGACCGGGCTGTATCCACTACTTTTTGTAGGATTTTCTATTCAAGGGCTGATGCAACCAGTCTATATACTCTCCACCACACATTTTGTCGAAGTTTTAGATATCATGCTGAATCTTCTGGGTCTCTGGTTGGTTCCATGAGATATTGCTTAAAGAAATTATCTATCTTATGAATTCCCCATTTAGGCTATCTTGTAAATTCCCAGTTTTGTTTTCATTGTTTCTTCATATCCCTTTCTGTTTTTGTTGGATTGTACACCACTTGCTCAAATAATTTCTTGCCTTTATTATTATCTCTAACCGAACTGCTTTAACATACTGGCATCCCTTCCCTCATCCACCTGGCTTCTCCAATCACATTCTAACTTGTCTTCTTTCCCTCTCCCCACCATTTTAGTCTAGCAAGTTCCCCCTTCCTTTCCAGTCCTGATGAAGGGTTTCAGCTGGACATGCCAACTGTTTATTCATTTCTGTAGATGCTGTCTGACCTGCTGAGTTCCTCCATCATTTTGTGTGTGTTGCTCTGCCTACTGGCTTCATGGTTACTGTCATGGCTATTCATACCACTACATTTGCTTTCATTCAATGGTGTTCAGCATTTTATCAAATGAAATCAGATCTGATCAAGCTGAGCTATTCTAGTTCAGTACAGCTGCATTTCACTAGCTCTGTCTTCCACTGAAGACAATACACCTATTCAAGTGTGCTGCTCAATTATCCTCTCTGGTATTATTAAACTTGATTAAGTTAGTAGAAGCAATTTGTTTTTAATGAATTCATGTTGGCTTTCTCTGATCTATCCACACTGAACTCAAGTTACTGCAAAATGTGATCCTGATCTTAGTTCTAGAGCTCTATCCATCAACAGACTTGGCATACATCCCACATGGACCAGGGAATTTATCCATTTTAAGTGTAGCTTAACAATTTCTATCACATTATCATCCAGAATCTCAGTTTCATCATCTTCAAACAAGTTTCAAACATCATCTTCCTTAGTGAAGAGTGATGTATTCATTTACTACCTTCATCCTCTGCTTCCATCAATAAATTTCCTTTGTCATTTCTAACTGGCCCCACATTCCTCGTACAGTATGTCTACTGAATATTTTTGGATATCATTTGTTGACAATCTTTCCTCATGTTTTGTATTTGCTTCTCTAATTTACTTTTTCTCTCTTCTCCATTTGAACTGAACTTGGGGATCTATAATCAACCTGGTTCATATTTGTATTAAAAGCCTTTCATCTGTTAATTTTTTTGTTTCTGTTTTTCTGTTCCTTCTTAATTATCCAGGAAGTTCCAAAGTTGATTTCCCTCCTCTTCTCCCTCATGGGAACGTACCTAGACTGTAGCTGAAGCAGCTCCACGTAATTTCCACCTGACTCCACTTCAACATCTTCTCCCATTGTGGTGCTTCTCCATGCTTCTGTGTTTTCTTTGATGAAATCAGAATGCTTCAATGGACCAATATGATCAGCAAACAAAACAAGGTTCTTTCCAGCAAACACGAGGAAATCTGCAGATGCTTGAAATTCAAGCAACACACATCAAAGTTGCTGGTGAACGCAGCAGGCCAGGCCAGGCAGGTCTAGGAAGAGGTACCGTCGATGTTTCGGGCCAAGACCCTTTCCAGCAATATTTTTTAAAAAGGTCTCTCATAATTTGTTTTGTCATTTTCTTTGAGAGTTATTGAATACTGTTTCTCAACTTCTGCTATAAGTCTTACCTCCTGATCTCTACGCTACTGATCTAACCCCTTAATAGTTACATTGATATTCCAAATCAGTAAACCAAGGTGATTTCCAATGTGTTCTTAGCTTGTTTTGATCAGCTTTACAATCCTTTTCTGGATTTCAGCTCTAATCCCTTTCACATTTGTCTGAATACCTTATAATTGAATTACTGCAATATTCCAATGCTTTTGTTTATGGTACTAGGGTCTCCTTGACCATTACTGTTGCACGTTTTTCACATTTGAAATATACCTGTTCCTCAGTCCAAAAATTAAAAATCTGTACCAATGAATGTGTTTTCCACTGTATACTGAAAATAAATTATCTGGACTGAGATTTGGATGAATTTTACAGTTCAAAGAAAATTTATTATCAAAATATGTATATAACACCATATACTACCCTGAGATTCATTTTCTTGCAGGTGTTCACATTAGAACAAATAGATACGATGGAATCAATGAAAAACTTTTTGCAATTGTCTTTTTAAACTTACTTTATGAACAGACAAATTGTCGTGTCCTGAAACGTAATTACTTTTCTATGAACATTAGGAACGCTATTTGGTCATTCAGTTCCTTAAGCCAGTTCCATCATTTAGTTAAATTATTATTATATGTACCTTGAGTTAGTTACAATTTATCCAGCCAATCTCCATATTTTATATCCCAAGCTAAAAGTGCTTACCTTTCCCAGAGAGGTGACATCTGATCTGATTAAATTGAGCCAGTCTAGAATTTGGTGCAAATTACTTTCATCAGCTGTGCTTCATTGCTGACATAGAATTACATACTCATTTGTGTGCCTTTATACTATGCTACCTTTCTGTTTCAAGTTCTTCAAACTGAAATCTTAAAATTCCCAGTTATCCCTTTGAATTCTATATTTTGCTTTCCTTGTTGGGGGAAAAAAAAGTGTTCCCTGATTTCTCTCCTAAATAGATTAGCTTGATATAACCATATAACAATTACAGCATGGAAACAGGCCATCTCAGCCCTTCTAGTCCGTGCCAAACTCTTACTCTCACCTAGTCCCACCGACCTGCACTCAGCTCATAACCCTCCATTCCTTTCCTGTCCATATAGCTATCCAATTTAACTTCAAATGACAACATCAAACCTGCCTCAACCACTTCTGCTGGAAGCTCATTCCAAACAGCTACCACTCTCTGAGTAAAGAAGTTCCCCCTCATGTTACCCCTAAACTTTTGCCCTTTAACTCTCAACTCATGTCCTCTTGTTTGAATCTCCCCCACTCTCAATGGAAAAAGCGTATCCATGTCAACTCTATCTATCCCTCTCATAATTTTAAACACCTCTATCAAGTCCCCCTCAACCTTCTACGTTCCAAAGAATAAAGACCCAACTTGTTCAACCTTTCTCTGTAACTTAGGTGATGAAACCCAGGTAACATTCTAGTAAATCTTCTCTGTACTCTCTCTGTTTTGTTGAGATCTTTCCTATATTTCGGTGACCAAAACTGTACACAATAATCCAAATTTGGCCTCACCAATGCCTTGTACAATTTCAACATTACATCCCAACTCCTATACTCAATGCTCTGATTTATAAAGGCCAGCATACCAAAAGCTTTCTTCACCACCCTATCCACATGAGATTCCACCTTCAGGGAACTATGCACCATTATTCCCAGATCCCTCTGTTCTACTGCATTCTTCAATGCCCTACCATTTACCATGTATGTCCTATTTTGATTAGTCCTACCAAAATGTAGCACCTCCCATTTATCAGCTTTAAACTCCATCTGTCATCTTTCAACCTACTTTTCTAACTGGCCTAAATCTCTCTGCAAGCTTTGAAAACCTACTTCATTATCCACTACTCCACCCATCTTAGTATCATCTGCATACTTACTCATCCATTTAACCACCCCTTCATCCAGATCATTAATGTATATGACAAATAACATTGGACCCATTGGACCCTGAGGCACACCACTAGTCATCGGCTTCCAATCTGACAAACAGTTATCCACCACTACTCTCTGGCGTCTCCCATCCTGCCACTGCTGAATCCATTTTACTATTTAAATATTAATACCTAACAATTGAACCTTTCCAACCAACCTTCCATGTGGAGCCTTGTCAAAGGCCTTACTGAAGTCCATATAGACAACATCCACCGCTTTACTCTCGTCAACTTTCTTAGTAACCTCTTCAAAAAATTCAATAAGATTTGTCAAACATGACCTTCCATGCACAAAACCAAGTTGACTTTTCCTAATCAGACTCTGACTATCCAGATAATTATATATACCATCTCTAAGAATACTTTCCATCAATTTACCCACCACTGACATCAAACTTACAGGCTGATAATTGCTAGGTTTACTCTTACAACCCTTTTTAAACAATGGAACAACATGAGCAATATGCCAATCCTCCGGCACCATCCCCATTTCTAATGACATTTGAAATATTTCTGTCAGAGCCCCTGCTATTTCCACACTAACTTCCCTCAATGTCCTAGGGAATATCCTTTCAGGACCTGGAGACTTATCCACTTTTATATTCCTTAAAAGCTCCAGTACTTCCTCTTCTTTAATCATCATAGTTTCCATAAATTCCCTACCTGTTTCCCTTATCTTACACAATTTAATATCCTCCTCATTAGTGAATACCGAAGAAAAGAAATTGTTCAGAATCTCCCCCCATCTCTTTTGGCTCCTCACATAGCTGTCCACTCTGATTCTCTAAGGAATTAATTTTATCCCTCACTATCCTTTTGCTATTTATAAAATGGTAGAAACCCTTGGGATTTATTTTCACCTTACTTGCCAAAGCAACCTCATATCTTCTTTTAGCTCTTCTAATTTCTTTCATTTTACATTCTTTATATTCCTCGAGCACCTCATTTACTCCATGCTACCTATATTTATTGTAGATATCTCTCTTTTTCCGAACCAAGTTTCCAATATCCCTCGAAAACCATGGCTCTCTCAAACTTTTAACCTTTCCTTTCAACCTAACAGGAACATAAAGATTCTGTACTCTCAAAATTTCACCTTCAAATGATCTTCATTTCTTTATTACGTTCTTCCCATAAAACAAATTGTCCCAAGTCACTCCTAAATCCTTTCGCATCTCCTCAAAGTTAGCCTTTCTCCAATCAAAAATCTCAACCCTGGGTCCAGACCTATCCTTCTCCATGATTATATTGAAACTAATAGCATTGTGATCACTGGACCCGAAGTGCTCCCCAACACAAACCTCCGTCACCTGACATATCTCATTCCCTAACAAGAGATCCAACACTACCCCTTCTCTAGTTGGCACTTCTATGTATTGCTGTAAAAAACTATCCTGCACACATTTCACAAACTCCAAACCATCCAGCCCTTATACAGTATGGGCATCCCAGTCTATGTGTGGAAAATTAAAATCTTCCACAATCACAACCTTGTGCTTACTACAAATATCTGCTATCTCCTTACAAATTTGCTGCTTCAATTCTCGCTCCCCATTTGGTGGTCTATAATACACCCCCATAAGTGTTACTACACCTTTCCCATTCTTCAATTCCACCCAGATAGCCTCCCTAGATGAGCCCTCTAATCTATCCTGCCAGAGCACCACTGTAATATTTTCTTTGACAAGCAATGCAACACCTCCCCTCTTGTCCCTCCGATTCTATCACACCTGAAGCAATTGAATCCAGGAATATTTAGGTGCCAATCACACCACTCCTGTAACCATGTTTCACTAATAGCTACCACATCATACTTCCAGGTATCAATCCATGCTTTAAGCTCATCCACCTTTCTTATAATGCTCCTAGCATTAAAATAAATGCATTTAAGAAATTTTCTACCTCTTACTCTCAGATTATCACTAACGGTGCAAACAACTTTACTATTTTCTTTTTCTTCCTTTTTCCCTACATCTGTTCCTACACTCTGTTTCCTCTCCCCCCCTTCTATCTAGTTTAAATCCTTTGGAGCCTCTCTAGCAAACCTACCTGCAAGAATATTTGTCCCCCTCCAGTTCAGATGTAGACTGTCCTGCTGGAATAGGTCCCACCTTCCCTGGAAAACTGCCCAATTATCTATAAATCTGAAGCCCTCCCTCCTGCACCATGACTTCAGCCACGTGTTGATCTGCGCTATCTTACTACTTCTAAACCCGCCTGCACATGGCACTGGTAGCAATCCTGAGATTGCTCTAATTCTTAATTTTTCATATCAAAGAAAATGGCTTGTAGGAAAAGAGTTATTAAGCAGGGAAAGGCCTCCTGGCCCACTCTGTCCATGTTGACAATTCATTTGTTTGTTTGTTTGTTACATGTCCTGTCATATGATGTGGGCAGTCATGGTTTTTCCATCACCATGATTGTTCTTGGCAACTTTTTTTCCACAGAAGTGGTTTGCCATTGCCGCCTTCTGCACAATGTCTTTACAAGATGGGTGACCCCCAACCATTATCAATACTCTTCAGAGATTGTCTGCCTGGCATCAGTGCTTGCATAATCAAGACTTATGATATGCACCAGGTGCTCATACGACCATCCACTACCTGCTCCCGTGGCTTTACATGACCCTGATCGTAGGGTTAAACAGGTAATACATCTTGCCCAAGTGTGACCTACAGGCTAGCGGAGGGAAGGCGCACCTTCCACCTCCTGAAGTAGAGACATATCTCCAACCCACCACCCAATTAAGTACCCCTTTATACTAATACTATTAACCAACGTTTGGTTCATAGCCTTTTATGTCAATGCAATTCAATTTCCCATTCAGATCCTTTAGAAAGGATGTGAGAGTATCTGCCTCCATCATTTTTTCAAGCAGTACTTTTCAGACTGCGTCCATCCCCTGGGTGGATCCTCTCAGTGTTGAATTTAATTCAGTTAATCGTAGGACCCTGGGCATATTGTTGAATGGAGGGACGGACCTAGTACATGGTTCAGTGGAAGTGGCATCACGGTAGACAGGGTGGTGAAGAAGGCTTTTGGCATGCTGACTTTCATCAGTTTGGTACTGTGTATAGAAGTTTGGAGGTTATGTAGCCATTGTACAAGACATTGCTGAAGATACATTTGGAACAATATGTTCAGTTTTGATCAGCCTACTGTAGAAATTACGTCATTAAGCGGGACAGAATCCTGAAATGATTGACAAGAAAATGTTGCCTCACAGGTGGATAGGGTAGTTAAGAAAGCTTATGGGGTGTTAGCTTTCATAAGTCGAGGGATAGAGTTTAAGAGTGTGATGTAATGATGCAGCTCTATAAAACTCTGGTTAGGCCACACTTGGAGTACTGTGTCCAGTTCTGGTCGCCTCACTATAGGAAGGATGTGGAAGCATTGGAAAGGGTACAGAGGAGATTTACTGGGATCCTGCCTGGTTTAGAGAGTATGCATTATGATCAGAGATTAAGGGAGCTAGGCCTTTACTCTTTGGAGAGAAGGAGGATGAGAGGAGACATGATAGAGGTGTACAAGATAATAAGAGGAATAGATAGAGTGGATAGCCAGCACCTCTTCCCCAGGGCACCACTGCTCAATACAAGAGGACATGGCTTTAAGGTAAGGGGTGGGAAGTTCAAGGGGGATATTAGAGGAAGGTTTTTTACTCAGAGAGTGGTTGGTGCATGGAATGCACTGCCTGAGTCAGTGGTGGAGGTAGATACACTAGTGAAATTTAAGAGTCTGCTAGACAGGTATATGGAGGAATTTAAGGTGGGGGTTATATGGGAGGCAGGGTTTGAGGGTCAGCACAACATTGTGGGCCAAAAGGCCTGTACTGTGCTGTACTATACTATGTTCTAAAATTGCCTGAACTCAAGGAACAGAGTTAAAGAGAGAGGTTAAGGAGGCTCATACTTTATTCTTTGGAGTGTGGAGAAAGAGGAGTGATCTATAGTGGTGCATGAAATCATGAGGGGCATAGACAGGGTGAATGCACACTGTCTTTTTCCCAGAGATCCTAATCAAGAACTGGAGGACGTAGATTTAATGTGGGTATGGGGAGACTGAATGGTAACCTAAAGGAAAGCTTCTTTCACCCAGAGGGTAGTCAGTACATGGAATGAGCTGCCAGTGGATGCAGATGAGGTGAGTATATCAACCACATTCAAATGACACTTGGACATGGGCTTGAATTGGAAGGGTTTAGATTGATATGGGACAAACTTAGAAGACTATTTTGGTTTGCATGAACCAGTCAGACAAAAGTGCCTGTTTCCATGCTATATAACTCAATGAGTTTCTCTGCTAATCCTCTTACACTTCATTTTAGACCTGTGCCTACTGGTTTTAAAGGTTTCCATTATGGGGAAAAAAAGTTTCTCAATCTCTGCCCTATCAATTCTCCTTAAGATTTTTTTTCAATGAATTTACTCTATTGGCCAATGCTGTCTCTTTCCTTCAGCACCAAGGCCAGTTCATCCATCAGTCCTTAATTTTCTGTACTCCATGAGATAGAGTTACCAATGGCTTTAGAATTGGTCTCCTTCTAAATCCCTTCATAAACTTTCTCAATTGTATAGCCATAATAAATATAGTGTTATTGATTGTCAGATGATGATTTGGAAGTGAAATTACCAAATCTCACCCCATGACTCCTGCAGATGCTTGCCTATGGGAAGTTATGTTCGGGCTTCTTTACGTCAGGTATGTACTTAACCCAGCAACGCAGGAAGAGAGTACGTGCGCCCAAACAAGAAACAAATACTTGTCCTGAAGAAAGATCTTGGCAGGAAATGTCAACTGTTTAATTATTTCCGTAGATGCTGCCTGACCTGCTTAGTTCCTCCAGCATTTTGTGTAAGTTGCTGAACAAATACTTTTGCTTACCTTCAGACTGTATCTGCCGGGTGCCAGGAATAATGCTCTTTTAATAGGATAACGTTTGCTTCTGAAATTTTTCTCAGCTGGCTGTCTTCCTTTAATGAAATCCTTGACTGCTTTCAGTCCTGAGTGTGATTTAGGTACTGTGGAGAGACTATGTTTCACAAGCCACTCTTTGCATCAGCACTGACCGTTATCTGATGCCTTTTCATGCACAGTTGCCCAAATGGCAGTTTAATGGCTTACTGTAAAGAGTACTTATTTTGTGTCTCTATCTACCTTCCACTGCAAATGGCTAACAGTGATGAGAGAAAAAAACAAAGTAATTGTTCAGACCTCTGATCCTAGCCAACTATTTAGCATTCAGAGCCATCAATTAATTGACTTCCTTCTGTACCTGACTCAAACTTTAGCCTGGAAAACTACACAATCCACCTGCTTCTGGAAAGGCTTAAGACAATTAGCCAAAGCACAGCAGAAAGCTACCTAAATGAATCATGCAATATCACTATAAGCAATGGAGTACAGCCATGTTTGAAGGAAAGCCACAATTACTTTAGATTTGTTTTCTACAGTATCCAGTCAAGACTTTCAGCAGCAAGGCTTCTGACTGCTCCTGCTCAGAGGTCCAAGTTACTGTACAATAAGCTCTTTCATTGGAGTCATAGTCATAGAACTCTACAGCACAGAAACAGGCCCTTTGGCCCAATTAGTCCATGCTAAACTATTACTCTGCCTAGTCCCATTGAAATGCCCCCAGACCATAGCTGTCCAACCCTTCCCATCCAAGTACCTATCCAAATTTCTCTTAAATGTGAAATCAAACTAGCAACCACCACTTCTGCTGGCAGCTTGTTTCAAACACTCACCCTCTGAATAAAGATCCCCTTTATGTTCCCCTTAAATCTTTCATTTTTCATCCATAATCCATGACCTCTAGTTCTAGTATCAACCAATTCTAGTGGAAAAAGCCCACTTGCATTTACCCTTTCTATATCCCCGATAATTTTGTATACCTCTATCAAATTGCCCCTCATTCTCCTACGCTCCAGACTAAAGTCCTAACCTATTCAACCACCCCCTATAACTCACTGACTAAAAATATTATTGAATGTGTTTTGTAAATGCACTGACATCTTGATAAAGTACTCTGAGACATAGTTCATCACTGAAAATCATTAAGATCCTAGATTACCAACTACCTCATCTTCAGAGCGGGTCCAAGATCCTTGCAGGTAGGTTGTCTAGACTTGTTCGGGTAGGTTTAAACTAATTTGGCGGGAGGATGGGAAGTGGAGTGATAGTGCTGAGGATGAGGTAGGTGGTTTACAAACAGAGGCAATGTGTAGTGAGACTCTGAGCAAGGAGAGGCTGATGATAGGGCAAAATCACAGTCAACAGGATGAGTTGCAATGTGAAAGGTGGACAAAATCAAAAAGGGTGAAAACAGGACTGAAGGTGTTGTACTTAAATGCACGCGGTACACGGGATAAGGTAGATGAACTTGTAACAAAGTTCCAGATTGGAATTTTGATTCAATCATAGTTGAAAGAAGACTACAGGGGGGAGCTTAACGTCCAAAGATATACAATGTATCAAAAGTACAGGCAGGTATGGCAGAAGGGGTGGGGGTGGCTCTGTTGGTTAAAAAAAAAATGAAATCAAATCATTAGGAAGACATGACATAGAGTCAGAAGAGGTTGAATCATTGTGGGTAGGCCTAAGGAATTGCAAGGGTAAAAGGACCTTGATGGGGTTGTATACAAACCCCCAAATAGTAATAAGGATGTGGTTTACATATTACAATGGAAGTTAGAAAATGCATGCCAAAACGGCAATGTTACAATAGTCATGGGGGATTTCAATATGCAGGTCGACTGGGAAAAGCATGTTGTTGCTAATTCTCAAGAGGGAGAATTTCTAGAATACCTACAAGTTGGCTTCTCAGAGCAGCTCGTGGTTGAGCCCAGAAGGGGATCTGCTATTCTGGGTTGGGTGTTGTGAAATGAACTGGAATTGATTCAAGAGCTTAAGGTAAAAGAATCCTTAGGGGCAACTGATCATAATACGATAGAATTAACCTTGAAATTTAAGGAGAAGCTAAAGTTAGATGCATCAGTATCACAGAGCTGTAAAGGGAATTACAGGGCCATGAGAGAGGAGCTGAACAGAATTGATTGGAAAAGCACACTGGCAGGGATGGCCGCAGAGCAGCAATAGCTGGAATTTCTGGAAGCAATTCGGAAGGTGCAGAATATATACATCCCAAAGAAGAAGGAGTATTCTAAAGGCAAGATGACACAACCATGCTAACAAGAGAAGTCAAAGCCAACATAAGAGCCAAAGAGATCATATAATAGAGAAAATTTGCCAATTAAAGGGCGAGCAAGATTGAAATCAACAAGGACGAGAGCGGAAGGTGAGCAGGTGTTCAGCATCATCTGCCCGAGTTTGATATATCTCCTTCCCTCCCTCGCCAGAATTTGGATTCTTGGATCTTGGGCAAGGTTTAATCAAAGTGGTTATGGTTTGGGCACAGAAGTTCATGATACATATGCGTTTCTGATTTCTGGTGACTCCTTTTTTTTAATTGTTATTTTGTGTGATTTTGATTGGGGAGGACTAGTTCTGTGGCCTGCAGTCAATAAATGACACGCACTAAATTGAACTGAGCTGAACTAAACTGAACACTCCTAGACAGTTTCAATAACTCTGTGGTTTGATGTTTAGTATTCTCTGGTTTTTTAACTCATTTTTTTCCTATTTGTGTGATCTGTTCTTTATTTTCTGCCCATTGGGTGTTTGATGTTTTCTTTGAATGGGTCCCGTGGTGCTTCTTTGTTTTGTGGCTGTCTGTGGAAAGGTGAATCTCGGTGTTCTATACTGTACACATACTTTGATAATAAATGTACTTTGAACTTAAATATCAGCCAACTGAATATCCACAGAACCAGGATCAGCCTAGGCAATAATGCCTCGAAAGTTAAACAGACTTATTCCCAAATCTTGCAGCTGATTCCCAAATGGCCCTTTGGGTTATGTACTGGGGAGATATGAGAGCCAACTGAACAATGCATCATTAATATTTTCAGAAGGTAAGGTGGAGGACACAGTTAAGTTGTACAGTTTGATCCCAAAAATCAAAGCTGAAAGCTCTATCAAAGGTCATAGCCCAATGGCTGAAGACTGGAGGCCCAGAGGCCCGTCCTGGGAGGACTGTCCATATGTGTGGATAGAAGGGAGGGTGCCAGAGAGAAAGGGGATTTGTTTTGTTGTTGCTGTTTTCCATTTTATTGTGCTCTGTGTTGTTCTACCAAGAATTGTGGGCATGCTATGTTGGTGCCAGAATGTGGGGCCATACTTGTGAGCCGTCCCCAGCACATCCTTGGCTGTCGAAGCAACAGATGCATTTCACTGTATGTTTCGATGCATGTCTAATAAATAATTCTGAACCTAGATCTGTAGCACAGTTGTCACAGTGATCTGGCACGGAGGGCCAGAGTCTCCTCCACTTCCTGAGGAGACAGAGGTCCTTTGGAGTGTGCAGGCCTCTCCTTCACATGTTCTACCAGTCTGTTGTCACTAGTACAATCTTTATGCATTGGTGTGCTGGGCAATAGCATCAACACGGGTGATGCCAACAGACCCAATAAACTGATTAGAAAGACTGGATCTGTTACAGGAGTCAAACTGGACACACTGGAGACTGTGGTAGGACAAAGGACCCTACAGAAAATCCTGGCAATTCTGGACAATGTTTCTCACCCTCTGCATGCCACCTTGACTGAACAGCGGAGCACTTTTAGTAATAGACTAAGACAACTACGCTGCTCCAAAGAGCGCTATATGAGGTCATTCTTACCCTCGGCCATTAGACTCTATAATGAGTCAACCTATAGCCGAGGGAAGTGATGATCCTCCCCTCCCACCCCCCCCCCCACCATCAGACTGTTTGAGTAACTATTTTTTTTATTCTTACTTCTCTTCTAATGTTTATACATCTGTGCACTTGTAATGCTGCTGTGACACTGTAAGTTCCTTTGGGATTAATAAAGTATCTATCTATCTATCTAGTTACTGGAATAGCAATTAGAGTTCTAGACTATTGGTCCGGAGGCAAGAGTTTGAATTCCACCATGGTATCTGAGGAAATTGGAGTAATAAAGTCACATCGGACAGAATCAGGGACTTTGTTCCTCTGACTGTCAAGAACCTTTTTATTCCAATCTTTTTCTAAAAACTATTATTATTTCCCTCCAAATTAAGTCACTTACGTGCACACTAGGAGCAAGTAACCTGCCACCCCATGTGGGAGCCAACTGGAAAAAAAGTCCATGCTGTCAGAGATGGCAGAGGAGGTCAGGTCCTACACTGGTGGCGGGGGGAAACACGCCAGTTTGATTGAGTATTGCCATCTGGACACCTGAGTGTTGCTGACACCATTCCACAGTCGTGAGTTGCCTGAGAACAGGTTAAAAAAATAGATTATCAGGAGAATAAACACAAGAGATTCTGCAGATGCAGGAAATCCAGAGTAACCCACACAAGATACTGAAGGAACTCAGCAGGTCACGCAATGCCTATGGAAAGGCATAAAGGTTCAACATTTCAGTCCAGGATCCTTCATCAGGACTGCAGCATTTCAACTGTACTCGGATATGTTTTAGTGCACTTGAAAGATCTTTCTTACTGTGTAATTTCTCTTTCTGTAATGAGTTCCTCCAGAACTTTGTGTGTGTTATCAGGAGAATTTCATCTTGCAAAATCATAACAGTTAATTTACTGGCACTTAAAGATAATCACAAATTATGAAATATCATCCCTAAATGAATACAGTAATGAGTATTGTGGATTCAGAGTTACTGGCTTTTGATGGATTGGCCAATATTTAGCCCTCTGTCAATATAATTGAAACAGATGGTCTGCTCATTAATGCAAACGCAAGGAATTCTGAAATGCTGGAAATTCAAACAACACACATCAAAGTTGCTGGTGAACGCAGCAGGCCAGGCAGCATCTCTAGGAAGAGGTACAGTCGACGTTTCGGGCTGAGTCCTGACGAAGGGACTCAGCCCGAAATGTCGACTGTACCTCTTCCTAGAGATGCTGCCTGGCCTGTTGCGTTCACCAGCAACTTTGATGTGTGTTGTCTGCTCATTAATGCTTGTGGGATCTTCCTGCGTGTAAAATGACTGCCACCTCTCCTTACTGTCCTTCAGGAGTACTTCATTGGCTGTAAAGCAATTGGTAGTAACAGGTGCTAACAGCTTATTTTTCTTTCTTCCTGTGGTCGAGAAATACCATCATTCACTTTCACAACTTCTTTTCCTGCCCTTTCAAACTGCCAATAGCAATTAACAGGAAAACCAGCCTGAGGCCCATGAACCTTTGTTTTATCATACGTTTCAGAAAGAAAGATCTTAGAAGTGCACTAAAAACAAGTCTGAATGTAGTTGGAATCCAGAAGTGCATAATTTCTCTGAATTACCCACTTAATATAGGTTAAGAAAATAAACTAAAACAGCCTCAAGCAGGCGTGGGCAATTAGTGAGCACGTTAGTCACTCTGCACTGCAATGGATTTTTTATTGTTCCGTGTTCTTTCTTGTAAACATTGCGTTGTGCTTTTCACGTGCTGCTTATAGGATGCTTTGTGCATGTGATTCCTCCGCAAGGAAATTCTTCATTGCACCTGTGCATACATGCACTTGTGCATACATGACAATAAATCCCACTTTGATTTTGGCATTGCAGGAAGTTGTCTTGAGTGTGATCTGGAGGATTATGGGAATCTTTGTTGTAAAGGAACAATAGTTTTGTTAGGTTGGAGGTCACTGATCACTGACTATTTAAACATGGGGAAGAACCAGAAAGAACTCCCTTTCAGAAGGTAAAATTAAAGATTAAAAGTTAGTTTTATTTGTCACATGTACCGTATATTGAAACATACAGTGAAATGCGTCATTTGCATCAACGACCAACACAGTCCGAGAATGTGCCTATAGGTGTCGCTATGGTTCCGACACCCACATAGCATATCATCAACTTACTAACCCTAACCCGTACATCTTTGGAATGTGGAAGGAAGCCAAAACACACAGAGGAAACCCACAGGGAGAAGGTACAAACTCCCTACAGAGAGTGTTGGGAATTGAATTCCGATCTTCCAATCACTGGCACAATAAATCATTACACTAACTGCTACGCTACTAGTAGGAGGTAGTGATCACAACTCTATCTCCTTCACCATAGTGCTGGAGAAATATAGGAACAGACAATTTGGGAAAACATTTAATTGGGGTGGTGGGGGGGGGAGTATGATGCTATTAGGCAGGAATTTGGGAACATAGATTGAGAGCAGATGTTCTCGGAAATGTGTGGCAGAAATGTGGCAAATGTGCAGGGAACATTTGCATGGCATTCTCCAAAGGTATGTTCCATTGAGGCAGAGAAAGGATGGTAAGGTAAAAGAACCATGCTGTACAAAAGACGTAGAAAATCTAGTTAAGAACAAAAGAACAGCTTACGAAAGGTTCAAGAAACTAGGTACTGCTAGAGCGCTAGAAAATTACAAGGGGGCCAGGAAGGAGCTCAAGAGTGAAATTAGGAGAGCTAGAAGGGGCCATGAGAAGGCCTTGGCAAACAGGATTAAGGAAAACCCCAAGACATTCTACAAGTGTATGAAGCACAAGAGGATGAGCTGTGTGAGAATAGGACCCATCAGGAGCAAGAGTGGAAATGTGTGCATGGAGCTGGAGGAGGTAGCGGAGGTACTTAATGAATACTTTGCTTCAGTATTCACCAGTGGAAAGGACCTTGGCAATTGTGGGGATGACTTACAGCGGACTGAAACACTTGAGTGTGTAGACAGTCAAGGGGTAGTGGAGGTTATAATATGTCCATCTGTGCTGATCATCCCATCCTTGACTAAGCTGTTCTACCATGAACACAATCTGTTGAGTCAACATGATGCTTTCAGATCAGGTCATGCATAGCACATACCTTCGCCGCACCGCTCAAGTGTGTTTCTGGGGTACAGGGGCTAGCGACCTTTGTGCCTGTTGTGTGTTCTATTGCTGAGCAGCAGTGAAACATCTGATTGGCCTATCAGAGTTCTCTTTGGGAACTAGTTGACTTGATCAGCATTTCTGATCTGGCTATTGTTCACGATTGCACTTAATATAAAAAAAAGACATTAAGAAAGAGGATGTGCTGGAACCTTTGAAATGTATTTAGTTAGATAAGTCACCAGAATTGAACGAGATATACCCCAGGCTACTGTGGGAAGCGGGGGAGGAGATTGCTGAGCCTGTGGCGATGATCTTTGCATCACCAATAGGGACGGGAGAAGTACCAGAGGATTGGAAGATTGCAAATATTGTTCCTTGTTCAAGAAAAGGAGTACAGATTACCCAGGAAATCATAGACCAGTGAGTCTGAGTTTAGTGGTGGGCAAGTTATTGGAGAAGATCCTGAGAGGCGGGATTTATGAGTATTTGGAGAGACATAATCAGATTAGGGATTGTCAGCATGGCTTTGTCAATGGCAGGTCATGCCTTACAAACCTTATTGAATTGAATTGAATTGAATTTCTTACATCCTTCACATACATGAGGATTAAAAAACCTTTGTTACGTCTCTATCTAAATGTGCCATGTGCAATTGTAGTAATTTATAATAAATAGAACAGTCAATGTAATATAGAGTACATTCAAATCAGCATGAGTTCATCAGTCTGATGACCTGGTGGAAGAAGCTGTCCCGGAGTCTGTTGGACCTGGTTTTTATGCTGCAATACTGTTTCCTGGATGGTAGCAGCTGGAATAGATTGTGGTTGGGATGACTTGTGTCCCCAATGATCCTACAGGCCCTTTTCACACACCTGTCCTTGTAAATGTCCTGAATCATGGGAAGTTCACATCTATAGATGCACTGGGCTGTCTGCACCACTTCTGCAGAATCCTGCGATTAAGGGAGGTACAGTTCCCATACCAGGCAGTGATGCAGCCAGTCAGGATGCTCTCAATTGTGTCCCGTAGAAAGTTCTTGGGATCTGGGGGCCCATACCAAACCTCCTCAACGGTCTGAGGTGAAAGAGGCGCTGTTGCGCCTTTTCTACCACACAACTGGTGTGTACAGACCACGTGAGATTCTGGGTGATGTGGATGCCGAGGAACTTGAAGCTGTTTACCCTCTCAATCCCAGATCCATTGATGTCAATAGGGGTTAGCCCATCTCCATTTCTCCTCTAATCCACAACCAGCTCCTTTATTTTTGTGACATTGAGGGAGAGGTTGTTTTCTTGACACTGCCGTGTTAGAGAGATGACTTCTTCCCTGTAGGCCACCTCATTATTGTTTGACATAAAGCCAATCAATGTAGTGTCATCGGCAAATTTAATTAGCAGATTGGTGCTGTGGGTGGCAATACAGTCATGGGTACACAGGGAGTAAAGGAGAGGACTCAGTACACAGCCCTGAGGGGCTCCTGTATTGAGAATGAGAGGGTTGGAGGTGAGGGAGCCCACTCTTACAACTTGCTGGCAATCTGACAGGAAATCCAGGATCCAGCTGCACAAGGCAGAGTCAAGGCTGAAGTCTCCAAGTTTCTTGTTGAGCCTGGATGGAACTATGGTGTTGAAATTTGGATTGTAGTCCAAGAACAGCATTCTCACATAAGCATCCTTCTTTTCCAGATGTGTAAGGATGGTGTGTAGAGCAATGGCTATTATGTCATCTGTCAATCAGTTATATCGGTAGGCAAATTGTAGGGTGTCCAGTTTGGGTGGTAGCAAGCTGCAGATGTAATCCTTGACCAGCCTCTCAAAGCATTTGCTTATTATTGAGGTGAGTGTGACAGGACGCCAATCATTCAGACATGTTACCTTGGTCTTTTTTGTACATGGACAATGGTGGATAATTTGAAGCAGGAGGGCGCTCTACACTGGGAGAGGGAGAGATTAAAAATGTCAGTAAACACACCTGCCAGTTCTGCCGTGCACATCCTGAGTACCTGCCCTGGGATGCCGTCCGGTCCCGCAGCCTTGCGACTGTCCACTCGTTGCAAACATCTGCGTACCTCATCCTCAGAGAAGACCAGGTTGCAAGTTGTAGTGGTGGCTTTCCTCAGAGGGTCAGAGCTAGCGACATTGAACTGAGTAAAAAGCGATTGAGCTCATCTGGGAGAGAGGCCGCGATGTTGGCGGCATCACAACGTTTGGCTTTGAAGTCTGTGATGGTATGCAGCCCTCACCACAAGTCACATGTGCTATTTGTTGTGAATCTTGACTCAATCTTCTCCCTATATTGTTGTTTCACAGACTTGATAGCTTTGCACAGATCATAGCTGCTTTTCTTGAGCTCTAGCTGATCACCAGCTATATAAGCTTGATGTTGCGCAGTAAGTGCTGCTCGCACAGAACTATTGATCCAGGGTTTCTGATTCGGGAAGACCCTGACCGACTTTTGGGGGACAACGTTGTCAATGCACTTGCGGGTGAAGCACGTGACTCCATCAGTGAACTCGGAGACATCCTCATCATGGAAGAGATTCCAGATGACGTCATCGAAGCAGTCCTGCAGCATGGACGCCAATTGGTCAGACCAACAGTGGACAGTTTTAACTAGCGCCACCTCGTGTTTCAGCTTCTGCCTGTATGTTGGCAAAAGCAGGAATGAAGAGTCATCTGATTTTTCAAAAGCTGGGTGAAAGAGAGTTTTGTAAGCATTGCGGAAGGGAGTGTAACAGTGGTCAAGTGTGTTATCTCCACGAATGTTCACCTGGATGGGATGACAAAACATCGGAGATTTTTGTCGGTGACACTCGATTAAAGTCACCAGCGACGATGAAGGCAGCCTCAGCATGTGCAGTCTCCAGTGTGCTGATGGTCTCATACAGTTCCTTGAGAGCCAGGTCAGTATCAGCCCGCATGTAGGCCGCCGCAGGCTGATTATTTGAAGATGTAACAAAGCACATTGATGAAGGTAGAGCAGTGGATGTAGTGTATATGGATTTCAGTAAGGTATTTGATATGGTTCCCCATGCAAAGCTCATTCAGAAAGTAATGAGGCATGGGATCCAAGGAACCCTTGCTTTGTGGATCCAGAATGGGCTTGCCCACAGAAGGGAAATGATGGTTGTAGATGGTTCGTATAATGACCAGTGGTGTTCTGCAGGGATCTTTTCTGGGACCCCTCCTCTTTGTGATTTTTTTTATAAATGACCTGGATGAGGAAGTAGAGGGTGGGTTAGAAAGTGTGCTGATGACACAAAAGTTGGGGGTGGTGTGGATAGCCTGGAGAGTTGTCAGAGGTTACAGCGCAATATCGACATGATGCAGAACTGGACTGAGAAGTGGCAGATGGAGTTCAACCCAGATAAGTGTGAAGTGGTTCATTTTGGGAGGTCAAATTTGAAGACAGAATATAATATAAGTGGTAAGACTCTTCACAGTATGGAGGATCTGAGAGATCTTGGGGTCCGTGTCCACAGGATACACAAAGCTGCTGCGCAGTTTGACAGTGTTGTTGAGTAGGCATATAGTGTGTTGGCCCTCATCAACTGTGGGATTCAGTTCAAGAGCCGTGAGGTAATATTACAGCTATATAAGACCTTAGTTAGACCCCACTTGGAGTGTAGTGTTCAGCTCTGATCACTTCAATGTAGGAAAGATGTGGATACTATAGAGAGAGTGCAGAGGAGATTTACAAGGATGTTGCCTGGATTGGAGATCATGCCTTAAGAGAATAGGTTGAGTGAACTTGGCCAAGCAACGGAGGATGAGAGGTGACCTGAGAGACATGTATAAGATGATGAGAGGCATTGATCGTGTCGATAGCCAGAGGCTTTTTCCCAGGGCTGAATTGGCCTACACGATGGGGCATAGTTTTATGGTGCTTGGAAGTAGGTACAATGAGAATGTCAGAGGTAAGTTTTTCACATAGAGAACGGTGGGTTTGTGGAATGCACTGCCTGCAAAGGTACAATTGGGTCTTTTAAAAGAACCTCAGATAGGTGTATGGAGTTGAGGAAAATAGAGGGCTATGCAGTAGGGAAATTCTAGGCAGTTTCTAGAGCAGGTTACGTAGTCAGCACAATATTATGGGTTGAAGGGCCTGTAATGTGTTGTAGATGTCTATGTTCTATGTCCTAACAAAATTAAATCAATGTGATTTTCAAACAGCATTGTTCTAGCCAGCTGAAGAACTGCATCTCCAGCCAAAGTCTGGCCTATACTCAATGCTGATTACAGGAAGAAGTAGGGTTATTTCTGCTGGTGTCACACAGCACCCAGACTCGCTACCATAGCCATGCATCCTTCCTGGATTAAGCCACTCACTATCACAGCCATGTATCCTTCCTGATTTACCCAGACTCACTTGGCAGCTGCCTCCAATTTGTATCATCGCAGTCTGTATCTAAGAAAAAGGGGGTTACCTCATGAGTGAGTAAATTAATAATAAGCAGAGAAATAGGGATAATGAAAAGAACAAGGCTATATTTGGCATTAGTAACCTGGGACAGAACAATTACTTCTACATGTGTAATATTGTTAGGCAAGTGTTCTGATGGTTATGGAGCAAATGGCAGGTAATGGAACATTGTATCATTTCTCAATGCATGTATGCATTTCTAAACGGCAATAAAAGAGGACTGAGTGTTCACATAATCTAAATCTAAAAATTTAACTACCATTACAAAAAAAATTTCCATTTTAAGTGCCATTACAAAGAAGGCATGATAGTATCTCTACTTTCTTAGAAGTTTGAGTAGACCCAACATGTCACCTAAAACTATGACAA
This sequence comes from Mobula birostris, assembly GCF_030028105.1. NCBI lineage: Eukaryota > Metazoa > Chordata > Chondrichthyes > Myliobatiformes > Myliobatidae > Mobula > Mobula birostris. Next base: position 179,951,923 of record NC_092373.1, read on the forward strand.
ACTACTTTAGATGCACAGTGGAGAGTATCCTAACTAGTTGCACCAAAGCCTGGTATGGAAACACCAGTATCCTAAAAATGGAAAAGCCTACAGAAAATAGGGGGTACAGACCCGTCCATCACAGGAAAATCCTTCTCCATCATCGAGCATATCTACATGGGGTGTTGCCACAGGAAAGCAGCATCCATCATCAAGGACCTCCTGCACCATTTAGGCCATCCTCTCTTCTCACTGTTGCCATCGGGAAAGAGATGCAGGAGCCTCAGGTTCCAAACCACCAGGTTCAAGAACCGTCTCTGCCCCTCAACCACCAAATTTCTGAACCAGCAGGGATAGCTTCGCGCAGTTCAACACTGAACTGGTTCCACAACCTATGGACTCACTTTCAAGGACTCTACAATTCCTTTCTCAGTATTTACTTATTGGATTTGTGCAGTTTGTCTTTTGCGCATTAGTTGTTTGTCATGCTTATTTGTGTGTAGTTTTTCATTAATTCTACTGTATTTCTTTGTTTTACTGTGAATGCCTGCAAGAAAATTAAACTCAGGGGAGCATACATACTTTGAGAATGTATTTACTTTGGACCTTGAACTTGAGATACCGATGGTCTAATTTCATGGCAGAATAGGCTTGAACAGTTGAACAGTCTACTCCTGTACTTGTGAGGGGATTTCATTAAAGCTAGCCAGGGAATATGATTTTGATTTCTATAAGTCACATTGACCCACATAAAATTAAATTTCAAAATTTCTGTATGATCTATTTATGCCATGCACGGTTGTGTGCACTTTTTCTTTAGGCTGACAAAGGATAGATCTATATCTTAGACAGTAATATCCAATGGTTTCGTGATTTTTTTAATGATATCAAAGATGGAATCAGTCATGGTGTTAGTCCAGCTTTGCTACCATTCCTGCTGTTATTTTCTTTTAAATTAGTAAAAAGGTTTCAATATAGGGAAGCCTTTTCTTAAACAAAATTGTATATAGGTTTTCTCCTTCATCATTTGATTTATTTAAATAACTCTATTTTAAAACATAAAACCTACAGCACAATACAGGTCCTTTGGCCCACAAAGCTGTGCCAACCATGTCCTTACCTTAGAAATTACCTAGGGTTACCTATAGCCGTCTACCTTTCTGAGCTCCATGTACCTGTCCAGGATTCTCTTAGAAGATCCTATCGTATCCGCCTCCACCACTGTCACCGGCAGCCCATTCCACCCACTCCATTTTCTTTTCTGTTCTTCCTTGGTGAATAGGGTGGTGGTTTCTTGTCAGATTTGCCCTCCTTTGCCTTGTACTATTTTATGCCTGATCACCAACACCATTGTCATAACACAAACTACCTCAAAAACAGAATTGAAATTCCGACTCTGATGCAAACACGAGTTTGTACATACTCTGCACACTGGGAATGTCTGGACACCATTCACTTTCCTATTGATTTCATCTGAATGTTCAAGGAGACTAGTTCTCCATCCTGCTACCCTGTCCTGCACAACCCTCCACTGTACATCATCTCAGTTGATGGAGTCACCGTGCAGGATGTTGAAGCATACTGTTTCAAATACGAGTGCGAGTATAAGGAGCAACACACAAAATGCAGGAGGAACTCAGCAAGTCAGGCAGCATCTATGGAGGGAAAATGATAGCCAATATTTTGGGGCCAGACAATTCCTCAAGATTGGAAAGAAGTGAGGGAGGTAGTCAGTTTGAAAAAGTGGAGGTGAAGGAGTGGTATAAAGGAGTGATAGGATATCCAGGAGAGGCAGATGAGGGAGGAAGAGTAGGAATGATGTATTGAGCTGGAAAGTGACAGGTGGAGGGGTCACATGGAATCTGATAGCAGAGGAAGTGAACTGAGGGATAATGGGAAGAAAGTGAGGAGAGGAACTAGAGGGAAGAATTTGTGAGGGATGGGTAGATCAAGAGGTTTGGGGAGGGGGAAAAGGAGGGTGAATAGGGCTGGTGGGATAAAGGGGAAAAAAGGGGGGAGTGGTACTGGAAGTTTGAGAAATCAATGGTCGTGCCATCAGGTTGGAGACTACTAAGACGGAATATGAAGTTCTGTTCCTTTAAACTGCATCTGCCCTCAGCTGAGCAGGAGAGGAGGGCGTGGATAGACATCTCAGTGTGGGAATCAGAAGGTGAAATAAAATGGGGGCCAACTGGGAGCTCCCGGCTTGTACTGTAAATATCCATTACAATTAAAGTAACCATTATTATTCATGTCAGTACTTCTAAATAAAATGGAAAAAGGCAGTAAATTTTTTTCTTACAGAAAAGGAAAGGAAGCCTTTGCAAAACGTACGCAGCAGCATATGGGATTTGGACTGAATAGCCTGGTTCTCAGATTTAGAATGCTGAACATCTAAGGACACACGGTGTATCGGAAGGATAGGAAGGTAGGCAGAGGGGGAGGTGTGGCTTTATTGGTAAGAAATGATATTAAATCATTAGAAAGAGGTGACATAGGATCGGAAGGTGCAGAATCTTTATGGGTTGAGCTAAGAAATCTCAGGGGTAAAAGGACCCTGATGGCAGTTATTTACAGGCCTCCTAACAGCTGCCATGATGTGGACTACAAATTACAACAGGAAATAGAAAAGGCTTGTCAGAAGGGCAGTGTTATGATAATTGTGGGGGATTTTAACATGCGAATGGATTGGGAAAGTCAGGTCGGCACTTAATCTCAAGAGAGAGAATTTGTAGAATGTCTGCGAGATGGCTTTTTAGAACAGCTTGTTGTTGAGCCCACTAGGGGATCAGCTGTACTGGATTGGGTATTGTATAATGAACCGGAGGTGATTAGAGAGATTGAGGTGAAGAAACCCTTAGGAGACAGTGATCATAACATGATTGAGTTCACTGTGAAATTTGAAAAAGAGAAGCCGAAATCTGATGTCGGTATTTCAGTGGAGTAAATGAAATTACAGTGGCATGAGAGAGGAACTGGCCAAAGTTGACTGGAAAGGGACACTGGTGGGAAAGACGGCAGAGCAGCAGTGGCTGGAGTTTATGCGAGAAGTGAGGAAGGTGCAAGACATGTATATTCCAAAAATGAAGAAATTTTCTAATGGAAAAAGGATGCAACCGTGGCTGACAAGAGAAGTCAAAGCCAAAGTTAAAGCAAAGGAGAGGGCATACAAGGAAGCAAAAATTAGTGGGAAGACAGAGGATTGGGAAGTTTTTAAAAGCTTGCAAAAGGAAACTGAGAAGGTCATTAAGAGGGAAAAGATGAACTATGAAAGGAAGCTAGCAAATAATATTAAAGAGGATACTAAAAGCTTTTTCAAGTATATAAAGAGTAAAAGACAGCTGAGAGTAGATATAGGACCGGCAGAAAGTGATTCTGGAGAAATTGTAATGGGAGATAAAGAGATGGCGGAGGAACTGAACAAGTATTTGCATCAGTCTTCACTGAGGAAGACATCAGCAGTATACTGGATACTCAAGGGTGGCAGGGAAGAGAAGTGTGCGCAGTCACAATTACGACAGAGAAAATACTCAGAGAGCTGAATAGTCTAAGGGTAGATAAATCTCCCAGACCAGATGGAATGCACTCCCGTGTTCTGAAGGAAGTAGCTGTGGAGATTGCGGAGGCATTAGCGATGATCTTTCAAAAGTCAATAGATTCTGGCATGGTTCCGGAGGACTGTAAGATTGCAAATGTCACTCTGCTATTTAAGAAGGGGGCAAGGAAGCAAAAAGGAAATTATAGACCTGTTAGCTTGACATCGGTGGTTGGGAGGTTGTTGGAGTTGATTGTCAAGGATGAGATTATGGAGTACCTGGAGGCATATGACAAGTTAGGCAGAACTCAGCATGATTTCCTGAAAGGAAAATCCTGCCTGACAAACCTATTGCAATTTTCTGAGGAAATTACAAGTAGGCTAGACAAGGGAGATGCAGTGGATGTTGTGTATTTGGATTTTCAGAAGGCCTTTGACAAGGTGCCACACATGAGGCTACTTAACAAGATAAGAGCCCATGGAATTACGGGAAAGTTACATACGTGGATAGAGCGTTGGCTGATTGACAGGAAACAGAGAGTGGGAATAAAGGGATCCCATTCTGGTTGGCTGCCGGTTACCAGTGGTGTTCCACAGGGGTCTGTGTTGGGGCCGCTTCTTTTTACTTTGTACATCAACGATTTGGATTATGGAATAGATGGCTTTGTGGCTAAGTTTGCTGATGATACAAAGATAGGTGGAGGGGCTGGTAGTGCTGAGGAAACAAAGAGTCTGCAGAGAGACTTGGATAGATTGGGAGAATGGGCAAAGAAGTGGCAAATGAAATACAATGTTGGAAAGTGTATGGTTATGCACTTTGGTAGAAGAATTAAACGGGCAGACTATTATTTAAATGGGGAGACAATTCAAAGTTCTGAGGTGTAACGGGACTTGGGAGTCCTCGTGCAGGATACCCTTAAGGTTAACCTCCAGGTTGAGTTGGTGGTGAAGAAGGCGAACGCAATTTTGGCATTCATTTCTAGAGGAATAGAGTATAGGAGCAGGGATGTGATGTTGAGGCTCTATAAGGCACTGGTAAGACCTCACTTGGAGTACTGTGTGCAGTTTTGGGCTCCTTATTTAAGAAAGGATGTGCTGACGTTGGAGAGGGTTCAGAGAAGATTCACTAGAATGATTCCGGGAATGAGAGGGTTATCATATGAGGAACGTTTGACCACTCTTGGACTGTACTCCTTGGATTTAGAAGAATGAGGGGGGACCTCATAGAAACATTTCGAATGTTGAAAGGCATGGACAGAGTGGATGTGGCAAAGGTGTTTCCCATGGTGGGGGAGTCTTGTACGAGAGGGCATGACTTAAGGATTGAAGGGCACCCATTCAGAACAGAGATGGGAAGAAATTTTTTCAGTCAGAGGGTGGTGAATCTGTGGAATTTGTTGCCACGGGTGGCAGTGGAGGTTAAGTCATTGGGTGTACTTAAGGCAGAGATTGATAGCTATCTGAGTAGCCAAGGCATCAAAGGTTATGGTGAGAAGGTGGGGGGAGTGGGACTAAATGGGAGATTGGATCAGCTTATGATAAAATGGTGGAGCAGACTCGATGGGTCGAATGGCCGACTTCTGCTCCTTTGTCTCATGGTCTATTCTGAGTAACTTACTCTCTGATAAGGACTTCTTTACAATCTTATTTTATCTCATTTAGAGATAAAACTGGTAACAGGCCCTTCTGGCCCAATGAGCCTGTGCTGTTCCAATTATACCCGTGTAACCAATTAACCTACTAACCTGTACGTCTTTGGAATGTGGGAGGAAACCAGAACACACAGAGGAAACCCACGTGGTCCCTCCTTATGGGCAGTGGCGGGCGTCGAAACCAGGTTGATTGTGCTGTAATAACATGAGAGCTACTCCACTACCATGCCACTCCAATCCTCCTGCCATGGTGTAACTAAAGCACCAGAAAATTGTATGCATTAGCTGATGTCTTGCTAAAGATGAGCTTTATTAAAGATTTGCTTACTTTGTCACATGTACATCAGATCAAAACGTACGGTGAGATGTGTCATTTGTGTCAACGACCAACACAGTCTGAGCAAGTGCTGGGGGCAGCACACAAGTGTTGCCATACTTCCAGCGCCAACATAGCAGGCCCACGTTTTACCAACCTATATGTGTAACCCATATGTCTATGGAATGTGAGAGGAAGCCTTCTGGGAGAGAACATACAAAATGCTTACGGGCAGCAGTATGACTGAACACAAGTCCCTGGTACTGTAATGGTGTTACAGCAACCACTACACTACCACATTGCCCCTATGTCATGTGTTTAAAGTTCAGTCATGCCAACACCAAGATAACATCCAGTTTCATTCTTGGCTAACTCAGATTATTCAGGATGTCAAATTTATCCTGCCTTTCAGTTAAATCATAGTTAATCTATGGGTTTATTTCATTTGATCTTATTAATTTCTTAACAAGAATCAACCTTTAGTTTTCCATTGCCTTGGCCTTACCTTCTGTTTGGAGGAGGTAGCTCCAGAGATTTGCATGAACCTTTCCATGAAAAATTGATTCCTGAAATCTTTGAACATTATAGTTCTCTTCTTAAATTCATGATCCTTTATTTCATGGATCCAGATCTATTTCTTAAGCCTAGTTAGGTCAAATCTTAATGTTGTTTGCTTGAGAGCATACAAATTTAGCCTGTGGAACCTGGCTTACCATTTAGCCTCTTGATCTCTAATATACTGTCAACTCTGCACTGCGCCCCCTACCATGACCAATCCTTTGACATGGGCTTCCAGCGGGGAATGGCAGCATAGTGATTAAATTATTGGAATAGTATTTTGAGAACAGGACTACTGATCAGACTATTGAGTTTAAATCCCACAATGGCAACCAGGGAATTTAATTAAACAAATTGAATTAATCCCCCAGTGGTTTCATAAATTTGGCTTTAAAAGCTAGTATCAGTTACTGTGAAACTATTGGATTGCTATTAAAAACACATCTGGTTCATTACTGTCACACAGGAAATGATCTGCCATCCTTGGCTGGTTGTCCGATGTGTAAATCCAGATTTATCAATGTGGTTAACTCTTAAATGCCTCTGAACTGGCCAAGCAGCCTGTTAGAAATAACAATAAATAGTGGCCCTCGTCAGCAACATTATCATCTTGCGGACGCACCAGAGTTCCACCAAAATCAGGGGATCCAACCTTTTTTTTATGCCATGGACCAATACCATTAAGCAAGGGCTCTGTGGATGCCGGGTTGGGGACCCCTGACCTAAATGAACTTTACACTTCCTCCTGTAAACACACATGTAAGGCTGCAGATTCTGGAAATCTGAAACTCAGAAAAGGAGTTAGATTTGTGAGTTGGATCCAGCCTGGTACTTTTAACTATCCCATCCCTTTGGCAAACTCATTGGGTCCACCAGAGCACAAAGCCTCATTGCCATATCTGTAAAATAAGGTTGAATGATCCACAAGAGCTGTCCAGGCCTTGTGTCAGATCACTGAGGTCCCATTCTGATCAGCCCATGACCTATGATGTCTAACTGCTTTTAAAGGCCTTTCAGTGCTGATATGGTGGGCCTGAGGGCCTGTTAGTGTGTGGTACTACACTCCCATGTTCTCCATCTCTGATCATTGATATCTAGAAAGTGTTCCAAAGGGTAAAAATAATTTTAAAGTATCTAAAATTTTATTTAAACTTTAAACCACTATTCAGTGTTATAAATTACTTAGAAACACGGGGTAAAATTCAAAAAGGTTTGTTTTCCTGCATTTGCCTTTCAAATCAAGGCTCGTCATTCCATTCTGTGAGGGGATCCAGGAGTGCCCCTATTAACTGTTTGAAGAGAGACAGAGAGAGACATTCATCATTGATGGTTTGTTTGGAAAGGAGAGAGAGACGAATATTAACGGTTGGACTGTCACTTTAGGCATTGGAAGTAACTTTGGATTTCTACTGAGTTTGAAGTTGGAGACAGCACTGAGCAGCTCGAAGGTTGCTATGGTGACCGAAGGCAGTGTTATTTAATGGACACTCAGTGTTATGATTTTCAGCAGGTTGTTGATGTTACTTTCAAGGACTTGTTGCCTGCTTGTGCATTTCTTCACAGACAAAGGAAGGAGGGACTCTTTGCATGAAAGGTGATGCTCAGCCTGGTGAAATAAATGAGAGGTCAGATGATACAGACCTCAGACACATGATCTGGACACTGAAGGAGCATTGTTGTGCCCGCAGAGAAAGTGGGTTTTGGAGGATCGATCAGGCAGATCGATCCAAATTGCTATTCCATCGGTGAAGAAGGGGTTGACTGGTGGGGAGTTGTCTATGTGTCCACCCTTGCGGGGTGAACAGGAAAACCGGTCCCCCGGTTAAAGTCACAGTCAGTGACTCGTAAAGGATTTCGGAGGACGACGAGAAGATCGACGGCATCAGCTCACCTGAAGACTCAACTCTCTCTCTCCCTCCATCACTACTCAACTCAATACCACGAACTGAACTGAACTTTACTCAACATGGTAAGACTGTATCTTTTTACCCCTAGACTTAAAGAAGCTTGGTTTTCATACATATATATTCCACACTTACTTTTATATATAATTATTGCCAACCTGTGTGATTTATTTACATTTATATTACTGTATTGCGTAGTTACTAATAAATATTAGTAGCTTATAGCAATACTGGACTCCAAAGTGGTTTCTATTTCTGCTGGTTTCTTTATCCCCATCACGGGGTACGTGAGAATTCAAATAAATTTTGGCTTAAAGCTGTGAGGATATTTAGCTACAGTTTTTGTGCACGGCGCTCAGTGCCAACGGATGCAGCAGAGTCGGAACAAGTGATACAATAGAACATAGGACAGCACAGGAACAGGCCCTGTAATCAAATGGCCGACTAAACTAATCTCTTCTGCTTGCATAATATCCATATCCTTTTATTTTCTTTACATTCATGAACCTATCTAAACATCTCTTAAAAGTCCCCAGTGTATCTGTTTCTACCACCACCAAAGGAAGCACATTCCAAGCATGCACCACTCTCTGTGTAAAATAATTTGCCCCCACCTTCCTTTGGAATGAACTCTTCATATGACCTTAGAAGTATGCCCTATGTTGGTAGACATTTCAACCCTGGGAAAAAGATACCGTACCAGCATGAACACCACCTCATTTCCAGCTTCTTTGCTGCAATGTACTCCAAATGAGGTTCATAATAAAGATCACTCTCCAGAGTCTTTTAAGAATATTTAATTCAAATAAGGTTTTTATAAATAAATGTTTCTGCATTTTGGTATTGAGAATGAGAGCCATTCAGTCATTTTGCAACGATATAAAACTTCCAGTCACACTCAGACCGCTCTTGGAGTATTGTGTGCGATTCTGGTCACCCCATTGCAGGGAGGCAGCGTAGCCTTTGGAAAGGGTATAGAGAAGGTTTACCAGGATGCTGCCTGGATCAGAGGGTATGAGCAACAAGAAGATGTCGGACAAACCTGTGTTATGTTCTTTGGGATGTAGAAGGCTGAGAAGAGACCTGACAGAAGTTTAGGGTAGACGGTCAGAATCTTTTTCCCGAAGAAGAAATACCACATGTTAGAGGAGAATGATTTAAGGTTAGAGGGGGAAAGCTTAACAGGGAAGTGCAGTGCAAGTTTTTTGTTAAGGCAGACTTTGAAAGGTGACTAGAACAGGCTGGCAGGGGTGGCAGCAGCTACACAGACGCATGAGTACACAAGGAATGGAGTGAGATGGCTCATACGGGCACTGCCGTGGCACAGTGGTACGGACGGCGCTATTACAGATTGGGGCATCGAGAGTTCAGAATACAATTCCAACATCATCTGTGAGGAGTCTGTTGTTTGTTATGTCTCCCCTCTCACTGTGCAATGGAGACATCTCTTTTTCCCTTATTAGGGAGAGAGAGAGCCTGTGGTATGTTGAGTACCAGGTGAATGAGTAATCTTTGGGGTACTGCAAGTCTGTGTCTTTATTGATGTTTTGCTGTACACTTGAGTGCTCGGTGGAGGGCACTGATGCGTTTTTTTGCTGGTGGGGGAGGAGAGGATTGTTATTTTGCTGCTGCTTACACGTGGGGGAGGGGAGCTGGGGGGCCTTGGGGTTCTAACATTTAACTGTCATTCATTCTTTGGGACACTCCTCTGTTTTCATGGATGGTTAAAAAGAAAAAGAATTTCAGGATGTATATTGTATACATTTCTGATATTAAATGTGCCTTTGTACTTACCCTTTCTGAAGTGCACCATCAATTCCTTGGTCCTACTGATGCGGAGTGCAAGGTTGTTGTTGCTGCGACACCACTTAACCAGCTGATCTATCTCACTCCTGTATGCCCCCTCATCACCATCTGAAGTTCTGCCAACAATGGTTTTTTATAGGCGGTGTTTGAGCTGCGCCTAGCTACCAAGCCATGGGTGTAGGGTGAGTGGGGCAGTGGGCTAAGCACACATCCCTGAGGTGCGCCAGTGTTGACAGTCAGTGAGGAGGAGGAGGAGGATTGAAAATGTTATTTTCAATCCACACTGATACAGGAGGTACAGACGCCCAGGTTTTGGAGATTGTTGATTAGAACTGAGTGATGATTATATTTAATGCTGAGGTACAGTTGAAAACCAGCAGCCTGCTGTAAATATTACTATTGTTCAGGTGATCCAAGGCCGAGTGGAAAATTAATGAGATTGCATCTGCTGTAGACCTATTGTGGTGATAGGGAAATTGTAGTAGGTCCAGGGCCTTGCTCAGGCACGAGCTGATTCTATCCATGACAAACCTCTCAAAGCACTTCACTACAGTAGATGTGAGTGCCACTGGGTGATAGTCATTGAGGCAGCTCACCCTTCTTGGGTACTGATATGATTCTCATTCTTTTGATGCAGGTGGGAACCTCTGATTACAGCAGTGAGCGATTGACGATGTCCCTGAACACTTCCACCAGTTGGTTGGCACAGATTTTCAGTGCCCCACTATGAGGGCCTAACGCTTTGTGAGGGTTCACCTTCTTGAAAGATGTTCTAACAACGGCCTCTGAGACAGAGAGCCGGGTGCTGCAGGGAATTGCATAGATCTAGTTTTTTTCCACTTTCAAATCGTGCAATACCACTACCATTCATGATGTCAGGTTTCAGTTTGTAGGAGATAATATCCTGCAGACAGTGCCAGAGCAGTCTCTAACCTCAATTGAAATTGCCTTTACGCTCTTAAGATAGCCTTCCATCGGTAGTCCGTGGATTTCTTCTATAGTTCTGGATCACTGATGTTGAATGCCGCAGATTCAGCCCTCAGCAGACTACGAACTTCCTGGTTCAACCATAGCTCTTGATTTGCATATGTACAGTACGTTCTCGTAGGCACACACACATCCACACAGGTTTTGATGAGTCGGTGACAACTGTGGCATATTCATTCAGACTCGGAAGATAAATCCCTGAATATCGTCATTGTAAATTGTCCTGTGATAAGGCTACGGTTAAACAGGTGGGTCGCTGGGTGGCTCGGCTCACCAGGCCGGAAAGGTCTGTTCTGCACTGTGTCTCTAAATAAATTTTAAAAAATTTAAAAATAAATGTGCAGGCAGAAGTGATTTAGTTTAATTTGGCATCATGTTGAACACAGACATCATGGGTCAAGGTATCTGTTCCTGCGCTGTACAGTTCCACGTGCTGTGACTGTCTAGAGTAAAATCAAAAGTACTGGAGCGTCGGCAAACTTATGTTTTGTAACTTCAAAACATTAAACTAATTCGAAGGAAAACATTTGAGTCCAAAATGCAGTCTAACTTCAAGATTACTTTAACGAGATGCGCACACATTACGTGGTAGCCTGATGATGCATGCAATTCATTGTATTTTTACATTTAACCCATAATTATTTAAACAAGACTGCTTAATCAAATATATACAGTATACAAAATTACTCCAATTTAACTAAAATATTAAATACACAACAGTAACTTTCTGACTTCTAGTCGCAACCCATGCTAGAATGAAAACAGTCCAGACGTTTCATCATTGCTTACCACATTTCAGTCAGTGCAACAATAGCCTTGCATTTGTCATAGAGCTCTATTACACAGAAACAGTTCCTTCAGCCCATCTAGTCCTTTCTAGCCTGGTCTTCTACCTCATACCATCTACCTGCAACCAGACCATAACTCTCCATACCCCTTTCATTCATGCACTTGTCCAAACTTCTCTCAAATGTTACAATGAAACTCGCATCATCTCTTCCACTGGCAGCTCGATGCACATTCGTACCACCCTCCAAGTGAAAAAGATCGAAAGATAGCAAGTCATAGTAATTTAATAATTCATCTTACTTGAAGTGTTTTGAGGTGCTTGTCAGATACAGCAAGATTTAAAATCTTACCTTTTTCTTGACATTGAGACACTATAAATTACAAAGATAGCTTCAACCCCATTTATAAAAGATACTATTTGTGGAATGTAGATGGATAGAGTCATTCTGTGATGGGACTGGATATACCTGGAGTATCCAAAACATCCCCATTATCTAACCCTAGTCTTGTGGACCTAGTCTGGAGAGACCCATTTTGTAAGGAGGATTGGGTCTTGTCACCTAGATTGAGGGATTGTTTTTTGAAAGTATCAAAGTCATGGACAGAAAAGTGATCCAGAATTCACTCAGACGTGAGAGTGCTGTAGAGCCACCCCAATGGATCGATGGTCTTGGGATATCATCAGCTGGCAGACGCTTGTGGTTCAGCATAGGAGGCTGCAATCAGTGAATGCAACTATGTGAAGTTAGTACAGATGCAGTGGGTGGTCACTCTGGGTTGAAGCAGCAAGAATCAGGAAAAGGCTGGGACTGTTTCTCTGAAAATACGGAGGAGAGGTGTGATAGAGGTACTGGCCCTGGACAGAATGGAAGGTGTGAGACTGTTTTTTTTGGGTAGAGGCTTGCAGACTAAATGTCAAAGATATTGTACTCCTGTGTCTTACGGTCTTGTACAATATAAAAGGGAAGAGAATTAAGTGGTATGAAAGAAAAAGTGTGTGGGTGGAATCTATAATGAAATGCCTGCTGAGGTGATGGAGTCAAGTTCCATGGTGACCTTCACGAGGAATCAGATATATGATGGAGTATCATTTGCAAGGGTACTGAGAGGACCTAGAGAGGCACTCTGATGGAGAGCTCGCATGAACATAGTGTGACTCATGATCTCTTCCTGCACAGCAGATATTCCATGTTGCCTGGATTGGGGAACATGCCTTACGAGAATAGGTTGAGTGAACTCGACCTTTTCTCCTTGGAGCGATGGAGGATAAGAACTGACCTGATAGAGGTGTGTAAGATGATGAGAGGTGTTGATTGTGTGGACAGTCAAAGGACTTTTCCCAGGGCTGAAATGGCTAGCACGAGAGGGCACAGTTTTAAGGTGCTTGGAAGTAGGTAGAGAGGAGATGTCAGGGGTAAGTTTTTTACGCTGAGAGAGGTGAGTGCATGCAATAGCCTGCCAGAGACAGTGGTGGAGGGGGAAATGATAGGGTCTCTTAAGACACTCCTGGACAGGTACGTGGGGCTTAGAAAAATAGAGGGCTATGGGTAAGCCTAGGTAGTTCTAAGGTAAGGACATGTTTGGCACAGCTTTGTGGGCCGAAGGGCCTGTATTGTGCTGTAGGTTTTCTACATTTCTACGTTTCTATGATATGAAATATACAGTTCCTAGATTGTGTTCTTCATTCTATACTTCCTTGGAGTAGTGCAAGTTTTTTTTTCCATTATTCTGTCCATAAATGAGGGATTATAATCATTACCCTCCCTCTCCCACTGTCTGCCTGCTACTTCCAGTAGAACAAATGGATGTCGACAATCCCATGGTGACGTTTATAAAAGTGTGTTGCCCATGGCCAGCATTAATCACTCAGGCAAAACCACCAGGTATAACAAATATGTCTGTTTAATAACTTGGGAATAAGTTAACTTGGTCAGTTTGTTTGCTAGGGCACAGTCTGACATATTGGTCTGTTTAACATCAAGTACATAGGAAACTTGATTGCGACAGTAACTAAATCAACTATAATACTGTCCGCCTATATAATTTAACCACAATTTCCACATCAACTTGATTGAAAACATATATTCTACACAAATGAATACAGAATTTAATATTTGTTCATATAATATATTTTAAGATACAGTGTAGAACAGGCTCTTCTGGTCTAATGAGACTGACCACCCAGCAACCCACGTATTTATGCAACACAAAGCGTCATAGGAAGTCATTCCTGCCTGTGGCCATCAAACTTTACAACTCCTCCCTTGGAGGGTCAGACACCCTGAGCCAATAGGCTGATCCTGGACTTATTTCCTGGCATAATTTACATATTACTATTTAACTATTTATGGTTGTATTACTATTTAATTATTTATGGTGTAACTGTAATGAAAACCAATTTCCCCCGGGATCGATAAAGTATGACTATGACTAAGACTAACATTAGCCTAGTTTATAATTAACTTACCAACTGGTAAGCCTTTGGACTGGGGGAGGAAACTGGAGAATCTGGAGTAAACTCATGTGGTCATGGGAAAAAATGTACAAGCTACTTACAGACGGCACCAGAATGGATCTTCAAACTCTGACGCCCCAAGCTGTAATAGCATTGTGCTAACTGCAACGCGACCATGTTATATTCTAATATAATATAACCATATTATATAACCACATAATATGGTTATGTTATTTTTAAATATGTGATCTTCATGATTAATGTGCCTGAACTGTTATTATGTAATTTAATCTCAGAGACTTCTTTAAGTCCACTATGAACGCTGTCACAACTGTGAAATGGACTAGCACTTTTACCTCTCAACTTGACAATCACAAACATACGCACGACATTCCTCTACAGACCTGTAAAAGTTTTAGAAGACACAAGAGCAGAAAATCTATTAGTCACACAGCTAGAAGCATCTCTAGCAATATCTCAATCTATCTCAAACTACTATAGCTCTCCACAAAGAGCATCTAGACACTTGGAACCCATTTTCTATCATCTCTTATTACCAGTTTATGCCTTTTGTCTCTTTTTTTCACAAAGTCTTTCAATAAATCCCATTTATTTTTTTTAATCTGATGCTGTTGCCTTTTCATTGTCAATTCTGCCTGTTGTAGATTTTAGTTGACTATTATTACCCCCATATACACACATTATCATTTTCATGCCACTTTACCAAGCAACATGAAAAGCTATTTAAATGAAAGATTTTTCAAACATTAGCGCTGGTTATAATTATTTTGGGATTATTTTTTGCCTTTTAGTGATTGTTCTGAGACTTGAAAAGCTGGTACACAAAGACAACATTACTTTTTAATATTTCATATAATCTATACCTTTTTGAGGCTGATCTTCATTTGAGATTGAAAATTTATTCAAAGCAGAACCAGCACTCCAATTGTGTCAAAGAAATTGGGCAGATAGAGAGAAGGATCTTATTACCTTTTCCTGAGAATTCATTCACAGGAGATCTCTAAAATATTAAAGCACAGATTTCTCAGAATTCCAAATTGCTGGGAGAGTACTTAATGGGATTGTTATGGGGATGTAGTGGGACTGTAGGAGAAAGATTTGTCAGCCCTTGGAGGGTCCTGGAAGAGCTGTCCTACCCCCACAACATTACTGATGGCTTGTGGCTCATGGTAATGACTTATGGTTTGTAATTTATCACTTGGATATACTGGGAAACTAGGGTTTTTACTGATTCAAGGAAATCTGGGATGAAGGTACATCTATACTAAGGAGGTGAAAGGCGCACTTTCCCTCCACTAGCCGGCAGTTCATCTTTGGGCAAGGTGTAGTCCCTGCTTAGTCCCTCCCCTCCCCCAAATCAGGGTCGCATAAAGCCATAGGAGCAGGTGGTGGATGGTCATATGAGCAACAGGTACATATCACAAGACAAGGTTATGCCAGGCAGACAATTTCTGAAGAATATTGATAATGGCTGAGGTCACCCATCTTGAAAAGACACTGCCCAGAAGAAGGCAGCAAACCATTTCTGTGGAAAAATTTGTCAAGAACAGTCATGGTCCTGGAAAGACCATGATCACCCATGTCAATACAACACAGCACAAACCAAACAAACTGCTCTGCCACTATGGGTATAGAGTGTACCATTCCCAAAATTAACTACATATACTCTTTGACGACACCTACAACACTTCCCTGTCCCTCAACTTCTACCTAGATGGACAAGCTCAGCTAGTTCCCCTTCAAGTTGCATGGCTTCGTGACTCAGAAATACCTCACCATTCCTTCATTTTCAGAATCATGAAGTCATAGAACAGTACAGCACAGAAACAGGCCCTTCAGTTCATCTAGTCTATGCTGAACCATTTAAACCTCCTAGTCATTGGCTTCATTATGCTCACTTCTCAATGGCACTGCTTCAGCACCATTGTCAATAGAACTATGATGGTTTAGTAAGATGGCTGACTACCACTAAGGAATTAGGGATGGAAAATAAATGGCAGCCTCGCTAGTGATACCCAACTGCCATAACAATTTTTTAAATAAATTATCAGGAGGCTTGGTTTACAATCAATAGCTTTAACAACATCTTCCTTTTTTTCTAAATCTCACCATGCTATCCATAAACAAGGCCCTTTATATCTTTGTGAATATTCTGTAGTTCAGTAACTCTACAAACCATTTGTTTATAATATTAAATAGCATTTTTGCTCAATTTTTATAAACCAACCAAAGCCCTATACATTAACCAAGCTTTAAAACCACCTTTGTTTTATAAACAGTAGATTTTCTACAGACTATTCGTAATTTATAAGCTATTATGTCTTAATAAGAAATGAAGCTTTATAAGCAGTCCAAGCTGTCAAATACCTTTTGCTCTATAATCTTCTGACCTTCGTAAAAGATACATAACTCTGTAAACTATCCATGCTTTGCAATTCCCCCACAGCTTTACCAAGTCCTTGATTGTTATCAGTCATCCATGAATTTATGAAGCATCTTTCTGTAAAGCTGCATCACTTAATAAACTCTCCTATTCTTTGTAAGTATTCTACAGCTTCGTAAATGAGTATGCACTGTCCCAAAGTTTTATAATTCGACCGAAACTATCCTCAAGAATTTAAATTATTTTGAGAGAAAAATCAGAAAAATCAGAAAGCAAGTGTATCTGTGAAACTAAGGCAAATCAGGAAAACATTCAATTAATTTAAGAAACATGGATTCTATTGATTATAATCATTCCACTAAAATATTTGTTGCTTTATGTGATTATATACTTTTTGCTGAGATGTTCTGAATTGTACATTAGATCTCAGATGACAACATTTTGATAGAAACATTTTTAAAAATAACCTGTTTCCTAAATTTTTAATTCTTTGTTGGATAAGCATATGGAAGGCTATATTCCAGGTGCTGGTTAATGGAACAAGGCAGAAAGTAGTTTGGCATGGTCCAGATGGGCTGAAGAGCCTGTTTCTGTGCTCTGTTTCTCTCCATCTCTGACCTTGTCTAAGCTTTCCAACCCATTATATAATTCTTAAAGTTCAAAAGGTGCTTATAAAATAGAGGCATCCGAATGATGTGTGCATTTGAACCAACCATAACTGCAAAGCTTCACATTCTATCACAAAAAGACCACTTGGAAGATCAAGCCATTTATATTTCAACTCAACTTTAATTTAAAAAAACACAATGAAAACCAATGGTATTGAACTCTTTGCACAGTAATTTAGTTCAACGACAGAGTTATGTTACTCTTTCTAACACTGCAAAGTGTAGTTTTGAATCAGATGCAAGTAGTTTAATAACCACTTTCCACAAAATACTTACAGTTTGTGTATAAATACGGATTCACCTCGAAGGTGTAATTTGCCATGTAGGCCGCAGTATTAAGAAGCCATGATTTTAATAATATTAGTGATTAAAAGCAATTGCAAGTTAAAGTAAAGTATTAAATAAAGAAAAATGGAAATGTTATTATAACCCTGTTAGCTTATCAGTCACCATATCCATTTATTATAGCTATGCACTTAATTGCCAATGTTGCCAAATACGTTTGTAAAATAACCACTACATATAGTTTACATAGAAACTTATGACTACAGGATAGTTGCATGGATGGGAGGGATATGGAGGGTTATGATCTGGGTGCAGGTAGGTTAATAGTTCGACATGAGCCAAGTGGACCAAAGGACCTGTTTCTGTGCTGTAGTGTTATATGACTGACTCAACAGTAGACTCCTTAATTAATCAGGTTACAGTTTGTCTGGCTATGTATGCAAATCAGTTTCGCATTATCCGATACCACTATCAGTTGTCTTATTGGCCTGAATAGATTGCATTTTAGCCATAAAACCATCTACAGTTCAGAGAGGGTACAATTGTGCAACTGTTTCAGAGGCTCTCTCAAAAGAAATATGTCTCTAGCGGTCAATGCATCATTAATATGCTGATTAATGCAAAATATTTTCCATGGTGTTGCAGTCAACTCTTTAAGTCCAAGTATCATTCAACCATACGCATGAATACAGCCATATGAAATAGTGTTCCTCTAGGGCTAATATGCAAAACACAGTACCAATAGTTATATGCAGCACACTTAGCTGAAAAACATACAGTTTATAAAAAAAAATTATATAGCTCAAGTCCCTGAGGTCATAGCCTGTAGATTGATGATGCATGGATGTTGTCTTGGAGCCATGTTTCTGCAAGAACAAGTCCACAGCAGTTCCTCATCTTATACAAGTGCAGTCTCACATGAATATAATCCGGCTTGTCTTCCACCAAGCAAGTATTGACAAGTGGGGCTGTAGAGTATTTAATATTTCAGTAATATTTGGGTCATTTTGTAAATATGTTGTTTGATTGCACATTATTTATTGTTAAAATAATTCATTATGGTTATTGGTAAAAATACATGAATTGTATACATCATGATGCTACCACGTGATATGTGCACACCTCACTTAAAGTAAACATGAAGGTAGACTCAACTTTTGGACTCCTACATCTTTCTTTTACTTAATTTAATGTTTTGGAGTTACAAAAAATAACAGTGGTGACAAGAAAATTTCAAGTGAATCCAGGACATCTACCAACAGTAAATGTGCAGCGAGATGTTAGAGTTCAAAAAAGGTGCGCAGGAAATGGTTGAGTAAAATAACAGCACAGCATGTGCAGAGACAGTAGAGCTTAAAAAAAGAGCAGAAAACAGATGAATTTACAGCTTCATAAACAGTGAGTACCAAGTGATAATAATCATAATTTTTTTTTTAAAACAGGTATGGCTGGCTACGTCAGAAAGATAGGCACACTCAATTGCTCAATGGAAAACTGGCTCATGTATACTAAACAAATTGAACAATATTTCAAAGCAAATGAAATAGCCAATGAGAAACAAGTACCAGTTTTGCTGAGTGCATTGGATGGAAAAGCACACAGTTTGCTTAGGAGTTTGACTGCTTCAACCAAACCATCGAATTGAGCTTGGCTGATATCATGAAATTAATGCAGGAACATTTAGAACCGAAACCATTGTTGATTGCAGAATGCTTCAGGCTTCACAAGTGGAATCAAAAGGAGGGGGAGTCACAAGGCTGAATTGAAGAAGTTGTCTGATCATTGTCATTTCGATATTGGGCTAAGTGACACACTGAGATCATTTAGTTTGTGGAATCTTTCAAGAAAGCATTCAAAAACAGCTCCTAACTGAAGCACAACTTACGTTTAAAAGTAGTTGAAATAGCTGTATCAATGGAAACCATAGATAGAGACACAACTGAGTTGCATTCAGGAATGAAAGTGAGCATAAACAAACTTGCAATGTTTAATTAGAAACCTGTCTGGCTGACCAAATTGTGTTACTGTTGTGGCAGGGGCTCACATACTCCAGACCAACACAGGTTCAAAGGTAAAACTTGCAGAAAATGCAACAAAGTAGGACACAAAGAGCATTTTGGGCAGACAAAAGTAAATGAACTGAACAGGGAAGAGAAATAGCTAAAAAGTCAATTTGCAGTTTGGAAAAGAGCACGAATCTGAATGTCTTTGATGAAAAACTGATAACGGTGTGAGTTACATGGGACTTGGTAGCCTACAGATTTAAAATGTGAAAACTAATAGTAGACAAACAATATGGCTTACACGTAAAGTGAATGGTAAATTAAAATGGAACTGGCTTGGTTGTTTCAATCATTCCAAAAAATGAGTTATTTCAAAGATAGTAAACTGAAGCCTGAAGATATCCAACTTATACTGGAGAAAAGGTAACTCCTGTGGGAAAGACATTCATATCAGTGAAATACAACAACAAACAAGCCACAGTGGGTTTGTATGTGGTAAAAACAGGACGACCAGTATTGTGGGGATATGATTGGCTGAGGCAAGTACAACTTCATTCGAGACCCTTCTACCATCTGAATGCCACATCCCCTGCAAGAGTGTCAACTAAGAAAGGTACAGGATGATGCAACAACTGTCTCCATGCTGTACACCATGAACTACTGCCCACAGAGGGCAAACAGGTGTTGGTGTCAACCTCTGTGCCACTGGTTGGAAAGCATATTGGACCAAGGAGGGACCATGCTGTTCAGAGGAATCAAGAAAATGACAAAAACAATGGTCCCACTACAACCGTTTTGTAGGCAACACATCTGAGAAATCAGCTATTTACTTGTGAAACACGGCCAGGTTTTAAGCTGGAAGAGAGTTTGAGGAACTTCCGCAAAGCTGCAAACATTTGGATTTTTGTGAGTATAAGGAACCAGAATCTACTCTGCATGGATTAAGGATATTGCATGAACTTCAAGTGGGAGACTAAATGCTGCTTGTAAATGTAAATACAAAGACCAAAACTCAGCTGAATGAATGGAAGGCCAGAAAGAAAGGAGTCAAAGGCAATATGAAAACAGAAGTAAGATTATGTTGTGGATGAGGAAACCAAGAGGAGGAATCTGATTGTAAAGGGAGCATTAAAAGGATTAATAAGAGAATACTCCCGTGAACTAAATGCACATTCCCAAGATTAATATGTACATTCTAGAAGGAAGAAAAAGGAAAGGAAAGAGGATGATACAAGTGCTATGGAAATGGAAGAGGATGAATGAGACTTAATTTCTCAAGAAATTCAGAGATACTCACAAGAAACTAGAAGCTGAAAGAGAGAAGGGAAAGAGAGAAAGAAAGACATGAAACAGAAAGGGAACATGCGAAAGAAAGAGTGCCGGATAAAGAGAAAGAAAAAAAACCAGGACCGGGAGAGAAGCAAGGATCAAAGCAGATTCCAGAGTTGTCAAGCTACTTCCTGCAGTCTCAGAGTCAACAACCACCACAGAGAATATTCCAGAACTAAGATTGCTTGGCAGGTGAGACAGGAGCCTCTGAAAACAGAGTGACCTCTCTTGTCAGGAAAGGCATTATCACACAAGAGTAAGAAATCATTGACGCAATTAAATCTTTAGGCCTGAATGGGACAATTTAAAATTTACTATGCTGTAGATGTCTGTATAATAGCTGTATTATATGGTATATTGTGCATATTGTTCAGATGCATTCTATATTGTGTGTTGGAGTTTATAGCAAAGCAGGGAAGAATGTTGTGTATTTAATAATTCAGTAATGTTTGCATAATCTTGTAAATATATGGTTTGATTAAGTATTCTTTGTTGTTTATATAACTCATTATGGTTATATGTAAATATGCATATGTCATGATGCTACCACGCCGACACGTGCGTGCCTCACTTAAAGTAAACATGAAGTTAGACACACATTTTGGACTCCTGCATTTTTTCTTAAACTGGTTTAATGTTCTGAAGGTACAAAACATAACAGAGGCTAGACTCCAACCCGGTACATAATCCAGTAGCACACAGCCAGATCCGGCGTCTCCCACCCTGGTGGCTGCAACAGGCGACCCGAGCCACACCCAAGGTCACACAGCTTCCTCACTGTTGGTCTCACCCACGAATCAGACTTGCAGTATTCTACATTACCACTGTCCCACAGGGTCTCGTGAGCACAATAAAAATGTCCAAGACAATCACCAGCATAGTTCATAGCATTGCACACCACATCTATTCAACACCTCTAATGACTTCTTCTGCGGGTGGCTGAAGAAGGCTATAACACAATACAAAATCGAATCCAGCTCTACCACTGTTGAACAACTCACTAGTGGGGTAGTCCTGCAGTACCTGATGTTCTTAGTGTTCTGCAGTGTCTTGCAATCATAAAAAAGCATAAAAGAAAAACAGTTAATGTTTCAAGTTAATGATCTTACATCAGAATTATGCTCATTTTTGCTATTTTCAGCAATGTATACTTTCAAGGTTTTTGTTTGGTAGTCTTTGTTTATGTGTAGTTTTTCATTAATTCTATTGTATTTTCATATTCAACCGTGAACGACTGCAAGAAAATGAATTTCTGGGTAGTATATGGTGATATACAAGTACTTTGATAATAAATTTACTTTGAACTTTGAATTTTAAGGTGGCCTCTGCACACCTGAGTGGTCCTGCTCTATTAATTAACCAGAACAAAGTGCGGCCTGACCAACTGTATTATTACAATATGCCATCCCAGCTCTTATATTCAGTGCCTCAGCCTACATAGACACAGCATACCAAATGCCTTTTCCACTACCCAACAATTTGTGCTGTAATTTTTAGGAAGTTATGTTGTACCCCAAGGTCACTCTGCATGTCAACACTGCCATTTACTGCACATCTTCTTTTAGTATTTGACATCTCAAAATACATTATCTCGCACTTGCCTGGATTTAATTCCATCTGCTACTGCTCTGCCCGGTTTTCCAACTGATCTACATTAGATTAGATTTTAGATTATGAGGACACGCAGTCCTCTTTTATTGTCATTTAGTAATGCATGCATTAAGAAATGATATAATATTCCTCCGGTGTGATATCACAGAAACACAGGACAGACCAAGACTGAAAAACTAACAAAAACCACATAATTATAAAATATAGTTCCAACAGGGCAACAATCCCATAACTTGATGAAGAACAGGCCATGGCACAGTAAAAAAGTTCAAAGTCTCTCAAAAGTCCACATCTCACGCAGACAGGAGAAGGAAGAAAACTCTACCTGCCACGCCTGACCACAGTCCAACTCTGAGCCGTCCGAAAACTTCGAGCTCCGATCAGCCCTCTGACATCGAGTACCGAGCGCCATCTCTGCCGAACGCTTCGACCTCAGCCTCGGTTGCCAGCAGCAGGCAAAGCCGGGGATTTTGGGGCCTTCCCTCTGGAGATTCTTGATCGCACAGTAGCAGCGACAGCGAACCGGGCATTTCAGAAATTTCTCCAGATGTTCCTCTGCTTCTCACATCTGTCTCCATCAAATCAGAATTGTGCACGGCATCCTACTTATAAATACGATATCATTTCACAGGAGAGGCTATGTGCACTGCGTCGCATCGCCATCTTCTCCTCCCGCCGATCCTTTCTGTATCCCCCTGTATCCTTTCACAGCCCTCTTTACAACCTACTACAGAGGCCTAATCAGCAGTGGGAGCAGAGCAGTGTGAAGAAGTTTCTCGCAGGTTGGCGACGCTTATTTAAAAAGAGAGCTTCGCGGGCATTTGGCCATTGCAGAGGCCCTATCAGCGGCGGACGCAGAGCACTGCAAACTAAATAAAAGTACAGGAGGGACAAGCAGAGCAGCTATTGTTGGGAGTAGGCCAGTGGTGAGAGCAGAAGTGTCAGGCTTTGTCTCAGGGGAGGCGTTGGCTCTGGGTAGATTTCTGTTAAGATTTTCTTTTTGTTTCTCTCTTACTGTACCTGGTATGGTAAGTGGTGGTCATGGGTTCTTAATGTCGGATTTTGGAGTCTCCCGGGGAACTACATCAGCATGAAGTGAATCTGGCTGCAGCTCCTTGACGAGCGTGTTCGGGATCTGGAGCAGCAACTGGATGACCTTCAGCTTGTTTGGGAGAGTGAGGAGATGATCAATCAGAGTTACAGGGAAGTAGTCTCACCAAAGTTGCAGGAGGCGAGTAGCTGGCTGACTGTCAGGAGGAATGGAAATGTAACTAGGCAGTTAGAGCGGAGCACACCTGTGGCTATTCCCCTCAAAAATAAGTATACCTCTTTGGATACTTTTGTAGGGGAATGACCTCCCTGAGGAATGCCACGGCAACTGGCTTACAGGCACTGAGCATGGGTCCTTGGTGCAGAAGGGAAAGAGAGAGAGGAAGGGAGTGGTAGTGAAAGGGGGACAATAGTGAGGGAAACAGACAGGAGATTCTGTGGACATGAATGGGACAGCCAGGTGGGATGTTGCCTCTCAGGTACCAGGGTCAGGGACGACTCCATCACATTCACAACATTTTGGAGAGGGAAGGAGTGCAGCCCAGATGTCTTGGTACATATTGGTACCAATGACATAGGAAGGAAAAGCAAAGAGGTCCTGAAGAGAGAATTTAGAGAGCTAGGTAGAAAGCTGAGAAGCAGGACCTCCAGGGTAGAAATTTCTGGATTGCTGCCTGTGCTACACACCAGCGAGGGTAGAAACAGGATGATCTGGCAGATAAATGCGTGGCTGAGAAACTGGTGCAGGGGGCAGGGCTTCAGACTCTTGGATCATTGGGATCTCTTCTGGGGGAGGTATGACCTTTTCGAAAGTGACAGGTTGCATCTGAATCCAAGAGGGACCGATATTCTCACGGGCTTGAGGATATTGTTAGAGTTGTTGGGGAGGTTTTAAACTAATTTGACAAGGGGGTGGAAACCAGAGTGATGGGACTCAGGATAGGACAGATGGTAAAGAAGTAACGATAGCTTACGGTCAGACTGTCAGGAAGGGCAGGCAGGTGATGGGACATAGTCACAACCAACAGGGTGAGTATCAGTACATTAGGGATGCAAAATCAAAAAGGGTAGCAAATACAATACTCAAGGTGTTGTATCTCAATGCGCAGAGTATAAGAAATAAGGTGGATGATCTTGTTGCAATATTACAGATTGCCAGGTATGATGTTGTGGCCATCACTGAATCGTGGCTGAGGGATGGTTGTAGTTGGGAGCTGAATGTCCAAGGTCACACATTTTATCGGAGGGATAGGAAGTTAGGCAGAGGGGGTGGTGTGGCTCTACTGGTAAAGAATAGCATCAAATCAGTAGAAAGATGTGACATGGGATCGGAAGATGCTGAATCCTTGTGGGTTGAGTTAAGAAACTGCATGGGTAAAAGGATGAACCAGATGAACTAAATGAGTATTTTGCATCGGTCTTCACTGTGGAAGACACTAGCAGTGTGCCAGATGTTGTAGTGTGTGAAGGACAAGAAATGGGTGCAGTTACTATTACAAGGGAGAAGGTGCTCAAAAAGCTGAAAGACCTAGAAGTACATAAGTCACCCAGACCAGATGAACTACACCTAGGGTTCTGAAAGAGGTATTGTCAGAGATTGTGGCAACGTTAAAAATGATCGTTCTAAACTCATCGGACTCTGACATGGTGCCAGAGGACTGCAATATTGCAAATTTCATTCCACTCTTTAAGAACGGAGGAAGGCAACAGAAAGGAGATTATAGACCAGTTAGCCTGACCTCAGTGGTTGCGAAGATGTTAGAGTCAATTGTTAAGGACAAGGTGATGGAATACTTGGCAACACAGGGCAAGCTAGTACAAAGTCAGCATGGTTTCCTTAAGGGAAAATCCTACCTGACAAACCTGTTGGAATCCTTTGAGGAGATTCTTTGAGGTTAGATAAAGGGGATGCAGTGGATGTTGTATATTTGGACTTTGACAAGGTGCCACACATAAGGTTGCTTACCAAGCTTAGAGCCTGTGGTATTACAGAAAAGTTACTGAGATGGCGAGGGCATTGGCTGATTGGTAGGAGGTAGCGAGTGGGAATAAAAGGATCCTTGTCTGGTTGGCTGCCAGTGACTATTGGTGTTCTGCAGGGGTCGGTGTTGGGACCACTTCTTTTTATGCTGTATACAAATGATTTAGATGATGAAACAGATGGCTTTGTTGCCAAGTTTGCAGATGATCTGAAGATTGGTGGAGGGGCAGGTAGTGTTGAGGAAATAGGTAGGATGCAGAAGGACTTAGACCAATTAGGAGAATGGGCAAGAAAGTGGCAAATGAAATCTAATGTTGGAATGCATGATCATGCTCTTTGGTAGTAGAAATAAATGTGGGGACTATTTTCTAATCGGGGAGAAAATCCAAAAATCTGAAATGCAAAGGGATTTGGGTGTCCTTGCGCAGATCACCCTAAAGATTAACTTGCAGGTTGAGTTGGTGGTGAGGAAGGCAAATGCAATGTTAGCATTCATTTCAAGAGGTCTCGAATACAAGAGCAAGGATGTGATGCTGAGGCTTTATAAGGCACTGGTGAGGACTCACCTTGAGTATTGTCCACAGTTTTGGGCTCCTCATCTTAGAAAAGATGTGCTGGCATTGGAGAAGGTCCAGAGGAGGTTCACAAGGACGATTCCAAGAATGAAAGGGTTATCAAACAAGGAACATTTGATGCTCTGGCTCTGTACTTGCTGGAATTTAGAAGGATGGGGGGGGGGGGGATCTCATTGAAACCTTTCCATTGTTGAAAGGACTAGACAGTAGATGTGGAAAGGATGTTTGCCCATGGTGGGAGAGTCTAGGACAAGAGGGCACAGCCTCAGAATAGAGGGGTGTCCATTCAAAACAGAGATGCAGAGAAATTTCTTTAGCCAGCGGGTGGTGAATTTGTGGAATTTGTTGCCACATGCAGCTGTGGAAGCCAGGTCATTGGGTGTATTTAAGGCTAAGATTGATAGGTTCTTGACTGGACATGGCATCAAAGGCGACAGGGAGAAGGCTGTGAAATGGGGGAGAAATAAAGGATCAGCCATGAGTCAGTGGTGGAGCAGACTTGATGGGCCAAATGGTCTAATTCTGCTCCTATGTCTTATGGTCTTATACTACGCCATCAATTTTTGTGTCACCAGTAAAATTACTAATCAGCCCATCTACTTTTCTTCCAAGTCACTGGACAAACTACAATGATTTCAACACTGATCCCAGCAGCTCCTGGTCACCTCAGAGCTCTGTCACCGGCAGGATTTTGCATTTAAATATATTTAGTCAATAATAGGAGTTGCCCTCTTTTACTAACTCGGGAATTGGGGTGTGGCAGAATTTTTATGAAAGGTCTACAACTTCAACCCACCTGAAGGATCAAGAATCAACTTTATTCGCCATATTGTTGTTGTTGGCATCCATCTGTCTGGAAGGACAATGGGTGATGATCATCATCACAAGCCTGGGTGGAAGGTATGGAGATCCTGAGATGCCCCAGCTGTCAAAATCCTCCTCTCGGCCTCACTTGTGTAGTCCAAAGGAAAGCTTATGAAACAATATGTTTGCAGCAGCTTGGCTGCAGGAGCTGCCGGAAGGATGTCCAATGACATCCAGCCGCCTTAGGGGCTCCACTCAGGACTTGCTGTGTGCGTTTACTCCTTTAGCCTTCATCTTTCCCAAGGCTGCCCACAAGGCAGTGAGGCTATCTACCCATAGCTGAGGATCTGGTTCACAAGCACCAGGGTGTGTCCACACACCAGAGGGCCTGCATGCTATGTGTGCGGGGTCAGACCCCTTCCTGTCCTCTGTAGTACAGCCTGGGTCCAAAAGGAGTTCAGTTTCCATGTGTCCCAAGCAACGAGGCACTGCACGAGGCTTGCTTTTGGAGGTGCTATGTACTGACAGGGAGGGATTTACACATTCAGCTCTCCTTTCCAAAGACTGCTAGGCAGCAGTGGAAGCTGAATGTGAGAGTGACAATCACCACCCATGACACTAGACACACCACATCAACTATTCACCATAAACACTTGCGTGTATTAGGAATTTGCTGAAGATACACTCAGTGGCCACTTTACAAGATACACCTCTACACCTGTTTATTAATGCAAATAGCTAATCAGCCAATCATGATCAACAGCAACTCAATGCATAGTGAAGAGTTTCGATTGTTCTTCAGCCCAAATAGCAGGAAAGGGAACAAATGAAACCCAAGTCACTTTGACTGTGGAAAGCATGTACTGGGGATTTTTGAGCATTTCTGAAACTGCTAGTCTGCTGGAATTTTCACACACAACAGTCTCTGAAGTTTACAGAGAATGGTGCAAAAAGTTAAAAACATTCAGAGGGCAGCAGTTCTAAGAGTGAAGACACAAGTGTAATGAGAAAGGTCAGAGGAGAAAGACCAGACTGGTTCAAGTTGACAGGACGGTGACAAAAATCAAATAACCACACATTACAACAGTGGTGTGCAGAAGATCATCTCTGAAAGCACAACACATTGAACCTTGAAGTTGATAGGCTTGAAGCAGAAGACCACGAATATGCGCTCAGAGGCCACTTAGTTAGGTATAGGATGTGCCTAATAAACTGCCTACTGTTTAACAAATTACTAACTGCTTCCCACCAATGCTCACAGGAAAATAACTACAACTTGAGCAGGAAAGGGTTAACTCCAACGAAGGATAACAGCGAAAGGCATCTAATCCAATCTGTAAAACTGCAGATCAGTCAATAACTTATTATTATTGACCAATTATTTCTGTGCCTTGATCTTTGCATGCTATTCACCTCCTTTCCCAAAACAGTGCATTGGTCAATAACCAATTAGTATTTTATGACAAAGTGTAAGTGGCTTTGGAGATAAAGGTTAGTGCTACATTGATGTAAGGGTGCTAAGATGATTTTTTTTATTGCACCACTGGTACTGTACGTTATGAACTTTGTCAATTTTTACAGCCATGCTAATGATGCTTACTTAACAGTTGTACATTTATGTTAAAACATGATTATTTCCCCACATTAGGACCGTGGATCGTTGTGAAGAAGAGTTGGAACTTAATGACCATAGCAGTCAATGCACATTTTATGCACGTTATTTCTCCCCCTTCCTCTAAGCTGTTTTGTTTCTACGTTAGGTCCCATGGCTGCTAGTCAAAGAGGTAGGGTGGGTAACTGCTTCTCTGAGGTAGTTCTCAGCACTGTCCTTTTGCAGGGAGAAGCATCCAGCTGCTATTCCAATGGAGATAAGTCTGAGTGATAGGGGATGCAATAGGTAAAACAGAAAAACAACTGGAGCAACAACTACTGGAGGTCACCACGGTCGCATAGCGGTTAGCGCCACACTATTGCAGATTGCGTTGGAGTTCGGAGATCAATTCTGCCATTGCCAATAAGGAGTTTATATGTTCTCCCCATGATCTACAGTCCAAAGCCAAACCAATTAGTAAGGTAACTGGGCATTGCAAGTTGTCCTGCATTAGGCTAGTGTTAAATAGGCAGGTTGCATGGTGCCGTGACACCTTGGGCCAGAAGTCCAGTTCTGCGCTGTATCTTTAAATAAATAAATCTAAATAACAATAACTGTGGGGGAGATGGAATTCCATTCCCTCTTACAAATGCTGCTCAACCCATTGAGTTCCTTCAGCTGACAGCTTGTTTCTTCATATTCCCTCATCTTCAGTCTCTTGTGAGTCTCTAAATAAAAAATACGTGGACTCTGCTTGACCAAGACCAGTTCAATTTCACTTACTTTGTGACCAAATTAAACTTAATTCTGAATACTTAAGTTTCATATGTTCAGATATCCTTGAAAGACTGCTTGGTGAGTACTTTAACAGTCAAACAGTGTTTAAGCACCATTATCAAATAAGATGCAAGGTACCAAATACGGACCCAGTTAATACTGACCAAGCATTTTTGTGCCATTTATATGACCTGAAAGTATAGGTGAGTCAATTTTAGCCAAGCCTTAGCTCATGAACTGTTACAGGTGACAAACCATTGGGAAGGTTGCCCATGTTTCTTGACAACAAGTTGAAAAGACTTAGCTCTCCTGGGCACGGAGACATTGTGACCCTACTCTTTCTTAACTGGCACTTGGAGATCTCTGGCTTCGGTCAAGTGGGGTAGTCTATATCAGATAAACAGGAGCTTCTAATATGTAGTTTTTCAATAGTCTGGTGCAGAAATTCTTCAGCATAGTGAGGTAATTCTGCATCAAAGAAACAGCCCAGGCAAATAGTCGTCACCTATTACTAAGATTTTATCAATATGTGCAAGTAATTTGTTAATATCTTCTTTGTAATTTGTTTGATCTTGGACCAGCCAAAATGTGTGCAAGATTGTGGTAATGTTTCTGATGTGTAACAAAATAATTGTTAGTTTTAACCTGGTGACTATTTCTAGATATCTATCGTCAAATAGGAAGAGGTTGAAATATAATAAGCAAAGGGCTGAAAAGTTACAGCAAGTAGATGGGAGTGTAACATTGCAATAAGATCAGCGGTGATCATATTGAAAGGTAGCACTGCTCCTAACTGGTACATTTGTAACACACAAAAAGTGTTGGAGGAATTCTGCAGGTCAGGCATTATCTGTGGAAAAGAGTAAACAGTTAGTGTTTTGGGCCGAGACCCTTCTTCAGGACTGGAAAAGAAAGGGGAAAAAAACACCAGAAAACGCGCCAAGCTACTGATCATTTTGGTGGCAATCTTCGTCTTTAGCTTGCCATGTCCACAAGATTGGTTAAGTGTTCTCTCAAATATTCTAAATAAATTTCTAAGTAATTCTAAGTGAGTTCTAAGTAAATTTATTATTGAAATGAGTATATATTACCACATACTAGTTTAAGATTCATTTTCTTGCAGGCAATTATGAAAAAAAGAAATGCAATAGGATTTACAAAAAGCATTATAAACAGACTAACAAGCAACTGAGGTGCAAAAAAATTGCAAGCTGTGCAAATATAAAATATACTGAGGACACGAGTTGTAAAGAATTGTTGAACGTGAGTCTGTATGTTGTAGAATCAGTTCAAAGTAGTGGTGATTGAAGTTATCCACACCACTTCAGGAGCTAGATGGTAGGTTAATAACTGTTTCTGAAGCTTCAGCATCTCATGCTCGATGGTGGTAGTGAGAAATCAGTATGGCCTCGATGGTAGAGGTCGGTGATAATGGATTCTGCTTTCTTTTGGCAACACTCTGTGTAAATGTACTCAACGCAGGGAAGGGCTTTGCCTTTACACTAGTCTATATTCACCACTTTCTGTAGCCTTTTTTGTTCCTGGGTGTTGATGTTTCCATACCAGGCTATGATGCAACCATTAATTTTTCTCCCTACTGTACATCTATAGATGTTTGTCAATGTTTTTGGTGACCTGACGAATCTACACAAACTTCTAAGTGGACGCACTGCTGTGCCTTCTTTGTGAACACACTTACCAGAGGCAATTTGTAGAAGAAAAATAAGAGATCTTTTTTCAGTTAGTATATGGATTTTGACTCCTCATGGCTATGCAGTGTTCCTTGGACTGATTATCTTTTACGTCTAATTGTTTGCCTTTGGACTAGCCCTGGTTTTTCACTTTGTTTACATTTGGATCATGGGGATTTTTAAGCTTTCTTTGTATTTATCACTTTTATTCAATTTGGGACAATTTAATTAGCACTATTTTTAATGTACTTCATTGTAGTTGTTGTCTTGTGGGGATTATTGCTTTGTCTGGACAGCCATATTGTCTGATTGGTACTGAATTACATAGAAACATAGAAACATAGAAAATAGGTGCAGGAGTAGGCCATTCGGCCCTTCGAGCCTGCACCACCATTCAGTATGATCATGGCTGATCATCCAACTCAGAACCCTGCACCAGCCTTCCCTCCATACCCCCTGAACCCTTTAGCCACAAGGGCCATATCTAACTCCCTCTTAAATATAGCCAATGAACTGGCCTCAACTGTTTCCTGTGGCAGAGAATTCCACAGATTCACCACTGTCTGTGTGAAGAAGTTTTTCCTAATCTCAGTCCTAAAAGGCTTCCCCTTTATCCTCAAACTGTGACCCCTCGTTCTGGACTTCCCCAACATCGAGAATAATCTTCCTGCATCTAGCATGTCCAATCCCTATAGGATTTTATACGTTTCAATCAGATCCCCCCTCAATCTTCTAAATTCCAGAGAGTATAAGCCTAGTTCATCCAGTCTTTCATCATATGAAAGTCCTGCCATCCCAGGAATCAATCTGGTGAACCTTCTTTGTACTCCCTCTATGGCAAGGATGTCTTTCCTCAGATTAGGGGACCAAAACTGCACACAATACTCCAGGTGTGGTCTCACCAAGGCCTTGTACAACTGCAGTAGTACCTCCCTGCTCCTGTACTCGAATCCTCTTGCTATAAATGCCAGCATACCATTCGCCTTTTTCACCGCCTGCTGTGCCTGCATGCCCGCTTTCAATGACTGGTGTATAATGACACCCAGGTCTCGTTGCACCTCCCCTTTTCCTAATCGGCCACCATTCAGATAATAATCTGTTTTCCTGTTTTTGCCACCAAAGTGTATAACTTCACATTTATCCACATTGAATTGCATCTCCCATGAATTTGCCCACTCACCCAACCTATCCAAGTCACCCTGCATCCTATTAGCACCCTCCTCACAGCTAACACTGCCGCCCAGCTTCGTGTCATCCGCAAAGTTGGAGATGCTGCATTTAATTCCCTCATCCAAGTCATTAATATACATTGTAAACAACTGGGGTCCCAGCACTGAGCCTTGCGGTACCCCACTAGTCACTGCAATTCTTATGTACTCCAGGGTGTATTTCAGGGGGACATGCCAACCTCTGTTTGCTTGGTCATTGTGGATCCTTGTCTGGTGAAACTCAAACCCGGTTCTACTGTGCATCATGAGTGATGTCAATTCTTCAAGATTCTGCAAAGTTTGCTTGGGCTTGTTAGTTTTGTTTTGTTTGAGTTGCTGAAGTCTTTGAGATTCCTGCACTTGAGTTCACGAGGGACCCTTACAGTAGGTCCTACTGAGAGAGGTCCTACTATTGTACTCTTGTCCCTTGCTCATTCTATAGAAGTAGACTAAGTATTTAAGCATGCATAAAGCTAGCTGCATGCATGCATACTGGTCATAACAGTATGTAGTGTGTTGGCAGAGGTTCCTGTACTGGTGTTTGGTTTGACTCACAGAACAAATTGAGAACCTAGATTCTATTTTGGGCCCCATTTGTTAAATATGTTAATTACTTTGTCATTGCATGCTGGCAAGGCCTTTCACTGCCATTCAGCAGTAAAACAAGTCATCCTTCTGTTCACTGGAGACTGTCAGTCTATAACTTCCTGTCTCATGATGAAGCTAAAAGGAATACAAATGCTCCTCTCAACTCCACATTAAATTTGAAGGCTGCTGTCAAAGACAGCTCACCACCCCTCTTCCTCCCCTACCTGATCTTCAAGGTGCCGCTGGTGACATAAAGTGACATTTTTGTGGACAGCTCACAAAATAGCTAGATGTTCCCCTCGATTTACTTCTTCTGAAAGATGACTGCTGCAATCCACATCCTGTAATTTGCCTGCAAGTTAAAAATCTACAAATAATTGAATGTGTTCTGATGTTACCTTTCAGTTGAGCAAGCATCTAAGAAAAGGTGCACTAATATTATCAAATACAGTTAACTATGCAGCTCTAATTGCGTGCAGTTCTCTGTCATCATACGAAAGTAATTTGACCGGGGAAATTTCATTCCAATATTCAACAACAACAGGCAGAAGCAGACAGCACAGAGATGGAAGCCTTTACTCCAAGAGGACCTGAATTAATGGGCAATTTGTGGCTCTAGTCTTTTATGGTTGACAATAAATGACTGCCTGATTACTATCAATCTAGATTTTTGTTTCCATTGTGTTGAACGTGCAACATCCACACCATTGGGGAACTTAACTGAATCAAGGCTCAACTTAGCTAATAAAGCAACTGTGCACTTACAATACTCACCAATTGGACTGTGCAAATTGACCAACAAGGAAAAGATTCCCTGTGAATTGCAAAAACTGAATCAGAGCTCAACTTAGCTAATAAAGCAACTGTGTGTGCTTCCAAGACAAAACAATTTGGACTGTGCAAATTAACCAACAAGGAAAAGGTTTACTATGAATTTCAAATGCTACGAATAGATGGTCAACTATTACTTCTTTATTACTAGCTTAGCAAAAAATAATATTCTATTATTTTCATGCCTTTATATGTAAATTAGCCAGTTAACTCAGCACAGAAAGAAAGGTTGTACTAACATAATTGGCTAACATGTTAGACCCATTTCTTTTGGAATTTAGAAGAATCAAGGGAGATTTTATTGTAACAAATGAGATCCTAGTCAGCATAACAGAGTAGTTGTTGAGACTTTTCTACTAGTTGGAGAGTCTTGAATGAGGAAACACAGATATAAGAAAAGTGAACAATTATTTCAAACAGAGGTGCATAGAAGCAATGTCTCACAGAGGATGGTAAATCTCTGGAATTCTCTGCCCCAGTGGTTGTGAAGCCTGGATTAATGGAGATATTTAAGGAAAAGGTTTACAATGGTGAAAAATTGAGAAACCAGGGGTCATGGAACTGGCACAAAGGAAGGAAAGGGGCCTAGGACAATGTAGCCATGAATGGTGAGACAGGCTTATGGAGTCAGTTGGCATACATCTACTTCAATTTTCTTATGTGTATCCTTGTCAATCACCAACCATTAGCTCTCACAGAAGGTCATGGTACAAGTTATCCCCTCAACCCACATTTGCTTATTATCACAAGCTGAAATTCCATGAACAACCCCTTTCCAAAGCAGGTAATGGCAACAATTATTAGCTAAACAAATTAAAACAGATTTCATTATTGGAGCACGTGTGCAGTTTTATTAGGTTGTAGACCTAAAGTAGCTGTCAACAGAACTTCCATTCCTGTGTTACATTTATGTATTTTAAAATTAGGCCAATCTTGAGGCATTTTGTTGAGATCCCCACCATTATAAGTGCGTTCTAAAGTCCGATATTAAATTGTGCGTAGCATTGCTGCAAAAGAAAGAAAAAACAGACAGAGAAAAAATGAAAAGCCAAGAGCTCCGTGAATTCAGATCTACCGCTCAGGTAATATGTTACTCAAAGATTATTCATGTGCCTTGAAATGGAGCTTCAAGTTAGCTTTAGTACATTATGCTATTTCATTTACATTCCTGTCGTTTAATTTGCTTCCATAATACTCACTTCAGGGAAGCAGTTATTGAAGAAAAAGGAATATCTAATTTAATTTATCAGAAGGGACAGTTCAGGAAAAAAAAGGTTAACAAGGAATTCATTTTTTGCAGTAGAGTGTCTAGGCATCTTCTTTTACATAAGAGCCTGGTGATCAAAGCAGGATTATGTTGAGGCAAAGAGGTACAAAAGGATTAGAGTCAGGGTCAGGATGGGTGTTTTGTGAAGTGAATTTGCCTGCTGGAAGTAGCAGCCACACAGCATTAAAGTAATCCCGGGTCCTGTGTCAGACAAATCATCACCCAGCCTATTTCCTCCAGCAAGCCTCAGCCGCATCAGAAACTATGAACTAGCAACCTTGGCCCTGGCTCTTTAATCGTACAGTGACAGGGCAAGAATAATTCACAGGTCGAGCTAATCAAAGGTGAAAAGAGAGAATCAGTAAACGTCGTATCCTTTTGCCACTTTCATCAATCCGGCTAACTGAATTTGAGCTAAAGCTCGGCAAATTTTCTGGGAAGGAAATTAATATGTAACACATCTGGGCCCCGCACAGGCCTCTGAAATTGGAAAAGTCTGCGTTATATCAAAGGGCGATTATTTGTAAGACAATTGTGGCCTGCCGGATAATCAGTAAAACACTGCTGTGATCTTTCATACGATGGCAGTATGACCTAACAGGCTCAGGGTAAAAGAAATTTCTCTTTCTCCCAATTTTATCAGCAAAACTATTCTCTGTTGCCCATTTCTGTCCTCCCTCCTTGTGATACAGTCAATTCAATTACCTCAAAAGGTTGATACATATTCAGGGCATGAAGGCACAGGGGGGAAAGCCAACAAAGGGAAAGAGAGAGAGAGAAAAAAAAGAAAGAAATCCACATTTATTCAATAATAAGTTTCATTTGAAGAAGCTTTGAAAACAATTCTATCTCAAATTTGTCCCTGTCAGATTGCATTACCCACCAATGAAGTAAATATAAAATATCAATTCAATTTCAATAAGAGTCGTTGAATAAAAACACATGAGGGTAGAATTTACTAAATCATAACATTTGAGGGGACCCTAGTGGCTTCCAAATATTTTACAGTCAGGGGTAATAAGGCACAGAGTGCTGAATGCTAATTCATTCAATTTCACCCTTTTCACTCACACCTGTTCCTTTATAACATTATTTTCTACAGTTCCAAATCACTGTTGATGGAAACTTGTGACAAGAAGATCCCAAGCAGCTGCCTCCTGTGAGACTGCAGCTGAATACTGAGATACTGGAGCTTCAGCCCGGGAGGCAAGACTGGGGAAAAGAATCAAGAGATGTGGGGGTCTATTGGGAAAGTGGAGGTTCAGAAGCAAGGCAGTTCTGTTGAGTGGTGGGCTAGTTCTGAAGAGCTGTACAGTCTATTTTCCATGTTTGTACAGAACGGATGTTTTTGTATTCCATGTTCTTATACAAAGTGGATGTAGTACAAGATTGGCCCACTGTCTGCCGGGTGGTTTGCCAGCTTAAATTATTTCCCTTCAGCTAGCAAAATAAACGTCCGTTAAATGGCTGAGGGATATACATTTCACTCTACTGGATGTAATTCATTTCAAACAATGAACCTTTTTGCAATGTCAATTAAAGCGACTGTGCACACCTTAAATGAGACAATTTGCCTATACTTCACATGGCAGATGGACAGATACATGGATTGGAAAGGTTTAGAGCAGGGGTTTCCAAACTTGTTTATGTCACGGACCCCTGCCATCAACTGAGGGTCTGTGGACCCCAGGTTGGGACTCCTGATTTAGTGGTATCGGGGCAAATAGGACTGCCTTAGACCGGCATCTTGGTGGTAAGTTGTGCCTGACTCCAAGAGATGTTGCTCTGTAAATCTTTGGCTCAAAAAGACATAGTGTTTAATTATAAAGGAGGTATTTGGATAACAGAGTATGTACTAAGGAGAGTAACATGAAAGCAGAGGGATTTCTAGATCATATAACCTAGAGGATAGGAAGTTCAGTTGTCAATATTGAAGAAAAGGAATTGAGGACTGATAAAGAGTCTCCACCTGAAATGTCAACTGTACGCTTTTCCATAGATGATGCCTGGCCTACTGAGTTCCTCCAGCATTTTGTGTTACATTGCTCACAATACTCCAAACAAGGTCTGACCAATACCTTATAAATCATCAGCATTATACCTTTGCTTTTATATACTAGTCATCTTGAAATGAATGCTAACATTGCATTTGCCTCCCTTCCCTACCTAAGATAACCTTTTGGAAATCCTGTACCAAGATCCCCATGTCACTTTGCACTTCCATTTTCTGAATTCTCTCCCCATGTAGGAAGTAGTCCACATTCTTATTCCTTCTGCCAAAGTGCGTGACCATACACTTGCCTATGCTGCATTCTGCCTGCCATTTCTTTGCCCATTTTCCCGACCTGTCCAAGTCCGTCTGCTGATTTCCTGCTTCCTCAACACTACCTGCCCTTCCACCCATGTTTGTATCATCCATAAATTTGTTCACAAAGCCATCAATTCCATCATCTAGATCTAGCAAAAATCCAACCAGCCCTCTGGTGTTCTATTGTTGAGACCCTTTGCAGTCCAGCATTTGCAAAGGCTCTCAGTTTCCGATCGCCAAAGGACTGGGTGGATTTTTGCTAGACCAGAGTAAGGGTCATGAGGAAAAGTTTCATTGTGTTTCAATGATGAACGCTGATGAAAACGGACAATTCTGTACAATTAGTCCCGCTGAAGTCATCCAAATCAAGGGTTTCTGATCAATGATAATACCGCCAACTCCAAAAAACACTTTAAACAGATCTGGAAATATATTGCTATCCCTTCTTGTTTGCAGGGATGGGACTTTGAGCTCCCTCCTCAATTATCAGTATGGGAATAGCAAACATGAGAAAGTCTGCTCATTCTGGAAATCCAAAGCAACACATGCAAAACGCTGAAGGAAGTCAGCAAGTCAGGCAGCATCTATGGAAAAGAATAAACAGTTGACGTTTCAGGCCAAGACCTTTCATCAGGACTAGGAATAGTTTCGTTAGAAGGCCTACAAGAAGGTAGTTCAGCACTACCTTCTTGAGCATAGTTAGGGACAACAATAAAATGATAGCCTTGTTAGCAACACCCAATAAATTGTACTATCTTCAAGCCTTGTCATTATTTGAAGATTTAATTTTTTAAAAATCACTCTCAAGTTGTCATTAACAGATCCGCATTGGCTCTGATTTATTAGGCCACGATTTTCCAAATGCCTATTGACTGAATGAAAACCAATTAAATTGAAGGAACACCAATTAACACACTTCTGATGCAGGATTTCAACCCGATACATCTACAATTCCTTTCCTCCCGCAGATGCTGCTCGACCTGTTGAGTTCCTCCAGCAGATTGTTTATTGCTCCAGATTAGAGCATCTGCAGGCACTTGTGTCTCCAATTAATTTTACCTGGGTTCTTTAAATGTTTCCTCTGACTGTGCTGTAGTTGATGGGTTTAATCTGCCTCCACTTTATGACTGGAAGTGTAATCTTCCCATCCTCTGGTGCACTGCTGGTAAACCATTGGAATACAAATATGAAACAGAAACAACCATTCCACAACCATGCCTATCCTGTTGAATGTTTCACAGTTTTCCCACAATGAATTAATTTTGAAGGGCTATGACCTTATTCCAGAGCCAAGTATAGTAAAATCACCATCGAAACAAATAATTTTGTGAACCTTATAATTTTTCAGATAACACACAAGGAAAAGGGAAGGCCATTCTTCGTCCTCTGGATGACCACTCATCAGAAATGTATTTATTTATTTAGTGCTTATTTTTATTTAGAGACAGTCATAGTCATAGTCACAGTCATACTTTATTGATCCCGGGGGAAATTGGTTTTCCTTACAGTTGCTCCATAAATAATAAATAGTAATAGAACCATAAATAGTTAAATAGTAATATGTAAATTATGCCAGTAAATTATGAAATAAGTCCAGGACCAGCCTATTGGCTCAGGGTGTCTGACCCTCCAAGGGAGGAGTTGTAAAGTTTGATGGCCACAGGCAGGAATGACTTCCTATGATGCTCTGTGTTGCATCTCGGTGGGATGAGTCTCTGGCTGAATGGACTCTTGTGCCCAACCAGTCCATTATGTAGTGGATGGGAGACATTGACCAAGATGGCATGCAACTTAGACAGCATCCTCTTTTCAGACACCACCGTGAGAGAGTCCAGTTTCATCCCCACAACATCACTGGCCTTACGAATGAGTTTGTTGATTCTGTTGGTGTCTGCCACCCTCAGCCTGCTGCCCCAGCACACAACAGCAAACATGATAGCACTGGCCACCACAGACTCATAGAACATCCTCAGCATCGTCCGGCAGATGTGAAAGGACCTCAGTCTCCTCAGGAAATAGAGACGGCTCTGACCCTTCTTGTAGACAGCCTCAGTGTTCTTTGACCAGTCCAGTTTATTGTCAATTCATATCCCCAGGTATCTGTAATCCTCCACCATGTCCACACTGACCCCCTGGATGGAAACAGGAGCCACCGGTACCTTAGCTCTCCTCAGGTCGACCACCAGCTCCTTAGTCTTTTTCACATTAAGCTGCAGATAATTCTGCTCACACCGTGTTAAAAAGTTTCCTAGCGTAGCCCTGTACTCAGCCTCATCTCCCTTGCTGATGCATCCAACTAAGGCAGAGTCATTCGAAAACTTCTGAAGATGACAAGATTCTGTGCAGTAGTTGAAGTCTGAGGTGTAAATGGTGAAGAGAAAGGGAGACAAGACAGTCCCCTGTGGAGCCCCAGTGCTGCTGATCACTCTGTCGGACACACAGTGTTGCAAGTGCACGTACTGTGGTCTGCCAGTCAGGAAATCAAGAATCCATGATACCAGGGAAGCATCCACCTGCATCGCTGTCAGCTTCTCCCCCAGCACAGCAGGGCGGATGGTGGTGAACGCACTGAAGAAATCAAAAAACATGACCCTCACAGTGCTCGCTGGCTTGTCCAGGTGGGCGTAGACACGGTTCAGCTGGAAGACGATGGCATCCTCAACTCCTAGTCGGGGCTGGTAGGCGAACTGGAGGGGATCTAAGTGTGGCCTGACCATAGGCCGGAGCAGCTCCAGAACAAGTCTCTCCAGGATCTTCATGACGTGGGAGGTCAATGCCACCGGTCTGTAGTCATTGAGGCCACTGGGGCGCGGCATCTTCGGCACAGGGATGAGGCAGGACGTCTTCCACAGTACAGGAACCCTCCGGAGCCTCAGGCTCAGGTTGAATACATGGTGAAGTGCTCCACATAGCTGAGGGGCACAGGCTTTGAGCACCCTGGTACTGACACCATCCGGTCCTGCAGCCTTGCTTGGGTTGAGACGTTTCAGCTGTCTTCTCACCTGTAGAGCTGTGAAGCCCACCGTGGTGGTTTCGTGTGGGGAAGGGGTATAGTATTGAGAGCAGGGTGGGGGACTGTGAGGAGGGGTAGGAGGGGAGAGTGGAATATGTGTTGGTTGGGGGCCGACAACAGATGGCTCATGTGTGGGATGGACAGGGGCCACAATGTCAAATCTGTTAAAGAACGGATTAAGTTCATTGGCCCTGTCCATACTGCCTTCCGCTCCTCTGTTGCTAGTTTGCCGGAACCCAGTGATGGTCCTCATTCCCCTCCAGACCTCTCTCATGTTGTTCTGCTGGAGTTTCCACTCAAGCTTCCTCCTGTACCTGTCTTTAGCCTCCCTGATCCTGGCTTTCAGGTCCCTCTGTATTGCCCTCAGCTCCTCCCTATTTCCATCTCTAAACACCCTCTTTTTAGCGTTCAGGATGTCCTTAATGTCCTTTGTCACCCATGGCTTGTTATTTGAATAACAAAGGACAGTTCTTGTCGGAACATTGCAGTCCACACAGAAGTTGATGTAATCAGTGATGCATTCTGTGAGCCCATTAATATCCTCTCCATGTGGCTCACAGAGTGCCTGCCAGTCTGTCACCTCAAAACAACCCTGGAGCGCCTCATAAGCCTCCTCCAACCATTTTCTCATGGTCCTCGAGGCTGCAGGTTTACTCTTCACCAGGGGCACGTAGCAGGGTTTTAGATGCACCAGGATGTGATCTGACCTTCCCAGTGGGGGGAGGGGAGAGGAGCTGTATGCATCCTTAACGTTAGCGTACATCAAATCCAGAGCCCTCTCCCCTCTGGTGTACAGCTCACATACTGCGTGAAGTTGGGCAGTGTTCTAGCCATGGTAACCTGGTTGAAGACACCCGAGATGGTAATGAGGGCACTCGGGTGCTGGGTTTGTAGTCTGGCTATGATGGTATAAATGATGTTACACTCCAACGTCGGGTTGGCCGAGGGAGGGATGTACACAACAACCACAATTGCATGCGAGATTTCCCTTGGCAAATAATATGGCCGGAGTCCAACAGCAAAAAGTTCAATATCCGGGCTACAGACCCGTTCCTTGATCGTAATATGCCCAGGATTGCACCATCTGTTATTTACCAGGACCGCCAGCCCCCCTCCTTTACGCTTACCGCTCTCAGTGCAATTCCGGTCAGCTCGAACGGTCTGGAAGCCCCCTATGGAAACGCTTTGATCGGATATGTCCTCGTGCAGCCACGTCTCAGTGAAGCATATGACATAGACCTTCTGGCCCAACATCTCTGTGTAGAGATACAGCACAGTTATGGGCCCTTTTGACCCAATGGATCCATGTCATCCAATGTGACCAATTAACCCGTTCATCTTTGGAACGTAGAAGGAAACCAGAACACCTGCAGGAAACCCATGCGTTCATAGGGAGAATGAACAAACTCTTTACAAACAACAGCAGAAATGAACCCAGTTTGCTGGCACTGTAATAGCCACTAAGCTACCAGACTGCCCTTTGCTGTTCTTTGCGTATTTATTAGATGGCTCTTTGGTTTTTCTTTGTACAAGTCATATTTTCAATCTTCTGCAGCCTGTGGTTATCATGGAGAATGCATTTAT
Source organism: Mobula birostris (assembly GCF_030028105.1). Lineage (NCBI taxonomy): Eukaryota > Metazoa > Chordata > Chondrichthyes > Myliobatiformes > Myliobatidae > Mobula > Mobula birostris. The sequence continues at coordinate 179,993,472 of NC_092373.1, forward strand.
CTTCCTGTGTGCGAGGATTATTCACTGAAAGCAGCAAAAAGACATGAAACAAATCCTGGGGTTAAATTCCATGATTATCATATTGGAAAGGTGTATAGTCAACGAACAAAAGAGCAACTGGAAATGCATGATGAAACAAATTGCAGATGTAGAGTAATCAACCAATCATGTAACAACAACTCAATACATAAAAGCATACAGACATGGTCAAGAGGTTCATTTGTTGTTCAGACCAAGCATTAGAATAGAGAAGAAATGTGATCCAAGTGATTTTGACTGGAATAACTGTTGGTTCCAAATTGGGTAGTTTGAGCTTCTCAAAAACTGCTAATCTTCTGGGATTTTCATACACAATCTACAATTTACAGAGAACTCAAGAAAAACAAAAAAAAAAATCCAGCAGGCAGTAATTCTGTGGGTGAAAATGCCTCGTTAATGAGAGATCAGAAAGAACAGCCAGATTGGTTCAAGATGACAGGAAGGTGACATTAACTTAAATAATGACGCATAAAACAGTGATGTGCAGAAAATCATCTTTGAACGCACAACACACAAAACCTTGAATTGGATGGACTATAGCAGTAGAAAACCGCGAACATACACTTAGTGATACAGGAGATACTTACTAAAGTGGCCACTGAGTGCATATCTCAGGAAGGATTCTAAGTCTTAAAGGTATAGAAGGGATTTACAAAATAGGAAGCAATTGAAGAATTAATGTAAGAGTAGGCCATTTAACCCCTGTGCCTGTCCTGCCAGTCAGTAAGATCATGACTGATTTTTGACCCCAGTATCACAGCACAGAGAATTGGGGGCTTTGGCTGTTTGACTTAATTAGGAAAAACTATGGTTGTCCATTGTAACGTATGTGTGCATTTTTATTGTTACAGTATATAATGCAAGATATATAACAAGTTTTTCTAAGAGATAAGAAGAATTGTTGTTGATATACATCTTATTATCCCCCCCTTTTCAACTGCACTGCTCATGTGCACACAGGTTACTAATATGTCACTTATTTACAGACACTACGCCATCTACTGTAGCCATTCTATGGCAGTCCTGGGAACTAAATGCTAGTCAATTCTGTGTCCTATTTTCACAAATACTAACTGCCACTCCACTATAACATATCAACTCATAAATCTGACATCTGGATATCAACGAATAAACTCTAGCATGCAATTTCAAATGCTTTTCTTCTTGGCTAGTGTTAAACTTCTGTTCCTGACTCAGTTTCCTGGCTTCCATAATCCAGAGTGTATTCTAGAGTTCATCTGGTGAAGACAATGGAAGAAATAAGTCAAGGAAATCTAGAAATCAGTGAGGCAAAGTTTGAATACGTAATGAATATGTAAATTGCACTTCATGTTCAAAATTCGCAAAGCAATGTAGTGCTTGTATGTGAGTAATATAATGGTTCCTAAGGTTGTCATAGCTGGGGGTGGTAGTGGGGATAAGCTCCCACTACCTATAAAGTGCTCCAAATGGTGTGCGTCTCTTACAGCCTCTGACAACAAAGTCCAACTCTTGGCTTTCACGTGTAGCTCAGCTACTAGGCCCTGTTTCTACGAACAAGAAAAGGGGAAAAGGCGGACCACTGGCGCCTCAAAGCCAGTTGCTTCGGGCAGATTGGGCTCGTCAGCCTTGGATGGCAGCCCGCCTAGGAGAAGGAAAACTGATTTTAAACCTCCGCTGCCTTGCAGCCATACCCACCCATGGGAAAGGCTTCGGGGGTAAACCCCGAGGAAGAAGCCCAGAGCCGGGGTCCCTAAGGCAGTTTGATGTTGTTTACAACTTCACGCTGGCAACCTCTGTGACGACACTGATGCCAAGCTGTATTGGCGCTTGCCCTTCCCTTGAACTATATCAGTGACGTAGAGTGCAGGAACCTGCTGCATGGGCAACAGCTGGTTATTCAAGTCTTCCTGTCCAGGCTTGCGTCCTGGCAAGGACACAGTCCACCAGAGGCACAAACCCATGATCCCCTGGGATTGACTGCTGCCTACTAATATATTAATGGCATATTTGTACATGGACAGGATGTGGTTGTTTCAATTTCAATCCTGCTGTAGAATGTGGTGTTTGTTAAACTTGAGCACCCATGTAGCATTTGTTTCTTCAACATTTCTTTGGCAATTCTCACTGATCACTCAGTGCACCATTTGATACCGGATAATATGATTAAATCAGCTTGCATTTAATGCCTTGTTGATTCCTAAAACAGTGAACTAGCAATGAATAAAACTGAGAATCGGCTCTTCGAGTAAGCATGACATGAGAAAATGGATCTGTGTTTCCATGGTAAGGTGTATTGTGGCAAGGGATCCAATATGTTTCATTCTGATCTGCTTGAGAAGTAGAAACTCGTCACCTACAGTTTTCAGTATGACTTGCCATGTGTATGTCTTTGTATTCCACCCTTTTCAACTACACTGTCCATGTGCACACATCATTAATATGTCACTTATTTACAGACGCCATGCTATATAGCTCCTTGATATTACCTTCTAGATCCAACCCAGGAACTAAATGCTACACAATTCTGTCTTTTCACTCTGTCCCGTTTTCAGCATGAGAATTGCACTCTCACACCCCAAAGCTTATTTCTCATTATGATCTGCAATCAGCACTTGTTTTGAAGCTCTGTGGTTGATAGTGTGTTCTGGTGGTGCAAGGGTTAAAACCTAACTATACATACAGCATGATTCTAGTGATATTTGAATTTGTTTCATGACCTGCAATTATTTTGCAGAAAAACTAGACATTAGGGAAGAGATGATCCCAAAATTACCAGATTGTTGTAAATACCCAATGTCCTTCATGAAAAGAAAATCAGCACCCTCTCCTGGTCTTCCTGTATGTGACTCCAGACCCAACAATGTGGGTGACTCCGAAATGCCTAGCAAGCCATTCTTTTCAAGGGTAGTTCAAAGTTAAAAGTTCAAAGCAAATTTATTATCGAAGTACATAGAGTATATCACCATATACTCTATAACTGAAACTAATTTTCTTGCAAGCATACTCGATAAATGATGCAGCTCTATAAAACTCTGGTTAGGCCACACTTGTGTCCATTTCTGGTCGCCTCACTATAGGAAGGATGTGGAAGCATTGGAAAGGGTACAGAGGAGATTTACCAGGATGCTGCCTGGTTTAGAAAGTATGCATTATGATCAGAGATTAAGGGAACTAGGGCTTTACTCTTTGGAGAGAAGGAGGATGAGAGGAGACATGATAGAGGTGTACAAGATAATAAGAGGAATAGATAGAGTGGATAGCCAGCGCCTCTTCCCCAGGGCACCACTGCTCAATACAAGAGGACATGGCTTTAAGGTAAGGGGTGGGAAGTTCAAGGGGGATATTAGAGGAAGGTTTTTTACTCAAAGAGTGGTTGGTGTGTGGAATACACTGCCTGAGTTAGTGCTGGAGGCAGATACACTAGTGAAACTTAAGAGACTACTAGACAGGTATATGGAGGAATTTAAGATGGGGGGCGGGGTTATACGGGAGGCAGGATTTGAGGGTCGGCACAACAATGTGGGCCGAAGGGCCTGTACTGTGCTGTACTATTCTATGTTCTATCCAACTACTTAAGGTGGGAGGGTGGTTATATGGGAGGCAGGGTTTAAGGGTCAGCACAACATTGTGGGCCGAAGGGCCTGTATTGTGCTGTACTGTTCTATGTTCTTAAATATAATAACCATGATAAAATCAATGAAAGACCACACCAAGCAGGTGCGAGACCACTATGCAAAAGACAACAAACTGTGCAAATACAGAAAGGAAATAATAATAATAATAAAGTAATAAATATTGAGAACATGAGATGGGAGATGAAGAGTCCTTGAAAGTGAGCCCATAGGTTGTAGGAACGTTTCAGTGATGAAGTAAGTGAAGTTGAGTGAAGCTATCCCCTTCGGTTCAAGAGCCTGATAGTTGCGGGATAATAACTCTTCCTGAACCTGGTGGTGAGAGACTTGATGCTCCTCTACCTTCTTCCTGATGGCAGCAATGAGAAGAGAGCCTATTGTTGGGGGTCCCTGATGGTGGATGCTGCTTACCTGCAACAATACTTCAAGTAGATGTGCTCAATGGTGGGGAGGGCTTTACCCATGGTAGACTGGGCTGTGTCCACTACCTTTTGTAGATTCTCTGTTCAAGGGCATTGGTGGTTCCATACCCAGGTGTGATGCTGCCAACCTCAAGCACACATCTATAGAAGTTTACCAAAGTTTTAGATGTCATGTCAAATATTCGCAAACTTACAGGGCTGCTGTGCTTTCTTTGTAACTGCACTTACATGCTGGGTCCAGAACCAGGCCTCAGAAGTGATAACACCGAGGAACTTGAACTTGGTGCCCTTCTTCTCCTATCATCCTCTGGGTAGTGAGGGTTGGGCAATAAAATCCCTGGCCTTGCCATAAACAACTAGAACTCAAAAAACATTTACATTTTTTAAAAACTCACATTGAAATCAGAGAAAGGTTCTCCTTTGGCTTCTACCCATTGTTGGTATTGCTGATACAAGACCAAGAGTTGCACAAGTGACTGATGTAAAATGCCTTGCCCATAGGAACTAATGAACTCTCCACCTCAATTCCTAATGCCCCTTTCTGAATGTGAGTATAGTTCATCTCACTCTAAATTAATGCCAACACGATTATATAATACATAACCGGGAGCAGGTCCTGCTCCATACTTTGAAGCTTTTCTGGGCCTTTACTGTCATGATGTTATTGCTACTGTGCTCACTAAATCCAGCAAAATACTACCCCACTCTTAGGACTAGATAAGGAACTGCAATACTTTCAGCTTTTCTTCACTTCATAGTTGTTTTCACCTGTTTATTGACAAGTTCCCATCCATTTGTACCTATACTTTACCCAAGGTGAACTACTTTTTGCTTAAATGACCACTCATTTCTTGTGAGCTTAAATTATGTTTTTATGTAGCCACCTAAACTCTTCCATTATATGAATATATTTTTTTTGTTCCTGTAGGTGTGACATTTTGATTGCATAGACAATGATCCATATCCATACCATATGGTTTCTCATCTATATATTGCACATTGGAATATCTCCAGAAATGATTTTACATACGGAAGTATTTTTATGCGTGAATACAAGCTATCACATGCATTAATGGACGCCTTCGTTGCGAAGTGCTAACATTTCAGGGCACTCTCCAGCACTGTTCTGTAAGGAGTCTGTGACGTCCTTCAAGTAGTATGTTTGGATTTTCCCCAGGTGCTCCAGTTTCTTCCCACAGTCCAAAGTTGTATTGGGCAGGGGAATCGGTCATTGTAAATTGTCCTGTGATTAGGGTAGGGTTAATCAGGGTTGTGGTGTTGCTGGGGCAGGGTGGCTCGAAAGGCTCGAAGGGCCTATTCCATACAATAATCGCTAAATAAATAGATTGCCAAATATTAATGATGCTTGTTATCCACATTCAACTGAGCTTATGCATATAATAGTTCTGGTTTCATCGAACTTTATATCCTGCCAAATCTGCATATAGATTCTGTGTCATCGCTAATATAGTGTTGTCATTAACTGCCTGTTTAAATGTCACTTGTAATAGTTCAGTGGAATAGTTTTGTTTGAGTTAAACACTAATGCAATTAGGGTTTCTGAGTCAATCTGGCTTGTCTTCATTCTAATTTATCCAAACTTCCTCTGGTTTTCAGAATATGAAATAATTGTAGATTTATCAGGATTAGTTTTGCAATATGAAACATATTGGCTTTATATTCTGTAATACCCATGCAGGTTTCCTTAAACATTTCTGTATTCTTTCCCAATGATATGTCAAAGTGTGATATTGACAGAACCATGCTGAAAATCTTTTTCCAATCTGGTTTCAATTTCCTGAGCCAATTTTTGCTCATCAATGTTGACTGATTAATGTAATCAGCGACAATTATTAGTCGTTCTATTTGCTGACTCTTGTGACTCACTGAATAGTTCATCTGGCCTAAAATCTTCAATACATCACCTAAATACGGGTGCAGCTTTGCTGTATTCTTGGATGAACCTACACAGATATATAGTTTTGACAATAGTTGAGCAATCACCCTCCATGTCAATAGGTCGTCCTTTTTACCAAGCTTTCCGTAAAGGAAACCCTGCTTTAAAACATTGCTGCTTTATAAACACAATCTTCTGTTATTCTCTTTGACTCTAGTATTTATTGAAACTTGCTCTATGTGGCTTCTCCCTGGGAAAGTTTTCCTTTGTGAAGGAGTAGTACTTTCTGATGTTTCTTTAGCTAATTATTCTGGCATTAGACTTGTGCATTGAGGAAATGTGGCCTTTTTTTGGCATTTTTGGAAGGAACCATTTTGCCTTTTATATAGCAGATGGTATCCAAGATTGAGTTACCTTGTAACCTTGTGAAATGAAAGATATTTTATTTTTAATGATAGCAGAAGATTCATTAACATACTGTACATTTCAGATCCTCCATCAGCTAACAAGACAGATCTCTGCACTCCTCTATGGCATTATTTTGTGGAGCTGCATTTACGCCATTGCCAAAAGGTCCCACTATTCATTGTTGCTGGTTAAGCTATTCCCATGCTCTCTGTGCAAGAGCTGTAAGTGTCATCACTCTAATCCTATACAACAGGGGGCACTGTGACCGGCCATTTTGTTCTCTTCCTCTGACGTCATCCCCACCAAGCTGATGACGTCACACTGGAATGTGCAAAGGGTCTCACTATTTCAGCAGTTCCTTTGCCGGTTACATCCTCTTCCCAATGCAAAGCTGGTCCTGTCTGAAATTCTCTCACCCCAGATCGTGCACACTTAACGTCACATTGTAGCTATGTGCTCTTGTCCTGACCGGAATCCTGCCTGTACTTGCCCAAAGTACTCGCGGATCAAACTGTAGTATTTCCTGTCCTTGGACACCGTTCTCTGCAGTTCCCATTCTAGCTGTGCTCAGTCACACTCAGCTGTTTCTCTACTCAGCAGTGCTACTTGTGGCTCAGACTATCACTGCGGTCACTGACACTTGCTGGCTTATAAGTAAGTGTTCTTACATAGTTTGGAATTTGTTTATTTTTCACTGTAGCGGTTACTTCAAAACAAATCAAAACCGCTCAAAGACTCAGCACGGAGGGGGATGACACGGTATGATGCGCTATCCAGAATAACGCAGCTCCAAGTCGAAGAAAGTACATTTGATCCTTTATTAAGAAATCAGCAAAGAGAAAATGAACAATCTTGTAACGATAAAAACCTACAAAACTAAAACTAGCAATATAGCAAGATAGGTAGTCTAACCGTATTCAAATGCATTTAAACATTAGTGTATTTAAATGACCTTAGATGTGTTTAAGCAGTCAACAAAAATCACCATTCTGGCTGCCTCTGGTTCTAGTCTAGACTAAGAACTGAACTAAAGACCAAGTGAATACGTAACTATATCCTTTGCTTCTACCATGCCCCAACACACGTGGCAAAATAGCCATAATAAATGCGCAACACACAATACAACATATGCAGATGATAGATAATTGGCTCTTGCATCCACTTTATGAAAGGTTCTTTCATTGCATCCCTGCCGCTGAATTGTACTGTACATGCGAATTCTTATTCCAACATTCTGTCAAGAATACAATAAAGCACTAAAAGACAAGGAGAAAGACAAAACACGTGCACCTTGAACGTAATGGCGCAGCAGGGCGGCGCAGCAGTTTGCACAAAACTTTCCAGCATGGCAGCTATAAGATTGGGTTTTAGTTCCTGCCACTGTCTAAAAGGAGATTATACCTTCTCCTTGTGACCACATGGGTTTCCTCCGAGTGCTCCAGTTTCCTCCCATGTTCCAAAGACATACAGATTAGGGTTAGTGATTTGTGGGCAAACTACATTAGCACTGGAAGCAAAGCAACTTTTCCAGTCTGCCCAGCACAGTCCCTGCTGATTTGATTTGACACAAATGCCATATTTCACAGTATGGTTCAATGTATATGTGACAAATACAGCCATTTTTTAAAAATCTCTCTCGTTATTCCGCTCCATACATACTGCAGACATGTGCCTATATTATACACTAATGACACACATCACTACACTCACAATATTCACCTTAATGCAAAAAAAAAGCAGCTTTAATACAGGCATTTATAACGAACAGAACTTAAAATATAGGACAGTACAACACAGGAACAGGTCCTTTGGCTCACTACACCTGTGCCAACCATATGTCAATCTAATTAATCCCATCTGATGCATCTGTATTCATCTATTTCCTGTCTGTTCATGTGTCTTTCTAAATACCTCATAAATGTTGCTATTGTATGGGCTTCTACCCCTTCCCCTGGTAAAGCATTGCAGGCTCCCAGCACCCTCTGTGCAAAAGACCTGCTTCATAAATTTTCTTTAAACTTCCTTCCTCTCATCTTAAACCTATGCCTTCTACTATTTCACTTCTCTACCTTGGAGAAGCAGTCTATCTACCCTACCTACACCTCTCATATGTTTAAACACTTCTATTAGGGTGCCGCTTCGTCTCCAATGCTCCAGAGGGAATAATCTGTCAATCCTCTCTTTATATCTAATAACTCCAATCAGGCAAAATCCTAGTGAATCTCCTCTGCACCCAGTCCAAAACTTCCAAATCCTTCCTAAAGAGTGGTGGCCAGAACTGCATAAAATACTTCAATAATATTTTTTATACAGCTGCAAAATGACTTGCCAGTTGTTATAGTCAGTGTCCTGACTGATGAAGATAAGCACGCCATAAACCTCCTTTACTACCCGACCATTTGTATTGACACTTTCAGGGAGCAATGGACTGGCACACCAAGCTCCCTCTCAATATTAGTGCTCCTAAAAAGTCTTGTCAGGATTAAGAATAGTTTTAGAAAAATAAGTGAGGGGAAGCTGTTTGAGTGGAAGATGGGTTTGGAGACAGATGCAACATATTTAAAGTGAGTGGTATAGGAGCAAGAGAAAACACAAATTGCTCTGACATGGAAGAAACAGGTTCAACAGTAATATTGAAACTGTTGTTTTCAAAGTATCAGGAACAACACAATCACCTTCTGAGTAACTTCATTCTGTGCTGTATCATTTGTAGAGCGATAAAACAAAGTTACCACATACATACAAGAACCCTAATCCTTGATGTTGGCTCTTTCCAGCCAATCACTGGAACAGAACTTCAACGGATTTCTCTCAGTTTGACTGATGGTATGTCACTTCATATATCTTACTCAACGTATGTATTCAATATTTCTAATACATTTAATCAATACATGTTATAATACATGTAAAGCTGCACTCCCAGACATATATATATATTTGCTAATATTTTATGGTATCTGTCATTATATTTGTCAATAGTTTTCGATATATTGCTTTCCTGTATGAGGAATCAAGCCCCTGAGCTGAATAATGGGATCAATCAGTTTCTAGTTTCCACTCAATTCAGCCAAACTCCGCCATGCTCTGTGTAAATGTATTCTTTCTAGCTTACATGCAATTGTTTTTCCACGTAAACCCAATCTGATTACTTGTCGCTCTGTTCTCTTTAATTTAGGGTTTTCCTACTTCAAAGTTTAGTGAATTAAGCTAAAAGGTCATGGGATGTGAACACAACAGGAATTAGATCTACAAAAGAAAATAGTGAATAAACAAGAATGCTAAAGTAAAACACAATTGAATGTGCTGAAAAGCGAAGACACAGTCAGTTAATAACAGCTAAGAGACCAGCTACAATAGTGATGACACATCAGGAACAGTTGCCTATTATATTGCAATCCTCTTGTGAAATTTATGGGCAAAAGAGTGGTTTCAGCTGATTAGGGCTCAAGGAAAAAAAATTGCAAAATGTATAATGAGTGTCCTGGGGCTACTTGCGTAGAATTTCCTTTGCAAGTACTTACCAAGCATTTGAAAGCAAAATTGGGGATCAGAAATAGGTTACAGAGTGACTGTTTCTTCAGTGTCAAATGTCAAGGTTTCAAGTTCTAAGTTTAAATTATCAAACAAAATTTGAAACCCGCAAGTAATTTTCATTAAACTACTTGCAATAATAAAACTATTTTATTTGCTAGTCATTACATGTGAGCAGATTCAGATAAATGCACTGAACATGAAGAATGTTAAGGATCTGCAAATGTGGTGTGTGCAAAGTTACTAATCACTTTATTGTGGTTTCATTGCACTTAATTGATATTCATACCCTGTGATGAATTTGTAATATCACTGTGTTCCACCGGTCTATGCACATTTCAAAAAGAATTCGAAATGATCAGAAGAAAGCACTGTTAACAGTGGTAGTTATAGTTCCAATGGAATGAAGCTCAATGTGCAGAATAAATAGTAACAATTATAACCAGCTTGTTTTTTTTATCAGTTTGTGTTACTGGGGCACCACGGTGGTGTACCGGTTAGTACAATGTTTTACGGTACAGGGGCTTGGGTTCAATTCCTGCCACTGCCCATAGGGAGTTTGTATATTCTCCCCATGACTGCCTGGATTTCCTCTGGGTGCTCCAGTTTCTCCCACAGTCCATAAATGTACCAGTTTGCAAGTTAATTGGTCATTGTAGATTGTCCCGTGATTAGGCTAGGATTAAATCAGGGGATTGCTGGGTGGCGTGGCTCGAAGGGGTGGAAGGGTCTGTTCCATGCTGTGTCAATGAATAAACAAGTATATAAATGAGTAAATAAATAATCTGGGAAAATACAAAGCACATTTGAAGACTGTAATACCTGGTTCAAGACTACTCAGCCAAGGGAAAAAAAAATCACTGCACCTACCATGACGTTCCCCCCAAAAACTAATGTGCCTTTGAATGAGATCATCTCTATCTGTATTTCAACTTTTTTTAAATATAATTCTTTATTTTTTGAATGATCTTGTTTTTTGTTGCACGTTGTTCATCTAAAGTTTAGAGAGCATAGATCCATTCATAACTTCTCCACATGCAGAAAACCTGCCACCCAATAACCAATCTGATGAACTTTTGTTGTACTGTATCGCAATTATTATCCTTCCTAGCTAGGGAGACAGCGTTTCTACTCCTAATCCAAGTACCTTATATAACTGAAGCAAGCCAGCACTTCACTTGGAGTTGTAGAGTCTTAGACAGAACACAAGAAAACAGGAAATTAGGATTGGGCAACACACACAAAATGCTGGTGGAACGCAGCAGGCCAGGTAGCATCTATAGGAAGAAGTACAGTCGACGTTTCGGGCCGAGACCCTTCGTCGGGACTAACTGAAAGAAGAGATCGTAAGAGATTTGAAAGTGGGAGGGAGAGGGGGAGATCCCAGCATCTGCAGATTTTCTCGTGTTTGCGTTTTTAAATTAGGATTGGGTCTAGGTCGCTCAAGCCCTCAATCCTCAATATGATCTACACCAGCCTCGATTCTCTTCTGAGCCAGCTCCCCATAATCTTCAATTCCTCAGTCTAGCTTCACCTTGATTATATGTAATGATCTGGCCTTCGCCAGTCTTGGAGATCGAGAATTCCAGAGAAAGACAATACTTCACAGTAACAGCCTTTCTGCCCACCATGTCTGTGTTGCCCACCCACCAAGTTCTTATTTTTATCCAAATCCTACCCCGAAACATTTTATTCTCCTAACGTTCCCAACAACTCTGCCCATCTCAGATTCTACCACTCACTGATACACCAAGTGGCCAAGTAATCTGTACATCTTCAGGTTGTGGGAGAAAATTGGCACAATCACCGGGAGAATGTGTGGCAGCCGCGTCATTGTCTTATCCCACGCATACAGATCCTCCTGCTTTAAAGCAATTTGCAGCCATTAGAGTAGTTTGGATAGTGAAAAACATCCACCAATCTGCACGGCTGGCCCTTATAATAGCCATAAGATAATAATCAAATAATCCATTTTTATTTGTCAGGTTGCTTGAGGATCAAAAATGGTCAGGAGAGCAGTAAAGATCTCTGCACGGTAAACAGTTTAAACCACTTTTTATAATGCTGTTTACATTGTAAATACATGCTGGTATTTATGCACATTTTATTCCATACCTGTACTTCTAATTTTTATTTTTATATGCTTTTTGGCTACTTTATTAGGTGCACCTGTACCCCTGCTCATTAATGCAACTTCAGTAATTAATAAACCACCAGTAATGAGGTAACAGCACAATACATACAAACATGCAGACATGGTCAAAGTTCAGTTGTTGGTCAGACCAAATAACAAAATGGGAAGGAAATGTGTTCTAAGTGACTCTGACTGTGGAATGATGGTTGGTGCCAAACAAAGTGGATTGAGCATCTCAGAAACTGCTGATCTGCTGGGATTTTCACACACAACAGTCTCCAGAGTTTACAGAGAATGGTGTAAAAAACTAAAAAAAAAAAAATCTAGTGAATGGCAGATCTTTTAAGGAGAGGAATCAGAGGAGAATATCCAGGTTCAAGTAGATATGAAGGCGACTGTAACTCAAATAACCATGCATTACAACAGTGATGTGCAGAAGAGCATCTCGAACGCACATGTCAAACCTTGAAGTGGATGTGCCGCAGCAGAAGACCACGAAGATACACAAAACACTGGGGGAACTCAGCAGGCTAGGCAGCATCTATGGAAAAAAAAGTACAGTCGAAGTTTCGGTCCGAAATGTCGACTGTATTTTTTTCCCCTCCATAGATGCTGCCTGGCCTGAGTTCCTTCAGCATTTTGTGTGTTGCTCGGATTTCCAGCATCTGCAGATTTTCTCTTGTTTGTGATTAGATCACGAACATACACTCAATGGCCATTTTATGAGTACGGGGGGTATCCAATAAAGTGGCCAATGTGTGTGTAATTTTTTATTCTGTGTAATTGTTGAATGTCATCATTTTTGTTGCATGTAGTGCCAACACACCACAGCAATTCAATTTCCTAGTGCATTGAAATGTATTTGGAGAGCAAAGGTGATCCTTGATCTTTGAGCAAGTCAGAGCTCTGTACTGCAATTCAGGGATGCAAACAATTCAGGATATCCTGAAGCCCACTGCTCTTTTGTCTCTGTATCTGTTCTGCCATCTACTTACTCTAATGGCTTCATTTGTTTGTCCCAATCCAGATGTCAGGTTCACAGTCCAGATCTTTCAAGAATTAATGCTTATGGACACCTAGAAAGACTTATCCACTGATCTTCATACTAGCATTATAGTTTTTTTTAATTCTATCCAAGGGAGCATTAGACTTCAGTACAATACCTCTCACAGCCTCCAAGAGGACCACAACCTTGTCATGGTTTGGAGGCCTGCATTCCTCAATGACCCAGAGAGCTCTGTTGGCTGGAATCAGGGGCTTATGCTTTGGCTTGTGGTAGGGGCACCCAAGCCAAACAGGTCAAAGGGCAGAGATCAGACTAAGAGTGGTCCACTGGTCCTCCAGGTTCTGGGGTTCAGCTCAGAGCTAACAACCCTGACTGGTAAAACAGAACTGTTATCGAAACAGCAATGAGTAATCCTCTACATCTGAGTGCGATGGTATTCCTGAGGCTCCACCCTGAACTTGCATGACTGACAGTAGTGAAAACCAAGCTACTGGCATGGTGAAGGAAGCCCTGAACAATGCCAGAGATGGAAGACATTCATTGCTGCACTAAATGCCAATGGCATAATGGGCAATAGAGAGACAACACCTCCAACAGTGCAGCACTTCTAAATACTGCACTGTACTGTTAGGCAAGGTGTGTGGCTTCAAGTCTCTAGGGTGGAATTTGCCTCTGGACCATTTAACTTAGAAGCAAGAGTATCAGAAATTGATGCATGTCTTGCTTGGGTCAGCAGTGGAAAGGGTAAACAGTTTCAAGTTCCTGGGTGTCAACATCTCTGAAGATCATCATGCCTGATTAAAGAGAAGGCATGCCTGTGACTATTTTTAATTTGGAGTTTGAGGAGTTTGGTCTGTCACCAAAGACTCTCACAAACTTCTACAGATGTACCATGGAGAACATTCTGACTGGCTACATCACTGTCAGTATGGAGGAACCAATGCACAGGATTGGAAAAAGATGCAAAGGGTTGTAAATTCAGACAATTCCACCATGGGCACTAGCCTCCCCACCATGCAGAATGGCAGCATAGTGGTTAGCATGACACTTTACAGTACAGGCAACCTGGGTTCAATTCCCGCAGTTGCCTGTGAGGAGTTTGTATGTTCTCCCCATGACTGCATGTGTTTCTCCCACAGTCCAAAGGTGTACCAGTTGGCAGGTTAGTTTGTCATGGTAAATTGTCCCACGACTAGGCTCATATTAAATCTGGGGATTGCTGGGCAGCATGGCTTGAAGGGCCAGAAGGGCCTACATTAAGCTGCATCTCAATAAATTAAAAACAAAATAGATATCTTCAAAGGTCAATGCCTCAAAAAAGCAACGTCCACCATTAAGAACCCACACCAGGCAGGACATGCTCTCTTCTCATTACTACTGTCAGTGAGGAGGTACAGGAGATCGAAGCTACATATTCAATGTTTTAGGAATAGTTCTGCCATCAGATTTCTGAATGGTCCATGAACCCATGAACACGGCGGCAGTATGTTACTTTTTTTTTTGCATTACTTATTTTACTTTTTTAATTATTTCTTGCTGTAACTTATAGCAATTTTTATGTACTGTATTGCTGTCACAAAACAACTATTTTCCCAAGGTAAGTCAGGAGTAATGAACCTGATTCCGATTTTGACTTATGAGAGACAATAAAGAGAGTTAGTCTGTTTTCTGACAGAGCTCTCAATGCCCATAATGGCTCCTCCTGCCCCCTGCCCCCTGCCCCCTGCCCCAATCTGCACCCTGACCTTGACCCAATTCAGCATGCCCATGTCTCTTAAAAATGTTACATCTTAATGCAGCTCTGGAATTCAAATACCCCGTTTGGTTCTGCGACCAGTGGGAGCTTGTGTTTGAGACTAACTCTCCACACAGAGATACAAACTTGGGTAATAAGTTTACTTTGATGCTTGTCACAGGTTGAACTGTAGCATCTGACAAGAACAAACTGATCTTGAGGGATTTTTCACACACCTCCGCTATTTGTCATTTTTTGCTTCATTACCCACTGCAGGGTGTCAAATCATTGGGATTATGATTCTGTGACAAGCAAGGCATAACACAATGAACTGCAACGGACCCATGTAGCTCTGAGAAATAGTTCTGTATTGTATAAAATACTACATGCGAAACTCTTAATAGCTCAAAATTACTTTTAATTTACAGGCGAGTGTGAATAAATGCAATGTATAGTATAATAAGTATTCGCCAATGAACAAAAAGATGCAAAGCTCTTAATATTTGCCAGCTGGGTACACATTAGGTGTTTGACTGCAAAAGAGAAACTATTAAAATCCAGTCTATGATAAAGTAATGAATAATATTATACCAATAAAATGCCGGTAAATTACAAAAATTATGTCTCTCTACTTACTGAGTGCCACGATCGATTTGAAGCAGTTTGAGCCAATAGCTGCCACTTATTGAGTAAACATTCTCAAGTGGGCTCCCGAGGATCCAATTGGTCACGTGGTCTGTGCACATCCAAGAAATGCATCATCGTTCCTAGTAGATTAGCAGTTTCTTGAAATCCCAGGAACACAGAAACTAGGGTGCCTAGGACTTGTGGAGTACTCTATTTGTCAACGTGGACCAGAGAACGAGTTTGTAAATGTCCCTATCGCCACAATAGATCAATGGTAGATGCAATCTCAATGGCTCTTCACACAGCTTTAGACCACCTGGACAACGTAAACACCTATGTCAGGATGCTGTTCACCCACTACAGCTCAGCATTTTGATACCATCAATCCCACAATCCTGATTGAGAAGCTGCAGAACCTGGGCCTCTGTACCTCCCTCTGCAATTAGATCCTCGACTTCCCAACTGGAAGACCACAATCTGTGCAGATTGGTGATAACATCTCCTCCTCGTTGACGATCAACACTGGTGTACCTCAGGGGTGTGTGCTTAGCCCACTGCTCTACTCTCTCTATACCCATGACTGTGTGGCTAGGCATAGTTCAAATACCAACTATAAAGTTGCTGATGATACATCCACTGTTGGTAGAATCTCAGATGGTGACAAGAGGGCATACAGGAGTGAGATATGCCAACTAGTGGAGTGGTGTCGCAGCAACAACCTGGCACTCAGTGTCAGTAAGACAAAAGCACTGATTGTGGACTTCAGGAAGGGCAAAATGAAGGAACACATCCCAATCCTCAGAGTGATCAGAAGTGGAGAGAGTGAGCAGCTTCAAGTTCCTGGGTGTCAAGATCTCTGAGGATCTAACCTAGTCCCAACATATTGATGCAGTAATAAAGAAGGCAAGACAGCAACCATACTTCATTAGGAGTTTGAAGAGATTTGATATGACAACAAATATACTCAAAAACTTCTACAGATGTACCGTGGAGAGCATTCTGACAGGCTGCATCACTGTCTGGTATGGGGGGCCTACTGCACAGGACTGAAAGAAGCTGCAGAGGGTTGTAAATTTAGTCAACTCCATCTTGAGTACTAGTCTACAAAGTACCCAGGACATCTTCAAGGAGCGGTGTCTCAGAAAGGCAGCGTCCATTATTAAGGACCTCCAGCACCCAGGGCATGACCTTTTCTCACTGTTACCATCAGGTAGGAGAAACAGAAGTCTGATTCAGGAACAGCTTCTTCCCCTCTGCCATCTGATTCCTAAATGGACATTGATCCCATGAACACTACCTCACTTTTTTAAATATATATTATTTCTGTGTTTGCACAATTTTTATTCTATTCAATAGGCGTACACTGTAATTTATTTATTTATTTATTATTATCATTTTATTTTTTTCTTTTATATTACGTATTGCATTGAACTGCTGCTGCTAAACTAACAAATTTCATGACACATGCCAATGATAATAAACCTGATTCTGTTTGGGATTCTGATCTGGCGGGAGCAGAGAATGTAGTTGTCGTGGAAACACTAACTAAGAACACCCAGAGTGACTTTGAGTTTCGTTTTAAGAGTTTATTAACATGATATCATGGAGAGTCTGCAGCAGTCTCCACTGCCACCAGAACTCTGGTTTTTAGGTTAAAAAGAACTCATATTTATACAGCAAGGCAAACAACTTCACATAACTTCGTTTGGCATCCCACCGTCAGTACATGATCAATCGTTCAAAAGACATGTCAATTATCTCTCAGCACGAGTCTAACAGTCCTCTTTGTTCCCTGTTATCAGGGCTCATAATTTACCCCCAGACGCATCCTCCCGCCTGGTTCCAGGGGTCTAGTATCTTATTAATTGGAGTTCCTGGTACTGCGCTTATCATCCGGGGTTATTCTCGACACGCATCAGCAGTCTTAAGCCCAGCTGTTCCAAAATGGTCAAGTATCCCATCAGACACTAGTTTTAACCATTTCTACCACAGTAGGGAATGGCAAAGGTGGAGCAGCGGTATGGAACATGTGGCAGAGAAAGAATGACGGGGGCAAGGGTGGTACAGATGCAGACACACCCAGTCGTGAGACACCAGGCAAGCTCATTTTGATTCCAAACAATTGGTTTATTGATCATTAAGAATGTCTCTCTGGTGCTTCTGGCTCCCTCCCATCTCCCTTCCCCTTTTCCCAACCATGATTCCCCTGCCCCCTTCTTACTCTGAGTCCACAATAGAGAACCACTTCAGAATCAGGTTTATCATCACTCACATGTCATGAAATTTGTTCTTCTTTTATAGCAGCAGCAGCAGTACAGCACAATATGTAAAATTACTACAGTACTGTGAAAAGGTCTTAGGCACCCTAGCTATACACAGTGCCTATAAAAAGTATTCACCCCCTTGGAAATTTTAATATTCTATCATTTTACAACATTGAATCAGTGGAATTAATTTGGGTTTATTGACACTGATCACCAGGAAAAGACTTTCATGTCAAAGTGAAATTAAATTTTTACAAATTTGTCTAAATTTATTACAATTATTAAACACAGAATAATTGATTGCATAATTACTCATCCACTTCAAGATGCACTTTTGGCAGTAATTACAGCCTTGAGTCTGTGTGAATGGTCTGTATCAGCTTTGCACATCTGGACACTGCAATTTTTTTCCCATTCTTCTTTACAAAACTGCTCAAGCTTTGTCAGATTGCATGGGGTTCATGAGTGAGTAGCTATTTGCAAGTCCAGCCACAAATTCTCAATTAGATTGAGGTCTGGATTCTGACTTGACCATTTCAGAACATTAACTTTTTTGTTTTTAAGCCATTCCTGTGTAGCTTTGGGTTTATGCTTGGGGTCATTTTCTTGTTGCAAAACAAATCCTGTGTTTCGCTGGAATTTGCTGCATTAATTTTTACTCTCTACCTTCACAAGCCTTCCAGGGCCTGACGCAGTGAAGCATCCCCACAGCATGATGCAGCCACCACCATGCTTCACGGTAGGGATGGTGTGTTTTTGATGATATGCGGTGTCTGACTTACGCCAAACAAGGTGTTTAGTCTGATGGCCAAAAAAGCTCCATTTTAGTTTCATCAGAACATTGAATCATCTTCTAGCTGACTTCAGAGTCTCCCACATGTCTTTAACAAACTCTAGCCAAGATTTCATGTGTTTTTTTTCAACAGTGGCTTTCTCTTTGCCACTCTCCCATAAAGCTGTGATTGGTGAAGCACTCGAGCAACAGTTATTGTATTTGCCATCTCTCCCATCTCAGCCACTGAAGTTTGTAACTTCTCCAGAGATGTCATAGGTCTCTTGGTGGCATCCTTCACTAGTCCCCTTCTTGCACAGTCACTCAGTTTCTGAGGCCGGCCTGCTCTAGGCAGATTTACAACTGTACCATATTCTTTCCATTTCTTGATGATTGACTTAACTGTACTCCAAGGGATATTCAGTGATTTGGAAATTTTCTTGCATCCACCTCCTGAAGTGCTTTTCAATAACCTTTTCACAGAGTTGCTTAGAGTGTTCTTTTGTATTCGTGGTGTAGTTTTTGCCAGGATATTGACTCATCCACAGTTGGATCTTCCAGATACAGGTGCACTTTTACTAGAATCAGTTGAAACACCTTGACTGCACACAAGTGATCTCCATTTAATTAATTATGTGACTTCTAAAACCAATTGGCTGCAACAGTGATGATTTGGTGTCATATTGAAGGGAGTGAATACTTATGCAATCAATGATTTTGTGTTTTATATTTGTAATTAATTTAGATCACTTTGTAGAGATCTGTTTTCATTTTGACATGAAAGAGTCTTTTTCTGTTTATCAGTGTCAAAAAAGCCAAATTAAATCCACTGTGATTCAATGTTTATAAAACAATAAAACATGAAAACTTCCAAGGGGTGTGAATACTTTTTATAGGCACTGCATATGTGCCTAAGACCTTTGCACAGTACTCAGAACCAGAATCAGAATCAGGTTTAATATCAATAGACAACAGACAATAGACAATAGGTGCAGGGGTAGGCCATTCGGCCCTTCGAGCCAGCACTGCCATTCACTGTGATCATGGCTGACCATCCACAATCATTACTCCGTTCCTGCCTTCTCCCCATATCCCTTGACTGCACTATCATTAGGAGCTCTATCTAACTCTTTCTTGAAACCATCCAGAGAATTAGCCTCCACTGCCTTCTGAGGCAGAGCATTCCACAGATCCACAACCACAACTCTCTGGGTGAAAAAGTTACCACTGGCAAATGTCATGAAATTTGTTAACTTTGCGAAATTTCCCGTTGATATTAAATCTGATTCTGATTTTGAGTAATATGCACAAAATGCTGGAGAAACTCAGCAGGCCAGGCAGCTTCTATGGTAAAAAGTACTGTCAGATCGTTTCGGGCCGGATTTCAGCTTCTGCACATTTCGTGTACAAAACACCCCCTGATAGTCTGGCTGCTTCGATGCCTAATTCATGCCTGTGAAACAGGTGAGAGAGGTGCCATTGAACTTCCTCGTCATCATGTCAGACCTTGGACTGGTTAGTTTAGAAGCAAACCAATTGTTAAAGTGATTTTCCTGCCCATCAAGCAGCAGTTAATCTTCCTTTTAACTTGTTCCCCATCTGTAGGTGCAGGATACTCAAGTTGTGGCAGGTAAGGTGTTTTGAGTGACAGCAGGGTGGTAAAGTTACTGAAGCCGTGTAGTAGTTTGGGTAACTTAAATTCAGTTATTTAAGCAATCTGTCATTAAAATGTCAGTATCCTTAATGTTTATCATGAAACTATGTTGTTAGGCACCAAAGCTTCCAGTGGATGCAGCTGCGTTGGCATCAAGCATAGTCACCCAATGGTTCCGAAGTATCTATCACGAACAGGAAACACGTTGCCTTAGTGGTTTGGCATCAGTACCACCCCAAGAGCACACTAGTTTATTGACTCTTATCTGATCTGACTGACCTTAGAAGGATACAGACAACCCTTGTGTTACAGGTTACCTTCTGAGGAAAGGTTCCATATTGTGATTTTCCTTAATGCGAAACCACGTCATCTGTGCATGTGTCAAAGTCAAGGTAAATTTATTATCAAAGTACAGAACTATTATCAAACTTGTTATCAAGGACACGAGTTGAAAAAATAGATTTTTTGTTTATTTACTTGTTTTTAACATAAAATCCATGAGAGTGAATTGTATTCTGCATCTCAAAATTTTGCGTAGCAGTTTGTGAGTTCTGTATGGTTAAGTTTCCATTACCCAAACAGCTGTAGTGTAGGGTTACCTGTACACCGATCTACATTGAATGCCTCAGTGAGCAGTTTTGTGGTATTGTTCAGGATGGAAAGAAATGTTGGCATTCTACACATTCCTTAACAGTGACACCAGTGCACAAATGGAGCTGCTTCCTTCAGCTTCCATGGTTCATTCCTGACCTCCTGTTCTCTACATATGGAGTTTGCTTATTCTCCTAAAAAAAAGATAACGTTTAATAAACTATTTAGCCACTGTAAATTTCCTCCGGTGTGGAAGGATCTGAGAAGCTGGGCAAAATAAAATGAAGTTAGTCAAATCATGGACTTTGTGGGCCATATGCCTGTTGTCATGCTATTTAATTCAATGGAGGCCCTCTGTTGGGCAGATTTGACCATGGATGTTCTGTCCTAGTTGTGATGCACAAGCTGGTACACAAACCAGGGCAGTACAATGAGGAGAACAAGCTGTTGCCCATGCAGCAGGATCCCCTTTTCCACACAGAGCACCAGCGACATTGCAGGATTTTCCAGTCAGGGACTCCAGATCTGGATTTTTTTTCTCAGGGTTACTCCCGACGCCTTCCCCATGAGTAGGTACAGCCACAAGGCAGTGGAGTTTAAGATCAGAGTTTTCCTTCTCCTAGAGGAGCTGCCAACCATGGCTGATGAGCCCCATCTGCCTAGAGCGACTGGTTTTAAGGAACCAGTAACCTGACTTTTCCCTTTCTCCTGTCAGTAGAAACTACCGCCAAGCTCAGTAACTAAGCCACTTGTGAAGGTCAGGAGCTGGACTTGGTTGTCAGAAGCTATTTGAGACGCACACCATTGGTGTTTCATAGGCAGTGGGAGCTCATTCCCACTACCACCCCCAGCTACGACAACCTTCAGGAATTATCTGACTATGAGTTAATTAATTAAAAATCCAGGTCTTGAAAAGCTACTCACAAAACTGAAGAGCCACAGACTGAGCAGTTGAAGATAGACTTGGGATAAAGAAGAATCTGGATCCTTTATGATTCCCATAGCTGTCAGTGGTAAATTCAATCCTTGATTTTCTAGCAGAATTTTCCTTAACAGTAGAAACATAAGGTTGGATCATGCTTGATCAGGGCCTTCTGCACTTTTCCTCACAATGGCCCAAGTGGGTCAGTTGTCCACAAACCTTGGCTCTCATGGCAATTTGATTTAAGCACCAAGCCAGATTAAAAAGATTAAGGAGTTGAGGTTGAGGACAAAGAATAAACCAGTGTTCAGCTTACTGCTTCCCAAGGCTTCACTTGCCTGAGCCCTGAGCTGGCTCCTTGGCTGTGTGCTCATGATCGGGGAATCTGCAGTCCATGCTCTGCGTACTATTTGTTTACTTTTATATTGTTTGCACAATTTGTTCATTTTTTGCACATTGGATGTTTGATGGTCTTTGTGTGTGTGTGTGTGTGTGTGTGTGTGTTTCTTAAAATGTGGATTCTATTGTGATTCTTTGCTTTGTGGCTGCCTGCAAGAAGAAAGAAGATGAACCTCAAGGTTGTATATAGTATACATACTTGATAATAAATGTACGTTGAACTTTAAATCCAATAGAATGGAGTGGCTTTCAAAGGCCTTGGAACAATTTAAAAATATTTCTCATGATCAAAGACGTCTATAAGTTGTTCAAATAGATGTAAATATTTTAAAATGCCTTAAATGAGTGCACTTACAAACAGCTTTATGCCTGAGTAATTATTTAAAGACCAGAAAATTTGATAAATATATGAAAAATAAATAATTTTCAATCCATCCTGATGACCCCATACAAATGAATGAAATTGTGATAGTTACACCAGCTACTTTTGCTGTTAAGCTGAAGGGCCAGTTCACTGCTGTATTATGGATGCCACTAAGCTCTGTAGTTATGTAATCTTATACAGATTGACATGGCAACAAACTGGCAGGAGCACTGGCCTGAAATCCTGGAAGATATACTTGCCTCCCATGCGCATAGATAATGTCTTCCATATTCTCCAAAGAAAATGTCTGCTAGGTTCTCCAACAGCTTACCAAAATCCCTCTGAGCACTAGGTATGCGCTCTTTCATTTAATGCATTACTCGGACATCTGCTTTTGAAGCAGAAACGCTCTCCTGTAGTTAACATATACTATGTGTTGGTTTAAGCTCAGGCTTCCAAGTTTATATTTGCAATACAAAGAGCTTTTCCAAGATGCCAGTACAACATAATCCACAGAACCTAAACCGAGAGTTTCTGCAGATGCTGGGAATCTTGAGCAAGTCGTATCAAATGCTGGAGGAACTTGAAAGGTCAGGCTGATTCTATGGAGAAGAATAAGCAGTCAGATACTAGCTTGTACTCCTTCCCTCTCCTCACCTTCTTATTCTGGCTTCAGCCCCCTTTCTTTCCAGTCTTGATGAAGGGTCTCGGCCTGGAATGTTGATGGTTTATCCTCTCCTTAGATATGCCCGATTTGCAGAGTGCTTCCAGCATTTTGTGTGTATAACCCAACATTTCATGGAATAACCTAATGTGCATTTCTTAAAATTCCACCTTAAAATATCTTCATGTATGTCGGAATTCTGAAAGCAGTATGCCAAGTAATACTGTTTAGTATTAGCAAAAAAAAAACGTAGGAATTGAGCTTCCTGTACCTCCTTAAAATCTTTCTTTGGTTTGCTGACTATAATGGTCCCACATGCACAGTTCAGTCAGCTCCAATGCATTGAACTGCCCTCAGTTGTGAACAGATTAGGGGCAAATCATTTTGATATCTGCAACATGCCCAATGTGGGAAATAAAAGATGTTGCATGAGAGTGGGTGGGTCTCCTTCCAAGAACAGTCAGAGAGTAAAGGACCTTTATCCTTTCTCCATGCTGTACCAGTCTGCCACTGGGTGAGTGAAGGACATGCAAATCACTGTCCAAACAAATATATCCAAGAATTACTTACTTACCTACTCCGCTGACATTTAGGGCAGCAATGAAAGTCATCCATCTCTGTCTGTCCATACAGACACATACAAATGTAGAAGAAGGATTCTTCATTGCTGTTCCCATAATAATTATATTAACCAGTCAGGGTTGTTAGCCCTGAGCTGAACCCCTGAACCTAGAGGATCAGTGGACCATTCCTAGTCTGGCCTCTACTCTGTAACCTTTTTGGCATGGGTGACCCTACCAAGAGCCAAAGCAGAAGGTCCTGACTCCAGCCAATGTAGCTTTCCGGGTCAGTGAGACCTCCAAACTCTACGACAAGGTTGTGGTCCTCCAGAAGGACGTCCATTAATGCATTGAAGAAATTATACTGTGGTAAAAAAGATTCATTAAAATACACCTTTGACAAACTTATCTAGATTTACATCCTGGGAGGCTTTCAATAGATGCTGTCCTCAGAAATTCAAAATCCTTCATCTGTACTTTGTAATTCATTGCCTAAATTAGACAGTTTCCCTGTCATTCACATTCATTCCTCTGCACAATACAGTGGATTGAAAACAAGATTACAGGAAACGGATTAGAATCAACCCATGATATTATCAATGGTGCAGTCCTTTTAGAGTAGAGAAGCTCTGTAAATCAGATAAGAACAAATGTACAGACTGGGAATTTCAAGCAGCCAACTTAATTTTTGATCAAAGGCTCCAATTAAATTAAAGAGTTAGAAATTAAGTATTCCCTCTCAATATTTGTTGCATAGATGATATTTGCTTTCTTTTTTAGAAAGATTAAATTGTTAAAATGTCATATAAGATTTGACCAAGGTCAAAAAAGGAATATTTTATTCACTGGAGAGCCCAGTAATCAATTACAAATTAATTATCACTTAAATGGCATTAATACATTCCAAACCAGTTTGAATTTGTCAATGTGTGTTAATGTAGATGACATTTATCTCCGAAGCCTGAAATTGTCAGAAAGTAAGAGAAACATAGGTAAAACAAATCAAGAATTATAAATGTAATTATGTTAAAATTGTCTCAAAAACTAGTCAATAAGACCTAAAGACATAGGAGCAGAATTCAGTCCATCGAGTCTGCCCCACTATTTGATCATGGCTGATTTATTTTTCCTTTCAACTCCATTCTCCCACCTCTCCCCATGGCCTTAGATGCCCTTACTGATCAAGAACTAATCAATCACTGCTTTAAATATACCCAATGACTTGGTTTCCACAGCAATTTGTGGCAATGTATTCTGTAGATTCAGCACACCCTCTGGCTAAAGAAATTCCTCCTCATCTCTGTCCTGAAGAGCTGTCCTTCCATTCTGAGACTATACCCTTAGGCACATCCATTTTGGAAACAACCTCTCCATGTTCACTCTATCTAGGCATTTCAATATTCAGTAGGTGTGGTAAATTCAAGGCCACAATCTAAATAAGTGTTGATAAAACGTCCAATCTCCTGTCAGAATGGTTTATGATGCCTTCTGAGAAATTTAACTATATTGCATTCCTTAATTCATTTTTGCTGTGTGCAAGCAGAAACCAGAAAGTGATTAGTACAGAAAGTAGTTGGTATAAATAGCATAAATGCATTTATAAAAATGTAAATAAATTATGAAATGGAAAAAATAGAAGTTTGTGCTTTGAAGTGTGTCAGGAGGCTTGTGTGGGACATGACATTTTGGACCGAATGGCTGCTTCCCTGTTGTAACTCAATGTAATTCTATACTGTGAAGCTGTTATTTTACACAAGATTTCATGTGGTGTCTTATTTCAGAGAAACAATATTCATGTCAAATCAGTTTTCAAATCTTAACATAGAACATAGAATAGTACAGCACAGTACAGGCCCTTCGGCCCATAATGTTGTGCCGACCCTCAAACCCTGCCTCCCATATAAGCCCCCACCTTAAATTCCTCCATATACCTGTCTAGTAGTCTCTTAAACTTCACTAGTGTATCTGCCTCCACCACTGACTCAGGCAGTGCATTCCACACACCAACCACTCTCTGAGTGAAAAACCTTCCTCTAATATCCCCCTTGAACTTCCCACCCCTTACCTTAAAGCCATGTCCTCTTGTATTGAGCAGTGGTGCCCTGGGGAAGAGGCGCTGGCTATCCACTCTACCTATTCCGCTTATTATCTCGTACACCTCTATCATGTCTCCTCTCATCCTCCTTCTCTCCAAAGAGTAAAGCCCTAGCTCTCTTAATTCTATTCAGTAAATAGTGAATGTTAGGTGCAAGTTGAATCCAAACTAATAGTAGCAACACACATCAAAGTTGTTGGTGAACGCAGCAGGTCAGGCAGCATCTCCAGGAAGCGGTACAGTCGACATTTCGGGCTGAATCCTGACGAAGGGTCTTGGCCCGAAACGTCGACTGTACCTCTTCCGAGAGATGCTGCCTGACCTGCTGTGTGTTGCTTGAATTTCCAGCATCTGCAGAATTCCTCATGTTTGCGTTTCCAAACTAATAGTAATAGATTCCAATGTGCAGGTTAACTCACTCACCGAACTAGAACATAAGAGATAAAGATAGAACTGGGTCATTCAACTCCTCACACCTACTTTGCCAGTCAATGGCTGATTTTTTTTTCCTGCCCTAATCCCTCATTGTCCAAAAATCAAATCTTGGATTTAAATGTATCCATAAAATGAGTATCCACAGCCCTCTTAAATAGGAATTCACTACCTTCTATGTTATACAGCTTCTTCTCATCTGAGTCTTCAATCGCCTACCCCATGTTTTAAGACAGTGACCTCTGGTCCTAGACCCTCCCATGGAAAATGTCATGTCTGCATCTTCCCTGTCAAGCCATATGCAAATCCTCAATGTTCCAAAGCAACAACTTCTTAATCTTCTATAAAGAGTATAAATATCTTCTGCTCATAGAACAAATCCTCCATAGTAGGGAATCATTAAAGTGAACTTTCATGGCACTCTCTCTGTTACCAATATATACTGCATTTCTCTGTATATGGTGACCAAAGCTGCACGCAGTATCCCAGATTTTATTCCAATTTGTGCATTATAGTTGTAACGAGATGCCTTACAGTCTGATGTTTAAGCCTTCTTGCAATAAGCAGCAACTTCCTAATTGCTTATTGCATACATACATTATCTTTCCCTGATGCACATACAAGAAAGCCAGTACTTCAGAATATCAATACAGTCCGTCACCATTTAAAAAAAATATTTTGTCTTTCCGGAGACAGAAGAAATTCTGCAGATGCTACACAAGTCACACAAAATGCTAGAGGAACTCAAGTCAGGCAGCATCTATGGAGGGAAATAAACAATCGATTTCTTGTGCTGAGATCCTTCACCAGGACTATTTTGTCAACCAAGGTAAATGAACATGCATTATTACATATTATACTCCATCTTCTATTTCTTTGACTTTTCACTTCTGTCCATCTCCCAGTGAAGCCCTCTGCATCCTTCTTACAGCCCACATTCTAATTTAGCTTTGTATCTTCAAGTAAGCTTGGTTATATTGCATTTGGTCCCTTCATCCAAATTGTCTACGTAGATTGCATCCGCTGAGCTACCAGCAGCAATACCTGCATAACCCCACCAGTCACAACTTCCCAAACAAAATTGGACCATTTATCTGTAACTGTCCATTATCTAATCTTCAGTTCACACCATTACATTACCTCAATACCATATGATTGAATTTTGTTTAATAATGTATTATGTGGGATCTTTTCAAAGCCCTCTGAAACCCTCAGTGCACCATACCCATTATAAGAACATAAGAAATAAGAACAGGAGTAAGCCATCTGACCTGTTAATGAGCTCATTGCTGACCTGGCCATGGAGTCAACTCCACCTACCTTTCCTTTCCTCATAATGCTTAGTTCCCCTGATTAGCAAAAATCTAACTGTCTGAAATACATAAAGAATAAGGTAGCCTTTTCTGCTTCCCTGGTAGAGAATTCCACAGATTTACTACTCTTTGGGAAAAGCACTTTTCTTGAGGCTAAGTAACCTAGTTGTAATCTCATTTATCAGTGAAAACAACTTTCCTGCCTTTATATTTTCTAAATAGGTTGAGTGAACTCAGCCTTTTCTCCTTGGAGCGACGGAGGATGAGAGGTGACTTGATAGAGGTGTACAAGATAATGAGAGGCATTGATCATGTGGATAGTCAGAGGCTTTTTCCCAGGGCTGATATGGCTAACACAAGAGGTCACAGTTTTTAAGGTGTTTGGAAGTAGGTACAAAGGAGATATCGGGGTAAGTTTTTTACGCAGAGAGTGGTGAGTGCGTGGAATGGGCTGCCGGCAGCAGTGGTGGAGGCGGAAATGATAGGGTCTTTTAAGACAGGGGTCCCCAACCTTTTTTGCACTGTGGACCGGTTTAATATCGACAATACTCTTGCGGACCAGGCGACCCCGGTGGGAGGGGGGAGCAGGGGGCAGGTAGGGTTGCCAACGGACAAGAGTAGCAGTCAAATACGTTGTTTACCCCGAGAAAGACTACAATGACCATGAGGCCTTGCGTGGGCACCTGCGTGCATGCATACCCTGTGCATGTGTGTACGTGCCAATTTTTTCTGCACATCATTTTTGGCGATTCTGTTCGTGGGGGTGGTGTTAATCACGACTGGAATATAGGTGATAAGTGGCTAATACACTCATTTTCATTTCTAAAAGGGTTTATCTAACAAATTTAATAGTAAACACACAGCGCATATTCTCCTCGCGTGAATATAGTGATAAGTCAATTATCAGGGGAGGACAGGGGAGCTTGAAGTAACTGTTGAACGAACTTCCAGTAGAAGTGGTTGAGGCAGGTTCGATATTATTATTTAAAGAAAAATTGGATAGGTATATGGACAGGAAAGGAATGGAGGGTTATGGGCTGAGTGCAGGTCAGTGGGACTAGGTGAGAGTAGCGTTCGGCACGGACTAGAAGGGCAGAGACGGCTTGTTCCCGTGTTGTAATTGTTATATGGTTATATAAGTCAATAGCATCATAACATTTTAAGTAACGTTTGGATATTAAACATGCAGCACATATTTTCCCCGTATGAACATATAAAATCATTGCAACACACCAATATCGCTGAATCAGTGGGAGCCCTGGGCTTGTTTCCCTGCAACATGACAGTGCCATCGAGGGGTGATGGGAGACAGCGATAGTCGAACGGGGTTCCTTGTGTCCAGTCTATTCCACAATTTAGTTTTCGTTGCATTCATTGCAGCGATATGTTGGAAATGGAAGCAACGTTTTCAATGCTTTCGTGGCTACCTCAGGATACTTAGCCTTGAATTTGATCCAGAATGCCGGCAGAGATGTTATGTCAAACATACTTTTCAGCCCACCGTCATTTGCAAGCTCGAGGAGTTGATCTCCTACCCGCGCTGACATGGCTGACATGCGGGTAATGATCTTGCATGCGTAATGGCTCCACAGTGCGTGACAGGGAATGAGGAATGGTGCAGCTGACTCCTATCGCCAAATCATATCATTTCCTCGCGGCCTGGTAGCACATTCCTTGCGGCCCGGTGGTTGGGGACCACTGTTTTAAGAGACTCCTGGATAGGTACATGGAGCTTAGAAAAATAGAGGGCTAAGGGTAAAGCCTAGGTAGTTCTAAGGTAAGGACATGTTCGGCACAGCTTTGTGGGCCAAAGGGCCTGTATTGTGCTGTAAGTTTTCTATGTTCTATGTTCTAAGGATTTTCCATTTTACATTCTCTTGAAAAAATTAAACACCTTCCAAATCTTAGTCCCCTAGTAACTAAGTCTTAGCAAGGACTATTAGGTTGCACCTTGTGCTAGTAATTGATCCAGCTTACTATGAGCATTACGAAGCTGTGCAGTGCAGTGACACAGATCAACACACACGAAATGCTGGAGGAACTCAGCAGGTCAGGCTGCATCTACGGAAATGAATAAACAGTCGACGTTTCAGGTCGAGACCCTCTTCAGGACTGGAAAGGAAGGGAGAAGACTCCAGAATAAAAAGGTGGGAAGGAGGGGAAGGACAATATCTAAAAACTGACGCCAGGTGGCTAGAAAAGGTAAAGGGCAGGAGAGGAAGGAATGTGATAAGAGAGAGAGTAAACCGTAAGGGAAAGGGAAGAAGGAGGGGACCCAGGGGCCAGTGAAAGGCAGGTGAGAAGAGGGAAGAGGCCAGAGTATGGAATAGAAAAAGAGGGGAAAGGGAGGGAAGTTATTTTTATGGGAAGGAGAAATCGATAGTCATGCCATCAGGTTGGTGGCTACCCAGACAGAATATAAGGTGGTGTTCCTCCACCCTGATGGTGGACCCATTGTGGCCCAAGAGGATGGATGGACCATGGATCGGGATTGGGAATCGGAATTAAAATGTTTGGCCTCCAGGAAGTTCTGCTTTTGGCAGATGGAGCGGATATGCTCAACAAAACAGTTCCCCAATTTACGAAGGCTCTCACTAATGTAGAGGAGGCCACATTGGGAGCACCAGGTACAAAAGACAACCCCAGCAGGTTCACAGGTGAAGTATTGCCTCACCTGGAAGGACTGTTTTGGGCTCTGAATGTAGGTGAGGTGTAGGTGGGCAGGCGTAGGACTTTGGCTGCTTACAGAGGTAAATGCTGGGAGGGAGATTAATGGGGAGGGGTGAATAGACAGGGGGATCACAGAGGGAACAATCCCTGTGGAAAGCGGAGAGTGGGGAAGAGTTAAAGATATGTCTGGTGATAGGATCCCTTTGGAAATGGTGGAATTTGTGGCGAATGATGCATTGGATGCAGAGGCTCAGGGGATGGTAAGTGATGACAAGAGGAACGCTATCACTGTTAAGGCAATTCGAAGGTGAGGTGAGCGCTGATGTTTGAGAAATGGAGGAGATGCAGGTGAGGGCAGCATCAATGGTGGAGAAAGCGAAACCCCACTCTTTGAAGAAGAAGGACATCTCTGAGGTCCTGGAAGGGAAAGCCACATCCTGGAAATGGATGCAATGGAGATGAAAGAACTGAGAAAAGGGATTAGCATTTTTACAGCAGGCAGGGTGGAAACAGGTATAGTCAGTATAATTGTGGAAATCAGTAGATTTATAAAAGATGTCAGTCAACAGTTTGTCTCCAGAGATGGAGACAGAAAGATCGAGGAAGGGGGAGGCAGGTATCATAAATGGGCCTAATGAATTTAAGTGCAGGGTGGAAGTTGGAAGCAAAGTTGATGAAATTGATGAGCTCAGCATGGGTGTACGAAACAGCATAAGTACAGTAGCTAATGTAGCAGAGGAAGATTTGGGGAGTATTACCAGGGACGGCTTGGAACATGGACTGTTCTACATTGCCAATGAAAGGGCTGGCATTGCTGAGGCCCATGTGGGTGCCCATGGCTACCCATTGAGTATGGAAGAAGTGGGAGGAGCCGTAAGGAAAATTGATGAGGGTAAGAACCATTTCTGCCAGACAGAGGAGGGTGGTGGAGGGGAACTGCTTGGTTCGTTTATTGAGAAAGAAGCGGAAAGCTTTAAGGCCTTCTTTATGGGGATAGAAGTGTATAGGAACTCAACAACCATGGTGAAAATGAGGCTAGGAAATTGATGGTTAGTCAGGAGATCAAGAGCTTGAGAAGTGTTGTGGATGTAGGTGGGAGGGGACTGTCCAAGGGGGATAGAATGGAGTTGAAGTACGCAGACATGAGCAGGCAGAGACAATGGGCCTACCCAGACAGTCAGGTTTATGGATTTTGGGTTGGAGGTGGAAGCAAGCAAAGCAAGGTAAGGGAACTATGGGCTTAGAGGCAGTAGATGGCAGTGACACAGATGGTAGGACTCTGCTACCTCATACTTTCAACAGCCTGGGTTCAATCTTGACCTTTCATGCTGTCTATGTGGAGTTTGCACGTTCTCCTTGTCACCTCATGTGTTTTCTCTGGGTGCACCAGTTTCTGCACACAAAGATATGAAGGTTTGTAGGTTAATTAGCCAGTGTTAATTGCCCCTACAGTAGAACTTGCAGCTGCTAGGAATATGGGGAGGATAAAATAAGATGAAAGATGGAGTAGTGTATATGAGAGCCAGATGATCAGCTGAAGGCATCATTCCAGTGCTGTTTCTCACAATGACTCCATAAGTGTTGCACAAAAAGCTTCAACTTTACCGTTGCTATCCATTTTCGAAACCTTGATTTGAGTTAGAGATTTACTCATAATTTTAAATGCTCCGATCTTTCCTACCAACTGCCGCTTCCTGTAAGGAGTTTTTATGTTCTCCCCATGACCAGCTGTGGTGCCTCCTGCACTCCAAAGACATACAGCTTAGTAGGTTATTTGGGAATTGTAAAGTGTCCCGTGATAGGGCTATGATTAGATCAGGGGATTGCTGGGCGACGCAGCTTGAAGGGCCAGAAGGGCCTATTCCACACTGTATCTCAATAAATAAACAAATAAAACACCTCTGGTCATCATTACCCATTTCACTATCCTGCATTACTTACTACCTTACGCCTTCTGTTTAGTTTTTTAAATGTTTCCTCACCAGCAACTGACCAGCTGCTTCCCACTGTCCATAGTTAGGTTAAAGCATTACATTGTCATGCAGTTGTGTAAAATGAAAGGCAGCTAACTAGTCCGCAACTTGTTCAATTGAAGTCAGTGGCAATAATATTTAGTAGTAATATTGGGAGCTCATACATTCTCTTCATGACCATGTGGATTTCCTCCAGGTGTGCTGGTTTCTTCCCACCTTCCAAACATATGAGGGGTGATTGATAAGTTCATGGCCACATGGTCACATGGGTGTAATTGGACAGTGAAGGCTCATTGGACCAGAAGGGCCTGTTACCGTGCTGTGTCTCTAATATAAAAAAATAAAAATGCTATCCCTTGCACAAAGTAAAGGTCTCTCCTACCATAGAAATCAATGGTCCACAAGCCAGCTTTCAGAGGAGTTCACTGAATGAGAGACTTTCTCCTTCTCTAACTCAGTTTTCCAAAGCTTAGGATAGCTGTGTGTTCATGGATAATGGAGACCTTCATATCCACTCGCCGCTCTGTTTACAGATTTGTCATTGTTTTTTTGCCTTCATGGATGCTAACACTGGTTATGTTAGTGTGAAATTCCAGTCATGCTAAATTTCCCTTTAATTGAAGATTAAAATCAACCCCATCTAGTTTGTAACCATCTTAAACGTGTCATTGATACTAGAAAAAATTGTAATGAACAATCAGGAACAAATGTATTATATTATTTATTATTTATTTGTTATATTGTTAGTGATGGGGCAAGTTAGCATGATTGTCCTAAAAGCATACTGGATACTCAGATTCATTAAACATAGGACTGAATGGATTCTGAATCAGGTTTAATATCATAGAGCCATAGAGAGGTACAGCACAGAAACCGGCACCTCAGCCCATCTAGTCCATGCTGAAACATTGAGACTGCCTACTCCCATCAACCTGCACTGGGACCATAACCCTCCATATCGCTACTATCCAAACTTCTTTTAAACATTGAAATCGAGTTGGCATGGATCAATTGTCCTGGTAGCCCATTCCATACTCTCACAACCCTCTGAACAAAGAAGCTTCCCCTCACGAAGGGTCGCAGCCTGAAACGTCGACTGTACCTCCTCCTAGAGACGCTGCCTGGCCTGCTGCGTTCACCAGCAACTTTGATGTGTGTTGCTTGAATTTCCAGCATCTGCAGAATTCCTCGTGTTTGAGCTTCCCCTCATGTTCCCCTTAAATTTCTCACCTTTCACTCTTAACCCATAGCGCCTGGTAGTAGACCCACCCAAACACAGTGGAAAAAACCTGCCTGCATTAATCCCATCTATACACCTCAAAATTTCGTATAGCTCCATCAAATCTCCTCTGAATCTTCTACATTCTAAAGAATACAGTCCTAACCTATTCAATCTTTCCTTATAATTCAGGTCCTCCAGGCCCGGCAACATCATTCATAAATTTCTCTGTACTCTTTCAACTTTGTTTACATGTTTCCTGTAGGTAGATGACCAAAACTGCATAAAATACTCTGAATTGAACCTCACCAACGTCTTATAAAACTTCAACACATCCCATCTCCTGTACTCAATACATTGATTTATGAAGGGCAATGTGCAAAAAGCTTTCTTTATGACCCTATCTACCCATGATGCCACTTTCAAAGAATCATATACCTGTATTCTCAGATCCTTTGTTCTACCACACTCTTCAGTGCCCTACATTCACTGTGTAAGATCTACCCTGGCTGGTCCTACCAAAGAGCAAAGCCTTGTACTTCTCTCCATTAAATTCAATCTGCCATTTTCCAGCCCATTTTTCCAGCTGATACAAATCCCTTTGCAAGCCATGATAACCTTTCTCATTGTCCACTACACCCCAATCTTGGGGGTCATCTACAAATTTGCTGATCCAGTCAACCACATTATCATCGAGATCATTGATATAGATGACAATCAACAAAGGACCGATCACCATTCCCTGTGGCACCCTACTAGTCACAGGCCTCCAGTCAGAGGGCAACCATCTACTACCACTCTCTGCCTTCTCCCACAAAGCCAATGTCTCATCCAATTTTAAACACAAAATTATCTGCAGATGCTGGGGTCAAAGCAACACTCACAACACGCTGGAGGAACTCAGCAGGTCGGGCAGCATCCGTGGAAAAGTTCGGTCGACGTTTCGGGCCGGAACCCTTTGTCAAGACTGTAGAGGGAAGGGACAGAGGCCCTATAAAGAAGGTGGGGGGAGGGTGGGAAGGAGAAGGCTGGTAGGTTCCAGGTGAAAAACCAGTAAGGAGAAAGATAAAGGGGTGGGGGAGGGGAGGCAGGGAGGTGATAGGCAGGAAAGGTGAAGAAAGAATAGGGGTAAACACAATGGGTAGCAGAAGGAGGCGGAACCATGAGGGAGATGATAGGCAGCTGGGGGAGGGGGCAGAGTGACATAGGGATAGGGGAAGGGAGGGGGAGGGAATTACTGGAAGTTGGACAATTCTATGTTTATACCAAGGGGCTGGAGACTACCTAAACGGTATATGAGGATATGTGTTGTGAGTGTTGCTCTCATCCAGTTTACTACCTCATCCCTGAATGCTGAGCGACTAAACCTTCTTGACCAACCTCCCATGCAGGACCTTATCAAATGCCCTACTAAAGTCCATATGGACAACATCCACTGTCTTGCCTTCATTCACTTTCCAGATAATCAGTCCATGTTTATCTAAAAACTTACATATCCAATCCCTTAGAATACCATCCAATAACTTTCCCACAATTGATGTCACACTCACCAGCCTATAATTTCCTGCTTTCAGTTTAGAATCTTTTTTAAGCAACAGATCAACACTGGCTATTCTCCAATCATCAGTGCTAAATAACTCTGCGAGGGACCCAGCAATTTCTCTATTTCCCTCCCATAAGATCCAAAGGAACACTTTGTTAGGCCCTGGGATTTATCTGCTCTGGGTAGCAAACACCTTCTCCTCTGTAATCTGTACAGGGTCCACAAAGTGGATGCCGCTTTGCCTCACTTCCATAGACTCTGTCCGTCTCCCGAGTAAATACAAATGCAAAGAATGAATTTAAGATCTCTCCCATCTGTTTTGGCTCCACACATGGATTACCATTCTGGTCTTCCAGAGGACCCAAAATGTCCCTTGCAATTCTTCATGAGTATATGTTGAGAAATTTGTTAACACTGTGGCAGCAGTACAGTGCAATACATGACAATATAGAGAAAAAATAATTGTGAATTACATCAAGTATATACAGTTACTATAAAAATATTCACACCCCCACCCCCCTTTGGAAGTTTTCATGTTCTATTGTTTTACATTGAATCACTGTGGATTTAATCTGGCGTTTTTTGACACTGATCAACAGAAAAAGACACTTTAGTGTCAAAGTGAAAACAGATCTCTACAAAGTGATCTAAATTAATTAGAAATATAAAACACAAAGTAAATGATTACATAATGATTACAGCCCCTCCCCCCTCCCTTTAATATAACACACCAAATCATCACTGGTGCAGCCAATTGGTTTTAGAAGTCACATAGTTAGTTAAATGTAGATCCCCTGTGTGTATTCAAGTTATTTCAATTGATTGTAATAAAAATACACCTGTATCTAAAAGGTCCAGTTGCTGGTGAGTCAGTATTCTGGCAAAAGCTACACCATGAAGACAAAACAACACTCCAAGAACTCCGATTATTGAAAAGCACTGGTCAGCAGATGGATGCAAGAAAAGTTTCAAGTCTCAGCAGATTCCTTGCAGTACAGTTAAGTCAATCACCAAGAAATGGAAGGAATATGGCACAGCTGTAAACCTGCCTAGAGCAGGCCGTCCTCAAAAACCATACACAAAGGGGTCTGGTGAGGAGGCCACCAAGAGACCTATGACAACAGTAGAGGAGTTACAAGCTTCAGTGACTGAGATAGGAGAGACTTTGTATACAACAGCTGTTGCCCGGGTGCTTCACAAGTCGAAGCTTTACGGGAGAATGGCAAAGGGAAAGCCGCTATTGAAAAAGAACTCCCGTGAAATCTGGGCTAGAGTTTATCAGAAGGCATGTGGGAGATTCTGAAGTCAGTTGGAAGAAGGTTCTATGGTCTGATAAAACCAAAATTGAGCTTTTTGGCCATCAGACTAAACGATATGTTTGGCGTAAGCCAAAAACTGCTTGTTGTTCAGTCATTAAGCCGAATCTGACTCTTCATGACGTCATGGACTCCTGCACACCAAGCCTTCTTGTTGGAAACTGCCCCGCTAAGATCCCTCAAGATCATACACATTGTCTGAGTAACATTATCTATCCATCTTAGCCTCTATTGTCCTCTCCTTCTTTTACCTTCTGCTTTACCTAATATGAGAGTCTTCTCCAAAGAATCCTGTTTTCTCATGATGTAGTCAAAATATCTGAGCTCTTGTCTCATAATCAAGCCTCCTAGTGAGCAGTCTGGCTGTATTTCTTCAGGTATTGACTTGTTGGATCTTCTTGCTCCCCAACAAACTCTTAACCCTTTCCTTCAGCATCCAAGTTCAAAGGGGTCAATTCTTTTGTATTCAGCCTTACTAATAGTCCAGCTCTCACAGCCATACATCACAACTGGAAATACCATAGACTTGACTATACAGATCTTTGTAGACAATGTTATGTCTCTGCTCATCAGTATTTTATCTAAATTTGCCATTGCTGCGCTCCCCAGAAGTAAGTGCTGTTTAATTTTGTGGCTGCAGTTACCATCTATAGAAATCTTTGAACAGAGGAAGACAAAATCCGTCACTGCTTCCACTTCCTTTCCATTTATTACCACGGAGTTAATTGGGCTGGTCGACATAACCTTGGTTTTCTTAATATTGAGAAACAAGCTAGCATTTGCACTTTGAACACCTACGCTCTGTCCGCCAGAGAAAGCAGGATCTCCCAGTGGCCACACATTTTAATTCCACATCCCATTCCCATTCTGACATGTCTATCCACGGCCTCCTCTACTGTAAAGATGAAGCCACACTCAGGCTGGAGGAACAACACCTTATATTCCGTCTGGATAGTCTCCAACCTGATGGTATGAACATTGACTTCTCTAACTTCTGCTAATGCCCCACCTCCCCCTCGTACCCCATCTGTTATTTATTTGTATACCCACATTCTTTCTCTCACTCCCCTTTTTCTTCCTCTGTCCCTCTGACTATACCCCTTGCCCATCCTCTGGGTTTCCCCCCTCCCCCTTTTCTTTCTCCCTGGGCCTCCTGTCCCATGATCCTCTCGTATCCCTTTTGCCAATCACCTGTCCAGCTCTTGGCTCCATCCCTCCCCCTTCTGTCTTCTCCTATCATTTTGGATCTCCCCCTCCCACTTTCAAATCTCTTACTAGCTCTTCCTTCAGTTAGTCCTGACGAAGGGTCTCGGCCTGAAATGCCAACTGTACCTCTTCCTAGAGATGCTGCCTGGCCTGCTACGTTCACCAGCAACTTTGATGTGTGTTGCTAGCCTTTGCACTTTCTTCTTTCACTTTGATTAGAAGCTTCCTCAGATTCTCCTCACTTTCAGCCATTAGAGTAGTATCATCTACAGATCTGAGGTTGTTAATATTTCATCCGGCAATTTTGATTCCAACATTTGAGTCCGCTAGACCAGCATTCCTCATGATGTGTTCAGCATATAGATTTAATAAGTAGGGTGACAGTATGCAGCCTTATCATACTCCTTTCCCAATCTTGAACCAATATTTGTTGTTCTTTCTTGAACTTCATACAAGTTTCTCTTAAGGAAGATTAGATGTCCAGGTATCCCCATTTCTTCAAGGATTTGCCATAGTTTTTTATGGCCCACACTGTCGAAGGTTTTAGAGTAGTCAATAAAACATAGATAAATACTTTCTGGAATTCCCTCGATTTCTCCATTATCCAGCGTAGGTAGGAATTTGCTCTCTGGTGTCTCTGGCTCTTCTAAAACCAGCTTGTACATCTAGCAATTCTCAATCCATATACTGCTGGAGTCCTGCTTGCATGATCTTTAGCGTTACCTTGCAAGCATGTGAAATTAGTGAAATTATTCAGTAACTTGAACATTCCTTTACATTTCCTTCTTGGGAAACTGATCTTTTCCAGACTAAAGGCCATTGTTGGGTTTTCCAGATTAGTTGGCAAATTACATGCAACTCTTTTATAGCATCACCTTGTCAAGTTTTAAACAATTCAACTGGAATCCTGTCACATCCTGCAGCCTTATCATTGGCAATGTTTTCTATCGCACATTCAACTTCATTTTCCAGAATGTCTGGCTCTAGATTGTTGAGGGAGTCATTGCAGGTGTCTTTGCTGTTGGGATCTTTCCTGTACAATTCCTCTGTGTATTCCTGCCATCTCTTTTTGATATCTTCTGCTTCTGTAAGGTCCTTCGCTTCTTTGTCTTTTACTATATTCATTTTTGCATGAAATGTTCCTTTGATTTGCTGGGGCAGCAGGCTGAGGGTAGCAGACACCAACAGAATCAACAAACTCATTCGTAAGGCCAGCGATGTTGTGGGGATGGAACTGGACTCTCTGACGGTGGTGTCTGAAAAGAGGATGCTGTCTAAGTTGCATGCCATCTTGGACAATGTCTCCCATCCACTACATAATGGACTGGTTGGGCACAGGAGTACATTCAGCCAGAGACTCATTCCACCGAGATGCAACACAGAGCATCATAGGAAGTCATAGGATGGCCTGTGGCTATCAAACTTTACAACTCCTCCCTTGGAGGGTCAGACACCCTGAGCCAATAGGCTGGTCCTGGACTTATATCCTGGCATAATTTACATATTACTATTTAATTATTTATAGTTTTATTACTATTTAATTATTTATGGTGCAACTGTAATGAAAACCTATTTCCCCCGGGATCAATAAAGTTTGACTATGACTATTTCTCTAATCTTGAATAGATCTCTTGTTTTCCCAATTCTGTTGGCTTCTTCAGCTTCTTTGCATTGCTCCTTTAAATAAGTTTCTTTATCTTTCCTTGCTATTGTCTTGAACTTTGCGTTCAGTTGGAGGTATTTGTTCCAATCTCTACTGGCCTTCATTTCCCTTCGCTGCTCAGTCACTTGTAGAGCCTCCGCAGAAAGCCATTTTGCTTTCCTCGTCTTCTTTTCTATGCATAGTTCTTCTGACCTTCTCTCTACCAGGCTGAATGCACGGAACCTGTTTTTCACTTCCACACCATATTCTTGAGGGATGCTATCAACATCAAACTATGCTGGTACATTGATTTTCCTGATACTCTTCAGTTTCATTCTGAATATTGCAACAAGCAGCTAATGGTCTGAGCCACAATCTGTTTCTGGTCTTGTTTTAGCTGACCGTATAGAGATCTTCCATCACTGATTGCAAAATATATAGTCAATCTGGTTTCAGTATTGACCATTTGGTGATGTCCATATATACAGCCACCTCTTAGGCTGTTGGAAGAGGGTATTTGCTATAACCAGAGAGTTAATTAGGCAAAATTCTACCAGTCAATGTCCTGCTTCATTCCGTACTCCAAGGCCAAAGTTGCCCCTTACTCCAAGTGTTCTGTGATTTCCAACTATGTCATTCCAGTCTCCAATGATAAATATAACATCCATTTTTGGTATCACATCCAGGAGGTGCTGCAGTACTTCATAAAACTGGAACTGTTCTTTAAACACTGCACATCACCAAAATCTCACCATCCTTCCCATGGAGCATGGTGGTGGCTGCATCATGCTGTGGAGATGCTACACTGCAGTAGACTCTGGAAGGTTTGTGAAGGTAGAGGGTAAAATGAATGCAGTAAAATGCAGGGAAATCCTGGAGGAAAACCTGATGCAGTCTGCAAGAGAACTATGGCTTGGGAGAAGATTTGGTTTCTAGCAGGCAGTGACCCCCAGCATAAAGCCAAAGCTACACAAGGATGGCTTAAATACAAACAAAGTTGATGTCCTGGGTGGCCAAGTCAGAGTCCAGACCTCAATCCAATTGAGAATTTCTGGCTGAACTTGAAAAGAACCGTTCACTCATGAACCCCATGCAATCTGGCAGAGCTTGAACAGATTTGTAAAGAAGAATGGGCAAAAATTGCAGTATACAGATGTGCAAACCTGATAGGGACCTATCCACACAGACTGAAGGTTGTATTTGCTGCCAAAGGTGCATTTTCTAAATACTGACTTGAAAAGGTTGGTAACTACACAATCAATTATTTTGTGTTTTATATTTGTAATTAATTTAGATCACTTTGTAGAGATCTGTTTTCACTTTGACACGAAAGAGTCTTTTTCTGCCGATCAGTGTCAAAAAAGCCAAATTATCTTCATTGTGATTCAATGTTGTAAAGCAATGAAACTATAGGCACTTGAATATATTCATTTATTTATTTATATTATGTTAAGTAAGCAGTGCAAAAAATAGAATATAAAGTAGTGAGGTAGTGTTCATGGTTGCAATGTCCATTCAGAAATCAGATGGCAGAGGGGACAGAGGGGAAATTGAATGTGTGTCTTCAAGCTTTTGTACCTCTTTCCTGATGGTAGCAATAAGAAGAGAGCATGTCCTGGGTGGTATGAGTCCTTAATGATGGACACTAGAATCATTCAAATAGAGGAGTTAGAATAGTGTAGATGCAATGCATAGAGTAGAATGCAGAGTTTTGGAGGTATATCAGAGGAATTGTTTTCAATTTAATGGTTCATGGGTTACTGATTAAGCCGACATTTATTGCCCTTCCTAATTTCCCTGAGCAAAGCTGTTTTCTAAGCCTCTACAGAGAGAAGTTTAACAGTCATTGGTCGAGTGAGGTATTGCAATTTGGAAGGGCAAACCAAGGTAGAACATACGAGGTAAATGGTTAGGCACTGAGGAGTGCAGTAGAACAGAGGGATTTGGGAATACAGATACAAAATTCCCTAAAAGTGGCGTCACAGGTTGATTAGGGTATTAGCCTTTATAAATCAAAGTATTGAGTATAAGAGTTGAAATGTTATGGTGATGTTGTATAAGGCATTGGTAAGGGTGAATTTGGAGTAATGTGTGCAGTTTTCGTCACCAAATTACAGGAAAGATATCAATAAGGTTGAAAGAGTGCAGAGAAGGTTTACAAAGATCTTGCCAGGACTTGAGAAACTGAGTTACAGAGAAAGGTTGAATAGGTTAGGACTTTATTCCCTAGAGCGTAGAAGAATGAGGGGAGATTTGATAGAGCTATATAAAATTATATAATTATGATGGGCATAGATAGAGTGAATGCAAGCAGGTTTTTTCCACTGAGGCTAGGGGAGTAAAAAAACCAGGGGACATGGGTTAAGGGTGAAGGGGGAAAAGTTTAAAGGGAACATTAGGGAGGGGCTTCTTCACACAGTGAGTGGTGGGAGTGTGGAATGAGCTGCCAGATGAAGTGGTAAATGCGGGCTCACTTTTAACATTTAAGAGAAACTTGGACAGGTACATGGATGTGAGGTGTATGGAGCGATATGGTCCAGGTGCAGGTCAGTGGGACTAGGCAGAAAAATGGTTCGGTGCAGCCAAGAAGGGCCAAAAGGCCTGTTTCTGTGCTGTTATGTTCTATGGTTTTATGATCTGGAATCACCAGGTTGGAATGGCAGATTTCCCTGAAGAACATTAGTGAAATAGATAGGTCTATATAACAATGCAGCACTTTGGTAGTAACCATTATTGGAAGTATTTTTTTATATATTCCAATTTTTGATTGACTGAATTCAAGTTACCCAGCTGCTAAGGTGAGATCCAAATTCCTGATTCTGATCAATAGTTTCAGTTTGCAAAGCAATTAATTTAATTACCAGAGGAGAGCATCCCAATTTCTACCTATCCACCCATGAAGTACTTAAGCATAACAGACAATGAAAACAGTAAGTTATTCAGTCCCTCTTTCCCACCCTGATATAGAATAAGATAATGTCCGATGCTTCCCCCTTGCCCCCGAGTGCCATCCCCATCTCCCTTGTTTCTTAAATATAGTGCCTAGAAAAATATTTCTCCCTTTCCAGAAAAAATCCTCACAGCTTTCTTGGTTAAAGAATTCCCTCAGGGTGAAGAATGTATTCTCAGCCCAGTTCTGAATGGCATTTATGTTGAGACTGCAACTCCAATTTCTAAACATCCCACTCAAGGGAAACAACAGCTCAACATCTATCCACTGGGCATGATAAATCATCAAATTGACACATTAGAGCAATTCTCAATTTGGGATAGTTAAGTCCACTGAAATCCTGCTTAGATCTGAACTGTGAAGAAAGCGCATTATTTTGCTTCCAAATGTGGATCAACATCGTTACTGGAATAAATTGTATGGACAAGCAAGTTAAATGTATAATATTGCTAATGATGGGGCAAGCTAGTAAGAGCAAGATCCTTTGGAAACCTGACTTAGAACACCAACAAATACAAACTTTAATTTCGCTTGAAGTTTGAGACTTCATCAAACCTCTGAGCCCTAATCAGTTCATAAACCAACGTGTTGTCTCCCATTGCCACATCAAGCTCAAAATGTGGCATTTTGGGCAGTGCTGTGTTCTCAGATCAGATGTTCAAGTTTATTGTCATTCAACTGTATAGATTTATACTGTCAAATGAAACAACCATTGATTATAAATAATTTGATAAATGTTATTGAGAAACAAATACAGGGCAATGGAAAGATTGCACTGAAGTGGAATTAGCTGATTAAAAGTTATTTTCTTCCTGTAAGTGTCTTTACTGATGTCATGAAAGTAAACTACTGAAAGGGAAACTGAATGTCAGTATGGGGTGGCTTTTACTTCCTGAATCTCATGTGTACGAAGATTAAAAAAAGCAGAAATTCCAACAGCACGGCTGTGCATATCTTCCAGTCAGTGGACCAAAGGACCTGCAAAGCGAAGAACAGTAAAGGAGTCTTCTGTAGAATAAATGTAGCATGCA
Organism: Mobula birostris; assembly: GCF_030028105.1. NCBI lineage: Eukaryota > Metazoa > Chordata > Chondrichthyes > Myliobatiformes > Myliobatidae > Mobula > Mobula birostris. The sequence continues at coordinate 180,036,465 of NC_092373.1, forward strand.
GTCTAGAAGGGTCATCAATGATCACAACATCTTAAAAACCATGTTTCCTGTCGTTTAGAAATGTTTTTTTGGGGAGGAGATTTGATTTGACAGATTAAGAGAAAAAAAATGTCATCTCAGGCAATTTAGCTGCAATGTATGAGTTCAATCGTTAAGAAAACAACTCACATATCTAGACAGAATAATTCTGACTAGGGTTATATTGGCAAGTGCGTAAATAGGATCGTTTCTGAAATTTGGCACTAATGAGGTACCATTGCTTTTCTTGATTTATTGACAAGCAAGTATTGCCTTCCTGGTTGAAATAATTGAAGCACTGATATAATTAGATTGAGAAAACCCCTGATCTGAAGAGATCTTTGCAGCGAAAAAGATAATAATTAATTATGAGTGCCAACATTGCTGACACTTGCAGTGCAGTGGGGACTGAAGTGGGGTGGGGGAAGGGGGTGTGTATGGAAAGTGACTTTAAAGTGTTCCATATATGGGTTCAGAGGCACTTTGAACAGCTGTTAGAAAACCATCCAACAGCCAGATTAAACATTAGCTGATTACCGACAAGTAATTAACAATGTCAACCAAACACAGAAACTGAATTAATAATAATTATATCATCAACATGATGATTGCCTTGTAGAGAATCCTGGGGAAAAGGAGAGGTTAATTACTCGCTCACAGAACATCACTGAATTGACCATGGTTGTGCCTTAGGATGGTGTTAACTGCCAGCTGTATAATTAATTAACATCATAATTGCAATGCAGGCAGCATGAAAATATTGAAATATTACACCATCTCTATTCTATTACCTATCATAATCTTCTATAATTTAGAACACTGGATTGCAGGCTGCGTTCATCTTTTGTTGGGTAATATATATCAAATCTATATTGTAATTTGCCTATTTTTTTGCTCATTGTACAGTTCACCATGAAAATTGTAGAGTTGATTGAAGTAGGTTGCAGGAAAGATTCTGCTCTGTTATGCACTGAGTGCATGGGAGTAACTATAGGATTGCTCACAGAACAGGTAGGTAATTGCTAAACAGTGGTGTTTAAAGCCAGTTTTCACAAAAATTGGGATTAAATTTGGATTAAGTTGGTCCAAATTCTTCCTCCCCTTCACTGAGAAGACAAAATGTTTGACTTAACCAAGTGAAAAGAGTATCTGAATCAAATCACACAGTGACATGTGCAGCCTGTAAACAACTACAGCACAATCTGTCCATTTAGCTAACCTAACGATGAGTGGAATTGCGTCATCAGTGAAGAGGAAATCTTAGTCTCAGATTTACTTCATGGTATAATGACTAGGTTTACAAATTGCCCATACGTCTTGACAGGAGATAGAAGGGATTTTATCTAGTTTTGATCATCACAAAGACAGAAGGAACAGTCTTGGTACTAGATATCTGAAGTAAAAATTAGAAGGTACTGGGCACACAGCAGGTCAGGCAGCATCTGTGGAAAGAGAAGTTGAGTTAGTGCTTCAAGATGAAGGCCCTTAAGGCCCTGATCAGAACTGAGATTTTAAAAAATGACATGAGAATGATCACAGACCTGAAACATTAATTCTGTTACTGTTTTCCGTGTGTGTGTGTGTGTGTGTGTGTATATCTGTGTGTGGGGTGGGGGAGCTGCAGGGTCTGAAGGGGTTAGTGTGTGGCGGGGAAGATTTCATATATATCTTTGAATTGATCATTGGACTGGATTACTATAAGACTACAAGAGTATAAAACATGGAGGCAGGATTAGGTCGCTCGGCCAACTGTATCGTCTCCAACGTTTTATCTTGGCTGATTTATTTTTCCCTCTCAACTGCATTCTCCTTCCTTCTCCTCATAACCTTGACACTCTTACTAATCAAGAACCTATCAACGTCTACTTTACGTATACCCAATGACTTGGGTATATTTCATAGATTCCATAGCCAGAGGATAGATTCTAAAGAAACTCCTCCTCGTCCCTGTTCTAAAGCTTTATCATCTGGTCCCAGACTCTCCAACTACTGGAACCATCCTGTCTATGTCCATTCTATTCAGGTCTTTCAATGTTCATTAGGTTTCAATGAGACATCCCTCCTTCATCCTTCTGAACTCCAGTCATATAGGTCCAAAGCCATCAAGCACTCATCATATGTTAACCTTTTCATCTCCAGAATCATTCTCATAAAACTTCTCGGGACCCTTTCATAGTCAAAACACCCTTAGATTTGCTAACATTGCATTTGACTTCTTTACTACTGACTCAATCTGCAAGTTAACCTTCAGTGAATTGTGCACTAGAGCTCCCAAATCCCTTTGAACTTCCAATTTATGAATTCTCTCCTCATTTAGAAAATGGTATATGTTTTTATTCCAAAGTGCGGCAGCTTTGAGTGTCCTATCAACACGGGCCCCAAGATCTCTCAGATCCTCCACACTGCCAAGAGTCTTACCATTTATATAATATTCTGTCTTCAAATTGGGCCTACCAGAATGAATCAGTCCACACTTACCTGGGTTGAAATCCATCTGCCACTTCTCAGCCCAGTTCTGCATCCTATCGATGTCCTGCTGTAACCTCTGACAACCCTCCACACTATCCACAACACCCCCAACCTTTGTGTCATCAGCAAACTTACTAAGCCACCCTTCTATTTCTTTGTCCAGGTCACTTATAAAAATCACAAGGAGGAGGGGTCCCAGAACAGATCCCTGTGGAACACCACTGGTCACCGACCTCCATGCAGAATACAAACCATCTACAACCACCCTTTGTCTTCTGTTGGCAAGCCAGTTCTGGATCCACAAAGCAAGGTCTCCTTGGATCCACCCAAATGAGATTCGTTAAGTTGGCCGGACCGGGGGTTATCACCCCCTATATCAAGCAATAAGCCGAAGCGAGAGTTACACTGTGATGTGTTGAATGTTGCTCACAGCTCTCTGCAGGGTCTTGTGGTCACATGCAGAGCAGTTACCACACCAAGCCATAATGACTCTGGAAAGGATGTTTTCTATGGAGTGTTGATTAAAAATTGGTAAGGGTCGACAGAGACATACAAAATTTCTTTACCCTCCTGAGGAAGGAGAGGCACTGAAGCACTTTCCTGGCCATGATGTCTACGTGGTTGGACCAGGGCAAGTTACTGGTGATGTCCACTCTTAGGAACTTGAAACTGTCAACCCTTTCAACCTCAATACTGATGATGAAACAGGAACATGTGCACCACCCCTCTTCCTGATGTCAATGACCACCTCTTTGTTCCAAGTCTTCAAAGTTCAAAGTAAGTTTATTATCAAAGTACAAGTATGTCACCATGAACAACCCTGAAATTCATTTTCTTGCAGACATACTCAATAAATCCATAATAGAATAATAACCATAATAGAATTAATGAAAGACTGCACCAACCTGGGTGTTCTACCAGTGTGCAAAAGACAGCAAACTGTGCAAATAAAAAAGAAAGAAATAATAATCATGACAATGAAGAGTCCTTGACAGTGAGTCTGTAGGTTGTGGGAACATTTCAATGATGAAGTTGAGTAATGTTATCCCCCTTGGTTCATAACCTGATGGTTGAGAGGTATTAACTATTCCTGACCTGTTGTGTGAGTCCTGAGGCTCCTGTACCTTCTTCTGGATGGCAGCAGTGAGAAGAGAGTATGTCCGGGGGGGTGGGGTTTCCTCACGATGGATGCTGCTTTCCTGCGACAACGTTTCACGTAGATATGCTCAATGCCATTCAAGGAACATCTGCAGAAGTATCATTTACATCCAGATGAAATAAATGTTTTGAGCACGTGGCATCTTATCACAGCTGTGTTTTGCAATATTCTTTCTACTGTTCTCCTTTACTTGTTATTGAGATGAAATCCCAAGTTCAAGTTTAATTGTCATTCAACTATCACGAATACCCATGAATAGAGCCAAACAAAACAGCGTTACTCAGGGGCTAGGGTGCAAAACACAGTACCAACAGTCATACATAGCACAAGGCACAGGAAGCACTTATTCTAAATACATTTATTATCAAAGAATGTATAAATTATACAACCTTGAGATCTGTCTACTTACAGGCAACCACAAAGCAAGAAACCCAAAAGAACCCAATGTTAAAAAGTAAAAACAACACCGAAGCGCAAAGAGAAAGGAAAACAAAACACAAATCATGCAAACAATAGAAGTGTGCAGCAGCATTCTGAACCAAACTGAGCCCTTAGATCCATACCCCCAGAGAAGCCCAGAGTAGGCCTAAAGCCTCGGTCTCAGTTCATCATATTAGCGGGGTGAACCACTGCGAAGCTTGCAGACACAATGCACAGCGGCTAGAGCAGTTCACCGCCTCAGCACCACAGAGAGAGTGGTGAACATCACAGGAGAGCAAGCGAAATTGGCCCGACTCTCCGCTCCAGTCCTGAAACCCTGGCTTTCCATTCCATCTGGGCTAGCATTTAAATTGTACAAATAGCAGATCGTGCCTCACGTTAGGAAATGAGCCCCTCCATAATCGAAATGCTCCGGGCCTAGAATTCGCCGCCCAGCCCGAAGCCATTCTCGATCCCTCCAAATCGGTTTGCTGCTTACAGCGAACCAACGTCGCACCCAGTCTAGTTGGACAGGCATGGAAACTCCTCTGTCTCAACTCCTCCTCTCTGAATCACACACTCCAGTTCCATCTACATTGATTTTCAATGCATCATCACGGCGCATCCCTCTAATTCATTTTGCCTTCACTCACTTCTTCATTGCTTGCGGTGATGGTTTACCATCATTTACTTCAAAAAAAAGGGTGTTAGTAATGATGTTTTTAGTCAAGTTTCTTGCCTTTTGAACTACCAGTAAGCTGTTGCTCACCTTCAACAGTGCCATCTTCAACCAGGTGATAAGATAGTAAGTAAATGTACAGTCACACAAAGAAATATATATACCTGAGTGACATGTCTTGTAAATTGATGGTGCATGGATATTATCGGCAAGAACAAGCAGTTCTCTGCAGTCCGGAGATGAATGAATACGTGCACACATGCAATCCAACTTGTCATTCCACCGACGGAATATTGGAGGGCAGCACCAATAGAAGGGACCAGCTCTCAATGCAGCACAGATGTTGCGCTACGCTGCCTCTGGCACCTCCTCTCCTGGACTGCTGTAACAATCAAGCTCATGGCTTGAGGTTTAGTCTTCACTACACAAGGCCACACAGTTCCCCCACTGCCTGTCTTGCCAGTAAACAAGGGAAACAGACTTGCAGCATTTTACACTTTCAACATCTAACAGGGTCTTGGGATCGTAATAGAAACATCCAAGACAGTCACTCACAGTTAGACTGCACACCGCCTTCAATGCCTTCCTGTAGTGGGGAACAACACAGTCCAGACCGTCCAGCTACTCCACCATCATTGAACTTGTTGATGGGTTAGACCTACAGAAGTTAAGTTCTTAATGTCCAGCATTGTCCTACAATCATAAAAACTGCTTCTGTTGGCCACTGCATCCAAACTTGTCACTGTCTTACCTGAAGACCTTTAAAAAAAATCTTTGTAAATTATACATTTGGAATTATCTAGCACATTAATTTGATGAAAGGGTTAAAATATAAGTGACTACACCTTTCTAAAGGTCTGATTTCTGATAGCTTAGTTTTCAACAGTACACAATTAAGCAATGCTTGGTAAAATGAATAAACATTTCAGTGAGGCAAACTGTGGCTGGATATGAAAGTGATGGAGATTTTGATACAGTTTTGCTACCATCATTCATTTACCACGCAGCCCAAACAAGGCACTCTGAAGATTGTCTTCAATCTGAAGTACAATGAATATGAGCTGTCAGAAATCATAGAAACAGTTGAAGATTAAAAGGTCTCCCCTGTGGGCAATTGGAAACAATTGAACGTTATCAAGATCATTAGATGATAATGGATGAAGAGAGCCGTTTGGTCCATTTGATTCATCCATCTAGATTCTGCTGCCTTTCACTTCACTGTGCCATCAATCCTTTCACAAATGATTTCAGAGATTCTGCTTCCTCTCCTCTATCCAAAATCTATTCCCCATCTTGATCTCAAATAACATAAAAAGGAGGTTTTTACGAGGGGTGATTGATAAGTTCATAGCCTAAGGTAGAGGGAGTCAATTTTAGAAAAACTAGCACATTTATTTTTCAACATACTCCCCTCCCACATTTACACACTTAATCCAGCAGTCTTGGAGCATACGGATCCCTTCTTTGTAGAAGTCGGCGTCTTGGACCTCCAGAAAGTGGTCCACAGCAGGGGTGATTGATAGGTTCGTGGCCTAAAGTAGAAGGAGATGTAGTCTGCATGAAGGGTCTCGGCCCGAAACGTCGACTGTACCTCTTCCTAGAGTTGCTGCCTAGCCTGCTGCGTTCACCAGCAACTTTTATGTGTGTTGCTTGAAATTCCAGCATCTGCAGAATTCCTCGTGTTTGAGGAGATGAGTTATACAGCTCTCGTTACATGCACATGCAGTTCAACTCTTTGAGTGATAATGCAGAAAGTTTGAAGTTAATAACTCATCTCCTTCTACATTAGGCCACCAACTTATCAATTGCCCCTCGTATATGTGTGCCTTATTGGAACTTTTACCTCCATGCTATGTTTAATAAATTTAAATGATATTCTAAGTTGACATTTTCCATGGACTTGTACATCAGTGTTAGGTATCTACATATGACATGGTAGCATAGTGGTTAGCACAATGCTTGGCAGTACAGGTGACCCTGGTTCAATTCCCCTCTCTGCCTGTACGGAGTTTGCACATTCTCCACGTGACTGCATGGGTTCCCCCGGGTGCTCCGCTTTCCCCCCAATGTCCAAAGGTATGCCGGTTGGTAGGTTAATTGGTCATTGTAAATTGTCCCGGCATTCAGTCAGTCAGTCGGTGGGTGCCGTCCCGAATCCGGGGTTGGTGGCTATGCACCTCCATCTTCTTCGATCTTGCGACAGCACCGAGTAAGCCTCTCCTCCAGTTTGTTCTTGCTGGCAGCCTTGGCACCGCCCGCCGCCGCCCCCACCGAACTCGAGCCCGAGGCCATGTCGGCTTCCAGCCGTGGCTGCTTCTTCGAGCTCGGCCCTTCCTTAGGCAGAGGCCTTGGGTAGGTCCAGGCACACGGTGCAGCGCCCAAGTTCATTATGTCTCTTCTAACTAGGTGCATAGCATACGATTCGTAGATACGTGGTGAGGCTTTAATCTCTTCCACGGAAGATGGCCGTTGGCTCACAAGGAGTTCATTGGCCCTTTGTCAGGTCTTGTTTTTTTTTGTCCTGCTGGATGTCCTCACACCCTCCTCACCAGACTAAGTCCGGTAGGGGAGCCGGCCCAAGTTGCTGACCACTTGACTACGGCCCCCGGCCGAGCACCGGGCACCCACCCCATTCAGAGATACAAGTCATTAGACTAGGATTAAATCAAGGGATTGCTGGGCGGCGTGGTTTGAAAGGCCGGAGGGGCCTATTACGTGCTGTATCTCAACAAATAAATAAACCTTACACAGATATTTCAACTCTCAATTTCTCCCTTTACGGGCTTTCTTAATAAATTGATTGATATATTTATTGAGATACAGCACAGAACAGGCCCCTTCAGCCCTTTAAGCTGTGCCTCCAGCAGTTCCCTGATTTATTTCTAGCCTTATCATGGGACAATTTACAATGACCAATTAACTGACCAACCAGTATGTTTTTGGACTGTGGGAGGAAATCCACACGATCACGGATAGAACATACAGATTTCTTACAGGCAGCAGTGGGAATCAAACTCATGCTACTATAATCTATTGTGCTAACCACTACACTACTGTGCCCACATAACTTGCAAAGCTTTGAACACAAGATACTGGGAAAAAAATCAAGAGAGAAGAAATAAAGATGTAGAATTAAAAATAAGGTTTACACTTATTTAGAATCTTCCTGGAACATGAATTTGGAGAGTTTGTTAGCAGATAAAATTTCAGAACTTCTAAGACTGTAATCTTTGGGTTACTTCTTGTGTCACACACTCCTTAGAAGAGTAGCAAAATAGATTAAATTAATGCATGGCTAAAGGGATAGGACCATCAGACCATAAGACATGGGAGTACAATTAGGCCATTCAGCCCATTGAGTCTGCTCTGCCATTCCATCATGGCTGATCCCGGATCCCACTCAACCCCATACACCTGCCTTCTCGCCATATCCTTTGATGCTCTGTCCAGATCAGGAAACAATCAACTTCCTCCTTAAATATACGCACAGACTTGGCCTCCGCTGCCGTCCGTGGCAGAGCACTCCACAGATTTACTACACACTGGCTAAAAAAAGATCCTCCTTATCTCTGTTTTAAAAGGTAACCCCTCAATTTTGAGGCTGTGTCCTCTAGTTCTGGATACCCCCACCATAGGAAACGTCCTCTCCACATCCGCCCTATATAATCCTTTCAACATTTAGTAGGTTTCAATGGGACCCCCCACATTCTTCTAAATCCCAGTGAGTTCAGGCCCAAAGCTGCCAAACCCTCCTCATATGTTAACCCTTTCATTCCTGGAACACAATCTTTCTGAAATATGATTCCCAAAACTGTTGACAATACTCCATGCAGCCTGACTAGTATCTTATAAAGCCTCCACATTATCTCCTTGCTTTTATATTCTATTCCACTTGAAATAAATGCTAACGTTGTATTTGCCTTCTTTACCACAGATTCAACCTGTAAATTAAACTTCTGGGAGTCTTGCATGAGGACTCCTATGTCTCTCTGCACCTCTGATGTTTGAACCTTCTCCCCATTTAGATAATAGTCTGTACTGTCACGTACCCCGTGACAGGAATAAAGAACCAGCAGAGATGGAAAACACTTTGGAGTCCAGTATTGCTACTAACTAATAATATTTATTAGTAACTACGCAATACAGTAATCTAAATGTAGATAAATCAAACAGGTTAGCAATGATTATATATAAGTAAGTATATCAGTAAGTGTGGAAATATATGTGAAAAACCAAGCTTCTTTAAGTCTAGGGGTAAAAAGATGCAGTCTTACCATAATGAGTAAAGTTCAGTTCAGTTCGTGGTATTGAGTTGAGTAGTGATGGAGAGAGAGAGGGAGAGATTTGAGTCTTCAGGTGAGCTGATGCCATCAATCTTCTCGTTGTCCTCCGAAATCCTTTAAGAGTCACCGACTGTGACTTCAACAAAGGGGACCAGTTTTCTGCGGTGGAGCTATCAACCCAGGCAAGGGTGGACACATGGACAACTCCCCACCAGTCAATTCCTTTTCTCACTGCAAGAGCGACTGATCGATCCTCCAAAAACCCACTTTTCCTGAGGGTACAACAAAGCTCATTCAGTGTCCAAAACATGTGTCTAAGGTCTATATCATCCGACCTCCTATTTATCTCACCGTACTGAGTACCAACTGTCATTCAAATAACTCCTCCTTCCTTTGACTGTGTAAGAAATGTACGAGCAGGCAAGTGTCCTTGGGAAGTATAAACACACTGCTGAAAAACCATAACATCAATTGTCCATCAAATAACGCCGTCCACGGTCACCATAGCAACTTATGAGCTGCTCGGTGCTGTCTCTCTCCAACTCAGCAGAAATCCAAAAGTTACTCCCAGTGCCTTAAAGTGACAGTCCAAAGGTTATTCTTCGTCTATCTCTCTCTTTTCAAAACAACATGTTGGTGTTAAATAACTCTCTCTCTCTCTCTCTTTAAAAGCACAGTTCATAGGGGTAATTCAGGACCCCGTCACAGTACTATTACTCCTTTTACCAAAATGCATTATCATACATTTCCCAACACTGTATTCCAACTGCTACTTTGTTGCCTGGGCACTAGCTACCTCTCCACCTATCCTCGTATCATCCACAAACTCTGTATCATCTACAAAGCCATCGATTCCAGTATCTAAATCATCAACAAACAACGTGAAAAGTAGCAGTCCCAGTACTGACCCTTGAAGAGCACCACTACTCACTGGCAGCCAACTAGAAAAAGCCCCCTTTATTCCCACTCACTGCCTCCTGCCTGTCAGCCATTCCGCTATCCATGCCAGTATCTTTCCTGTAACGCCACAGGATAATACCTTCTGAAAATCCAAGTACACTGCGTTCACTGCTTCTCCTTTGTCCACCCTGCTTGTTACTTCCTTAATGAGAGAGGTCAGAGGAGAATCTCCAGGCTGGTTCAAGCTGAGAGGAAGGTGGCAGTAACTCAAATAGCCATGTGTTACAATGGTGGAGTGCAGAAGAGCATCTCTGAATGAACAACACGTCAAAGTGGATTTGCTTAAGCAACAGAACACCACACTGAGTGCAACTCCTGTACCTAATAAAGTTGCCACTGAGTGTAAATTGAATCTATTGAAATGCAAAGATTCTGAGTGGTGATGCATGTGAACCTGGAGTACTGATCTGAGGAATACAACATTCTTGCAATCACTGAGACGTGACTGAAAGGAGAGCAGGACTGGCAACTCAACATTCCAGGCATGATAGGCAAAAATATAATAAAGGAGAAGAAAATTCATTATTGACCAAGGAGACCATCTACAGGTATGTCGCATCCGGAATTATTTCCAGTTAGTGGTTGATTTCCTTCCACGCCGCTCTGACATAATGGGAAATCGCGTACGAGGCAAGTTACAGCAGTGGTTTGCTATTGCCTTCTGCCAGGTGAGTTTCCAAACAGATCACCAGCTTTTACCGGACACCATCACAGCAGTAATAAAGGGAAAGGTCTTTGAAGGCTCTTTGAATGAACCCATAAGGCAAGGTCATCAGAACAAAAGAAGGACGATCCGTCACTTCATTGTGATTGTACTACAGGTCTTCCAACAATCAGCAGGAGATAAAGAAGCAGCTACAGTACATAAGCAAGTCACAGCAGATTAGGGTTATAGTAGAAAGGGATCTGGAATTTCCCGATATGCAACAGTGGGGATAGGAATAGAATGAGGTGGCAGATAACTGCTTGGCTGAAGAATTGGAGCAGGGGCAGGGATTTAGATTCTTGGATAATTGAGACCTTTTCTGGGGCAAGTGGGACCTGTACGGAAGGAACAGGCTGCACTTGAATCCAAGGGGGACCAATATTCTTGTGGGCAGATTTACTAGCGTTGTTGGGAGTGATTTAAACCAATATGGCAGGGGGATGGGAACCAGTAAGATAGAGCTGAAGATGATGATGGGTGTAACTTGAATATAAGAAAGAACAAGCCAATGAATGGGTACAAATGCAGTCAGAGCAAAGAATTTAATAGTACCACAGAGGTAAAATTCAAAAGGGCAAAGGATGCAGAACTGAAGGTGATGTATTTAAGTGTGAAAAGCATTCAAATAAATTGGACGAACCAGTAGCAAAATTAGAGATTGGGCAGTATGATGTTGTGGGCATCACTGAGTCATGGCTACAAGAAGGCCATAGTTGGGAGCTTAACGTCAAAGGAAAAACATTGTATTGAGAGAACAGGCATGAAGGCAGAGATGGTGGTGTGGTTCTATTGGTAAGAGATGGAATTACGTCTTTACAAAGACGTGACATAAGGTTACAGAATGTCGAATCTTTGTGGGTGGAGTTAAGAACTATATGGGTAAAGAAAACCATTATGGGAATCATATATAGGTCTCCAAATAATGGACAAGATGTGGGTTTGAGATTGCAAAGAGAGCTGGAAAAGCCATGTAATAAGGAAAATGACACAATTGTAATGGGGGAATGCAATATGCAAGGTGATTGGGAAAATCTGGTTGGTGTCAGATCGCAAGAGAGAGGGAATTTGCTGAATGCCTACAAGATGGCTTTTTCGTGAGCTTGTGCTTGAGCCTACTCAAGTAAAGGCTATCTTAGATTGGGTGTTGTGCAATAACCCTGGTCTTATTAGGGAGCTTAATGTAAAGGAGCCCTGAGCAGCCAGTGATCATAATATGATTGAATTCATACCGCCTTTTGAGAGGGAGAAGCATAAGTCACATGTATCAGTATTCCAATGGAATAAAGGGGATTACTGAGGCATGAGGAAGGAGCATGCCCAGGTGGATTGGAGAAGGATACTGGCAGGGATGATGGCAGAGCAGAGATGGCTGAAGTTTCTGGAATAGTTACAAGGTGCAGGGTAGATAGATTCCTCAGATGGCTGAAGTTTCTGGGAATAGTTACAAAGCACAGGGTAGATATATTCCACAGAGGAAGTAGTTCTCAAATGGCAGAGGTAGGCAACCGTGGCTGACAAAGGACTGCATAAAAGCCAAAGAAAGAACATATAAGGTAGCAAAAGTGAGTGAGAAGTTGGATGATTGGGAAACTTTTAAAATCCAACAAAAGGCAACTAATGAAGCTATAAAAAGGGAAAAGATGAAATATGAAGTCAAACTAGCCAATAATATAAAACCGAATACCAGAAGTTTTTTTCAGTTAAATAAAGGGTAAAGGGGAGGTGAGAGTTGATATTGGACCACTGGAAAACGATGCTGGTGAGGTAGATGCTGGAGAACAAAGAAATGGCAGATGAACTTAATGAGTACTTCACATCAGTCTTCACTGTGGAAAACACTAGCGCTGTGCCAGAGGTCTATGAGTGTCGGGGAGCAGGAGTGAGTGCCATTGCTACTACAAAGGATAAACTGCTAGGCAAACTCAAAGGTCTTAAAGTCGATAAGTTACCTGGGCCAGATGGACTGAATCCCAGAGTCCTGAGAGAGGTTGCTGAAGAGATAACAGATACATTGGTCATGATCTTTCAAGAATCACTTGATTCTGGCATGGTCCCGGAGGAGTGGAAGATTGCAAATGTCATTCCACTCTTTAAGAAGGGAGGAAGGCAAAAGAAAAGAAACTATAGGCCAGTTAGCCTAACCTCAGTGGTTGGGAAGGTGTTGGAGTCTGTTATTAAGGATGAGGTTTAGGGGTACTTGGAGACGAATGATAAAATAAATCAAAATCAGCATAAGTGTGGCTAGAAGGCAGGTGTATGGGATTCAGTGGGTTCCAGGTCAGCCATAATGGAATGGTGGAGCAGACTCAATGGGCTGAATGGCCTAAATCTGCTCCTATTTATTATGGTCTAAGGAACTGGTGTTTCAGCACACATAGCCAGCAACAACGGACCACAGTCTGTGGCGGAACAGTTTCAGTCATTTCTAAAAATGAATTGAATAAGGCATGTTACATCTGCACCATACCACCCAGCTACAAATGGCTTGGTGGAAAGGTTTGTCCAGAGTCTAAAGGATGCACTGCGAGCAATGTCAGCAGAACACAATATGCTGACACTGAATCATAAGCTCGCCAATTTCCTCTTTGCATATCGCAGTGAAGCACATTCCACAATCAACAACTCACCAGCTATGCTGTTCCTTGGTCATCCCTTGCACTCATGCTTAGATCTCCGCAAACCCAGTCTCAGGACAAACCAATGAGATAAATTGAGGGCTCCTCAAACAAGGAGGCTCAATGTTTCATTCCTGGACAAGCAGTCCTGGTGAGTGAACACAGAGGTGATCAAAAGTAAGTACTTAGAAAGATTAAGGACAGAAATGGACCACTCTCCTGGAGATAACGCATTGATCAGTTGAGGAAAGCAGAGTCAATTGCTGGAGAAGAAAGGTGTCCAGAGCTGTCAGAACCACCTACTGCAGACCCAGAGTCATCTCCTACAACCACCACAGATGAGCACCAGAACCTGAGATTGTTTCACAGCCACAAGTATTACCTGTGAAGCAGAGTGCTTGTCAGGAAAGACTTTATCCCACAAGAGTAAGACTTTATCCCACAAGAATAACAATTCTCCACAGCGATTAAATGTTTAGGCCTTCATGTGAAAATTTTAAATTTTCTCAGCTGTGAATGTCTATATAGTGGTTGTATTACACAGTATGCTGTAGATATATAAAGTTGAGGTATATTCTGTGTTGAATTGGAGTTTATAGCTAATCGAGGAGAAGTGTAGTGTATTTAATATTTAGTAATATTTGAGTAATATTGTAAATATATAAAGAAGGGTCCTGAAGAAGAGTCTTGACCTGAAACATTGACTGTTCATTCACTTCCATAGATGCTGCCTGACCTGCTGAGTTCCTCCAGGATTCTGTGTGGGTTGCCTTGTAAATATATTGTTTGATTAAGCATACTTTGTTGTTTATATTATCCATTATGGGTCAGATGTAAAAGTGCATGAATGGCATACGTCATCATTTGTATGCACCATGCTAAAAATAAAAAAACTAAACTAAGACACATTCTCCTGGGCTCCATGTTTCTCCTTCAATTAGTTTTATACTTTGGAGTTAAAAAACATAATAAATACCAGACCTTACAAATATTCCTACTTCACTGTTGAGAAGATTGCTACCCATTCCTTGAGCCAAATATCATTAGCCTAGCAGACGCAGAAACTAGTTAAACTCTGAACACTTCCTAGGCACATTCGATAGATATTTAAGATTATGCACAATGCGCTTCAATTCTTCTGTCCATGGCCTATTAGTCCTGCTATGGGACATTCAAATAGAAAAAAAGTTGAGTGGGATAAAAGAAAGGGAAAGAGAAAAATACAGAAAAAGCACAGAATAAAAAAATAAATGGAGTTATAATAACCTTAAAAATTATGTCTTTGGAAAATCATCTGATGACTTAGTAAATTCATTGAATTGAGTCATATACTATACATCAGAAACAGAGTCATAGAATCATAGAGTAATATTGTGTGGAAACAGGCCCTTCAGCCCAAATCATCTATGCTGACCAAGATGCCCATTTAAGCTAATTCCATTTGCTCATGTTTGGCCCACATTCCTCTAAACCTTTTCTATCCAAGTATCTGTTCAAATATCCTTTCAATATAATTATTGTACCTGCCTCAACCACTTTTACTGGCAGCTGGTTCCATATATGTACCACCCTCTGGATGAAGAAATTGCCCCTCAGGCTCCTTTTAAATCATTTCCCCTCCACTTAAGTGTCTGCCCTCTCGTTCTGAGTCCCCAATTGCAGGGAAAAAGACAATGTGCACTGAAGCTATTTATGTTCTCTTGTTTTTACATAGGTACCTCTATAAAGTTAGCCCTCAGCGTTCTGCGCTCCAAGAAATGGCATCTTAACGTGCCAATCTTTCCTAATAATTCAAGAGTCCAATCTGTGCCAAGTTAAATTAATTACAACCGATTCAATGCAATTACCCCCGCTTTTCAGAAACACTTGCTTGATGCACAAAAACGTATGATCTGATGTTCAAATTGCTTTTTGGATTGCCGTATCTCATCCATGAATAATGGCCACTTGGGGTCAGTATGGTGAATGGCTGGCATTTCCCTCAGCAGAAGCAACCTAAAACAAGGCATGGGAGAGAATTGGAAAGAAGTTTTAAAATTGAACACAGACGT
This sequence comes from Mobula birostris, assembly GCF_030028105.1. Classification (NCBI taxonomy): domain Eukaryota; kingdom Metazoa; phylum Chordata; class Chondrichthyes; order Myliobatiformes; family Myliobatidae; genus Mobula; species Mobula birostris. The sequence goes on from NC_092373.1 coordinate 180,051,825, forward strand.
TAGTCTTATTTTCTAAACTATTGATGACATAATTTCTGTTGGAACTAATTTTCATAAATAAAATTCATGGTTTATTAAATATAATGAAGACAAAGTTGTAGGTTGGGATGATTGCAATAGGCAATTTAGAAATACAGATTAAAAAGAGAATTTTTTGTTAGACAACTGAATAAAGCTCTCCACTCTCTGGAAAATAAAACTGAAGACCTCAGATTAAGACTGCAGTACCAGAGGGACATGAGGAACTTCTATACACTTTGTTTCATGGAAGTATGGCTCACCCCTACCATTTTGGATGCAGTGCTGTGATACCTTCACCATTATCTGTAAAGGCAGGTCAATTGAGTCTTTTAAAGGTAGAACAGTGGAGTAATGCTTTGCAGTTAACTCATTGTGGTAAATAGGCGTGACAGTTCTGTCTCAATCCTGTTCACCCAACCTGGAACATCTAGCAGACAAGGACCATCGATTTTATCTGTTGATGGAGCTTTTGCATCATCCTGGTAGCAGTGTACCTTCTACTTCAGGCCAACGTCAGTCAGGCACTGGAGGACCTGAGCACCATGATCAGCAGTAATGAAACAGCACCCCAGGATGCTTTCCTTGTCATGGTGGGGGATTTCAACCAGGCCAACTTGAAGAAGTCTCTGAATAACTACAACCAACATATCACCTGAGGGACCAGAGGAGCCAACACATTTGCCCACTGAGTATACTTACCTGCCATCCCACACCCACACTTTGGAAAGTCCGATTACCTGGCTGCATCTCTACTCCAAAGACTGCAACACCAGTGGAGAGAGCCAAGGGAGGAAGAGGAGCATTTACAGGACTGCTTTGAGTCAGTGTGGACTGGACAATATTTAGGAATTTATCTTTGAATCTGAATGAAAATGCCACAGTTTTCATTGACTTCATCAAGAGTTGTGTGGATGTGTGGCTTTGAGAACATGCTGGATACACCCAAACCAAAAGCCATGGATTAATTAGTAGATTCGCAGTCTAGAGTTAGATCTATAATCCAGAACTATACAAGAAGTCCAGGTACAACCTATGGAAGGCTACTTTAAGAATGAATAAACAATTTTAAGTGAAGTTAGAGGTGACTCTCACAGGGTTTGTGGGCCACTATGTCCTACACAGCAACATCTAACATCATGAATGGCTGTGATGCTTCACTCCCTGATGAGCTCAGTATTTGAAAGGGAGAATAAAACTGCATCAATGTGAATCCCGACAGCATCCGGTGACCCTGTGACCTCTGTTTCAGAGGCCAAAGTGTCAGGACATATTTCAAGAGGGTAAATGCTCGCAAGGCGTCAGGCTCTCTTAGTGTACTCGGTCGGGCTCTGAAAACCTGAACCAACCAGCTGGAGAGTTCAAGGACGACTTCACTTTCTAACTACTACAGTTACAGGGTAAAGGATGGCAAACATGCCAGTGCCCAAGAAAAGCAGAGTAAGCTGTCTCAGTGACTATCACCCAGTTGCACTCATGTCTACTGTGGCAGATATGGGAGTAGCTGAGGCCCTTGATACATTAATGTTGGTCTGTCCAGACCCAGTCAAGAATAGTAAAGCTTCAATTCTCGTGGGAACAAAGACTCCTACAATGAGGAAGTGAGTGGGAGCCTGCAAGGAGAGAACTGGAGAGAGCTTTCTAAAAACCTTGTCCATTCACCCGGTGTTTAGAGCTGTTCTTGAGAAAGTGCAAGCCCATCTTAGAGAGGATCATCAGCACAAGCAAGGAGCTGTATGGTACACCCAGTTCAAACCTGTCATGTTACCACCTGGGGAAGTACTTAGAGTAGTTAAATTTGCCAGAGTGCCTGATGCCAAGACTCTCCTGGTGGATGCTCTGGAAGACCACGAAGAGGAGCCAAGCTTGCCTGCTGGGGTATTGGTGCAGAAGCCATCAGTTGTACGTGTAAACAGGATGACAGTGATTGTCAAGAACTCCTCAGAGAGGAAGGTCACCCTCAAGTGGGGAATGCTGATGGCCCATCTTTTTTCAGAGACTGTGATGTCTAGTTTTCCTGTGATAAAAGCAAAAGAGAAACCATCTCCTGGATCAGTAAAGTTGACAGCCAAGTCATTCAACTTTGTTGAGTCCCTGGTACCTGGCGGTTGGAAGAGGAGATTGATAGAGAAAATATTGAAGCTGGAAGATGTCTCTTCTACTGACGCATTTGATGTGGGTTGTTCCAAGAGTACTTGTCACACAATCCAACTGACAGAGGACACCACTTTCTGAGAAAGGTCTCTGCGACTGGCACCCGCAGAGGTAGAGGACACTTGGCAGCATCTGCTGAAGCTGAAGGAAGCTGGGATTATCACTGAGTCCCTATGCATCAAGAAGAACGGGAAGGTACAAATATGTGTTGACTATTGGACACTGAGTCGATGTACAGACCCTGACCAATTTACTGTTCTGCGGATCGAGGATACACTGGTCTGCCTAAGTAGAACGAAATGGTTCAGAGTGCTGGAGCTAAGGAATGGATATTATCTGATACCCATGAGTGAAGCTGACGAAGAGAAGATGGCATTCATTTGTCCACTTGGATTCTTTCAGTTTGAAAGGTTGCCGCAGGGCATAACAGGAACACCAGCTACTTTCCAGCATATCATGGAGAAGACTGTTGGGGATATGAACTTGCTAACGTACTGGTGTACCTGGATGATCTCATAGTGTTCGGGTCCACATCGGAAGAGCACATGATGGGATTTCTGAAGGTGTTAGGCCACCTAAAAACTGAAGGGTTAAAATTGTCACTGGACAAGTGCCAGTTCTGCAAGATGTTTGTCAACTATGTTGGGCACATAGTCTCATGGAATGGAGTAGCTACATATCAGTCAAAGATATAGGTGGTGACCACATGGCTGAGGACCAAGAATGTGAGTGCTTTACACTCATACCTTTAATTCTGTGGGTACTATTGGAAATTCATGAAGGACTACTCCAAAGTAAGCCAGTCTTTGGATCAGTATCTGTGAGGTTACCCTCCCTTGGGGAAGAAAAGGAGGAGGATGAAAGGAAAAAATGGTACAGTTTATCTTCGTCCTTCAGAGCCTTTCAGAGCGCAATGGGGAGCAAAATGTGAAGATGCCTTTCAGTTGCTGAAGGAGCTGATGACAAAAGTGCCTGTGTTGGCTTTTGCAAACCCCCAATTGCCATATGTATTTCATACAGATGCCAGCAGAGAGGGCGTAGGGGATGTTCTGTATCAGTATCAGGGATCAGAGTTGAGACTTGTTGTGTTTGGCAGCTGGTGTCTGTCACCCTCCAAGCAAAACTACCCACACACAGATTGGAGTTCCTGGCATTGAAATGGGCTGTGGTGGATGTTAAGTGACTATGTGGTGTCAAGTTCGAGGTGAGGACTGACTTATACCCTGACCTCAGTGAAACTGGATGCCACAGGCCTTCAGTGGTTGGCAACATTGTCTGCTTATGATTTTAGCCTGAAGTACCAGCCAGGGAGCTGAACATCAATGCTGATGCGTTGTCCCGATGTGTGCATGAAGGGCTGGACAGGGACGGAGAGTGGGAGAGCATTCCTGCACCTGGAGTTAAAGCAATGTACCAGTTTTATGCCACGGGGAAATTGGAGGCAAGGCCAAGGCAGGATAGAGCTGTGGATCATTTGGGGGCTTCTGTTTGTGCCATTCCACAAGCTTATTACAACTTGGCTGCCCTGAATATGAAACAGCTGGTTGCTTTGAGTCCTGGGAAAGTGGGCACCACTCAGCGAGACGAGCCTTGTCTAGGTGCTGTTTGGCCAGCTGTTGTGAAAGGGGATATGGCCCAAGCTGAAAAGGTGAAACAGCCTGCTGAGAGAATGGAACAAGCTGGAGTTGAGGAACCAGATTCTATACCAGGTCACATCTCCTCCAGACAGGCCTCAGCTTTCCCAGTTGGTTTTGCCTGAGAAGCATCGGAGGATTATGTTGAAGTCACTTCATGCTGATTCAGATCATTTGGGGTTTGACAAAATCTATGGATTGGTCTGAAATCGGTTCTACTGGCCCTGAATGAAGTCTGAGGTCGAAGAATACTGTAAATCGTACATTCAGTGTATTCGGAGGAAGACACTGGCTAAAAGGGCAGCTCCTTTATCCCATTTGAAGACTGTAGGGCCACTTGATCTAGTATGTATTGATTTGCTCTCCATAGACCCTGATTTTAGCAACACCACAAATGTCTTAGTTATTACTGATCACTACACCAGATATGATCAAGCCTTCCCTATGTAACTCTTGCTTCAGCCAGCAGCTAAATATAGGGGGTGGATGCTGTGCGATGTGTTCCCTGTTACAAATCAGTACCCCGAAATAACAAACAGTACGCAATATGCGATTAAACGGTTAATCTTTATAATTCTTACTTTGACTATATGGTTAGTAAAGAAAACAAAAAAAAAGAAAAAAGGCCCAGTCTTATGAAACAGTCTATCGCACAATGTTGGAGCTCACAGATAAACCAATTGTCCACCATTGACTTCCTCCGATCGTCGCTACCCTTCGGACCCTCGCTCCAAGTCCACTCTGTCCAGTGGTCTACCAACTCTCTCCATCCGCGTCTTCTCTCATCTCTCCCCGGCAAAAGACCGCGAAAATCTCTCTTCCAGACTCACAAGAAAGAACAACAGCATTCCAAACCCCATTATCTCTAGACATAACCCAAACATTGCTGCTACAGAGAAACCATTACATTATCAGCGAAGCCTTACAGCATGTTACACAGCAGTGAAACCCTACAACGTGCTGAACCTACAAAGGATCAGAGGGCATCCACTGTGGCCAACGTGTTATGGGAAAAGTATTTCATTCATTGTGGCCTTCCCAGATAGATACACAGTGATCAGGGAAGGGATTTTGAGAGTAGACTCATACGTGAGTTACTGAGCATGCTTGGAGTCAGGAAACCGAGTACTACGCCTTATCACCCTCAGGGTGATCCACAGCCCAAGAGGTTCAACTGGACATTGCAGGACATGCTCAGAACCCTGGATATCAGCAAGAAGAGCAAATGGAGACAGCACATTGAGCATCTGGTCCACTGCTACAACTGTACACAGAATGAAACTACTGGATATTTGAAGTTTGGGCGCGAAGTGAGATTGCCTGTTGACCTTTGTTTTGGGACTGGAGGGGGAAGACTTTCTACAGAAGACCTATCTTAAGTATGTGTCTGACATGAAGAAGGAATTGCAAAAAGGTTTAAGAACTAGCAGAGGTCTCTGCTACCAAGCAGAATCAAGGAAACAAGAGGAGATATGATCAAAAGATTAGGTTCTCCTAACTGATGCCTGGAGACAGAGTTCTAATAAGGAATTTGGGGCTACCAGGGAAGCCTTACGTAATGGAGAGTCATATGCTAAATGTGCCAGTTTTTTGGGTGAAGCCAGAAGATGGGAATGGGCCTGTCAAAATTCTCTATTGGAACCACCTTTTACCTCTAAGGCAAGTAGTATGTGTTGCCCCAAAGCCTGAAAGGGACCCTACACCTAGCCAGAGGACTCTGCGCTGAAGTGGGAGAACAGGAAGATAATCAGTGGAGATACCTGAAGGGGGCCTAACTACTGAATGTTGATGTACTCAGAGGATGAGGAAATGGTGGTGTGGTCTATGTTACCTTATGCAAACTCCCCAATAATTGATGAAGAGATTACCAACGCTCCCCATGCTGATGTGGATGAGATGGGGGGTCCAGCAGTGGACAGGCGGGCTTGTGGCTGGACAATGAAGGGACACTGGGCTGCAAAGTAACTGGGGATGAAGCTGAGCTCTGTGAAGTGACAGGGGGACCTGAATTGCCAGAGGGTATGAGTAATGGACAGGGAGAGGCCTCTCCAAATAGACAAGAAAGATCCCAAGGAGTGTCTAAAACTGAAGAAGTGAATGATGGGATAAGGAGGTCTCAACGAGCCAGGAACCTCCCAGACAGGCTGTCCTGTGATGCACTGAGGGAACAGAGTGTTGCGCCTATCTCCCTAGTGAGATATGTCACAACCATTTACAAATGGATTGAAGGTCCTGACATCATGAAATTCCTTTGAAAACTGTGTTATTAATGATGGTTGATAAATTTCAAAGTCATGAAGGCATGACTATTTTTGGCAGAGGAAGAGTGTAATGCCCTGGTAAAGATTTTACTGCTAATGTTGTACGGTCGTTCTTGTAATGGTTTTCTGTAGAAGTAGTGGGTTCTGCTCGTAGTGCTTGAGTAACCGTTAACGATAAGGGATGCTGAGGAATGTTTTGTCATCCAATCAGAATGGTGGCACTAGGAGAGAATTTTAGAGAATGCTGGGGGAGAGATTTTGAGACAGACACTGAGGGGGGTCGACGTCTTTATTGGCAGGAGATGGAGAGAGAAGATGCTTGAGACAACTGACCATAGGATTGAATCTAGCAGGAGTGCACAATTCGATGGAGCCCAAGAGGGGAAATTCTACCGAGGATCAGTGAATAGGAATTGGCACCGTGAGTACATCAGACTCAATGGCTTTTGGAAGATTTGGGCTCCAACCTATGCACATTTGACTGCTTAATTATGATGAGCCCTTTTGTTTTTTTTTCTTTCTTTTCTTTAATAACCGTTTGATTAACTAAAATCCATAAATATATTTATTTATAATTGTATACAGTATGCAGTCTGTTATTTCTTACCACCGGGTGATTGCACGGGAGCAATAAGTTATACAGTATTCACAGAAATTGGGGTTCGGGTGGGCAAGACAGCTCAACCTCAAGGGTTTGTCAGGACAAAAGTCATATCTAGCCTAGGTGTATGGAGTCTGGGAAAGGTGGTTTTCTCACCACTAATTCCAGAGGCTGTTAGCAAGGGGCTAACGAGCTGTATCTCTAGAGGCATTCGGTAAAAAGGGGTTTCACTGGACAATAGCAATAGCTATGTCAGGCTGCTTATTGATTACAACTCAGAGTTCTACACAATCATACCATCAGTTCTGATCATCGAGCTCCAAAAGCTGGGCCACTGTACCGCCCTCAGCAACTGGATCCTTGACTTCCTCACTGGGAGACCACAGTCAGGTTTGATTGGAAATAACATCACCTCCAGGCTGACAATCAGCACTGATGCACCTCAGGAACTATGTTTTGACCACTGCCTAATTCTCTCTACAACCATGATTATGTGGCAAAGTATAGCTCAATCACCATCTATAAATTCCCACCACTGCCTGTAAGGAGCTTGTACGTTCTTCCTGTGACTGTGTGAGTTTCCTCAGGTGCTTCAGTTTCCTCCCACAGTCCAAAGATGTATCTGTTGTTAGGTTAATTGGTTATTGTAAATTGACTCGTGATTAGACTAGGGTATTGCTGGGCGGCGTGGCTTGAAAGCCCAGAAGGGCCTATTCTGCACTGTATCTCAATTTAAAAGAAATTGCCAATGACACACGTATTGTTGTCAGAATTTTAGATGGTGACAAGGAGGTGTACAGGAGTGAGATAGATCAGCTGGTTGAGTGGTGTTCCAACAACAACCAACATCAGTAAGACCAAGGAATTGGTTGTAGACCTCAGGAAGACAAAGTTGAGGGAACGCACGCTAGTCCTCATCGAGGGATCAGCAGTGGAAAGGGTGAACAGTTTCAAGCTCCCGGGTGTCAGATCGCTCAAGATCGATTATAGACTCAACATATTGACGCAATTACAGAGAAGGCATAACAGAAGCTATATTTCATGAAGAGTTTGAGGTGGTGTGTCATCAGAGACTCTCTCAAATTTCTGCAGATGTACTGTGGAGTTAGTTCTAACCGGTTGCATCATCATCTGGCACGGAGGGGCCACCACACAGGATCAGAAAAAGCTGCAGAAATTTGTAAACTTAGCCAGCTCCAACATGGGCACGAGCCTTCCCATAATCAAGGACACCTTTAAAAGGCGATGCCTCGAAAAGGCGGCTTTCCATTAAGGACTCCCATCGCCCTGGACATGCCCTCTTCTCATTCCTACCATCAAGGAGGAACTGAGGAGCTTGAAGACACACACTCAGTGTTTCAGGAACAGCTTCTTCTCCTCCGCCATCAGATTTCTGAATGGACAATGAACCCAGGAACACTGCCTCACAATTTTTTTCTTTTTCTTGCTCTCTTTCTGCACTACTTATTTAAGCTAATTTTTATATATACTTATTGTAATTTATGGAATTTTTTATTATGTATTTTAATGTACTGCTACCAGAAATCAACAAATCTCACGATATATGCCAGTGATATTAAACCTGATTCTGACTCTGATTTGAAAGCATAAGGCTATCAAAATACTTATTGATGCAACCATTTTGGCTCATAGAATCAATGAATTCAACAAAGTTCAAAAAATAAGCTTTGAAGATATGTCTGAACACTAAGGTTTGCACAGTGTTAATGGTTCATCCCTGATCCATTAACAATTACAGTGATTAATAATCGCACTCACGTCTCATTTTTCTTTAAAGCCTATGGCACTGACGTGTTAAGCTATATAGACTGGCTCATGTAGCTTGGGCCCATTCATCACAACAACCAACCATGAAACAACAAAACATTATCCAGCAAGCTCAAAAGGCTGCCTGAGCTTTTGACCATGTGATGGAACAGGATCTACAAAAGGCACACGAAGTACAGACAAAGCATTTTCTGATTATTTATTCAGTGACGAGTTGTGGGCATCACTGGTAACACTTGCATTCAAATTCATGCTGTAGACAGGGCAGACAGTAAGAAACTCTTCGCCATGACAGAGGTCTCTAAGATCAGAGGGCATAGGTTTAACGTGAGGAGTGAAGATTATTGAGGGGATTTGAGGAAGATCTTTTTCACCCAGAGAGTGGTTGCAATCTGGAATACAATTCTTGTGAAGGTGTTGGAGGCAGATACTTTCATAAAACTTAAGAAAACATCTGGACAAATATTTGAATCACCAAGACGCAGTGGACTACACTCAAGTTCTAATAAAGGGGATTAGTACAGAGAGAAACTTGATGCTCAGCTTGGAAATGGTGCTTCTGTGCTTCACAGCTCTGTGACTATTTTTCAATCCAAAATTGCTCCTGAATTGAGGGGGTTGCCCATTTAAGACAATATTTTGTCGATTGTTTTCTCCCTGAAACAGCTATAAGACTTTGGATTTCCCTTCCTCAGAGCACAGTGGAAACAGAGTCTTTGAATAGTTTTAAAGCAAGAGCAGATAGATTCTTGATAAGCAAGTGGGCAAAATATTACCAGGGATATACAAGAATGTGAATCTGAGTTACAATCACATTGGTCATGATCTTATTAAACAATGAAACAGACATAAAGGCCAAGTGACCTTCTCCTTATCCTAATTTGCATATTTGTATCACATTTTTGATACTTTGTATCTTTGATACAAAGAATTGTGGAGAAGCAGGTCATGTTGAGGAAACAGAGAGCCTGCAGAGAGACTTAGAATAGGGGAATGGGCAAAGAACTGGCAAATGAAATACAATGTTGCAAAGTATATGGTCATGTACTTTGATGGAAGAAATAAACGTGCAGATTATTATTTAGATGGGGAGAAAATTCAGAATGCAGAGATGCAAAGGGACGTGGGAGTCCTTGTGCAAGATACACTAAAGGTTAACCACCAGGCTGAGTCGGTTGTGAAGAAGGTGAATGCAATGTTGGCATTCGTTTCTAGAGGTATAGAATATAAGAGCAGGGATGTGATGTTGAGGCTCTATAAGACCCTCGTGAGACCACACTTGGAGTATTGTGTGCAGTTTTGGGCTCCTTATTTTAGAAAGGATATACCGACATTGGAGAGGGTTCAGAGAAGATTCACAAGAATGATTCCAGGAATGAAAGGGTTACCGTATGAGGAACATCTGGCAGCTCCTGGACTGTATTCCCTGGAGTTCAGAAGAATGAGGGGGGATCTCATAGAAACATTTCGAATGTTAAAAGGCCTGAACAGATTAGATATGGCAAAGTTATTTCCCATGGTAGGAGATTCTAGGATAAGAGGGCACAACTTCAGGATTAAAGGAAGTCTTTTTAAAACTGAAATGCGGAGAAATTACTTTAGTCAGAGGGTGGTAAATCTGTGGAATTTGTTGCTACGAGTGGCTGTGGAGGCCAAGTCATTGGATGTATTTAAGGCAGAGATAGATAGGTTCTTGATTAGCCAGGGCATCAAAGGGTATGGGGTGAAAGCAGGGGAGTGGAGATGACTGGAAGAATTGGATCAGCCCATGATTGACTGGTGGAGCAGACTCGATGGTCCAAATGGCCTACTTCTGCTCCTATATCTTATGGTCTTATGGTCTCATTTCCACTGCCAGGTTGAAGCACAATGTAAACCTTTCGCTCAATGTCAACAAGACCTAGAAATTGATTATAGACTTCAGGAGAAGGAAACCAGAGGTCCATGAGTCAGTCCTCGTTGGAGGATTAGAGATGGAGGGAGTCAGTAATTTTAAATTCCTAGGTGTTACTATCTCAGAGGACCTGTCCTCGACCCATCATATAAATGTAATTGCAAAGAAAGCATGACAGCACCTCGACTTCCTCTTGAGTCTGCAGAGGTTTGGCAAGTCATCAAAAATCTTGACAAACTTCTATAGATGCGTAATGGAAAGTGTATTGACTGGCTGCATCATGGCCTGGAACACCAATGCTTTTGAGTGGAAAATTCTACAAAAGATAATGGACTCAGCCCCATGCATCACGGATAAAGCCCTTCCAACCATAGAACACATCTACATGAAACACTGTCATAGGAAAGCAGCATCTATCATCAAAGATCTTCACCACCCAGTCCATGCTCTTTTCTCACTGTTGCCATCAGGTAGAAGGTACATACAAGAGCCTCAGGACTTGCACCACCAAGTTCGAGAACAGTTATTACCCTTCAACCATCAGGCTCTTGAACAAAAGGAGAGAACTACACATATCTTTTGAGATGTTCCCACAACCGACGATCTCACTTTAAGGACTCTTTGTCTTGTTATTTCATGCTGTTGTTATTTATTGCTATTTATTTATATTTGCATTTGCACAGTTTGTTTTCTTCTGTGCTCTATTTGATTATGCAAGGCCTTGATTGAGTGGATGTGGAGAGGATGTTTCCAATGGAGGGAGAGTCTAAGACCAGAGGACACAGCCTCAGTATAGAGGGATGGCTTTTCAGAGTGGGAATGAGGAGGAATTTCTTTAACCAGAGTGTTTCTGTGAAATTCTTTGCCACAGGCAGCTGTGAATGCCAAGATAGGCTCTTGATTGGTCAGGGCATGCAGGAGATTGGGGCTGAGAGGAAAATTGGATCAGCCATAATAAAATGGCGGAACAGACCCGATGGGCTAAATGGACTAATACAGCTGCTGTATATTGTTGTCTTGTAGTCTTATCTTCCAATGATCCTGTTATAGATACTAATCTATAGGTTTGCAGAGTATGCCTGTAGGAAAAATAATTTTGGGTTTGTATGTGGTGACATACAGGTACTCTGACAATAAAACTTACTCTGACTGAACTTTGAACTTTGAACTTCGAAACTAAAGGAACAGCACCTTATATTCTTCCTGGGTAACCTACAGCCCAATGATATGAACACTGAATTTCCTAATTTCAGATAATCCTTCACTCCTGCATTCCCCTCTCTCTCCTCCTAATTTACCTCTTGCTAGCCCTACTCCCATTTTTGTTTCCTTTCCCATAACCACCAATCTCCCCCCCTCCAACATCACCCATTTTCATCGGCCTCCTCCTCCTTGTTTCCTTCATATTCTACCTACACGCTTCATCCACTGGATCCTCTTTTCCCATCTGCCCAACAGCTCTCCTCTAATTGTTCTCATTATCACTTCCTTTACTCATTAGATTCCAGCATCTTTGAGTCCCCATTTATCACCCTCCAGCCTCTGTCTCCACCCTAACAGTCCCCTCCACCCTCCTCTGCCTGACTCCCTCTTCCTTCACCTCTCCTTGGTTGATCAATCATCTCCCAATTCCGCGATTCCTCTTTGTGCTGTCTATCTCCCTTCTCCATTCTCAGTACTGAGGCAGGGTTTTGACCTGAAGCATCAACAATTGTCTTACCGCCCCACCACACACAGATGCTGCTTGACCCAATGATTTCCGCCAGAAGTTTATTGTTTGCAGTTCATTTAATCTTCCCTGGTGCTCAATAAATCCTCAGTTGTTCCATTGCTAGGAACTCAGGGTACTCTGGAAATACCACAAGTTCCAGGCCAGAGATTATGGTTTTGAACTAGTGGACTGGTGAGGGTGCTTTTGATGTAGATATTAATCATTTCAGTGTGGTATCTTTTTTTTTAAACACAAGAGAGTCTGCATGTGCTGGATATCCAGAACAACACACACACACACACACAATGCTAGAGCAACTCAGCAGGTCAGGCAGCATCTATAAAAATGAATAAACAGTTGCATTTTGAGTGGAGACCCTTCATCAATACTGGAAAGGAATGGAAAAGTTGCCAGAATAAAAAGGTGGGGGGGCAGGGCGTCAGTGAAAGAGGACTAGCTAGAGGGTGATAGGTGAAGGCAGGTGGATGGGAAAGGTAAAGGGCTGGAGAAGAAGAAATCTAATAGGAGAGGAGTGTGGACCATGGGAGAAAAGGACAAAGGAGGGTTACCAGGGGAGGTGATAGGCAGGTGAGGAGAAGAGTTAAGAGTGAGGAATGGGGAATTCTAGAAGAGGGAAGGGGAGCAGGAAAGGAAAAAAGAAAAATTAAATGGAAAGAGAAATCGATGTTCATGCCATCAGGTTGGAGGCTACCTAGATGGAATATGAGGTGTTGCTCCTCCACCCTGAGTGGCTTCATTGTGGCAAAGAGGGTGCCATGGATTTGGAATGGTGATAGGAATTAAAATGGTTGGCCACAGGGAAATTTCACATTTGTCAGATGGACTGAAGGTGTTCTTTTTACTCTGCATGTACCACATAGCAAAACAAGCCCCTCCTTCTTATGTCCTTGTTCCATCAGCCACCTTAAATATTAATTTTATGTTTCCTTCTGTTAATTATGTTCTGAAAAATTACATTTCTCATATTACAGCTGGTAAACATTACAACTGGGATTCCCAACCTGGGGTCTACAGGCCCTTGGCATAATGGTATAGGTCCATGGCATAAAAATGGTTGGTAACCATTGACGCAGCAGGATGAAACCATTTTAGTCTCTGAAAACAGCTGAGTGACTGGGAACTCCCTCGAGAGAATACTCCAGACCCTGTGGGAAAATACATAAACTCAATATCCACGTTCTTCTCCTATCTACCACAGGAAAAGCAATTACAACTCTCAGAAACCTGAGCTCATTTCTTCCTCATCTACCTTAAATCATCAGCTTCAGCCTGGAATCTCCAAATTTCACATACATATGCTTGTCTCTGACTAGAATAACATTTGAGAGGAATTGGGATTGGTAATTCATGTTGGTACACATCACTTTTGCTTACCGCTCTCTTCCCCCACAAAATTTCAATCAAGTGTTTTGCCCTCAAGCAGCTAGTTAACCCTAATGCCTACTTCTGCTCCACGACTCTCCTCCTCCACTCCTGAGCCTCTTTCCTCCACAATTTTGTCTTGGTTTCTTTTGCATACCCTGCATCAGAGCAGCATGCAAAGAAAGGTCTCTCACTTTTGTAAGGACCATACAACATCTCCTAATGTCCTGGAATGAGGCAGGTATTGAATTTCCAAGTGGTAGGCCCACAAACAAATCGGTACCCAGCATTGTGATTGTTTAACACACTTACATGAGGGATCTGGAAATTCTTGGCCAGTGTTTTAATCATTATCAAGAATCTTTTTTAAGTCTCTGTAAATATTGAACATAGAATAGAACACCACAGTACAGACCCTTCAGCCAGTGATGATGTGTCGACCTTTTACCTTACTGCAAGGTCATTCTAATCCTTCCCTTCTACATAGTCCTCCATTTTTCCTTCATCCATGTGTCTACCTAAGAATCTTGTTAGGATCCCTAATATATCTGCCTCTACCACCATCCCTGGCAGCGTGTTCTACTCCCTCCTTGGACATGTCCCCTATACTTTCCACTCCCTACTTGGACGTCTTCCTGATACTTCCTTCCCAACACCTTGAAGTTATTCCTCTTTGTGATTACCATTTCTGCCCTGGATAAAAATCTCTGGTTGTCCATTCTATCTATGCCTCTTATCGTCTTGTACACATCTCATCCTCCTTCTCTCAAAAGAGAAAAACCCTATTTTACACAATCTATCCATATGAAACACATTCTCTAATCCAGGGAGCATCCTGGTAAATCCTGGTAACATTAAATTCTTTTTGGAGTACTATTGTATCACTCCCTTCTCATTCATTCTCCATTCTAGATCTTTCTTATTGTAAGCACTTTAAATGATACTAAAAGATGATTGCTTGATAAAAAAAATAGCACTTCCAACAGGTCAATAACCAAATTAGCCAGAAAACCGGCACACCTGAGGGCTGGGAGAAATTCAGAGTCCAGCAGAGGAGGACAAAGGGCTTAATTAGGAAAGGGAAAAATGATTATGAGAGAAAGCTGGCAGGGAACATAAAAACTGACTGTAAAAGCTTCTATAGATATGTGAAAAGAAAAAGATTGGTTAAGACAAATATAGGTCCCTTACAGTCAGAAACAGGTGAATTGATCATGGGGAACAAGGACATGGCAGACCAATTAAATAACTACTTTGGTTCTGTCTTCACTAAGGAGGACCTAAATAATCTTCCGGAAATAGGAGGGGACCGAGGGTCTAGTGAGATGGAGGAACTGAGGGAAATACATGTTAGTAGGGAAGTGGTGTTTGGTAAATTGAAGGGATTAAAGGCAGATAAATCCCCAGGGCCAGATGGTTTGCATCCCAGAGTGCTTAAGGAAGTAGCACAAGAAATAGTGGATGCATTAGTGATAATTTTTCAAAACTCGTTAGATTCTGGACTGGTTCCTGAGGATTGGAGGGTGGCTAATGTAACCCCACTTTTTAAAAAAGGAGGGAGAGAGAAACCGGGGAATTATAGACCGGTTAGCCTAACGTCGGTGGTGGGGAAACTGCTGGAGTCAGTTATCAAAGATGTGATAACAGCACATTTGGAAAGCGGTGAAATCATCAGACAAAGTCAGCATGGATTTGTGAAAGGAAAATCATGTCTGACGAATCTCATAGAATTTTTTGAGGATGTAACTAGTAGAGTGGATAGGGGAGAACCAGTGGATGTGGTATATTTGGATTTTCAAAAGGCTTTTGACAAGGTCCCACACAGGAGGTTAGTGTGCAAACTTAAAGCACACGGTATTGGGGGTATGGTATTAATGTGGATAGAGAATTGGTTAGCAGACAGGAAGCAAAGAGTGGGAATAAATGGGACCTTTTCAGAATGGCAGGCGGTGACTAGTGGGGTACCGCAAGGCTCAGTGCTGGGACCCCAGTTGTTTACAATGTATATTAATGACTTAGACGAGGGAATTAAATGCAGGATCTCCAAGTTTGCGGATGACACGAAGTTGGGCGGCAGTGTTAGCTGTGAGGAGGATGCTAAGAGGATGCAGGGTGACTTGGATGGGTTAGGTGAGTGGGCAGATTCATGGGAGATGCAATTTAATGTGGATAAATGTGAGGTTATCCACTTTAGTGGCAAGGACAGGAAAACAGATTATTATCTGAATGGTGGCCGATTAGGAAAAGGGGAGGTGCAACGAGACCTGGGTGTCATTGTACACCAGTCATTGAAAGTGGGCATGCAGGTACAGCAGGCGGTGAAAAAGGCGAATGGTATGCTGGCATTCATAGCAAGAGGATTCGAGTACAGGAACAGGGAGGTACTACTGCAGTTGTACAAGGCCTTGGTGAGACCACACCTAGAGTATTGTGTGCAGTTTTGGTCCCCTAATCTGAGGAAAGACATTCTTGCCATAGAGGGAGTACAAAGAAGGTTCACCAGATTGATTCCTGGGATGGCAGGACTTTCATATGATGAAAGACTGGATTGGCTAGGCTTATACTCTCTGGAATTTAGAAGATTGAGGGGGGATCTGATTGAAACGTGTAAAATCCTATAGGGATTGGACAGGCTAGATGCAGGAAGATTGTTCCTGATGTTGGGGAAGTCCAGAACGAGGGATCACAGTTTGAGGATAAAGGGGAAGCCTTTTAAGACCAAGATTAGGAAAAACTTCTTCACACAGAGAGTGGTGAATCTGTGGAATTCTCTGCCACAGGAAACAGTTGAGGCCAGTTCATTGGTTATACTTAAGAGGGAGTTAGATACGGCCCTTGTGGCTAAAGGGATCAGGGGGTATGGAGAGAAGGCAGGTATAGGGTTCTGAGTTGGATGATCAGCCATGATCGTACTGAATGGTGGTGCAGGCTCGAAGGGCCGAATGACCTACTCCTGCACCTATTTTCTATGTTTCTATGTTTCTTTGGGACTGCACTGGAGTGCAGACTAGATTTTTGTGCATGATT
Source organism: Mobula birostris (assembly GCF_030028105.1). Classification (NCBI taxonomy): domain Eukaryota; kingdom Metazoa; phylum Chordata; class Chondrichthyes; order Myliobatiformes; family Myliobatidae; genus Mobula; species Mobula birostris. Next base: position 180,068,296 of record NC_092373.1, read on the forward strand.
TACCAAAGTGGGATTTAAATTCTCTGAATTAGACACTAGAGAGCCACTGCAAAACCTCACCTGATACCTCTGAGAGTACAGGCTGTCTTAAGAAGATATAACACATATACCTTATATCTGCCTTTTATATATTGGCGAGACCCGACATAGACTGGGAGACCACTTTGCTGAACATCTACGCTGTCCGCCAGAGAAAGCAGGATCTCCCAGTGGCCACACATTTTAATTCCACATCCCATTCCCATTCTGACATGTCTATCCACGGCCTCCTCTACTGTAAAGATGAGGCCACACTCAGGTTGGAGGAACAACACCTTATATTCCGTCTGGGTAGCCTCCAACCTGATGGCATGAACATCGACTTCTCTAACTTCCGCTAGGCCCCACCTCCCCCTCGTACCCCATCTGTTACTTATTTTTATGCACACATTCTTTCTCTCACTCTCCTTTTTCTCCCTCTGTCCCTCTGAATATACCTCTTGCCCATCCTCTGGGTCCCCCCCACTCCTTGTCTTTCTTCCCGGACCTCCTGTCCCATGATCCTCTCGTATCCCCTTTTGCCTATCACCTGTCCAGCTCTTGGCTCCATCCCTCCCCCTCCTGTCTTCTCCTATCATTTTGGATCTCCTCCTCCCCCTCCATCTTTCAAATCCTTTACTCACTCTTCCTTCAGTTAGTCCTGACGAAGGGTCTCGGCCTGAAACGTCGACTGCACCTCTTCCTACAGATGCTGCCTGGCCTGCTGCGTTCACCAGCAACTTTGATGTGTGTTGCTTGAATTTCCAGCATCTGCAGAATTCCGTTGTTTACCTTATATCTGTTATAGCTGGGGATGGTGATGAGGACAAGCTCCCACTACCTATTAAATGCTCCCGATGACAAGTGCCTGAAATAGCCTCTGACAACCCAGTCCAGCTCCTGACCTTCACATGTGGCTTAGCTCCTCATCCCATTTCTACTGATAGGAGAGGTGGGTTACTGGTGCCTTAAAACTAGTCGTTTCGAGCAGATAGGGCTCAGCAGCTGTGGTTGGCACCTCATCTAGGAGAAGGAAAATTCTGATCTCAAACCTGCACTGTCTTGCGGCTATAGCCAATCATGGGGGGAAAGCTTCAGGAGTAAACCCCAATGGAAGAAATCCGGAGCTGGGGTCCCTAATGCAGCCCTACGCTGAGTTCAGCACAGATTGGCAACTCCTGCGATGCTGCTGGTGCCAAACTCTATCAGTCTCTGCCGTTCCTTTGGATTCACCAGACTTATGGAGAGAGTGAGCTTGCTACATGGGCAACAGCTTGCTCTCCGTATCGTACTGCTCAGGCTTGTGTATCTAGACAGCTAGGATGCAACATCCATGGTCAACTCTGACCGATAGAGGCCTCATTCTCTCGTTTGCTTTATTTGCTTCATGCATTGCCTTAGTGAAATCAGGTTTAATAATAACTCTAAAAAGGGAATTGGATAATTACTTGGAATGAAAAAAAAGGAATATGGAGAAGATATTAAAGACTGGGATAATTAGTCGCTGTTTCAGAGAACAGATTAAGGTATGATGGGCCAAATGGCCTCCTTGTTTTTTTTTAATAGCATTTCCAATTTGCCCTAATTTAACTGTTTACTTTCATGCATTTTTTAAAAGAACCCTACACTGGCTGAGCATTAAAAAAAACACTTCACATGAATACGTTATTCTGCTTTTAAAAAACACTGCAGTTTTTGTGACATGACTCGTTTATGTTAATGAGGTATCAGAGTCCATTTGATTTGTCCAGTCAGTTTGAAATACATTCGCTCTAATAACATAATGATGGTACACTTTAATTGATTTCCTCAACATTGTCATCCGAGTAAGTAATTGATGTATTAACTCTGTGCGATATTAGATTTCTCATCTTAAATCCCCTTTTTCTTGCCAATTACAAATGATTTTTGACATAATATTTTAAAGAAAAGGAATACCCCTTGGGTTCATTATCTTATAATTACAATTAAATAACATCTCAACTAAGAGACAAAGCCCGTGCGAAGCAGCCACTTCTGTTTAAGATTGCATTAGAAAATGTTTTAGCTGATACGTAATGGACCATGAAATTTAATTTTAAAATGATATTACCCAAAGAATGATAGAATGAAACCAGTCACAAAACATCACATCAGTTCCCATCATCATTTCCTTTTGCTCGATGCCTCTCTATTCACTCTGCAGAATTAAAAAAAAAGAAATTACTTAATATTGCAGAGAATACCGCGAGCACCAGCTTTTCTTTTCTCTGGTGCTCGCGCACTTAAAAGTCAGAATTGACCAGCGAAGCTTCATGTAATTACACAGATTCCCTTATCTTAACCTATTTGCTGAAGTCATCCCAAAGAAAAGGTTCTCTAATCCATTGGCTGTCTCATATCTCATTTACATTGGTGGTAATCCCTGACCTATCTCAGTATTTAGGTAATGACTTTGGGATTAAATTGCATTTCTTGCAATTCTGCTTTAAATCTTCACAACACATCACTGAGGACCATCTGAATAGCCTGTCAGTGCTCCGTTAATGCCACACAGTAGCTACGTCTTGTAGGCTTCTGCAATGAAAAGGGATGAAAAAGAACTTCAGGTGCAGAAAAGGAAATCAAAAGAAAACTAGTCTGTGATATGGTCTCCCCAATGCTAGTGGTATAATAGAAGATCCCTGCTAGCTCAGCACTATGCCTAGGGTCTTATTCTTCAGCACATTGTCTCATTTGACTCTATCAATTTACATACACTATGGGGGTCTGCTATCACACTGCTGCCAGCAAACAGCATTCCTTATCTGGAATGGAGTCTCATTTGTTATTCCTTGCCAGATACACCCGCACCCATTATTCCGGTAATTCTTTCAAATTCACAGGCCTTGCCCTAATGAAACCTATATTACATATACAGCCTTGATGTTAGATTTGTGACCCAAAGCAGATAAGCAGCAGCCCATAAATTAACTTACAGCATAAAACGGATTTTTCTTCATCTTTGTAAGATTTATTAATTGTTTAATGCTGACAGAAGTTCAAAATTTTAAAACTGGGCTGTTTTATTTGTGTTCAAACATTGGCAATGATACATCTCTGGCTCCAGCAAAACTAATTTTTAAGTAAATTTAAATATTGATTAATTCCCACAGAGGGTTCCTGATTAGGGATCTTCACTAGTCATGGGCAGACACACTGATTGAAAGTCCAACATTCTACTGCTGACCCCACAGGGTATTATTGCTCAGGCCTTCTGACAGAGAGCAGGGAGGATGTAAGCTCACCTGCAGAAATCAAAATCTCCTTTGAAAATCCACTCTGACTCTGCTTCCAGCTCACTTGTAAGAATTCCACCATTCTGTGCCATGCCATCTTTTTGCAGCTACCATCAGGTGGGAGGTACAGAAGCCTGAAGTCCCACAGTGCAAGGTTCAAGAACAATCACTTCCCTTTAACCATCTGGTTCTTGAACCAACCAGTACAACCCTAATCATGACATCACCATGACCACTCCAATCACTCCGCACTAAAAAAGACTGTGGGTTTTTTTTGTTTTAATTATGTTCTTTCCTGTAAAAATTGGGTATCATTTATATTTTTTTATCTTGTGAATGCTGATTATAGGATGCCATCTGCCTGTAATGCTGTGCAAGGAGGGTTTTCATTGCACCTGTTCATACATGCGCTTGTGCATGTGACAATAAATTCCACTTTGACTTTGAGGTAATGAGTTCCACAGCCACTCTCCAAGTAAAGAAGAAATTCTTCATGCTACTCTGTTCCTTTTGACCGCTCATTTATATCTGATGCCCAGTCCACTGCCATGGGAATACCTTCTTCACTGTGTTTACCCTACCTACTCCTGACCTGGAAATATCTTCTACCTGTTTACTCCATCTAATCCTGACACAACCAAATCTCCTTTCAATCTTTTCACTCAAGGTGAGGTTGAAACTTGGAGGCCTCTCACTGAGGCTGAGGATGCTAGGTAAATTGAAATTCTCAAGAGAAACATCCATAGGTTTTGACTTGGGAAGGGGTTTTATCAGATATGGAACAAAGGTAGACAAATGGAATATCAGGTTCTTCCTTCAGCTCTTTACCTCTTCCACCTATCACGTCCCAGCTTTTTACTTCATCCTGCCTCCCCTTCCCATCTACCTTCCCCTTCACCTGGCTTCACCTATCACCTGCCAGATTTTATTCCTTCCCTTCCTCATCTTCTGGCTTCTTCCTCTTTACATTCCAGTCCTGATGAAGGGCTTTGGCCTGAAATGTCGACTATATATTCCTCTCCATAGGTGCTGCCTGATCTGCCCAATTCCCCCAGTGTTCATTCTACATTTCCAGCATCGGCAGAATCTCTTGTGTTTATGATCCAACTGGACAGCAAAGCCAAGTGGAGGGTGTGAAGAGCCTATTCATGTCCCTAAATCAGTGTGTGGATTATCCGCCCTGGACACTGAATCCTTCCCAGATTTATTGGCCTCAGAATGCAAAACAAGTCGCCAATTTAGTATTGCCTGCATTGAACCTCTGCTCAAAATTATAGCCCATGCCTTTTATGCCAATTCATTGGGGCTGGTGAATTGAAGAGTTGTGCTGGCATAATTGTACCAAACATAGCTAACAGGTGGACTGTGTCAATCTACTGCAGGCATCACAAGGTGCTATACTCGGAATATATGTGTCAGTCACAGGTCGACTGATAGGGAGTCTTTTGATATGCCAAAGCTGCTTCATGCAGTATTGCAGAAACAGACATTTTTATCTTAAAATCTTTAGAAATTAATGGCTTGTTTTGAAATTATGTCAGAAAAGGCAAATAAGAATGCAAACATTGATCTGAGTGGTGTTTTAGAACAGGGAGACCTGGGGTCACAAGTACACAGTTCCCTAAAAATAGTGAGACAAAGAGTCAGGGTGGTAAAGAAGGCATTTGTCACACTTGCTTTTACCTGTCACGGCATGTTGTTGGAATGTTGTGTTCCCACTGGAAGAGTCATTGCTAAGAACCCATTTGGAGCATTGTGTGCAGTTCTGCTTGCTCAACTATAAGAAAGATGTTATTAAGCCGGAAAGTGTGCAGAGAAGATTCACAAGGATGTTTCCAGGACTGGCAAGACTGTATTGGCTAGGACGGTTGTCCCTGAAATGTAGGAGGATGGCGCTTATAAACTTATGAGGGGAGTAGATAAAATGAATGGTCACAGTCTTTATCCAGGGGCAGAAGAGTTTAAAATTAGAGGACATGGATTTAAGGCAAGGGGGGAAAGATTTAAATGGGAACTGAGGGACATGTTTTCCACACAGATGAAGGTGGGTGTGAGAGGATGTGTTTGAAAAAGCAATTGAAGAGATACATAGATATGAAAAAGTTAGAAGGATATGGACCAAATGCAGGCAAATGGGACTAGCTTAGGTGGCATTCTTGGTTGGCATGGATGAGCTGGGCTGATGGGCCTGATTCAGTGCGGTATAAACCTATGGCTCTTGAACATAGGTTGACTTCACTTGATCATCTGATTTCAGATCACTTCTCTCTAGTTAATTGTGCTTGAAGGCATGGTATACCAAATTACATGAATGATTAGCCAAACTGTTTATTTTTTGATAGTACTAATTTGGAAGCATATATAGGAATGGCCATTATGAAAAGCTTCTGCTTCTTAACCAGTCAAACCATGGAATCTTTGGAAGCAAAAGAAAATCTGCAGATGCTGGAAATCCAAACTACACACACACAACATGCTGGAGGAACTCAGCAGGCCAGGCAGCATCTATGGAAAAGAGTACAGTCAACATTTTGGGCCAAGACCCTTTAGAACACTTCTATAATCCAAATCAGCAGCAGCTGGTGAATATGTATCTACTTTAATTCACAATTTTCTAACAAGTGTCATTCTCTACCATTGCAGAAAAAAAATGATTACTTTTGATTTAATTATGTTTGGACAAGTTGTACTTAAGG